>NC_137455.1:8516766-9716766 GCF_964235325.1 Thermobia domestica | reverse complement strand
TAATTTTATATGAAGCATTAATTTGATCAACTTGCCTCAACTCCAAAAAACGGTTACAAATAATTTAGCAATAAATTATTTTCTCCTTGTAAGCGCTTTATTATAATTATTATTTTCTGCTTTTCTTAAAAAATCTGTTCATATGTACAGCGGTGGACACTTCTAAATGGTACACCTTAGCCGTAAATCTCCATATGGCTGTACCATTTAGAAGTGTCCACCGCTGTACAAGGTGAACCTGAAAGATGTGCACAAACTCCGGGAGGTGATTCGTGACATTAAAAGACGACAAAAGGTCCTCTTGCATGTGTCGAATTCCGCGTCCTGTACGAGTGACAGGGGTGCAAACTTGGAATCGGCAATCGAATCCTGACAATTGGAACGCAACAGAAAGATCTGCACCAACTATCTCTGTCTGTGCAACTGCCTAATGTACAACCATTTTGCTGATGTTCATAGCCACATTTACTATTTTGATGTCACGAATAATTTCCCGCAGTTTCTGAATATCTTTCTGTTCCGTTCCAATTGTCAGGATTCCATTGTCGATTCCAAGTTGGCACCCCTGTCACTCGTGAGCTCCTCCATGGCTAAGCGGTTAGCGTATGCGCCTTTGGCGTGAGAGACCCGGGTTCGATTCCCGGTGGAGGTCATTGGTTCGGATTCCACATTAATCAGTAGGTCTCGTTTTATATGGCTTCGCTGCTGAAAGGGACGTTAAAATCATCTCATCTTACCCTGTCACTCGTACACGACACAGAATTCGACAACATACAAGAGGACTTTTTGTCTTCTTTTGATGTAACGAATCACCTTCCAGAGTTTGTGCACATCTTTTAGGTTCAGCCGGTATAATTTTAAACTTTGTATTAATCTGTTCACATCAGTTTTCACTCCCTTCGGTTCCTGCCTCTCTCGTGTGATATCCCTTTAGTATTATTTGACATCTGTGACGAAGACTCTTCAATCAGCCACTAATTATGAAGAGTTATAAGATATGAATATCCCATCCACATCACACGTAATTACACAATACGAATCCCGCATCAACAAATGCTCAACGCTGCCCACTATTACATCGCTCCTAATGTAATTTAAAGCAAGGGGATCAACTCAACTATTTTATATTATAATCCTTGGGAAAGAAATCAATCATTGCATCCAACAACTCTCGGAAACGTTTTAAAGACGAACATCTATAATACAGGCATCAACAGTTTTCAATTGTGAAGAGAATTATTAAAATAAATTATCTAAATTTATGTTTCAATTAAGAAATACATTTATTGATTTCATTATGTGTTTCAGCTGTCCCGTATTCGGTTTCTTATTTTTCTTATTTTTCTAAACAACTCAATAATAGCAAACAATATCAAAGTTTTGGAAAGTGAGCCACTTACAAAATAATATTAGCTCTCTGTATACAAAGTTAAAATAGTTACGTTATTTACCGGTGGAGTGTACCTGTGCCCCAACACAGAAACTGTGCTTTTATAAATTCAGAAAAGCGCATCAATAATTATTGAAGAAATATTTAAATTGGACTTTATTCCACAGATAAGTTCTTGATATATGAAGCGCATGTCAAAAAAAGGTGAGCGCTAGTTTTCTTAAAAAAAAAGAAAAAAAAGAAAAAAAGAAAACGAAAGAAGAAATGTACTATGATTGATATACATATCTTGGCTATTTTCTAAACCTGTAGACATTTCTGTACCGTAGCACAAACTTTCATATACCTTCTGGGTAAAAATCTGCCGTCGGAGAGTGTAGCCAGTCTAAAACTGATGTCTTTGAGTACTTCTCTGTCGTTAAAACGCTTTGATACAAGCCACTTTTTCAGGCGAAGAAAGAAATCGCTGGGGGCAGGTCGGGACTGTAAGGGGAATGATGAATAGTTCCCATCGAAATCTTAGAATTGTCACAACAGTACGCGCAGCAGTGTGTGGGCGGGCGTTATCAGGGATCAGAAGAATTCCAGAGCGTAGCATTGCTCTCCGCCAATTTTGGATGACATGTCGCAGATTCTTCAGCGTTTGTCAATACACATCTGTTGTAATTATTCGTCCTAGTTCCAGAAATTCCACAAGAATCACGCCCTTTTTTTGTTGTTCCAAAACACGATTACCGTGATTTTGTGAATTGATGATGTTCGTTTGAATTTCTTCGCTTTAAGAGAACCAGAGTACCCCCCATTGCATTGGCTGCTGTTTCGACTCAGCAGTGAGGTATGATATCCAGGTTCCATTCCTGTCACTATGTGAGAAAAGAGGTCACCCCCATCCTCCCCCAACTGGGCCACAAATTCATGTGAGGCTGTAATTCTTGGGTCTTTGTAAGTGTCTGTTAGCATTTTTTGCATTCATCTCGCGCACAGTTTGTGATAACCTAGCTTGTCAGTCACAATTCAATGTACAGTTTTCACAGGCTCTGGGAACTCTTTGGCGAGTTCGGTTATTGAGAACTGGCAATTGGACAGCACTTTCCCGTTAACGCGTTCCACCAGATCATTCGTCTGAACACTAGGCCGCTACGCTCATCGTCATGAACATTTGGACGCTCTTCCTGAAACTCTCTGCACCATTACCCGACTTTCCCTTTGCTCCCGTCGGTCCGTAAATGTCATGCAATTCCCGACGAATGTCAGCTGCATTCTGCTCTTTGGCGTTGAGAAGTAGTATGACAGATCACACTTTACATTTGGCGGGATTTTGTACTACGGCAGCCATTTCACCTTACTGGTACTCGGACGTACGCAACTCCACTCAGCAGGATTGGCTGGTTTAAACCAGTTAAAAAAAAAATGGTTTAAATCGAAAAGAACGAAAAATACTTTAAATCGTGTGAACTTCATGGTGACGTTTCCACATATCAAACCATTTGCATTAGTATTATCTCCTTTTCACCCTTCAATCAAAGCATTTCATGTTCAATGCTCGGTCGAACAACAACCCTTCTTTGAAGTGAAAACCAAATAGCGGTTTGGATATCACTTTAAGCGAAAGTCTTCACTTTGATAACCTCGGTATTATTACATAAGGATGTTAAGCCTAAACATACGAAACGAAACCAAATTATATATTTCTGCTTGCCTGAATGGCTGTTGTTTTATAAAGTAGCCAAGGTTACTTAAATATATTGAGACTGCCTACATAGCTTTCAACATTAGCTTGGATTGGACTTTTAAGTTTTAATTTTATTGAATGATATTTACATACTAAATCCGAAATTTAATATCTCAGTTTTAGGGTACTAATTATTGTACGTTGATCTTAAAATTTTACATGCGAAGCAGAACCGAGATTTTCCCCTTATTGCTTTGCATTTAAAGTAATAACAGGATTTTCCCGATGGCTAAGGCAGGAGTTCCTCGATTTATGTATAATTCTGTATAATGGTTTCACTTGTGCAACTGTTTATCTTATTGTCCTTCTGAAATGACTCTTGACACTTATATTAACAAGTATGTAAAGATCAGTACAGCGTATTTTTATCAGGAATCCTTCGTGAGTCGGCAGACTATCGCATTTGTGGCCAATTAGTCTCGATTTCGAGTTCAAATGGAGGGCAATTTCTCTACGATATAAGAAGAGAAGCAGTTTGGATTCCGCCATATGCTTATGTGACCCCTTCCAGCATAACCCCGTTGTATCAAGGCGAAACGAACTTATTTCTGTTTATATGTAATATTAATACACAGAGCAAAATTATTTAAACCAAAAAAAAAAAAAATCTGGTTTAAACAAAAAAAAATTTATTTTTTCAATAAAAACCATTGTTTTTGCCAACCCTACCACTCAGTCGATTCCATCTCTGTTGCAAGCACACTCATCCCTGTACTCATCATTCCTCCAGAGCATGCTTCTCTAACATGAAGTAGGAACTGAAGTCAGTGGTTCATATATTTGTATTTATGTGGTGAATCAGTATATGACTATCGTTATCGACACGGTCCCGTAAATGCCGAGTGGTAATGCTCAACAAAAACTTTATTCTGGATTGACTATCTCATTAGGAGGATACAATGAAAATACGCTTGTCAACTAATGGCTCTGTTTTGTGTCACTGCGAGAAGAGAATTACGATATATCGATATTTCCACTCATTTTTAAAATCTGATTAAGCTAGAAACATCTCATCAAACAACCCCTTTAAAGCTTTTTTTTTTCCTTCAAAATTAACCTTGAGTAAACACCATTTTAAAACTTAACCATCACAAATCCCAACCCTTTTAGTACTATTTATTTTCCGGACACCAACTCTCACTACCACGGACAATGATGAGAAGAATGTTGGCTTCGCTGTCTTACATACGGCCTGACAAGCTCAGATAGCGATGTAGTGGAGCGCCCTATCATTCCACCAACGACCAGTCCCAAATTCTTTATGTAATCTCCCCCAGTCTTGCATAAACACGTGCTGGAGGCTAACATGTTTTCCCAACCCATTCCAAATTCCTATGAGAACTCGCACGTGTCTCAGCGATGTGGTGGACGCTTTTGGATCCACTCGTACACTTGTTTTTCCCAACCGATATCGACGTTAGTGCGTTTAGACACAACGATAATATCGGTGGAAGCGCCGATAATGTCGGCGGTGGAATCGACTTCAATGCACTCAAATCGTAGCTTGAACACGCCACGACATTATCGGCCGATCTTCCGACACGAAGATGATGTCGGCCAAGCCCCCGATATTGCTGACACTAGTTTTGTCGGGGGCAATGTTTTCTTATGATTGGATGCACATGCGGCCGATAATGTCGGCCGACCAGTGGTTTAGGTGAAGGGAGTGAATGACAGGGAGCTGTGTATTCTTGTTTCGTTTCTCGTCTTTGGATTTTTCTGTTTCCATTTTTCTATTACAATTGTATATTGTTATTATTATTATTATCTTGTCCTACAAACAACTTCGAAACAGTTCATTATTATTATTATTATTATTATTATTATTATTATTATTATTATTATTATTATTATTATTATTATTATTATTATTATTAAAGTCTCTGTTTTGGAGTACGGTACCTAATTCCCTTTATTAAATAAAGTATAAAATGAGGGAAATCTGAAGAATATTGATTTCCCTCTAAACAGCTATTCGGATAACCAATTTCCGTTGATTATTTTCTACTCCCTTTTTATTTTTATTCTCACAATCAAAGAGGGAGAGAGAGGCTGGAAAGTAATTTAAGCGTAATTTTCAAAGTTTGATACACTGTGAACATAGCAAATGGAAAAAAATCCTGATTATTATTACTTCCTTCATTTACATCAGAATTGTATGCAGATCACTTTTCCCGGCCCAACTCAATAAGCAATGATTGAATATAATATTTGTTGACAAGTTAAAGTAGAATTACTATTATTTTTAAACGAAACCAGCACAATCAAACACTCTTTGCAAAGCTCCCAAGGACAAGTGACTCATTTGGAATTTTCTTAGCCAAAGGACAAAAGAATGGATGAGATTTTCAATCATATTGTTGTTTGTTTAGTAAAATTAATTGGCTACACAAATCCTCCGAAAATCTTCCGTTTTTAGGTGAGATATACTAGTTATTTCAGGTTGATTTTTTTAATCTCAAGAACGAAAACCGAGACAAACAGGCATTCCGAAAGCGTTTTACGGGACAGTTAATTCTTTCGTTGAAAACCGGGACGTCTGGCAACCCTACACCAGTGAAACCACCGCTATATCTTTTATAATATTTTAGTGTTCTAGGACATTCACCAACAAATCTCGTACTTTTCTCCTCTTCTTCTCTTTTCATAAATACATTTTGGAGAGAAAAAAGAACCTCATGAACATTTGACAATGTACGAAAATTTCACTGTTACGGGTTTTGGGAGGAAACAGGTCCATTTCTATTGATTTTTTGCTGTAACTTATAGTTCGTTCTATTGGGGAAAATAGGAAGTACAAAAGTGCCAAAGAACGAAGGGTTAAGACTAATAAATTGACCACAGTAGGCTATTAACAAATTAAAACTCGATTTTCTCAATAACTCCATTTTATATTTCTTGTTTGCTCCCGACATCCTCTATATTTGTCATACTTCTGTCATACTTGTGTTACAGTGAATTCTAATACGACAATCAAGCACTTATTCCACCAGGATTTTTAGTTTGGCGATGTAAAGTGAAACTTGGGAGGGTATAAGTGATTTGCACGGTTTGTATCGAATTTTGACTGTATAAAAAATAAAGTTGGAGGCTCTTTCAAGAATGTGGGGGTCACTCCCCATCCAAAAGGGAAGGGGGAGCTGCCGGAAACCTAATAATTAGATATTAATATCGTAAAATGTCATAAATAGGGTGAAACGGGAGCACACCCTATTATTTTGAAACTGGCCTTGTTTTCTACCGAATGGCCTTGTTTTTCTCCAGATCTAATATTTTTTCTGCCTAGGTTAGTACGAAATATTTTTGCTGGGTGGTCACACTGCCATAAACCGACCATAGGGAAGCTAATAAAGAAAGAAAAAGCCGAATAATTTAGAAGTAGTCAGTCAATCAGTACGTAACATTATTAGAGCTTTATAATAATAATAATAATAATAATAATAATAATAATAATAATAATAATAATAATAATAATAATAATAATAATAATAATAATAATAATAATATACTTATTTTATTGCAACTGCAAACATTTCTATTGGTGGAATACAGGGGAATAAAGAATTTCTAAATTCTGGCGCTGAATATGGATTCCAATTCTTTCTATTAGAAAATCAAAAGTTAGTGTGGACATACGATAGTAATTAAAAAGTCTCGCATCGTCTTCGCGTAGTTTCTCATATAATGTGCAAAAAGTATCTTCTATCTTCTTTCTCTCTTTTGCGTCCTGTCCTCTCTTTCACGTGTGCAAACCATCACCGGCAACGATATTGTCGGGGCTTCCACCGATATTGTCGGCGACGTGTGCAAAGTACGCCGGCACCGACACCGATATTATCGGGGCTTCCGCTGATTTTGTCGGTACCGTGTGCAAACACGCTTATAGAGCACCGTCTTTCTATCCCCCCAGGAACCGAAACCAAAAACCTCTTGTATACCTGTTGTGCACATGTGTACAGTCATATCGACTTGGTGAAGGCTTTATCAGTTGTTACCCCATACCAGCGATGTATGCAGGGAAGGGCCCTGGTATCCGGACTCCTCCTGAAATTCTAAATTTCTGTACATTTAGTCTAATTTTAAGGGTAATTTTACAAATTTTAATATAATTTATTCTCATATTGATTTTAGTCCGCCCGAAAAAAATTGGACTCCCTGAAATAAATCCCTATGTACGTCTCTGCTCCATACAACACAGGTTTTATTTCAAGCCACGAAGTGGAGTCTACCAGGGATTTCTCCATTCCTGTTTCTTCGCTCCAACGTACAGACGAGTATTTCAGTTTCTGACTAAACGTGTGCACAGCACAGGCTTTTTAATCACTTTGTGTAAGTAACATCAATTAATTATTACTGCCAACCGACGAAGCTAAGCCGTTACTGTTTTTGTAAGTCTCAGTAATAGTCAGCATACTGGTAGGTAGTTAAATGTGACCATCGAATGAGTATTATATTATATAATTTATTAGAATCTTAACGTCTTTCACAACAGTGACATGATAACAGCCCAGAGTGCAGCAGACAATCCTTTATCTTTAACGCGACAAGTAGGTCAACTTAAATTCTGTGAACTAAATATATAAGAACAATATGATAGCCATCAGCAAATACGATACATGTATAGAAAAACAAGGCCATTTTTATTTAGATATACCTTTTCGAATTCATACTATGGTAAACCTGAAAAGCTTATTTTGAATCACCTCTACCAAAATACAACCATCGCTTTTACGCTTAAAACACTAACTGTGTTATGGATTATTTATTTGCTACCCGAACGTTAGCGAATATAACAACCCATCAACATCGTTGGCGAATATAATACGGCTAAGGAAGCTAAAATATAGTTATGATAACTTCTTTATTTATGCACTTTTCAGTGAGATCACAATGCACCAGTTTCCTAAAGCGTAACATGTTTCATCATATCTTGTAATATACAGGTACATTATATAGATTTATGTTAAAACTTTTTTTTTTTTTTTTTTTTGTATGGATGTACAGTAAGCATCTATGTGTTTACAGGATGAATTTCGAAAAGCCAACCTGTTTCTATAGAGAAAAAAATGTACCCATATACATATGTGAAAACTGAATTCAAGAGGAAATGAGCCCAGGTAAAAAAATAAATTAAAAAAAAAGTTCCTCTAACACCAACCGTACAAGCGCATTGCAGTGTGGTTCCTCCATTCTCTTTTTATCTCACTCCATACACAACACATTCTTTTATCTCTCTCTCTCTCTCTTTGTCAGGCGCACACATACACATACACAGACTGCACAAACTACAAGTACCACAACTTTTTTTTTTTTTTTTTTTTTTTTTTATGTATCGAAAAATGGATACCACAACCAACATGGCAATGAATCTATGGTCCCAATACCTCCCTTTTCAATGACACAATTAACCAGTTTCGGTGACAGGGCTTTGTGTTCACTGGCGAATATAGGTTCCTAGAAATAGCAATAGTTCTCCAGAATAAATTACACATTTCATTAAAAAAAAAAAACTGATTATTGGATTGGCTTTCAAAAAAATAAGCGCAGCTAAAGAGACGGTGTTTTCAGGGAATAGAATTTTCATGTAATCGACTGACTATAGTCTTTGATATGCGCCGTTCCGGGTTCGCTTCCTGGTGAAGGCAGAGAATTTTCAATGTAGACAAAAGATCAAGGAATAATTAGCAAACTACTTTCGTTACAAGAGAATTCCGATACAGAAAAGCAGCAATAACGCCGATATAAGACCGTATTGGGCACCACACATAAGTTAACTAAACGCTGTCTCAGCAATAACCAATTATAATCCATTGCTGGATGTATCTTTAGAAAGTTGACATTATTACTACTACAGGGTGTTCAACTTGCAATGCAACCCGGAGTTGGGGATAGCAACATTTGCACCGGAAGTGTTATACACATAATGCTTATACCAAAATGAATCCTTGTTCATTTAGATATTTTTAAATCGGAAATCAAAAATTGAATTTCATTAGTTTGTGCAGTCTGTGTATGTGTGTGTGTGTGTGTGCGCCTGACAAAAAAAAGAGAGAGAGACAGATGAGAGAATGTGTTGTGTACGGAGTGAGATAAAAAGAGAATGGAGGAACCACACTGCAATGCGCTTGTGCAGTTAGTGTTAGAGGAACTTTATTTATTTATTTATTTTCTTCTTATTATTATTATTTTCTTACCTGGGCTCATTTCCTCTTGAATTCAGTTTTCACATATGTATATGGGTACATTTTTTCTCTATAGAAACAGGTTGGCTTTTCGAAATTCATCCTGTAAACACATAGAGGTTTTCTGTACATCCACGCAGTATTGCCTGATGTAACAGAAGTTGTAAATGAAATTTGTAAAATGGCATATAACATTTGGTTTTTGGCTGGTTTAAACCAAAAAACGAAAAATGTTCGTTAAAGTGTAACTACTCGTAAAATCTTGATGAACCACATTTGTGGGTTATCAAGTTTTACTCCCATATATTATTCGTACTATATTCAGACGTATATTCCTCATTCATTACTCAGAGATTATATTACAAAAGCAACTTTTTTTTATGTAACTTTATGAATGTTTCTTTTGTGATTTTTTTTTATAGTTTGTTATTATTGTTATGCAAGCAAAGGAAAATTCTAAATAGTGTTTCGTTTTAATAATGTTTACTATTGATAAAATACATTGAAATATCGTACCTTTTTGGGAGGGGGTCATACAAATCCCACGATAGGCAATTATTGAAATCAGAAGTATCTTTGGTATCTATTTATGTATAAATGGGTCAGAGCCAAAGTGGACTCAAATAATTCATATCTTTATTTACTATTCTTACTGATATGCAAAATAAGTCGTTATATTTTTTTTTAACTTGGACTAATAAAAGTCGTAGTGAACTAACTTGGACTGAATTGGTTCTTTTGTACTCTGCAGTATTTTGAAATTGTCCATATGTAATTCTGTATAATGGTTTCACTTGTGCAATTGTTTATCTTTTGTCCTTCCGAAATGACTCTTCACAATTATATTAACAAGTATGTTAAGATCAGTACAACGTATTTTTATCAGGAGTTCTTCGTGAGTGTCGGCAGACGTATCGCATTTGTGGCCAAGTAGTCCCGGTTTTGAGTTCAAATGGAGGACAATTTCTCTTGGATGTAAGCGAAAAGCGTTTTGGATTCCGCTTTAAGCTTATGTGACCCCTTCCAGCATAACCCGATTGTTGTATAATAACGCCAAGGCCAAACACGCTTATTTATGTCAATGTGTGATATAAATACATAGAGCAAATTATTTAAACCAAAAAAAAAAAAAAACTGGTTTTTTGGTTTTCTCAATAAAAACCATGGTTTTTGCCAACCCTGTAACATATACATGTGGATATTAATTTTCAGTTTAGGTAAAAGGAGTAGCTCGGCATCTGTGACAGTGAAACAAAGACTTGTTCATTTCTACCGATAGCCAATCGGATGAGGCCTCTGTAAGGAGGAATTAGGGAAATCGTTGTTTCTATATATTAAGACTGGGAATTGGCTACACTGCAGATATTTTAGTACCAGAAAAAGTGTGTTTCGAAACTGTCTATATGATGGAATTTCTGAAAACAATAGAAAGAAACTTAAGAATTGCTATGAAAATAGTGTTACTTACTTGCACCCAGCAACACTGCTATGCGATGTGATTATATTTTCTGCTTGGAGAGAAAATGAAATGAAATGAAATCTTTCAGTTTAACGTCCCATAATTATACCCTTTGGGCTAAGGGAGACGATGATTAAGGCAAGTGAATGATGGAAAAATCCGTGGAATGAAAATGTGGAAGGAAACGGAAGTACCCCGAGAAAACCCACTTATTCGGGTGGTTGGAAAGAAAACAAAGCAAAGGCCAGTCGTGTTCGGTTGACAATGCGTTTTGTTATTGTGTTTTAGGTTTCTTTGTAAAGTTTATTTTGTGTTATGTGTTTATTAATTTTATATTAAATTATCCTTATTTTGATGCAATGACGTACTCTACAGAAGAGGTTTTCATTACTGAACGTTACTTTCATTCCAACTCATACGCCTCAATGAGAGCAGAATTTCAAGAACAGTTTTCCGAAAACTAGTCTTCCAGATAAGTCAACAATATTGTAAAACTTTGTCTCATATAGGATTTTTGGGTAGAGCAGTTAATAAAAAGAGCGTCCGGAATCGACTCCCACTACCAGTTTTATTATAAAACTTCGTCTATAAAAGTATTTTTATAAAATACTGTACAATTTAATCTCTCTAGAAGCAAAGGTTAGTTATAGGTGGTCTTTGACCGTAAGGTCGCAGACAGGATTCCCAGACAGAGCCCCGTAGCAGGCTAAGTCAGGAGATAGGATAGGCGTAGTCCCGTAGCAGACTAGAGGCTTGGGGTTAGGTTACTCCAAGAGTCCCGTAGCAGACTAAAGGAGGGTATCTAGAAAACTGGTATCGACTATCGAGTTGCCTTCGTCCATCCAATAAATAGGGTCCTTTGGGTGGCGGTGGCGCTGCTGCTCCGATGTCTTCTGCTCCGTGGGAGGGGCCAGAAGCCGTCGTCTGCATGTGATTATAGGTCCCTCTGGTGGGAGATCCTCTTGCCGAACTATGTGGAGGTGTTTGTAAACATTGATGTGGAATTGCTTGTTTACCACATCACATAGGATATTACAATATGTATAGACTTGTTTCAATATTTCGTCAGACTAGACCCGTAAAAA
Organism: Thermobia domestica; assembly: GCF_964235325.1. NCBI lineage: Eukaryota > Metazoa > Arthropoda > Insecta > Zygentoma > Lepismatidae > Thermobia > Thermobia domestica. The sequence goes on along the minus strand of NC_137455.1, from coordinate 9,704,918 downwards.
AAACGACTCACGTGGCCTTAAAAATCATTAACCTACGCGCATATGAGAAATAGGTTAGCCAAGAATTTAAGATGCCAGAAGTAAATTCCGAAAGAAATAACGCTGTTGCTTCAATCTCAATGGTTATGCCAACCGTCAAAATCCCAGGCACTGCTCAAATGATAACCCACATGTGTTACAAGAACAGTAATTGCATCCCATAAAGGTAGGTCACGTGGTGCGCTTTCTCATAGCACCGAAGTCGAATTTTTTTACAATACAGTTGAGGACGCTGTATATCGTGAACTTATCACGTAATTAATTTCTTTGCTGGATATTAATGAACGTGATTGTTGGTTTCAGCAACACGGGGTAACATATTATAAGCTAAATGAAACATTAACCCTGTTGAAACAATTTTTTGCTGAGTGGATAATAACTAAAAACTTAGGGCCCGGTCGCTCCCTTGACTTTACACCTCGGAACTTTTTTCTATGGGCTACTTAAAGCAAGCGGTAAGGCCTATACAAGAATAATCCTCGAACTATACAAAACCTGGACACAAAACAATTCGCTGAGCCATTGAGAACATTAACATTTCTACTCTTCGTAAAGTTGCTGCCAACATGGGAAACGAATAAAATCTGTGTTTGAATCAAAACGGCTGGCAGTTCTAGCCTCTGTCCTAATGATGACAATTTTCTGATTTATTCTCATTCCGACTCACGGATGGGCGGTAAGCACAGAAATCATTCTTCACAGACATTTTATCAGCTGGAAACAGTGATACACCAACGAATGGTATTTGAAATATTTCGTACTTCTTCGTAACCATATTTGCAAGTTTAAAATAACATTTTAACACACATCTTCTCGATCATCTATGGGTGGATTTTCATGCAAGCGTCTGTTGCGTTCTTTGCTTGCTATGTGGCGATTCTGAATAGCCAATTGAGAATTTGTTTAAGGTTAGTGTGAAGGGACAAGTTTTGCAGATAGATGTCACTACTGTCTTCGTATCTCTCCCATGTTTTTTTTTTACCTTTCACGAAAATTTACAATTTCTCTTGCAAATTTCACCCTAGAGACTTTGAAATTTTAGAAAAGGAACTTCATAACTTATCAAAGGGAACAATTCGTGCCGATTTTTTATTTAGAACTTTCTTCATTGTTGAAACAGTTGCATTGTTAAAGGTTTGGAAATTCATTTCAATAATCATTTTAACATTGAAGAAAATTTTAAATAAAAAATCGGCACGGATTATTGCCTTCGATAGATTACGAAGTTCCTTTTCTAAAAGTTTTAAGTCTCTAGGTTGAAATTTGTAAGAGATATCGTGAATTTTCGTGAAGGATAAAAAATACATGGGAGAGATACAAATACTGTAGTGCCATCTATCGGCAAAACTTGTCCCTTGAAACCAACCTTAAGTACGGTTCTACATGTAACACAACTTTCTGTTGGCTACATATAGAAATCGCAAGCAACGAACGCTTGCATGAAAATCCGCAGTATTTCATAATCCGACACAATCACACAACACATTCATGCATTCACGTCTCACTTAAATCTGTTTCAGTTCAGGCAAGTGACAACGCTTTGACGTCATTATGAAATGTTCTTACATGTGACTGTGCAGAGAAGTTCGAGCCACAGCTTTTTTAAGGGAAATAAATGAACAGCCCTTATACAGGGTGTTTCTAAACAACACCGACAACGTTTGGGAGGTGATTCCTGACACTGGGATAAGACAAAAAGTATAGACCATCCTGGGTGCACAAATGCTTCCTTTCGGAGTTATAGGCTGCCGAAAACATAAAAAAAAAATGAAATTTAAAGGTCCATAGCTCCGAAGCTATGGGACCTACCGTAGTTGGGTCAAGACTTCACCTAGGGATAGTATGTGTCCTACTCAAATATCCAAGTTTCAGAATCCTGTGGTAATTCTTTAAGAATTTTATAGAGGTAGTTGGTGAGTACTTCAAATTATATGCCCGTAGCCAAACTGGCTCTATAAAAATTGTTCCATGAGTACCTTAGGATTCTGAAACATGGCTATTTGGATAGTGCACATATTAGTTCCAAAGTGAAATCTTGACCCGAGTACGGTACGTCCCATTGTTTTGGAGCTATGGACCTTTAAAGTTAATTTTTTCATATTTTCGGAAGCCTATAACTCCGAAAGGAAGCATTTGTACACCCAGATCGGTCTATACTTTTTGTCTTATCTTGGTATCAGGAATCACCTCCCAAATGTTGTCGGTGTTGTTTTGAAACACCCTGTATATAAAGTAAACATTGAGGAAATAGCCATTTTCAATCTTTGTCAACAAAATTTCCATCATCTGAGGACGTGTACTTAATAAATAATATTTAAATGTTAAAGAAATACGAAAGTAAGTGTAATTGAAAAGTACCATGCTACACTAGAAAATGCCTACGTCAAAAGCATTATTTTCGATAAATGTACAAATGTTTGTCAGTTTTTGCCTCTCTTCTGTGGTCGTCGATGTAGCGTGAATTGTTAATTTGCTGCTGTTCCGGAAAAGAGCCTGCTATTTCCATTATTTTTGGTTGTGGTCCAATTATCTTCTCGTACTTCACTTGGCTGTCGCTTTCTCTCTCTCTCTGTTCAATTCTTCACAGGCAGTTAATCGATCAACAACTGTACATTACTTTTCCTATCCTTTGAACAAACAGTTCAACCGCCTTTGATATTCGAACTTGCACAACTCTTTGATATCTTAAATAAACAGTCCCAGCCCAGTATAAATCGTAAACGTTCTCTGTACAAGCTAAAGATTTCATGATTTTGGTTGCCAAAAAAAACATAACAGAGCAGAACACGAGAACAGTTATCATCTTCGCAATGTAATCAAAAGATCCCGAGTTCGACTCCAAAGAATAGCCATCATAATTAGGATTTCCCGGGCTTGCATACGAATACTACGATGATTCCGGAAAGTAATTTTAAATTTAGTGTGATGTCTCTTTAATACTTGGATTTGCAATACTAATAAATATTAATAACCCACCAATAAAGAAGAAAACCAACTATTTATACATAAAATGAAAAGAGTCATTCTAATTTTAATTGTATACACTTGCTTTTAATATGTTGTACTGGTTCTTTTATATACTCCGTTGTAACTATTTTTATGGCGGCAAAGATTTGTGTGACGCATTAAACCTACATTCTCCTTACTCTATAAAAGTGATTCCCAACTTGTGGGGCGCAAGCTACTGATAGAAATAAGCTACATTCGCAATTACAAATATTATGAAAGTTGTAACAGAGAGGCGTTAAGTTAAATACTGTACACGAACAGAATAACTACTGCGTATAAGATGAGTGGTTCCATTCTCAATCTCTGGGTTGCGACTGACTTGATGGCTCTGATGAGGTATTCGGCTGCAATGTTGTTTGTCTCATATTCAGATCTAAATTCAAACTTAACAACATACTATCGATAACATTAAAGAATGAATACCACAAACTCTCGAAAAGTGCTCATGTCATTATGCTTTTCTTATAAATAATAATAATAAATAAAATATTGATCTTAATGTAAAACGAGTACAGTAATAGATTTGATGTCCATTCAGATTTAAAGATACACACTACAAATTATCTCAATATATGACGTCACCAATTTTACAAAAGAGCGGTAATTTTGACCGTCAAATTACTTCTATCAGTATAAAAATATTTTAATTTTAAATTTGAAGATCTGTTTATTTCGTGAAAACTAATTTTTGGATACACAAATAAAATAAAATACACTTGCTAAAATAATGTAAGCTTTGATGGATGGATGGATAAATTAGTGTTTAGTATCCCATTCAGCACCGAGGCTATATGATTTACCTGTATGAGACGTGGAATCCGAGCCACATCAGCTCCCGCCAGGGTTTGAGCTCGTGTCTCCCACGCCAAATACGCTTAAGCTAGCCATATAGCCATGTCATGGGGAGGTCTATGTACGTTGTGAAGTTAGCTTCTGGGAGCACATAATTTTAGTATCCTTTGACATGAGTCGTGGACCTGAAAAGGTTGAGAACCATTACTTAATACTCTCCAGTAGGCTATCATTTGGACGCTCATTTGCGGTGCTCGAGTTCCAGGTTCAAGTCCTGCCTACGGTCCAATGCTTAGGTCTGGTGAACACTGGCCAGAGGACAGGAGGTTGTACTGTGAGCAATGTAACAAAGCCTCGTAACGCAAATTCACTCAAGCAAATGCTAGACGAAGGGCAATTCCAATATTGTGATTGAGGCACGCAGTCAATGCACTCAGGATTCTTTCTCCTGCCTCCCTGTGCTCGTCCTGCCTCTGGTCAACATGTGGTCGGTTTTAGGGTTGCCCAAGAGATGAAACGAGACGAGACAGCCTCAATCCTTGTTTCGGAGGTTATCCTATGTAGATGATACGGTTATTATAGCTAGAACCGAAAAGCACTATAGGAGATGATGGACAAAATAGTTGACACTGGGAAACTTTATGGAATGGACATCGACACGGAAAAATCGAAAGTCCTGAGAATATCCCGTGGAAACACGCACTTACGGGTCAGAATAGAACAAAAGAAACTTGAAGAGGTCGATAAGTTCAAGTATCTAGGACGTATTTTGACGAAAGCTGCGTACTGCACCAAAGAGATTAGGTCGACAATTGCCACAGCCAAAGAAGCATTCAACAAAAGATCATTCTTAACAATCTGGCTTAATATTGGACTAAGGAGGAAATTGGTCAGGTGGTATGTATGGAATATTGAGCTATATGATTCAGAGATTTGGACATTAAGGAAATTAGAGAAGAAATATTTAGAGAGCTTCGAAATGTGGTGTTGGAGAAAGATGGAGAAGATAAAAAGACAGAGAGACTAACAAAGAAGATGTTTTAGAACGGATAGGAGAGAAGAGGACGCTTTTAGGCAGTATCTTTCGTAGGAAAGCCAACTGAACTGGACACATCTTGCGAACAAATTGTCTTCTTCATACCACTATAGAAGGAAAGATGGAAGGAAAGCGAGGAATGAGAACAAGAGGAACACAGCTGATCGATGATTTGAAAAAGCATCAGATGATATTGGGAGTTGAAAGAGCAATCTGAAAATCGAGAAACATAGAAGATAAATTTCCAGGTGCAAATCTAAAATTAAAAAATATATATACACTGTATATATATATATATACACTGTATATATATATATATATATATATATATATATATATATATATATATATATATATATATATATATCAGTCCTAGGACCTGCCAAAATGCAGAATACTTAATAATAATAATAATAATAATAATAATAATAATAATAATAATAATAATAATAATAATAATAATAATAATAATAATAATAATAAAAGAGGCTATTCTACAATCCGTTGCATAAAAACCCAAACACTATTTCTGATTTCACTGATTACACAAAAACATAAAGAATACTCATATCTAAACAGAAATAAAAGTAACATTTTCTTTTTTTTTTTATACACCACGCGCTGTACCTCTACTCAGTGTCCCATAGGGTCTATTGTAGGGTCTGCTAGAAACGAAAACTAAGCTGATATTCACGTTTAACTTTTAAAGGTTAACTTAAAATAACATGTCCTCCTTATTTATTTATCAGTGTAAGTAATACAAAACACCGGCAGTTTTTTTTTTTTTTTTTACAAGTCTTTCTATGGTTCTATATTAATGTAATAATATCTCTGGCCCCCAAGGGAGACATTAATTATACAGTTCGTATGAGAATTTAATTTTTGCTTCGCTACAAACATCCCACTCTCACCTTTATATTTATCTCCGCAGGGCTCGACTGAATATTTAACGAAACGCTAATTTTACTAAGCACACGCACTTTGCCAACCCACGTTAACACAAGCCTCACGGGCACTTTACATACGATGCACAGAAACCTGAGTTTTTTTTTTCAGTCTTCCATGTTTTAAATATTTTCCTTCTTTTTCTTCTGCCGTTTTTTTTTTTTAACTGAATGTTAGCATCTTTGGAATTGTGTGTGTGTGTCGTATAGGAAACTAATTATTGTTATTAACAGGCATTCAAATATGATTACTAGTTTTTGATGGTTTAAAGTGGCAATTGTGAAGTTGGCGCGTTAGCCGAAACGTTAAACTACCGTTCAATGCCGACAATTTGTTAGTAGCTGTCAAGATTATTCAATCATATTCAATAATAACACATAAAGAGCCTTCATCCCTCACCCCACCTCATTTGATTGTAAATTAGGTAAAAGCGATAAACAATTCTAAAATATTATTACTAGTAATGTTTAACGAAAGAAAAATTGTCTATACGTATTGACGTAACTGGGGGGAAAAGACCTGTGCCCCGGGCGACGGATTTGCGGGGTGCAAAACTAGGCAAATTTTATTTTCAGCATAAGGCAACGAAAGGAGTCTTAGTAAACTAAAAATCATTTTAAAAAGCTACCTCAGAAACTTAACAACGAATCACCAATCTTAAGATCATATCCATAAAGCATACGTTAGATTGAAAACTATTTTTTTGAGGACGTTGTAAAAGCCTTTGGAGCCAAAAGTAGGGATGGTACCGAGACTGAGACGTACTTTTATATACCAAGACGAGACCGAGACCGAGACGGATTTTATATAACCGTGACGAGACCGAGGCATACCTCTATAAATCGAGACGAGACTTACGCCAGTCTCGAAAGTCTCGGTTTCGTCTCGAATATTGATTGATAGCTATTAAAATTGCCTTTACTCAAAATATGTTCCGTTGCTTGGGAACGGTTGACTGATGTACAGTCGCGTATTTAGGGGGTGGCTATTGGGATCAAGCCCCTCCCAGAATAAATTTGTGATCATTTTTTTCCACTTACATACAACACAAATGTTTCTTACCGTTACTCAAGCCTCTCTCGAAACAAAATTCACTGATGATGAACATAACTTTCTCTCTCTCTCTCTAATATTTATAAAAATAAAATTTAAAAAGAATTGTTCGTGTGTGTTTGTCTGTCTGTGTAAAAGTAGTAGAAAATGACCGATATTAGTGTCGGATTCATAGTTTTCGTGGTCGCTGAGATCAATGGTGAAACTTCGATCGCATTAACTTCCAAATTTACCCCATTCGGCTACGGGCCGGTGGTCACTTGGGGGATACCAAGACATGTAAAAATAATCCAAAATTACCGATATTAGTGTCAAAACAATAGTTCTCACGGTGGCTGAGATCAATGCTGACACTTCCTTTAGCGATGACTTTCAAATTCAGCTACCATTGTATGCGGGCCTCGGGTCATCTGAGGAGGGGGGGGGGAGTTACCGAGACATGTAAAAGTAGTAGAAAATGACCAATATTAGTGTCGAATTCATAGTTTTCGCGATCGCCGAGATCAATCGGATTAACTTCCAAAATCAATCAATTCGGTTGCGGGCTGGCAGTCATGTGCTGGGGGGGGGGGGATACCGAGACATGTAAAATAATCCAAAATGACCGATATTAGTATCAAATCCATAGCTTTCGCGGCCGCTGAGATTAATGGTGAAATTTCGATTGCATAAACTTTCAAATTCATCCCATTCGGCTGCGAGCTGAGGGTCACAACGAGGGAAGGGGGGAGGTACCGAGACATGTAAAAATAATACAAAATGACCGATATTAGTGTTAAAACCATAGTTTTCGCGGTCGCCGAGATCAATCGCATTAACTTCCAAATTCACTCCATTCGGCTGCGGGCCGGAGGTCACCGGGAGCGACGATACCGAGACATGTAAAAATAATCCAAAATTACCGATATTAGTGTCAAATCCACAGTTTTCGCGGTCTCTAAGATGAATGGTGACACTCCCACAGGCGTTGACTTCCATATACAACCCCCATCGACTGGAAACAAGGGGATCACAAGGGGTGTTTACCGGGATATGTAAAAACAGTAGAAAACGACAGATAGGGGAGTATTTCTTTCTTTCGTTGTTCAGTTTGTTTACATAGATATTTTATCTGACTCATGCGAAGAATGGGTATTTCAGCTAGTATATATATATATTAAAAATGCTGAAATTTTGTTCCATGTCTTGTAAAATATTGAAGGGGAAATTTTTGTATATACTCTGCAATACAACTAGATAGACAAGCAGTGTTGCTAACGGAACAAAAATTTGTATTTTTTTCAAATTACACTATAAGGTATTACATATTTATAATTTAGAAATTAAATAAAACTACAATACCACATAGGCTTCCATTATTCAGTGTAACAAAGGACAATACAGTATAACTAACATCAACATTTTGGAGATCTCTAATAACTCAAATGGCATGGACGGTACAATGCGTATTAACTGTATCTTAGCGTCAAATACTATGATCATGGTATGATGTATTTCGAATGAATGAAGGAACAAAGTTACAAGAAATGGAAAATTTCACTTTTTCTAAAGACATTTACTTCGAAAACGTGCTGACATATCACACATCATAATGTAGATGCTTCCAAGACTTAAATGATCATAATGCCATTTACAACAATTGTCATTTCAAACCGTTTCAGAGATACCAAACCATAGATGTTCATTTTACTCCGATCTCACTCACCCTCGCCCTCGCAGTGGCAGTTGGCCCTCGCCCTCGTTCACCCTCACCCTCGCGAAGAGAATAGTATATCGCCCTCGCGCACCTCGCCCTCGCGAAGGGAGTTGTCCATCGCCCTCACCCGACCTCGCCCTCTTGCTGAAGACTTTTTCTCGCCATCGTTCACCCTCACCCTAGTGAAGGGAGTTGTACATCGCCCTCGCCTTTGTGTTGGAATTTCTCCTCGCCCTCGCTGTAGAAACGTCCTCGCTCTCGTTCACCCACGCCCTTGCAGTGACAGTTGGCCCTCGCCCTCGAAGTGACATTTGGCGCTTGCCCTCGTTCGTCCTTGCGAAAGTTGTCCATCCCCCTCGCCCTTGCGTCATTGTGGGCGAGGGAATTTGAGGGTGAGGACGCCGTCGAGAGGGCCACCCTCGCGAGGGTGAACATCTCTGTACCAAACACATGAGTAATGACTGATGCTTTCCTTTGCTTCTATACCATTATAACAATAGTTTTTTTTTTCATTAGGAGTCGCAGTCATATTATTTTAAGCAGTGTTACCAAGTAAAATAAATTGTTAAATATAGTCCAAATAACATAGTTTAATTGGAAAATATTTTAAAATTACTCGTAATTTGTTTTACGGTGCAAGAATGCTTCTAAGGACGACGGTTTTCGTAGTTATTGGGCTACTTATAATGTTAATGTCAAATTTTTCATTCCAGCAATACATGTAAATGCAAATTGTAACAAATTACATGTAACTGATAACTTTTCAGTAATACTAGTTGTTCACCCTAAGCCTTAGGCCTTGTGTACACTTTAGGTTAAAACCGTGCTTAATTGAAAGTTCTAATTACACCCTAATTACATTTCTCTTGTTTTAGTTTGACCACCAACCACCTCAAACTCGATCCATAGCATATAGCTATATGCAATTATTCAAAGACTTACAGTTAGTAATACACATTGTGTTGATTCTTGGGTGGCTTTGTTTTAGTTTAACGTCCCACGATTATGTTAGGGCGGATAAAGGGAGACGTATAGCTACTGATTATATTGGAGTCCGAAACACTTCGGTCGTTCAACTGTACCCCACCAGGAATCCAACTCGGGACCAAACGAACCGAAGTCAAGCATGCTAGCCGCTAAACCAAATGGGGGTCCCACATTGTGTTGATTTAAATCATTGAGTCAGTGTTGCCGGATCCGAAGATAAAAAATTAGTGGTTTGTGCTGCAGAAGTAGTGGACTTGAAGTATTTGTAACCCATATATATATAGAAATGAAAATATACATGACATCAGGGATGCGCAAGAGGTGGGTCCTGCCGGTCCAAACTTCCCCTTCCTTGAAATCCCTGCTTTTTGTAAATTTTACATAATTTTAGAGGCGATTTTACAAATTTTAATACAATTTGTCTTCATATTGAATTTGGACTACTCAGAAAAGTTTTGGACCCCTCCCCGAAATAAATTTCTGCTTACGTCTCCGCATGACATCATTGTAATTCTATGGTTAATCATAAAACTAACTGACCAAAGCAGTATACCGGTATATATTTTAAAATTATATATTTGTATTACAGTTTCGGCTATGTAACACAAACACATAATTTTAAAATATATATACGGCCTGGGTCAGTGGAAGTTTTATTAGTAATCTTGAATGTTCCAAAGCTACAATGAATAATTTATATATACTTTTTAATACACAAATACTGCCAAGAATAGTATGAAGAGTAAAACAAGATATTTCCGAAAGGAAACAAATTATTCTTTTGTCTTACTTAGTTGAGTAACAATAACTTTGTGGGGCCCCAAAGCTGATTTCGTCACCACCAAGGGGCAACACAGAAATTTTGTAAGCCTGACTGTTTTTTTCGACACTTATGAGTGAGGACCCCGGGGCGCTGCCCCAGTTGCTCCTGCCTGGTTACGGCTCTGGATAAATGCTTATGTAATGCATTACAACGTTATGAACTTGTATAAAAAAAATAGCAAAGATGAGTGCCGTAGCTTCCACCACAAAGTTCAGGAAGTTCGTGTTGTAAAGTGTCAATTAAACACGGAGATGTGAAACAGTAATAAAGCATTTGATAAATTTGAAACAAAATATACATATTGTAGTACTAATTCACCTTACTTGTTAAGATAGGTCTAGTGAACATTATATTGTTTTAAAAATGACAATCAAAGCAGAATGTATTGGATAATAAATGAGAAATTGTAAAATTTCAATTTCGGTACGATTGATACATTCGTGCTACTATGTGTTGTGTTATCCGTTAGGAGGTATTGAGCAATTCTGATTCAAAGGAAGAAAATAAACTACTGTATAGTACTGGAGTTAATTTAATAGAGTTTAATTGTATAGGCAGTATTGAGACTATATGAGACAAAGTCTATTGCAGAAAGTAAATGTGGGTTACTATTAGGGTTTTATCCCATGTATGATATACCCACTGATGACTGAACCTGGAACACACGTATGGAAAGCACTATAATAGCGCTATTATATTAGCTATGAAGAGGTAGACCATACCATAATTCTAAGTCAAGAATGAAGGCGAAAAATAAGAAGCAGAAACGACAGACTGTATGATAATAATACTTTTACAATTTTAATTTCACACTAACTATTTATTTCGAGACGAGATCGAGACGACGATTTTTGACTCGAGACGAAATCGAGAACGCTATGTATCAACCGAGACTGTACAAAGTCTCGTCTCGTCTCGATACTTTCCCTAGCCAAAAGGACTTCCAAAATTAAATTTTAGTTCCAGCTTTTTGTATTTTTATTTAACTTACATCGATTTAAGATATTTGTAAAATGTCACAGTATAATACTCGAGACAACAGCTTGACTGTTTGTCACAATTAAATATTCTATTCTAAAGCAACAGACTGTTGATTCATTCTACACATATGCACATCCCGATATAATTTTAAAAGCATTGGTATTTTCAGTTATTATGATAGGTCTAAGACTATAAGATGTCAAGCATATTACTCTCAGTTGCGCTATATTTAAGAAATAATAGTAAAAAAATTGAGTAGAATTAAGAAAATAATTAAGAAACTAGCAAAAAAAAAAAAATGCAGAAAATAGAACCTACAAATACTAATTTACATTACCGACTGAAAACAAACAAGATGCCTGCTTCACACCATTGTAAGATAGCTACTTGATCAATGCCAAGTTTGAACTTAACTCCGAATGTCTAATACAATTATTATTATTATTATTTTTTTAAAGCAAGTCATAGTCGGCAACGCCCAATGCTAAATTCACGTTTACTTTTACCGACATTCAATACTTTGTTACTCACGTATGACGTTCCAATAGGCTCTTATTACATACAGCGAACACACATGATTTCAGGAAACGAACACACTGAGCATGAGAAAGGTGGCACCGTTTTTTTCCGCAATCGCCATGCTTGCAAACAACTTTAGAAAATAAAGAAAAAATCACATATTTACAACTTTCGTTAGCCAAATATTTTATGTTATACCCTGCACGCTTATAGAAATTGAGTCCCTCCCCGTTAGCTATCTCAAACCAAGAATCACGCAAACAGAAGGCGAAGTATGAAATAATACACAGAGGATGATTCATTTCAGAAGTGTACTGCAGAAGGTAGAAGTATCAAAAATGTCAACGAAAAGATATATCCGGAACTATTTAGTTTCAGACTTAATGAAGAAATGTACCGCATCTTCTTACATGCATCTACATTTGATATTCAAACTGCACCTATGGTTTCAAGACGGTTTCACATCAACTCTCAGGCCCCACACGATACCATGCAGTGGTCTACACACGACCAGACTGGCAGCATAAGAGGAGTCCACTATAAAATAGTCCTGACACATTTACTTGCCGCCTTTGCATGGAACGACACCCAGTTTTCTCCAAGAATTTACCAGACTAATTGTGGATGTAAACAGAGACCTTGGTGCATCCATCATGTTCAAATCCAATACCAATCCCAAACATGTCAACCAATACAACCATCACATATGGTTCTTTCCGCGAGACAACTATCTGCCCACGTCAACTTTTGTTTCAAGTCAGAACTTACAGATGATACGTAAGAATATATTCATAGCAACAGCATTCCTCGGAAATCCAGATTGTCAATATTTAGTGCTATTTTTGTACTACGCACCTTCTATCCTTGGTTACGTTATAAGATCTCCGATTTGACCATCACAGTCGGTGGATTAAAGTATTGCACGGTTATGTGGGGGACAATGTGACGTCGATTTCAAACAAGACTCTGGCCGTGGATGCATGTCTCGAGCAATTCATCTAGGCCAGTGATTCCCAAGAGGTAGTCCGCGAACCCCAGGCGTCCGCAGGAGGTCACCAAGGGGTCCGCGATTTTTTGTTGGGAAATTAGGTTTTATATTCAGCTAGCCTTCAGTAAACATTATTGTACAGTAAAAATAATCAAATCAATATTCATTCTTAGGATTACCACGCTCATTCTTAGGTATGACTGACTGTTTTATTTTATGACTAACCGCCACCTTACAAAACACCAGACTAAATTAATAAAAATAATTTTAAAAAAAGATTTGCAGAAATTATAGAATGTATATATTGTTATACATTTTTAGAATTTAAAAAATGTATAATCTAATTTAAAAAATATTATGTTTAGGTAAGTAAATAATGATATTCAATTCAGTAAGTGCTTATTAGAATTTTAATTCATGATTTGAAATCGATTTGGAATTTTATGGGTTCTGCGACATGTTGGCAAAGGTTTGAAGGAGTTCTTAAACAAAATTTCCTTCATAAGAAGGAAACCAGGGATTTTCGGTCGTACGCTAAACGCATAACAACGAGAGAGCTCTTGCTGCTGACAAGAGTGCATTGCTACGAGTTGAGCTGAGTTATGTTGAGTTTAACGTCCCTTTCAGCAGCGAGGCTATATCAGACGTGGACCCACTGATTAACGTGGAATCCGAACCACATGATTGCTACAAGTAGTACAGAGAGAGATACAATTCTCAATCAGAGATATGTCTCGGATCTTTTGTATTTATTATATTTATTCTAACTATAGTTGCTAGTTAATGATTCATTCCGGGAGGAAGGGGTTAGGTTTCTAATATTTTCATAATTTTCCAAGATTTATTTTATTTTTCCTTACACATCTAATAAGCCCAGGTACATGCAATGTACCCGTTTATAAAAGCAAGTGTGGCTATAAGCGTATACAGTGGCCCAAAAGTAGGTATGCAATCCTGCATGTTTTATATATGTAAGTCTGTATACCTAGGGCCACTCTGTATTTAGGAAAAAGTTATGTCCCTTAAGAGTCTTCATCCCGGCAAAATTAAAATACCGCTAATTTTACAATAATTATGTGATATCTTCAAATAGATAAAAGGTAATCGAAATGTGGAACAAGAGCGCCCTAGACAATATTATATTACATGAGAAATCATTATCACGACTCACTTATCTGCTTTCGATTTCGAGCCATTTTGAAAATCGGCATTTATTTTCGCGTTTCTAAACAGCTGAAAACGGAAAGCCACTAGGTGACTTGTGATAACGGTACCTCACGGAAAATAATATTGTCTAGGGCGCTCTTGTTCCATATTTCAATTATCTTTTATCTATTTGAAGATATCACATAATTACTGTAAAATTAGCGGTATTTTAATTTCGCCGGGATGAAGACTCTTAACCAAATCCTTTTCATATAAGCAGGAAATGAACACGCAACGTTATACTCCAACAACAATCATGAATGTTTTAAATACCATCTATAAACTAAAATGCTAGATTTATATGTTCGTGGTCAATTCTTTCGCCAGTGAGTACTCGGGAATATACGCTCTAGAAAGATGCCGTTTTCACTGATCGATTGCAAATTTTGTGTAGCTTGTTTAGTTCTAACTGAACATGAAAAGACATTCTTTATTATATTTTTAGGAGTACATTGGAAGTGCTGATTTTTTTAAAAAGTAACGAGTTATACATGTTTTAAATACTACATATTTGCATACCGGGGCTGTATATCTTTCAGGCGTTTGTTTCATGACCAAATGGTAATGAAACACGAAGGATAACCATTTCTCTAGTCTAAGATGAATCTTTGTTGTTTGGTGTATTTTGCTCAATGAACACCATATATCACTGACATTATAATTAATTGTATGTGTAATGTATTTGCTTATTACATGCTGCATGCAAGAAAAAAGAAAACATTAATCATACATGAATTAGAAACTCCAACCGGAAGTTGGGGCCGCGGTGGCTCAGTGGTAGAGCGTTCACCTCTGGTGCTTGGGGTCCCGGGTTCGATCCCAGCCTCCGACAAGTGAACTTTGTGGTGGACAAACACCGTGTGCGTGGGTTTTCACAGGGTTCTCCCGTTTCCTCCCACTTTCTTCATTCCACTATTTCATTCATTTCTCATAATCACCGTCTCCTTTAGCCTAACCGGCATAACCGTGGGACGTAAAACTCACAGATTTCATTTCATTTCCAACGGGAAGTTGGCTCAAATATTGCAAACGTTGCGAGATATTGAAAAAATAATTGAAAAATCCATCCTTTATGGTCCCTTTGCCGATTTTTATAAAGACGTCTTTCACTTGTGTCTGTAAAGGGCAGTGGCGTATTTAGAGGGGGGCCTTCCGGGCTTAACCCCCCACCGAAATCTTACTTACTATAGTAAAATGTATGAAATATATTGCAGAATTTTCACATTTTCAGGCAAACCCACCTCGAAAGTTAGCATAGCCCCTCCGAAACAAAATCGTAAATACGCCACTGGTAAAGGGACATGTACAAATGTGAGGAATGACAAGGAGATTCATGCTCATATGTGAATGAAGCGCTGTGTAGAGAGTGCAGGTTTAGCTAGTTTTTAATTAATACAAGATTTGTATTTTTGAACACAAAGGAGTAATATTCGAGCACACGATGTTAATTCGCCGAAAAAGCTTGTGATAGCATATTTAAAATATCTAAACGTACTTTATGCTCTACCTATGAGCACTCTACCACTGAACTACCACTGCTCATAAAAGTTTCAGCTTCTCCAACTCTCTTCAGATTATCATACTACGAACGGAAGCTAAAGGACTGTTAGATCTGGGCTTCATTCACGTAAACTTAGAAAATGAAACACTTGTATTTCGTTTGAAAACACGATTTAAATTTTCATAAATTATACTGTACACAATCGAAATAATCAATTTATAATTCTGAGAAAAAGAAATTTAATTTGTCTTGCTAATAAGATTTTTTCTTGAAGTTAAAAGCTGTAAACGAATTCCTTTCCATTTTTTTTAAAACAAAAAACTTCAATTCGCCTACGTGTTCGGCGTTTTATTAGATAAAAAAAAGGGAATGTCTGTTTTTATTGCGTTTCGGATAAAATCACAAAGCTCTTGTTAGAGACTAATGTAATAGCAGGGCCTTGCAGTTGTTTATTAGTGCTGCATGCTGCGTGAGGTGGCCTGGTTACTGGATTAATTTGTCCTTCTTTGTTTTGTACCACGAGGGTGACGCACAGCAGCAATTGCATCAACAGGTATATTCTATGATGACCTGCCATCACCGATGTGGGCGGCTCCAAATTGTACAGCTTAGTAACACACAAAGCGAGAATTTTAAATTAAACAGTCTTAGTGATACAATGATTAGGACTAATCCTAACTAAACAACGTTCATTTGTGATAATTATCAACTGTTGTCATAATCCTTTTATAGACTAATTACGAAAAATTAAACAAAGGGGGAAAAAACTTCATTTTGCTTGCTTCCTGTTAATAGGAATTTTCACTCCAATGGGATCTTTCGTATCTTTACAGCTACGGGGATCGGTATGAACCTTCCTATAAAATATGGTACCAAAAGCCAAACATGGTTAAAACTGTTAAGTAATTGAATTCAATTCTCAATTACGAGTTAAACACATAAAAAATAATCATAAAACATTACATTTCCATCTTATATAAATAATATTTTTAATAAGTATATGGACAAATTAGCTTATTGTTCACACAAAAATTAAAATATATATATAAATACTACCTAAGTCCAGTTTAGCATTCCTTTCATGTAAAGACGTGGATCTAGAGCTTAACGTGGGATCTGAACTATATTAGCTTCCACTGAGAATCGAATCCAAAACACGTACGTTAACCATATAGCCATGAGGGAGCTCAGCTAGATGGAGTGGGTCAGTGCGTCGTGGGTCAACAGGACGTAACCCACTGCGACCCAACATCCAGCGTGACCCCTCTGTAGATAGTATCTTCTGAACACATGTGAACTTGCCTACGTTTTACTATCACGGCCTTCGTTTTTCTTCCTTTCTCATTTGTTTCCATTTACTTACCTGAGATGAGTATATCTAAATGAAAAAAGAACTTCAGACACTTTTGGATATTAATATTTATAATCGTAATAATAGCAATAGAGCTTACTAGTTGGCTTTTTTCTTTTTTCTTTCTTTACGTTAGCTTATTTTACCCTGAAGACTTTTAAATTTCATCCTATTTTCCACTAACAAGTATCTGTAATTCATTTCCAGTAGGAAAATTTTTGTCCACGAGCTTCCACGTCGAAAATGGCCTGAAACAAGGAGATGCGTTGTCGCCATTATTATTTAACTTTGTGCTGGAATACGCCATAAGGAAAATCAAAGATAGCAACCAGGGCCTAGAGTTGAACGGAATTCACCAGGTTATGGCATATGCTGATGATGTAAATTTAATAGGGGATGATAGGAAAACAGTAGAAATAAATGCAGAGATCTTATTAAACGCTTGCAGGGACATGGGTTTAGAAGTAAATGCAGAGAAAACTAAATACATGGAAGTGTGTCGGGACCGTAATACGGCAAATTGTGGAGGAATTAAAATATTAAATAATGCTTTTGATAAAGTGGATACTTTCAAATATTTAGGATCAATATTAACAGACGAAAATCATATTCACGAAGAAATTAAATGTCGACTAAAAGCAGGGAATTCGTGTTACTATTCGGTTCAAAATCTCTTGTCGTCGCGAATTCTGTCGAGGAATTTGAAGCTTAAAATATATAAAACGATAATCATGCCTGTTGTTCTGTATGGTTGTGAAACATGGTCGCTTACTCTGAGAGAAGAACATAGACTGAAAGTATTTGAGAACAGGATCCTGAGAAGAATATTCGGACCCAAGAGGAACGAGAATGGGGAATGGCGGAAGCTTCATAACGAGGAACTACATAGTTTATACGGTTTACCCTACATTGTTAGGGTCGTCAAGTCTAGGAGGCTTAAGTGGGCAGGTCATGTAGCTAGAATGGAAGAAAGTAGAAACGCTTTCAAAGTCTTGACTGGAAGACCGATCGGAAAACGACCATTAGGAAGACCTAGGCGCAGATGGGAGGACAATATTAAGATGGATCTCGCAGAGATAGGAATACAAAGTAGAAACTGGATCCAATTGGCTAAGGATAGAAGTCAGTGGAGAGCTTTTGTGAACGCGGCATTGAACCTCCGGGTTCCATAGGCCATAGAGTTAGTTAGTTACAACATCCTGTGGCGACGCAGCGGCTGCAGCCATTTTTTTTTTTTCGATTTTTAGGAGTTTACGTTGATTTGAATATCTCAGCATGTATTTGTCCTACCAAATTGAAAATTGCTGAACGTCTCCAACCCGTGCAGAGCTAAAACTTTGATCTCTTAACATTTTTGCCTAAAACCACTTGAAGGGGGTGAAATCAAGGCCTAAGGATAGAAGTCAGTGGAGAGCTTTTGTGAACGCGGCACTGAACCTCCGGGTTCCATAGGCCATAGAGTTAGTTAGTTAGTTAGTTAGTATCTGTAATTCAACACGAAAATAATTATATATGAAAATTAAATTGAAATATATCGTAATATAGATCATGACAAACACTTTACCATTTTATATCATAAAGGTCAGATCGACAGATATTGTAACAGAACGATGCTTAAGCGGTTGACCATAGAAATTAAAATTCTGATTACTGATAATTTCAAGCCTTAACTTATTACAAGTGTACACTCTTTAGTCAGTGGATACGAGAGCGTGAACCATACGTCAGAGTTAATGACGATGGGTCTTGGTGGGTGGTGGGTTAAGTTTTCATTGACGCACGCTATCTCTGGAGTGACAGCCTGCCTGAAACCAGTGAATACAATTTTACTGTTTGAAATAATGAATTGTACCAATTTGTTTAATCACTCTAAGAAGTTATTGGCGTAAAAGTCTAATGTTCAAGACTCTGTACTTACATCATGGAACTTTTAAGCAATTACTATATTATTCTTAGCTTCCAACCAACAAAAAGTATTCACTCGACAAAAGCAGGATTACTATTCTAGAATTTACTCTATGGTTTGAGATGGACGTAAGAAGATAAAGAAAAAATAATGGAAAATTTAATCTTAAAAAAAAAAAATGTCGCAGATGAGAAACTACAAAAATAATACATCAAAACGTTCGTGTTTTCCAGATTGACCAAAGGCTTTGAAAAACAGAAACCTTAGATAAAAACATGTCATTCTATAACACAAATGTTTTCCAAGGAAATTCCAAGAAAGAGACTCAACACAAAAAGCAGATATAAGGTATTCTATTGTCATATGAAAAGTCGAATGAAACAACACTCAAGGATTCGTCTTTTAGTAAGTCGACTAGAAGCATAACTTCAAAGAAGAAGCACGAAAGCTCTCAACCAACTTCGAAATACTACTATTGAGGTGAGGATGAACACTGTCAACAATCCTGCTTGTAAAACATCTCTAGGGGAGACGGGGGCTATTTGTGTATAGTAAGAGAAAAATTGATTTTCTAAAAAACCAGTGCAACACCAATGCAGTGACATCAAAATATTAACAAACTGTCATAGTCTAATATATCAAAGAATTACAATTCTAACTGTGTCTCTGAAGGTGTTATTTGAGTCACTACTGTGCCGTACTTTTATTTTATTTTGTAATATATATATATATATATATATATATATATATATATATATATATATATATATATATATATATATATATATATATATATATATATATATATACACTACTTAGTACATGAAAAATACGTGAGACTAATTATTTTAGTGAAGGTATCTTATCCAAACTAGAAATCTTTGAGTTTTACGTCCCACAGTTATGCCGATTAGACCAAAGGAGACGGTAATGATGAGTAATGAATGAAATGGTGGAATGAAGAAAGAGGGAGGAAACTGGAGAACCCCGAGGAAACCCACTCACACGGTGTTTGTCCATCACAAAGTTCACTTGGCGGGGGCTGGGATGGAACCCGGGACCTTATCCAAACTAGAGGTTTTTATGCAATGATAAATTAAAATCTAAAATCACCGTATTATGAAAATTATTAAGGAAGATACTTTAAAAGCAACATTCCTTGTATTTAATTTGGCCAATTAAAAAAAGTAACAGGTTAGAACCACTAATTTAGTCGTCGAATGAAAGAAAGACCTCTTCAAACGAAAATCCTATAAGAGATCATATAAAGTCTTCCCTATTGATTTATCAGCACGTACCTTTGTAATCTTTTAAGAGAACCTCTAATACTACCAACGCCAGAAAAAATAAAAGGAAAAGAAAACATGAAATACAATATTATTTTTTTAGTTATCATCTTCGATTGTATTTATGCAACCGAATTCACACGAATGTTAAGTGGGAAGTCTGCCGCGCAGGGACTCTACAGATTTAAGAATAAGTAACCTACTCCTAATTATGATTTAATGATTAATACTTTGATACCATTTCAAATAGTAGATTTAAGGTCACTTGCGTCGAATATGCGCCCCCTAAAGATAATGAACTCTCAGGCACAGATGGAAAAAAGGAATCCGAAAATCAGTATGCAGTTGCGAAGTTTAATTCCTCCGTAAATAATACTATTAGCAAGCATGAAGAAATATGTTTACAGAAAGGCATCATACACCAAAATATGCCAAAGGGTGGAAAGGGTGCATATTTCCTGACGCTGGGGTAATATGCGCATCGCATGTAATTACATTTTCAAACCAAAATGTAAAACTACTGACAACCAATATCTCAAATATAGAACCCTAATATAGAACCACATTATGAAGTTATACAATGAAGCAATACTGCAAACTTACATTATGAAAATATAAAAAAATATGAAGAAACTTTCATGAAAGGAAACGTAAATTTACTTTTTCTCTTTGTAACACAAAAACGATTTTTTGTTACCACTGAAGTATTTTCCTTGTATTAATAAATCATAAACGTAGTTCAAAATCTTTCTTTCAAGTATTATAACTTCTAACATAGGAATGGAGCATCTGAACTGTCTACAAACTCTTATGTTGGTAAAACACGAATTGAACAGTTACAAACAAAGCACTATAACGAGGTGGCACTGATCACAGACGAAGGAGATCATGTCTTCGGCAGTTACACACAAAACATGATACCACAGTGCGCATTTCATACATTATATCCATTCTTGTCCGTTTTCTTCTGTGTATCATAAAAATATCCATTACAGACACTACAATAATTGCTTTTTAAAAACGAATTTCCGATTATGAATGGCCTTGTCCTGCAATATTTTTGCGTGTTTGTGACTTTCCTATTCGGAAGCAATAGCCTTAGTATAAGTTTTTACCTGACGTAGCACAGTCATATAGTGTGAGAACAGTAGCACTTTGATGTTTCCTTCTCGTAGTAGAAGGAGATGATGTGTAACTGTGTAGCAATGGGTGCAATGACGCAAATGACACGGGTGGCAATAGCTGTTGAGATGTGAAGCTGTTGTCATCGAATACACATGAAACATTGATGGGATTCCGTTAGAAAGAATGGTGCATTCTCAATATTCACATTTCATACAAGCTTGTTCTCCTGATTGCATTTGGGATTGTCTTCTCCTGTTGGAGATCGTAAACCTGCATATGTTGGAGATGGACTGTAAGCATATGCAAGAACAGCATCTGTGTTTAACAGGAAAGTACTAATTGCACGAAAAGCGTTGAGTGCCGTACCAACAGTTGCAAATTTATCCCTGTATACACACAAGTAAACAAATCTCTTTCGGTCAAGCCTACAGACTGAGGTACATTCCGACATTTGTATACTGCAACAATATATTATAGATTTGAGTGCCACTCACGTTATGCAACTAGTTTTGAGGTCCAGGGAGGTCTGGTACCACGAAACCAAAAGTACCTAGAAATTCTCCGGAAGTCGTAATATGGTAACGACTGTAATAGATATATTTCTTTTGAAATCTACCTTTAAAATATATTTTAAAAAAAAGTGGATTTTTAAAGGTTAATTCCACTTCCTGTACTGCTTACAAATGTAGTCATCTTTTTTTTTTTTTTTTTTTTTTTTATGAAACCAGGTATACTCGTTATGTGTAGATACTTTTTTCTCCCATTTTATCGCTTCGTCATAAACTAATCACTTACAGAGAACTTGCTAGTGCGTTAGTGTATGGTGTGCATACCCTTTCATTCCCTATGCAACGACATACCTTTTGATGTTAACCCAATATCATGAGGCAAGTGGAGAACTACCTGAACTATGATGTAGCGAACTTATGTCTAGGAAGCCAGATATAATGGAGTTAGGAGTCAATGTGTTAAAAAAAACACGTAACCTAAATGAAATCCATGTGGTGAGCCATAGACCGCGTCTTACATACTCCGGAAGTGAGCATAGTTAACGAATTTATTAAAATATTTCTTTTTCTTTAATTGATATTAGAGTACAAAGGATTACCCCAATGAGACATTCCACTATAATATTTTTAGTTGTCCTATTACTGAACTACAGGGGCGGATCCAGGGGGGCGATCGCCCCCCCCAGAAGAGGAAACTTTCTTATTTTATATATATAAATAAAACCCATCCCAAAGTTTGGAGCCCTTAAAAGTAGCAGTATGACAACCTACCCCCCCCCCAGAAGTCGGTCCTGGATCCGCCCCTGGAACTAGGTTAACTGATTTACAATGAAGAGGAAACTGTATTGGCAGTTCATGAAGTGATCAGAACTATTGAACCAGTTCACAAAGTGATTTGATCCTTCTTTATTGGTCTATTGTTTAGTATGTGTGCCTATGGTGCATGTGTTTCGGGTTCTCGGCAGGGGAGCATTACAATTCCAACGCAATGCGCTGTTTCGGATTCCACCTTGAACTGTAGGTCGGTGTATCATATTGCCTCGGTGAATTGACCTTCCGAAGGAGATCACAAAGTGATTTGAACTTCCTAGCTAGCTTACAAAGTGATTTGAACAACCGAACCAGCTCACAAAATAATCTGAACTTCCTAACTAGTTCACAAAGTGATCTGAACTTTCTAGCTACCTCACAAGGTGATTTGAAATTCTAGGTACCTTACAAAGTGATTTGTAAAACCGAATCAGCTCAGAAGTGAATTGAATTTTCTAACCAGCTTACAAAGTGATATGAATTTTCTGACCAACTCACAAAGTGATACTAACTTTCGTACTACTTCCCAAAGCGATTTGAGTTTCCAAACTAGCACCCAAAACGGTTTTAACTTCTGAATTAGCTTACAAAGTGACCTGAGGTTCCGAACCTACTCCCAAAGTAATTTGAACTTTTGAACTGGATCACAAACTGATTTGAACTTTCGAAATAGCTTACGACGTGTTTGAATTTTCGAACTAGATCACAAAGTGAACTGAGCTACAGAACTAGCTTCTAAAGTGCTTTCAACTTCTGAATTTGCTCCGAAAGTGATTTCAACTCTCGAACTAACTCGCAAAGTAATTTGAATTTTCGAACTTTCTTACAAAGTATTTTGAACTTTCGAACTAACTTACAAAGTGATTTAAACTTAAGAAACTCACGAAGCGATTACGTTTCCGAACTAGCATCACAAATGGGTTGAACTTCTAAACTATCTTACAAACCGATTTGAGGTTCCGAAGCTACTCCCAGAAACATCTTAACTTTTGAACTAGCTCACAAAATGGTGTGACTCTTAAACCCTGTAAGCGATGCAATTTGAACACCTAAATCAGGTCACAAATTAATTCGAAGATCCTCCAGATTCTGTTACTCAATGTAAGAAAGCATTGAAAATAACACCGTAAATGTATCGAATTGTCCCACCCTGTATTTAATTTTGGAAGAGATTATGGAATATCTCTCTCGTTCTGACATGTTTTTACCACAAGTAAAAAGGGAAAATCAATAACAAAGGACAGTTATATATATAAATAAAAACCGCACCCACTCACACACACAACATCTGTTACTCTCCCATGTGCCAGTGTAAAGGACAGAGACAGATATCGCAAGGATCATTAGCTAGGATGTTCTCTTCTAATCCCACATAACCACCATATTACAGTCTACGATTTTGTAAAATGACAAAACGTTTTATTAAAGATTAAATTCAGCAGAGATAGTTCTGAAATACAGTCGGCAGCCATTAAATGATGTAAACACTAAATACTGCACTCCACGACATAATGGAATGGAAAAACCTGAAAATAAGTGTCGCAAAAGCATTTTTAACGGATTCACATCGTAACTAAATGCATTCCTGAAAACCAAATGTCATATTAAAAACTATATAGTTTTAAAAGTTTCAAGTTTGAGTACATCGTTTACGAGCTTGTATCAGTTAACTATCTTCAATATACATTAAGCTATATATAGCTTAAAGATAATGGAGTCGTGTAATGTAGATAAGGTTTTTCTTTCCTACGTCGGGAATATTCATCACGTTACCTTACCCTTAATTGATTTCAATTCAATAGTAATTCTTCAGTCTTCAAAGAAATAAATGACATATTTCATGAAGATCGGATTTTTTTTTTTTTTTTTTTTTTTGTCACGATAGTTACTCTAGCACAGCGTTAAGGAACACCGTACTCTGGTCCCATTCGAAACCAAATTTATTTATTTATTGTGGCCACGCGTAGCAAAGTTGCTATCGATCTCGTCTTTGGCACGAGTAGTTCCGGGTTCGATTCCCGGTGGGGACATTAGGTCGAAAAGGTGTAATAGCTGTTCCAGGCGAGTCATCCTGAGTGAGGTTTTCCCTGGGTTTTTCCTCATTCACACCAGGCAAATGCAGGAATGGTACTTAACATAATAGTCCCAGGCCATTTCCTTTCTTCCTCTGCAATTCCCCGGGCAAGGTGATCGCCGAGGGAGGCTAACATGGCCATAGATGTCGAAAGCCCAGAAACCTAATTCCTAATCCTTATATTTTTTTTTCACGTCTTGAGCTTATACCAGTATCTCATGTTTTTAAAATAGGGTTAATTAATATAGTTTTCATTTTATTGCAAACAATACACACATTAGTTTTTTGTTTAACAATTAAAGGCTGTAAGACTATTTTATAGAATAAGTAGAGTAATAAGTTCCACAAAGTGTCAGTAATGAGCGTGGGCACCCGGGCTCCTCTGACTCACGAACAAGTATACGTAATATAGCAACCATGGAGATGCCTCTTCCCCTCCGTAGAAAATTTTCTTCGGGTGCCCCTGGTAATAGGAGAAGCAGTGAAAAATGCTTCCTTGTGCAATTTCCAAACTCAATTTGAAAATTTGAACTGTAGTATGCGATACATAATTCATTTGAATTCCTGAAGGACTACTTGTGATCCGCGGACAATAATTTGAGAAATGCTGCCCTAAACATCGTCACATGAGAACCAGACGAACGTAACTGTATTTTCGTAGATTTACAGGCGAGAGGACAAAAATATTATTTTCTTAGAAAGATGTGTTTTTAATAAGATGGTAATTGAGCTACACTACAACAGATGATCGACAAGGAGAACAGATCGCCTTACGTCCCATTTACGCCAAGTGGGGCTTTCAAAATTGTCCAAACATGAAGAAAACAAAAACCGCATTTTTGGAGTTACGTTCCTCTGGTTCTCATGCGACGACATGTTCCTAAAATTGAGGATTACTTCAGCCCTTTTCTCCAGACTGGAATGAACCTCAAGTGATAGGATCCAGAAAAAAAAAATAAAGGCTGATTATCCAATGGCGATAGTGAATTATAATTACACGTGAGCTATAGTATACTGGCGAAATATGACCAAGTGAACATACTTTTCATTCGTAGAGAAGGCTGGATATATGGATATAATTACGACTAAGTTAAAAGGAGAGATGCCGGGTGATGTTACTTACTTACTACCTTCAGCTACAGATGAGTGGCTTTGACCCCTTCCGCTATTTGCCTCCAGCGTACCCTATTTCTACATTTCTTCTTCTATCCTCGAATCTATCTTTCTTCACATTATTTGCGACACCGTCCAGCCATTAAAAAAAAAGTTGGAGTAACAACTTTAGATAAAGGATGATCATTAAATCATAATAATGCAGAAAAATCGCTTTTCGCATTTCGCGAAACAAAACTGGGTTAGTTAACATTGTAAGATGATAGCACGATAATTTTCAAGATATGTATCCCTTTGAGATCGAGTGGCTAGCGGGAGTCTCTGAAAACGAATCCAGATGAGTGGTGGCCTCGAATACAAACCCGAGTCAGTAGTGCTTCGGATTCCACTTTCATATTCCACTAGGATTGCAAATGAGGCACGACAGAGTTTTTACGTGCAGGATGCAAGACGAGGCGAGCTCTTCCAATAGAAACAGATGACTTCCGAGACGAGACATCATCCTCTCGATATCTTTTCGAGACGGACGAGAGAGGCTCAACTCTTATTTACTGGGCAACTCTATTTATACTAGTCCATTACTTACTTGGAACCCTTCGTAGTTTGATGTAGTATTCATACGCCCTTAGAGCTCACATTTTTCAATATTGTCCAAATTTTCAACTTTTGGTATAATTTTATTCCTATATCATAAAGTCAAAACTTCGACTTTGTAATTTTTCAGAAGCCAAACATGATTGAAATAAACCGATTTCAACACAATAATTATTCCCACTGTATCTTTGTATTTGATCGTTTCCCAGGGAAGAAAAGCATAATTGAAATTTTGTAATGTAGTATAAAAAAGTGTCCTCCTGTTCTTAAATATACGAAGTCAATTCTGAATAAATGAGCCGTATGATTTGATTCCTTTCATTTCAGTTGATTACACCGAACACCAACCACTCCCGGGTATTAACAAGCTGGTGAATTAACATCGGCGTACACGATTGAGTTTACTGCATTACGAGGACAATAGGGGACGCTGTATTGTAATCGAGACAGACAAGATCTGGTTATCTATCACAATACTGCCAGACAGCGTTTATCAAAGATCTTCAACACAATTGACTTAAAATGACAGGAATCACACGGTACTGCATTATATTCACTTTATACTATCATCATAAAATTTGTAAGTCTCAAAACTTAATAAAAACGAAGTTCACAAATTAACTAATTACAGATTCAGAGCCTGTCTATTTCAGGTGTGTCCTCGGAAAATATGCGAAACATACTTCGGCTTCATCCCCGCAATCCTCTGACGCATAAAATCCTCCCTTTGCTTAAGGAAAAGAAGTGAATGACCTCAGCTATGTTGGAAAATTGTCATTCAATCATTTGGTCTTGACGAGTGAAGATTGTAGGCTACTTAGAATGGCTAATAAGACAGAGCACGGCGAAGTGTGTGAAATAATTCATTAGGACAACGTTTCCTTATCCAACAATTGAAAGAGTTCGGCCGCAGTAACTTGTCCCTCCTCTTTCGAGAGAGGTAGGGGAAAACAAACAGCGCCAGCAGAGGCACATTTGAAATAAAAAGGCTCTATTGAAAATATTTGGTTTTAGTTTAACGTCCCACGATAATGGCCTTTCACCTACAGGAAACGAGAAAGTTAATGATTGTGAAATTAATTTTTTATGGTCTCTCACCGGGAATCAAATCCGGGGCCACGTGCATCAAAGACACAAGCACTAGTCAATAGACCTGCGGGGACACTATTGCACCTAGATAT
The DNA here is from genome assembly GCF_964235325.1 of Thermobia domestica. Classification (NCBI taxonomy): domain Eukaryota; kingdom Metazoa; phylum Arthropoda; class Insecta; order Zygentoma; family Lepismatidae; genus Thermobia; species Thermobia domestica. Next base: position 9,677,394 of record NC_137455.1, on the reverse strand, counting down.
TGGGCCGACGCATAAGTTCGTGCGGTTTTCTTTTGGGTTGGCAACAAATTGTGGCGTGAAGCGATTGTTTATCGTTATTTCGTTGTTTTACAGTAGTTTGAAGTCTATGCGTTGTTAAACACAGGTTTTCTCGATTCTGAGCGTATTATTGTATATATTTCAGACAAACTAATATGGAATGTCAAGTTGAGAAAAGTGATCATTTCCATCACATATTACTCTTCGAGTTTAACCGAGGATCCAGTGCAGCAGAAGCTGCGAGAACAATTTGTGCAGTGTACGGGAATAAAGTAATTACTGAAAGAATAGCACAGAAAAGCTTCTCTTGACCAATGGCTAACATATTTCGTCCAGTCAAAACCAAAACATTTCTACAGGCGAGGCATTGAACTGCTACGTTGGCAGAAGGTCATATAGATAGCGGAGGTGAACACATCACTCAGTGGTTGTGAGTAAAATGCGAGTGACAGTAAAATGTATGCAATGTATTGTTACACTCGTAGAATATGTTAATGTTATGTCTATGTTGTATTCGTATTTGAATTAAGATAATAGCAAAATAAAAATAAAATATAAAATACAAGAACAGCACGAACTTATGCATCGACCCAATATATACTGTAGTACATTATTGTATATTAATCTACTTATTGCGCATGAGTTCAAGATTCTACTAAATACTAATTATATTATCTTCAAACATGTCTGAACTCTTCAAAACTAAGTGCTGATTTCTATTCACTTATTGAATATAACCTAAGTAAATAGGGTCCTTGGTTCGATTCCAGCTTTGAGCCAAATGAGCTTTGTGGTGGACAACGTGTGCGTGGGTTTTCTCGGCGTTCTCCCGTTTCCTCCCACTTTCTTCATTACACCATTTCATTCTGTTCTCATCATCACCGTCTCCTTTAGCCTAGCCGGCATAACCGTGGGACGTAAAACTTAAAGATTTCATTTTATTTCATTTCAAAACTCTAATTAAAGAATTTGGTTTACCAAAAACTCTGACGTCCGGGTGTCCGTCCGGAAGAGACAGAATCTCAAGAACTACCTGGTGAATCACCATTAATTTTGGCCAGGACGTAGACGCTCAAAGTTAATAGAGTTCGTTAATGGGCGTCATCCATTCAGTTGATTCCAAGATACGGATAATCAAAAGTAAGTTCTCTACGTATTCATATGAGAGTATTTCTTATTATTATCCTCACGTGACATACTTCCCGTAGTGCTGTTGAGTTTAGCATGCGAACATAATGCACAGGACGTTAAGCTCTTGGTCCACTGGAAAGGGACACTAAAAGCTAACCAACAACCCCAGGACAAGTAAAAGGAGTTGGATTGTTACTCACTTCATTAAGTCTAATTTATTCTACACTAGCGTCTTTTACTCTGGCCTCCCAGATGGAAATACCTGTTTCAGTGTTTCATTTATATTTCACCTAGAAGTAGAGAAGAGTGGGAAGGAAAAAAGTGTAGAGTAGAATAGTTCACTGATCTATACCAAATATCAAAATACGCCGAAACACATGTTCAATGTTTTTCACTGGAAAACCCAGACAACAAGTTTCATGTCTATAAATTTACGGAATTTCGAGCCGTTTGAAATAATTTTATGTACAGTAGAGCGTCGATTATCCGAAGTAATTGGGGGACATGGGTGTTCGGAAAACTAGTTTGTTCGGATAATCGAACTGTACATGTTTATTTGCCAGAAAGAAGTACTGTACAGTAAATTTATTAATAAAAAGAAGTGTGCTGATTGTTGAAACACAGCGACTGGCGGCTTGGCCGGTCAGCAGCACCTTATGAAGGCCCCATTAGAAGCAATGTTCCGCCAGCGGTGGCTCAATGCGGCGACTACTGTGAGAAACTTGGTTTGGGAGTGAGGGGGATGATGGATGGTAGGGTGGGAGAGTAACAGGTGCGAGCGAGTACACAGTTCGGTTAAGCGGTCGTTCGGTTGACCGACGTTCGGATAATCGACGCTCTACTGTATATAATTAGCATCTGGACTAACCTATGATTTTGTTTCAATTTGATATGCGTATCCTATGGAGGTAGAAGTGGCTCAAATTTTTCGCAAATAATAATGCCTTAAACATATTGTTTCCGTGTGAGAACGGGAGTTTCAGCTAGTGTAGAGAATTTGTAGCACAGAGAATTATGCAGATGAGAGACCCAGGTTCGATTCCCGGCGGGAGCTCATGTGGTGCGGATTTCACGTTAATCAGTAGGACAATAGCTCATGTGGCCTCGCTGCCGAAAGGGACGCTAAACTCAAAATCAACTCAGCTGAACAATGTAGAGTTTTGTACTATGGTATTCTATATATAGTGTATAATGCCATCCTATTTATGACAAAAATTATATATATATATATATATATATATATATATATATATATATATATACTTCAAGATACTGATTTTTTCCCCTTCCTTCTGCCGAAGAGATGCAATGATACGATAGAGAAGCGAAATGAAGACATCTGTCTGTCGTCAATCCTTCTCGTGCAACTTGTTTGATGAAAAGTCACCAGAGAGTGAAGTAGCAGATCGACAAATCAGGATGGCTTATGACGTCACAGTGATCTGTGAACAAAGAAACTAGTTCCTCCCGATGAGAGAGATGGAGCGCTCGCTTCTCGTTTCAAGCGAATGAACACCACCTCGCCAAAACCAGCTTAGCGGAGGCAGCAGCTTCACTGGGATTCGACAAAATTGCTAATCAGGATTCACAAAAGACTTGAATATGGCTCTTCCACCATTGCTAAGCCTATTTCCGTGAGTATAAGGCTCGTATTATCTTCTTAGATAAGCGCCCATTGCTCTCTCCTTCTCAAACAATACCCAATGCATTCAACAGCTGCCTGTTCTTGGACTAAATCACAAATGACGACAGCAAAACAAGGAACACTAATTGATTATTTCCAACACGAAACAGAGAGAGAGAGACAAGCTCTACTAATTACAGTTACTATATTCTTCAAAATCATGTTCTTTTGAAATCTGTCACCAACGAATTAGATTTTTTTTTTTTTTTTTAAGACAAAGTAAACATAGATGGGTACAGGAGACAACACTTACTAGAACTTTCTAGCAAATTCATAACCTGGACAAATAAATTCCTGCTCATAATCCGTAAGTTCGATATTAAATTAAGTTTTCTAGAAACAGGTTTGATGTTTGAATCTCTAATTAAAGCATGCGTTTGTAACAGTAACGGCGCCAGAATTAATAATCTAAGGGCGCTGCAATCACTTTACGGGGAATGCAATACTGGTGGTTAGAAAAACTATTAAGGCCTATCCTTTTGCCATGTAAGGACGAGTGTTCTCCCTTACTGTGTTTTATTTTTTGAATTAAGGATTAGTGTAAAAGTGTATATAATTTTGTTACTGATAAAGGTAAGTCTGGCCATATATATTTAATTACCTACATACGTATTATGTGTTATATATTTATAATTTCATCTTGGTTATTGCTTACTTATTTGTATGTGTATATCTGCTTAAACTGTGTATTTCTTGCTTGGATTTCTTTCAGCTTTATTTAACGAACTCAACATTCAAGCTTTTTCTATATAGTTTTTTTCTTATAGTGATCGATGGAATTTTCCAGAGGCTTGCGACGGTTGCTCGCATTCAAAAGACTTTTTTTTTTTTTTGCGGATTTTTAAGCGAAAATAAAATTAAGTAAACTAAAAAAGAGACGGACGGGTCTTCGACCACATAAAAGGAAGCCTCTCGAAGCATTGCGGGCTGGATGACTATGGCTGTTAGAGCCGTTCTACGTTGAAGGCAATGTCTCGCTTTTATTTTTTAAACTCTCCTATCTTGTAGGGAACGGTCTGAATGATGACCGATGACAGCGAATAAATGATTTCTCTGGAGCCTGAGTGATCGTTACAGCAAGAAATGAGTGATTTCCTTCGGTCTGAGTGATGACCAAGTTTTGATAACATTTAGCTAGCCAGGTGATAAGCTTGAATGATAGCTTATTGGGATAAGTGATTCCAATTATCTTCTAATTAGAAGGTTATATTTTTTTTAACCTCGGAGCCAGAAAACACTTCAAGGTTTCTTACAGGTTTTTGTTTTTTTTTTTTTTTTTGTTTTTTTTTTTTGTTTTTTGTTTTTTTTTTTTTTTGCTAGGCCAGAGAAGCCTGAGTGATGATCCTCTCTTTAGAGAAAGAGAATCAGTCTTTGGACTAAGTGATGTCCACTGACAACAAGGTCTCTTACATTTATAGACGGAAAGTTGTAGTCAAGCTTTCCTGATAGCGGTAGGCGTCAGGCAAAACTGTGAGGGAGTAACGGATCGGTGGAATGTGACTAAGTAAATTTGTAGGAGTCCGTTGGTCTGAGTGATGTTCATCTGACTTAGGAGATAGGGCTCTGAAGTGAAAGAGTTCCTGATTTTTTTCTTAATTTTACCGAATCATTTTTCAATTTATTATATAAATAAATATTTAATTACCTTGATACGACTAATTTTCATTTGAGAATAAGACAACCCATATATTTGACGGCAATTTTATTATTTGTGTGTGGTTTATTGTGATTGGATACCCTTAGAGAGCCGAAACAGTCTGGAAGAAGTGAACCACAACAAATATCTGCAACGAAGACCTGCAAGTCTATCTCGCTCACATTAAATTAAATTTATTCCGATTGCATGAAATAACTAACATTAAAACAATAATCAGACAAGTCTTTATTATTATTATTATTATTATTATTATTATTATTATTATTATTATTATTATTATTATTATTATTATTATTTAACGGAACGTCTTGCACATAATATGCTCGATTACACGAAGCAGCAGGTAGCTAAACGCTAAAGAAATTACCGCAGATCAACTTAATAGACACCTTGTATGAAGATTCTGTCTCCTCGACATTGTAGGAAGTCAAAGATGCTTTACACTAAAGATATATTAATTGGCATGTACACGCAACTGCTTATGTAATGAATCCATAATTACACAGTTTGTGCTTATGAGGTATCCCACATCCTAATCCTCAACCTGATCTTCTTCTTCGGCTCATAGTTACCAGTTCGCTATATCTGCGTTTCAACAACAGGGGAAAGACACTGGTCATCCTACTCGAGGATGGATAACTGGGTTAGTAGCCCACCTAACTATGCTAGAGTAAGTGGGAAAAAATCCGTCTGGAAGAACATTCGGACAAAAACTAACCACGGGCCATAATGGCTCAGGGTAGAGCGTTCACTTCTGATACATGGGATCCTTCGATATCAGCTCGCGCCAAGTGAGCTTTGTGGTGGGCAAACACCGTGTGCATGGGTTTTCTCGGAGTTCTCCCGTTTCCCCCCACTTCCTTCATTTCATTCATTTCTCATAAAACTTAAAGATTTCATTTCATTTTTCAAAAACTAACCAGAAGTGCGAGTAACACATACGAACGGACCATGGCACATTTAGCTTTCGAGAACTGACATAACTGTACTGGGTACATGGCCATTATGAAAACACAAAATACTTCCGCCAATATTTCCGGTGTATTTCGTAAGCATACAGTTACAATAGTTAAGTTCTACTGGAAGTTTCTTAACTTGGGAGTTACGAACGGAAGTGAAAAAATAAATGTGCAAAGGTAATTAGGATCTAGTAGTCTAGCATTATGTACCCATTATTAATTATTTTGTAAAGAATGTTAATTTGCATAATTATTTAGTATTTAATAACGTAGAATTTTTGAGCTTACTCGTGGCTAAACGGTTAGCGTACGCGCCTTTGGCATGGGAGAGCTAGATTCGATTACCGGAGGAATTCATGTGATTCGAATAAAACGTTAAACTGTAGGTCCATCTCATATAGCTTCGCTGCTGAAAGAGACGCTAAACTCAAAATCAAATCAACGTAGAACTCTTGTATACAAAGAGGAAAGCAGGTTGCGAGTGTGAAGTCTTGTAAAGCTAAATTACAAGTGGTGCTTTATTCACAATTTCACAAGTTAGTTCTGTGAGTAGCTTGCCCCCTCCCTTTTGCTCCCTCTCTTTTCACGCCCCTCAGGTTGGAAACCACTGAAATTCAGAGGTAAGAGCGGAGATGAAACCTATGCCTCGAATAGAGCACATCTTGCTATACTTATGTCACCGTTTCTGCTATATATTATATAATATCTGCAGACAGCCAGCCACAAGGGCAGAATTGTTCTAGTCAGACTTGCCATACTCACGAATAGTATAATTTGGAAGACTATTAGTAAAAGATGGTGTACTTGATTGAATTAAGAACATTTATTACACAATACTACTGATGGCTAAGGGAGTGAATTCAAATGCTAATGAATGAACTGCCAGTGTTTAATGCACAATCATTCTTTTTCCAGCTAATGAGATTTGTGATCAAATGATGTATTACTGCTCGTGTACTTTTACAAAGTTCGCTGTATTTCTATTAAAGGAATGACAATAAAGCATACCATCCACTAGGAGACAAAGAAAGGGAGATTATTATTCCTCTACACACGAAAGATGGTCAAAAAACACTGATTTATAAAACCTGTCAACATAAATATGATGGATTGCACGCCTCTCTTTAAAAATCCTCTTCTTGTTACCATAGACACGAACTAAAACAAATAATCGAAGCTAAGATTTTCAGAAAGCCCGCCACAACCTCACCCTCTTACAGACATTGAACTTTTTTTTTAATCCACTCAAAAGACGCTTCTGAAAATGAATTACCACACCACTGGAATAAAGAGTGATGAAACAACTAAATGTGTGTATTTGGATGACATTAAGAAAGGATGGTCATATCAACTGATACAGAATAAACCCACATTTAATATATCTACTTTGCTTATCGCACTTTGGGTGGGAGAGAACCCAGAAGAATATGTTCTGTGACACATTGATCGGAAGTGTGGACACTGGACACTAACAACATTAAATATTTGCTGTCTGGAAATCCATAACGGAGCATGCAGCGAATACTTTACAAACATCGGAAAAGAGTTACATACTTTATTAGGAAGATAACAGGAGTAACAGATGTCATAATAAAAATACACGCGCAAGTGACAATGGGCTGGACATATTTGATAATGATTTTGCAGGGTACTTTTAATACTAATACTATGTGTATAATAGGAAAATGTATATTTGTGGTAAGTTTCATAGGAAAAGAATTATAAATACGAAAATTAGAACGAGTAAAACAAAAGGTTGCTAAATGGACAAGAAAGTTTTATTTTCGTTTTATTGTTCTTATTTACTGCTCTTTTGACATGAAATTCGCCACATACTTGTCTTTGTCGATTATACACATACTAACATTCTAAGAAATACCGGGCGAATTCATTATCAAATTATATTCCTACAACAACATATTTATGGACATGCGACAATAATTTTGGACATGAGTGTACATCTTCGGTGCTGAAAGAGACATAAAATACAATCCATGAATCCTTTAACCAAAATTTTCAAACCAATTATTAGGGAATGCTCGGTTATCCCTGTCACTGAGGCTTCTCTTCCATCCATTGTTACTCTTTGCCTATGTTGTTTCGTTATGAGTTATGTGGCTCGTTATCACCTTTGCCGCATTCGCTTTACAGTCCTTGGTGACAACCCTCTTCAATGCTTGGTTATCCCTGTCACTGAAACTTTTCTTCCATCCACTATTACTCTTTGCCTATGTTGTTTTGTTATGAGTTATGTAGCTCGTTATCACCTTTGCTGCATTCGCTCTACAGTCCTTGGTGACAACCCTCTTCAATGCTCGGTTATCCCTGTCACTGAGGCTTCTCTTCCATCCACTATTACTCTTTGCCTATGTTGTTTTGTTATGAGTTATGTAGCTCGTTATCACCTTTGCTGCATTCGCTCTACAGTCCTTGGTGACAACCCTCTTCAATGCTCGGTTATCCCTGTCACTGAGGCTTCTCTTCCAACCACTATTACTCTTTGCCTATGTTGTTTTGTTATGAGTTATGTAGCTCGTTATCACCTTTGCTGCATTCGCTCTACAGTCCTTGGTGACAACCCTCTTCAATGCTCGGTTATCCCTGTCACTGAGGCTTCTCTTCCATCCACTATTACTCTTTGCCTATGTTGTTTTGTTATGAGTTATGTAGCTCGTTATCACCTTTGCTGCATTCGCTCTACAGTCCTTGGTGACAACCCTCTTCAATGCTCGGTTATCCCTGTCACTGAGGCTTCTCTTCCATCCACTATTACTCTTTGCCTATGTTGTTTTGTTATGAGTTATGTAGCTCGTTATCACCTTTGCTGCATTCGCTCTACAGTCCTTGGTGACAACCCTCTTCAATGCTCGGTTATCCCTGTCACTGAGGCTTCTCTTCCATCCACTATTACTCTTTGCCTATGTTGTTTTGTTATGAGTTATGTAGCTCGTTATCACCTTTGCTGCATTCGCTCTACAGTCCTTGGTGACAACCCTCTTCAATGCTCGGTTATCCCTGTCACTGAGGCTTCTCTTCCATTCATTATTACTCTTTGCCTATGTTGTTTCGTTATGAGTTATGTGGCTCGTTATCACCTTTGCCGCATTCGCTTTACAGTCCTTGGTGACAACCCTCTTCAATGCTTGGTTATCCCTGTCACTGAAACTTCTCTTCCATCCACTATTACTCTTTGCCTATGTTGTTTTGTTATGAGTTATGTAGCTCGTTATCACCTTTGCTGCATTCGCTCTACAGTCCTTGGTGACAACCCTCTTCAATGCTCGGTTATCCCTGTCACTGAGGCTTCTCTTCCATCCACTATTACTCTTTGCCTATGTTGTTTTGTTATGAGTTATGTAGCTCGTTATCACCTTTGCTGCATTCGCTCTACAGTCCTTGGTGACAACCCTCTTCAATGCTCGGTTATCCCTGTCACTGAGGCTTCTCTTCCATCCACTATTACTCTTTGCCTATGTTGTTTTGTTATGAGTTATGTAGCTCGTTATCACCTTTGCTGCATTCGCTCTACAGTCCTTGGTGACAACCCTCTTCAATGCTCGGTTATCCCTGTCACTGAGGCTTCTCTTCCATTCATTATTACTCTTTGCCTATGTTGTTTCGTTATGAGTTATGTGGCTCGTTATCACCTTTGCCGCATTCGCTTTACAGTCCTTGGTGACAACCCTCTTCAATGCTTGGTTATCCCTGTCACTGAAACTTCTCTTCCATCCACTATTACTCTTTGCCTATGTTGTTTTGTTATGAGTTATGTAGCTCGTTATCACCTTTGCTGCATTCGCTCTACAGTCCTTGGTGACAACTCTCTTCAATGCTCGGTTATGCCTGTCACTGAGGCTTCTCTTCCATTCATTATTACTCTTTGCCTATGTTGTTTCGTTATGAGTTATGTGGCTCGTTATCACCTTTGCCGCATTCGCTTTACAGTCCTTGGTGACAACCCTCTTCAATGCTTGGTTATCCCTGTCACTGAAACTTCTCTTCCATCCACTATTACTCTTTGCCTATGTTGTTTTGTTATGAGTTATGTAGCTCGTTATCACCTTTGCTGCATTCGCTCTACAGTCCTTGGTGACAACTCTCTTCAATGCTCGGTTATGCCTGTCACTGAGGCTTCTCTTCCATTCATTATTACTCTTTGCCTATGTTGTTTCGTTATGAGTTATGTGGCTCGTTATCACCTTTGCCGCATTCGCTTTACAGTCCTTGGTGACAACCCTCTTCAATGCTTGGTTATCCCTGTCACTGAAACTTCTCTTCCATCCACTATTACTCTTTGCCTATGTTGTTTTGTTATGAGTTATGTAGCTCGTTATCACCTTTGCTGCATTCGCTCTACAGTCCTTGGTGACAACTCTCTTCAATGCTCGGTTATGCCTGTCACTGAGGCTTCTCTTCCATTCATTATTACTCTTTGCCTATGTTGTTTCGTTATGAGTTATGTGGCTCGTTATCACCTTTGCCGCATTCGCTTTACAGTCCTTGGTGACAACCCTCTTCAATGCTCGATTATCCCTGTCACTAAGGCTTCTCATTCATCCGTTATTACTCTTCCCCGATGTTGTTTACATTACAGAAGTTCAGTGGACCGTCATAACCTTCGACAATGATCTTCGTGATACACCTAATACACTGACCACTTTAGGCACACTTAGGCCAACTAATGGCCCATTCACATCTTGGCCTCTATGAAACTCCGTGAAGTCTTGCATTTTGCATCACTACTTTCTGCCGCTTGAACACACGTCTCTGCTGTACTCCGCCTGACATAATATAGACGATCACATTCATATAGTTCACGCGCTGCTCGTATCATGTGTTATCACCTTACACATCTTACAAATTACTGTTATTTTGATAACCACCTGTGTACAGTTATAATGAGTATTTTTCTAAAGTGGGTAATTTCACGCTCAAGGAAATACGTATCTGGAGTATAGAGTCCTCGACGGGACGCCTGAAGGAAGACACGTTTGAGTAAACTAAGAAAGTGGAAAGAGGGAATAGGATAGATAATATAAAGCACGGGTTGGTTGGTTTGAAATTTAGAGTCTTTTCAACACCGAAACCACACTGGACGTGGACCTACTACGTAATACGGGATCCGAACCACATGAATCCCGTCTCCCGCGTCGAAGGCGAGTATGCTACCATACAACTACAAGAAAGTTCTCCAAGAATATGGATAACAATCTTGAATGAATAGAATCAGCACAAGATCCATCGACGAAGTTTTGTCTATTTTTATATATTTACCGGTAATTATTTTTATATATACGACTGTTTAACAGGCTCCAAGGAGACTTTGTCACCTAAAACAATAAATGTATTCATAGATGTGTATGTCGAACAGTGGTGCTCACTCCCCTCATGTCCATGACGCACCCCCCCTCAATTGTCTATCCGTAGGTGTTCTTCCATGAAAAAAAAATATTTTCGATTAATTTTTACACCTCCTCAAACATATTTTACCCCCCCCCCAAATATTTCAATGATGCAGTTTGCGTCATAGCCCCCCTCCCTTGTGGGCATTCCTGTGTCGAAAATGGAGTACATGATAATAATAGGGTGGAGATGAAGTTCTAATAATCTTGAAGCTGCTTCTAAGGTTTCTACCTATTACACGCTCATATTTGAAAAGTGTATAAAGAGTCTCATAATTAGATAGATGCTTTATGGCCTGCTTATCGTACAGCATTAATTTTTAGGTTTATAAAAAAATTCCGTGTTTTATCGATTTCCTCAAAAACTAATCATGAGAATTTACACTCAGCGATATTACTTTATTTACCTCGATAAGAACTACCGATTGATATATGTCACATCGATTGATATATATCTTTCATTTAATACTAATACTTATGCAAAAATCAGTGACGTGCCATGGGAAAACAGTCTCCAGGGCAACAGTATCAGACGATGCCTCCGTACATATGAGTAAGGTCGACAGATCAGCCGCGAAGCGCCACCATGATTTGAGCGAAACGTAAGAAAATTTTCAAAAATAAACCCTTCTTTTCCTTGATTTTGAACAATTTTTATTACATTTTTCCTTCCATTTTATATGTACACATAATTTTCTCTCTGTTTTCTTTCAATCTTTTCTTTTTCCTCCGGAACTTTGCGCCCCTTACTTCGGGCGCCCGGAGACATCCCGCTCGGCCCTCCTAGTCACGGCACTATGCAGAATTATTGTATTCAACATTGTATAGCATCAATATATGAATACAGAAGGACGGGAAGAAAATATAACATAGCCATAGGGTTTCTTTAAGTTTTCATTGAATTTAATCTTATTTCCTGCGTTATTATAATACTACTGTAGGCTAGAATACATATTATAACGCTATCTATATACAGACACGTATATATTTTTTTAAAAAATCGTAACCAAGCTGGTTCTCGTTCATTTGTTTGGAAACAAGTTTCAATACTCGGAACATATAACAATGGGAGCAAAGAAGGCCAAGTTTTAATTGGACTGCACACAATATTCGTTTTGAACACAGTTCTGGAAGTTAAGGAAACTAGTGGTTTCTAAGCAAACCAGAGCGAATATAAGCTGCCGCAATTCTGTTGAGAAATAATAATAACAGCAAACTAAAATTCCTCAAACCCGGATTCCTATGAAGTCTAACACACAAGGAAGCAACTGTGTAACTACTTTGCTACTGAGGCGATTTTACGATTCTCTATTGGATGTAATAACGCTGCTTGGTTTAGGCCAAGAAGTGAACCACGTTAAATTAAACGCTGCAATTCAAACACTTTTGTTTTCGCTGTTGAAACCAGACACGGTAAAAACAAACTATAATTTCAACTTTCAAGCAATTTAGATATTTAGAGCCAACAGTATAGAGGAGCCAAAAAGTTATTGTTAAAATGTACACAACAGAGGCGCAGGCAAGAGACTATCTACCGTTTACAAAATTTAATTTTCACCCACTACAAATTTTGGCCAATTAACGTTCATAACCGTGAAACGAATCTACATGATGAACCATCTTACATCAGAAGAATACGATATAAGGCTATGTGAAGTAGAGAAAATATTAAAAGTAGACACATATCTTAGAGTTTTCGATGCCTCTAAGTGATAAGGAGGATGTAATGTATATGTAAATGAAACATGTAGAGAAATATAATAATAATTTCAATATTTATTATTATTATTATTATTATTATTAATTATTATTATTATTAAGTATTCTGCCTTTTGGCAGTCCTGGTACTAGTTTTTTTTTTTTTTTTTTTTTTTTTTTTTAAATTTTACGTTTGGGCCTGGAAATCTTTCTTCCCCATTTCTCCATCTTCAGCTTCCTCTTTTAACTTCCAATATTTTATTCAATTTTTCAAATCAACGATCAGTTGTTTTCTTCTTCCCATTCCTCGCTTTCCTTCTATGGTGGTATGAAGAGGACAATTTCTTCGCAAGATGTGTCTAATCCAATTGGCTTTCTTACGAAGGATGCTGGCTAGAAGTGTCCTCTTCTCTCCTATCCGTTTTTCAAACATTATTTGTTGCTCTATCTGTCCATTTTATCTTCTCCATCTTTCTCTAACGCCGCATTTCGAAGCTCTCTAAATATTTCTTCTCTAACTTTCGTAATGACCAAGTCTCTGAACCATACAGTCCAATGCTCGATATACAGCATCTGATCAACTTCTTCCTTACTTCAAGGTTAAGCCTGCTAGTTAAGAGTTATCTTTTCTTGTTGAATGCTTCTTTAGCTATAGCAATTCTTGGCCGTATCTCTGGTACAGTAAAGCGTCACTGGTCAAAATGGTTCCCAGATACTTGAAGTGATCGACCTCTTCAAGTTCTCTTTGTCCTACTCTGACCCGTAAGGGCTTGTTTCCACAGGTTATTCTCATGACTTTCGATTTCGATGTTGATTTCCATTTCATATAGTTTCCCCGTATATATATTGAAATTGTACAGCAAACACGTTTTTTGTATCATCAAGGGAAAATGACTTAATCGTCTGAAATGAATTTTCGAACATGGCTAGCACTTGTTACGCGTCGGGCTTTTGTCATGTCATTTCATTAAAATGTGCATCCGGAGGAGGAATGGAGTTCAAACTTTAGTCCAAAAATACAATCTCACACGCCTCTCGTATTAGGAAGATAAAACTCAGTAAATAAACTCGTAATAACAAATAAATGGCCATTCTAGCGTTTTATAAAATTCAGTTTCTACAGTGGAGCAATTTTTACAGTAACCTTATTCTTGCACTAACCTTTCCACGTATCTTCTTATGGGTCGTCTTTATCAGTCTCCGTGAAGTGTCACAAATAACATTGGGCAGTGACAGTGTGCCACTGGAGTAAAAACTGGATGAGAAGGACACCTTGTCGGATTCAGAAGTCGTGCACAATAGTTTTCGGGCAGATAATATATGTTTGAATTTGATCTTGACGGACAAACAACTATGTCGCCAGTGCATAGATGGTGCTTGATTTCTGGCGTCACGTATGACAAACATGTTTCGTCCCCGGTGACAATGAGATTGAGGAACTGGTCACCTCCCTGGTAGTAACGAAGTGAAAGTTAGGAGGTTCTTCTTGTGCGCCGTTGTCAGTTGTTTCTGAACCCATCGTAAATACAACTTGCCAAACTGATTAAGCTAACCGCCTAAATTAACTGAAAGCTGTTCTCAGGGGAAGAGGGCAAAGAAATTTCAAAGGAAAGTTATTCTACGTCAAGATAATGCACTCCCTCACCACGCCACAAGCTGATTGTGAGTTCACAGCACATTCTAATTAACCTTATTCGACTAATCTTTTCCCTACTATGAAAAATTCACATCGAGGACGTCACTTTCCGCTGAATGATGAGATCATTAGGAAGTTGTTAGGTATATGACTCACAGAGCAAATTACTCCATTAGATATCTAGACAAGTTAAACATCAAATGCGTAAGTGCATTAACACAGAGGATAAATATGTAGAGAAATCCAAATGTGGTAATTGAAATGTAACGCCCCTTCCACGTGAGACTAAAAACTTTTCATCCTACCCTCGTATATATATAATGAAGGCCCGAAACTGGTTACCCTATCCCTGATTTGATGACTCAATGACCCATTACACACACCAGATGAATAAGCTCGAATTTGCCTTCAGGTTGAGCATTCAGACAAATTCCCGAAAACGTACGTTGTGAAAATGAGATCTGGGTTATCTCCTAGAGAAATTGACCATTATAGAAACTGATCTGGATCCCCACATGTCGAGCAGGATTTAAAGAAACATGGTGGAACGCTAGAGAAAGTATGGTGGATATGAGGGGCACGTTTTGCTATTCATTAAGATCCAACCCATAAGAAGCCTTATATCCACCCTGTACTGTGAGAAACATCGAAAGTTATATCTGTATTCGTCATGTGGCTCTGCATCGAAAGTGATTTTATCGTTCCTCACATATCACGCTGTTATCACCAGATTACTCTAGTAAACGCTGCCAAGGCAATAAAACAATTTTAATTACACGCTGGTGAACGAACGATGATCCAATGTAAATGAATACCACATTCCCCTATCAAACAAAAACACAAACCAAACCAACCAACCACATCTTTAATTACAAACAAGATAATAACAGTTCGGATGCACCTTTTATACATATGCTGTCCAACCGCTCATTATTACAAGCTTTATTCAAATTGTTGTAATTAACGAGTATAAATTAAATATAAGATCATGCAGAAGAAATGTTAGCGAATTTTCAGCTTTTCTTTTTTTATTCATTTCAGAAACATCCCTTATGCTTTATACATAATGAGTGAAAAAGACATTAGCGTAATATCTTTTCTTGTCTTACAGTCCGGATAAGCTTGTTTCTTTTTTTCCCCTTCTTTTCAAATAAAATAGATTGTCATCATAGGTATTGTGCTGTTATTGGCACTCCATTTGATCCTTTGCCTTTACATAGTAATTTTCTCTTTTAACCCTTTGGGGATCTTGGCGTTTTGGGCTATTTTTTAGACTTTCAGTCAAGCAGCTACTGCATCGTCACTATTTATCCTAGGATCATGGTTCATACCTCATTCTCTTTAGAATAGAGCTGGCTTTCAAATGGTACCACTTGCATGCTCATACCATATACCAGAAGCGGGAAAAAATGTCAAAGTGAAAATTTCGGAGGGAAAATTTTTTTCCTCGAACTTTGGCCCCCCCTGGACCCTCCCTGTGTGAATGTAGCCATCTAAAAAAAATCTGATAAATAGTACTTGGTATACTAAATGTGTGTGCCAAATTTCAAGTTTCTATCTTGAATAGTAAGGGCGGGAGAAATTTTATCAAAAATTTCCACAATGCCCCAAATTACCACAAAACACTATGATCTCAGGGAAAAAAATTCCTGAGACATCCCTAATTACCCTAGGGACATGTGTCGCCCATATTTTCTTTCTGAATAGAACTGCCTTTCAGGCGGTACCATTCACATGTCTCCATCTTGTATCTAAGGCGGAAAATTCCAGAAAAAAGGGATTTTTTTGGTCTAAATATCCTTTTTTCAACTTTCAGCCCCTCTGGACCCCCCTGTTTTAACGCAGAAATCTGAAAAAAAATCTTGTAGATACTACTCGGTGGACTGAATGTTTGTGCACAATTTCAATCTTCTAGCTGCAAAAATAAGCCCGCCAAATAAAAAAAATCAGAAAATTCCCCATGTTACCCTATACAGAAGTATATTTTGAAAAAAAATTCACTGAGACGTCCCTAATTACCCTAGAATAATAATTCGACCGTCATTCTCTTCAGAATGGAACTGCCTTTCAGACGGTATGACTCACGTGTCCCCATCATGTATGTGAGGCGGGAAAATGACGAAAAACGGGATTTTGGGGGTAAAAATATCCCTTTTTTCACCCATTTGCCCCTCTGGTTCCCCCCCTGTTCTAGCAATGACATCGGAACAAAAAATCTGGTAAATACTACTCGGTGGACTGAATGTTTGTGCAAAATTTCAATCTTCTACGTGGAAAAATAAGCTCGTCAAAAAATATTGAACATAGGCTTAGTAAATGAGGAAATACTTTTTGACTTATGACGTTATCACCTCCTACGTCTGGACAAACCATACGTAATGTCTTCTACAAGGCCTCTCGACTTGGAAATCAAAAAAAAAAAAAAGACGAAAAAGCTCAAATAGGAGAGTTATAACGCTAAATCCCAGAAAACACCCATATCGTACAAATTGTACGGAAAGATCCCCAAAGGGTTAATACTGTCCATCAAGTGTGTCTCTTTTTCTTCTTCTTCTTCTTTTTTAAATACCAATCCTCTTTTCATTCCATAGTATCTTCTATAGCGTCCCTTTCTTCTTCTTAGGTCAACATTCTTTCAAATGGTTTCCCTATCATGAGCCAGACTTTATTTCTACGTACGTACGTTTTCTTCCCTACATCTTGTAGTGTTTGATCCATATATTTCAATGATGGTCTTCCTCTACATATTTTTCCTTCTGTCGCTCTCTCCATAACTATCATAGGACGGTCATTCCTTCATGTTTCACAATGTCTCCAATCACCCTATCTCTTCTTTTTGAAATACTTCTTTTTCTCCTGCAATTTCCAATACTTTTTCAATTGATACCCTATCTTACCCATCCAACTTTTTACATTAATCTATATCACATTTCCAAGCCTTCCATTCTTCGTTTTTCCTCTTCTAAGAGTCCATGCCACCAACGCCACACTCCACACATACGCTTTCCCCAGCTTTTTCTTCAGTTCCGGTTAGAAGCTTTTATTTTCCTTGCCATAGAGTGCATACCTCTAATCTATACGTCACACTCCATAAATATGAGGTATGGCCGGATCCGGTTCTGGCCGGATCCGAAGATCCGGATCTGGATCCGGATCTCGGATTTCGGATCTGGATCTCGGATCTGGATCCGGATCTCGAATCTAGAACAAAGGTTCGTTTAAATAAAATAAAGAACAGAGGTAGCACAAACGTGTTATGGAAACATTTAAAAGCACAACCACCTACTATATTAGTGAATCCGAAAAAAGTTTTGACGAATTTTAGATATTCAATTTTATCATTACAATTTCAGATGTAGGTTTGGATACGAATCAAGATAAGATCCGAATTTTGGATCCGGATCCGAGATCCAGATCTGAGGTTCGGATCCGAGATCCGGATCTCATTGGATCCGGGATATCCGGATCCGAAAATTTTTGGCCATCCTTAATACATATGCTTTCATAAGAATTCTTCAGTTCTATGCCGATGTTTCCGGTTACAATCTGTTTTTCTTATCCTAGAGTGTATGCCTCACATCCATACAATACCACATCACATACATGCCTCCATCAACCTTTTCTTCAGTTCTATGTCGATAATAATTGCTATAATCTTTCGTTTTTCTTGTCCTAGAGTGCATGTCTCATATTCATACAATGCCACACTCCATACTGCTTTCACCAGCCTTTTCTTCAGTTCTAAGCCAATGTTTCAGGTTACAAACTTTCGTTTTTCTTGTTCTAGGGTGCATCCCTCAAATACACGTTACACATCACATACACACCTTTATCAGCCTTTTCTTGACTTTCACATTGATATTTCTGGTTAAAAATTGCGGTTTGTCTTCGAGCGCTTTCTTTGGCTGAGTTATTATATACCTTGCTTGTACACATTATCGCTCTTTAATTTACACGTCCCTTTAACACACCAAAAATTATTTTGAATTCTCAATGTCTGGCCTCGTGGTCGGAAATTCATTAGCCCGTAACGGTCATAATTAAATATCTCTTTGCATGAAACCTTGTTCTTCTGTGCTTTGTGGAACATTGCAAAGGAAACGCCAGAATGGAACTCAAAATCTCTCTTAACCCACTACACAAGAAGTATATACATGTTATTTAGCTTAGAAAGAGTCTTTTGTGACAGTGCGACAAATAAGTGATGAGAGAGAAGAAAATCTAAGACTGATACTGCAAATAAATATTTGAATCCTCTTCAGTAACTGAATGGCATCGGAAGTCAATGGTGTGAAAGAAAAAGTTAATTTTAAAAATCCACTTATACTCCAGACATTTTTGTGAAAACAAATCATAACGAGATATAATACATCATTCTTTAAAACCCATTAATACAATTTCCTTCTGAATTCATTTTCAATAAACTATTGCGCTAGCACCAGAACTTTTTTTAAAAAAAGGAAAAAGAAAAAGAAAAAGAAAAATGCACATTAACTGCGTTGAAAATTAATTGTGTTTTCACAAACGTGGGGCGCTGATGAAATTAGCGTGATTGAATAAAGAATTATTGGCTGTAATGGCTCTGAGGGAGTATTCTCCAACAGGCCATCATCGATTGGTCTCTAATACACTCCATGACCTCGAAATATAATCTTGATATATAGCCAAATTTATCACTATCAATCATATTGTGAACATCTGTTGCCATTGCAAGTGGCAGTTGGAACATCATATATCATCTATCTACCAACTACTCTGTATTCTTTCAACATATTTTTTAAATTAAAATAATTAAAGATACTACGTGTATAACAATTCTTAAACATCATAACGTTACGATGGCTTGTTCTCATAACGCCATCACGTTCTTATTTTAGAAACAAAACGTGGTTACTCTTCTATTATTTCATATATATATATATATATATATATATATATATATATATATATATATATATATATATATATATATATATGCCT
Source organism: Thermobia domestica (assembly GCF_964235325.1). NCBI lineage: Eukaryota > Metazoa > Arthropoda > Insecta > Zygentoma > Lepismatidae > Thermobia > Thermobia domestica. Next base: position 9,658,229 of record NC_137455.1, on the reverse strand, counting down.
CCCAGCAGGACATTGAAAAAAAATATAGGAAAAGTTTGCTTTATAAAATAGGACAGTTTGGTTCATATATGTATACAATAAAGTATTAAGCTCTGAAGCACAGAAAAAGTACGAAAAGCACAGTAAGAAAAGGTCACAACACCCTTCACCCCAATGAGCAATTATTTATTATTGAAAATAGTAAAAACACTAAAAATACAGCTCCAATATTGTTAGAATTCAGAACATATTCGCACTACCTCAGAAGACAAAGAAATAGTTAACTCTTATTTACAGCATTATCATGACATTTAACACTTTTTACATGTCGTTATTCGTATATAATTTTGAATACGTAAATTCAATCTTTGCACGTAAAAATATTAACCATTTCTCTACCTTTCTACTATCTTTCTAGTTCTTTTTATTTACAGATGAACTTTATTTTGACATTATTTTTCATTACTTAATATATTTCTAATGAAAAAAGAAATTTGATAACTCATTTCTCTGTAATAAAATATTTGAATCTAATTAAGCATCGAATTATTTGATCAACGTATTTCCCTCTGAAATAAGTAATGCAATAGTATTTCATTCATCATAGTTCTGCAAATTATATACACATTTGTAACAACTGTTATACAACATAAATTTCAGGACATTTCCAGTTCATAAATAATTTCCAGGACTTTCACCATTTTTCTGTTTTTTTAATGACTTTTCCAGGGTGTTTCCATGTCTTTTAATTCCAAGTTTTCCAGGACGCATGGGAACCCTCCATATTATGTACAGCAATATTGAAAGGCGATAGGATATGTTGGTGAACACCAACACATCTCAATGCTTAGCCAATACTGCTGCATACACTGCTCATATAAAATGCTAACACACCTTGCGTTATAAGAAACTAGAGAAATGGCAAGATTCTTCAGCTATGTTTCACTGGGGAAGAATAAGCACATAGGAAACAATGGGAATAAAAGAGTGGACATGGCAAGATAGGAAAAAGCAATTACAAAAATAATAGTGAGGATTAGTAAATATCCTTAAAAAAATGCTAAGACATATTTAGCATATTGCTAATGTGTTGTAATTTAAATCATTATTGAAACTGCCCTTGGCTCGTACTTTTAATAATTCAATCACTAAAAAATATAGGAAATAAAGGACAAGATTAAAATATAGGACAACATATAAAGAACAAATATACAAATTTCTAAAATACAGGGTGTTTCAAAACAACACCGTTATAAGGTGATTCCTGACACCAAGATAAGAGAAACAGTATAGATCAACCTGGGTGCATAAATGCTTCCTTTCGGAATTTAGGCTGCTGAAAACAAAAAAATTAACTTTAAAGGTCCTTAGCTCCAAACCTATGGTACTTACTGTAGTCGGGTCAAGACTTCACTTACGAACTAATATGTGCCCTATTCAAAAATACATGTTTCAGAATCATAAGGTACTCACACAACATTTTTTATAAAGGCAGCTTGGCTACGGGCATATAATTTGAACGTATTCACAAACTACCTCTATAAAAATTGTTGCAGAAGTATCGCAAGACTCGGAAAAAAATGAAATGAAATCTTTAAGTTTTACGTCCCACGGTTATGCCGGTTAGGCTAAAGAAAACGGTGATGATGAGGAATGAAATGAAAAAAGTGGGAGGAAACGGGAGAACCCCGGGGAAACCTACGAGCACGGTGTTTGTCCACCACAAGGTTCACACGGAGCGAGCTGGGATCGAACCAGGGACCCCAAGCACCAGAGGTGAATGAACGCTCTACCACTGAGCCACCGCGCTCCCAGCACTCTGAAACATAGACTGACTACGGTAAGTCTATTAGTTTTGGAGCTATGGACCTTTGAAGTTCATTTTTCCATATTTCCGGCAGCCTATAATTCCGAAAAGAAGCACTTGTGCAGGGTCTATACCTTTTGTGTTATCTTGGTGTCAGTAATCACCTCCCAAACGTTGTCAGTGATGTTTTGAAACACCATATATATATACTTGCAAACAGCTCTAACAGAATTATGGGAACAGTAAATTGAGATGCGCATATTTTAGCCCTTACATTAGGATTAAAAGAAAGGTAACATATAGACATAATGCCATAGAGATGCTACTTTCTTTTCCCGAAAAATGATATTTTTTTCAAAGACATGTCTGAAATATAAATTGCTCCCATCAGAAAACTTTCTGTAACGGAGAAACACGTCTACTCAAAATTAAAAATAAATGATTTGTACATAATTATATTCTATGCAGCGTTATAAATAAACCAATGGATCTGTAGTATTTCTTTTGTGCTTGTGAGGCGGACGGAGATGATACACTTAGATATAGATATAGATATAAAGGTTAGCTGCGAATATACTGAAATCAGTCAAATGGAGAGGCAATTGAAGAAGACTCTTATGCTTCGAAGAATGGCCAAAAAGGATATCTTTTAGTGACTTTCAATTATGGAAACTACGAAGCCGTTTCTCTTCAATAAACATTACTATGCATTTGAACTCTGCTGTTCTTAAAGTCAGCCTATATTAACTGAACATCCAGAGAATGAATGACTTTTATTTATTTAACCCTTTCAGACCTGGTGGTCACATTTGTGTACATTAAGTTTTAAGCTTAATATAATTACTCTGGAGGATTCTAAATGGCTGGGTTTTTATGTCAGAATTCTTTGAACTTTTCTAAATCACTTTCCACTATTTCTGTGGTGTTTTAATCTGTTGTCAGGAAGCAATGCATATTTCTTGTAGGCTACTTGCAGGAGCTATCACAATGGACAAAGCTCACCCACGTAGGCTGTTTTATTCTTGGCGAAACAAGCTATTTGCAATAAATTTTCCTTTTGTTTTAGTGATGTATTTTGAGTTTCTAAACTATATAGATCACAATGATGTGTTCGATTAATCCAATTTTTATTTTACATACGTATTTCAACCCTAATGCACGCAAAATGTTTCGTCCATCATTCTCTAAATATGACATCCGCAAACGAATTGACGGTTGTATTTCATTTTTTAAGTCATAAAGAATAATAATTCAAAATAACAATAACACCGGAGAGTAAACAAAAAATCAGGTCTGAAAGGGTTAAACAAATTATAAACATTTAAATATACGTTGTTCGTTGTTTTCTCATCAGGAGATATACAAATTTTATTAATATCATACACACAAAAATTTGCAAATTTTCTAATATTCAAATAGCAGAGCATTAACGGAATCTATGACCATAAGCTTACATAATAAACCTAAATTAACGCAGCAACACAAACACGTATAGCTCACAACTCCTGTCACATCGAGCAAATTTTATTACATTAATTATCATATGGCCGGAGGTTTATGTTCACTATAATGGAAACCATTTTCGTTTTTTTTTTTTTTTTTTTTTAATACAAATACGGTTTGCGTTCGAAAAGCATGCACAGTGTGTGTGTATATTTTTTCAAGCAAACACACAAACGTTAACATAATATAAATCTGCGGCAGTCGTAATTCAGAATAATCTCTCTCTGCTCTGCTTGTGTGCTTTTGAACGATTGTTTTTCTCACACAAACAGCTTCTTCGCTAAATCGGCTCACGTAATGTTACTCTCCATGATGGAAAATACACTCGAACAACCTACACACACATTGTCACACCAGTTTCTAACCCACAATACTAAAGCTACATTTCCTGAAAAACTATAGTCTTGATATTTGGGAGAAGCAAATAACATAACACAGCATATCTATGTTTGTTTATTTGTGTTTGTAGTTAGCAACTTACAAGAATAACACAAGAAGAGTAAACACAGCTATACTATCTGATACACGTGTGTAGGTTATACCACTGTATATTAAGGAGGTAGCTTCATATCTTACAAGGTAAATTAGCGAAGTGTCCCCGGGGGATTCGTGTGAAATTGATTCAAATGCAAAGTTCTTCGTGACCCAATATGAATTGTACTAATTTTAGCAGCTCATATCGGTAATTTCTATATTTATGGGCCTTCATATATCCAGAATTCAATCATACACTACTATAACGCTCGGACACAAAATTGCGTTTAGTTTCTTTAGATGTAACTGGACATGACTGTGTACATATGAAAAACAAATTGGATCAAGTGTTGTTTTTCTGACATATGTTACCCACCTCAGCCACCATCGTGAATCCGCCATATTGGATTCAACTTTCGGTTTTTCAAATGGAAATAGGTGCAAGCGCTACATCAAATTCAAGTACAATTTTCTCGAAATCCACTGGTTGGAATACCTTGCAAACAATACAAGCTAAGTAAAATTCACTACACCATTGAATTTCCGAGAAAAATTGTACATGAATTTGATGTATCACTTGCACCTATTCCCATTTGAAAAACCGAAAGTTGAATAAAAAATTGTGGATCCAAAATGGCGGTCGGGCTGGGTAACATGTGTCAGAAAAGCAGTACTCAATCCAAATTGTTTCACATATGCCCACGTTCATGTTCAGTTAAATCTTATGAAACTAAAAGCTATTTTGTTTCTGAGCGTTATAGTAGGCCTAGTGTATGATTGAATTCCGGATATATGAAGGCCCATAAATATGCAAATTACCGGTATGGGCCACTAAAATTAGTACAATACACAGTGGGCAACGGAAAACTTTGCATTTGAATCCGTTTCACACGAAACCCCAGGAGACACTTCGCGAATGTACCTTGTTAGCCTAAAAATCCAACTAAATGGAGAAAATTATATTATTCTGATAAATAATTGCGAGAGATAATATAGGCATAAGATTTCAAAGCCGTCAATCTCCATTCAAAAATCCAATTCTACTAAACAATACATTTTAGGGGATGAATATGCGAAACATGGAACGAGAAAACGTAGATTGGGGTACTCCCATTTCCTCCCACTCTTCATTCCACCATTTCCCTCATTCTCATTATCACCATCTCTTTTAGCCTAACCGTCATAAACGTGGGACGTAACACTGAAAGATTTTATTTCATTTGCATTTGTAAGTATTTTGTAGTCAATGTCAAACCAAGAACATTTACCGTTTAGCGACGTGAAAAAATAATAATAACCCTTGGGCGGTATATTACAACGAAAATACATTTTATTACGTTCTCAAATACAATTAAATTTACATCGAGACAAGACGGAGCGAGCAAGAAACAAACATATTGTGCATAATACAGAAATGTATGGTTGTCACTAGCAACCAAAGGTCGTGTAGTCGAAATTATGAACGATTATATTTCCATACAGAGCTACAATGAAACCAGAGCTTCCTTCCTTTTCCCAACTCAAGTAATCTATTCTGACTGGTAAACGTCTTCAGAGATGATTAATGCTTTATTTTGAATCGATATCGCATTGTGTGTATAAAATATAGGCCTATATATACGACACACATAAACGTATCTTTCTCATCCGATTGAACCCACGATAACCAAAAGTGCCTATGAATACCGAATAAGGAAATTAAGCGTCCTTGTCATGTCACATACGTCACATGTAATGGCCTTTTAACTGTTCGTACACGTTCTCTACCACACACGACATTAGCCATTTATTCTTGTCATTCGTACGATAGGCAACCTGAGTCGTTTCTGTTTGCGTACTCTGAACTAACTCTATGGGTTAACAAAGTTGAATACCAGCGCCATCTTTGTTTCTTATGACTTTTATAATATGTGGAATTATTTTCCTCCTGCCTTGAAATTAAAACTTTTTAATGCTTTACTAGCTGAGCCTGTCCTGTCTACTCACTGCATTATTTTGATATGACCATGGCTCTCCTTCCAATTTCCTCGCTATATCTGTGTATCTCTGTTTACACACACAAGTGAAATATAGGACGACTCACAAAGGAAGTGAACTGCTATAGACAATATAAACGTAAAATTTTAACCTATAAACGTTGAGCTGAGTTTGTGGCAAACTTGAAGAAGTGACAGATGATATCAAATGGATTCTTTTTCTCCTTGTAAATCCATACCCGTTCGAGGACGCCTCATTGCGGCTCTTGAGGTCTTTGAAGTTGCCATCATGTAATAGGTTTTGCCATTCAGATTTAAGCAAAACGCCTGCAATATCTGTCAACCCGTCATACGCAACTCCTCTACTGGTTGCCTAACACAAGGATATGAATCCTAGCTTCGCCCTAGCGATAATGCTAATCTTATGGACTCAAAACGACCCATGAAGTGTTGAATAAAATAGCACTTCTTTTTAAATTTTGAATATGAACTGGCACGTGTACACAAAACTGGATTCAGACCAGTGAAAACATCACGTTCCTAGAGCTTCTGGTTTCCGAGCTCTCATTGTCAAAAGGAATTTACCCAAACATACAAATAGATATGGACCACAAACATATGAACATTTCTTGACCACGAACATATAAACCTAGCATTTTAATATATAGATTTTTCAAATTTATTTAAATGTCCCTTAGTTCATACAAATTACATTTTCTATCATAATATTTAATAATGAAATTGAATTCAAGTTTCAAATTTATATGTATGCTGTAAATTTATTTTCAAAAAGGAAGCGACACTTTAACTAGTCTTAAAGAAGACATCAGCAGACTAACATCATTAAAATCTGAACTAATTTCTAACGGAACACAACAATAATCCTAATAAATAAACGGAATAAAAATAAATACGGCATGCTCAACAGTGTTAAAGAGGGGAACTCGAAGGTTCATTGCTGCAGACGAAAGCACGACGATACAGTAGTAATCTGTTGTGAAAAATGCAATTCTCAAAGCAAAACTTGTCCGTCCCATATTTTAAGAATAATGGAATATTTTTCTTGCTTAGCTGTCTTAAAAGTAAGCCCACGTCCATATACATGTATGACAGTTTGTAAATTTTATGCTATTTTTGCGTAAAGCCAAAAGCCTGGATAGAATTTGATGACTGATTATATTTATCATAATTTGAGGAGTGGTCCTACGCAGAGTGGCTCATAGTTATGTATATGATGTTTGACTGACTGTAATATCTGTAATTCTGGACAAAACGTTTCGTTATGGTAACACTGTATAGCCTGAGAGTGGGGATAACGAGGCACTGAGTGGAGCACCACTACACTAAGCCACACCAGTGCGGGATTGCCTGAGCGAAATAGTCCCAAAAAGCTGGATCGGTCTACGTGGGTCTGTGGAGTGGCCAGCTAGATCTCCCGATTTTATACCACCTGACTTTTCTTATGAAGTGTTTTAAAGGACAAAGTGTATCAACATCACATACGCAATTTGGCAGCACTAAGGGAAGCTATCACACAAGAGTTCCACAGGATACCTGTTGGGTCTATCAATATGCTTGTTATAACGTTGCTGTTCGTCTCCAGGTACGAATAGATTTGGATGGTGCATTGGGGCACCATGCCATAGAGAACAGAGATTAAAATTCTTGTAAGGAAACATGAGAGTAATGTGTTTGTGTTCAAATTATGTTGCTAGTTTCTTTACCGCAGTCTGTGAAACCATGCACAAAATCATGGGCCTCCCTATAGGTTTAATTCGAACCACTGTAATGAATTCAAATTTTAATGCTCTCCCACCGGGAATCAAACCCAAGATCACATGCACCAAAAGCGTACGCGCTAGCCATTTCACAGCGGCAAGGGCAAAGTAAGAACTGCATACGACGTCACGTGAAACACCAAATGACAGATGCACAAGTTATTTATCGCCGTGTTATTTGTCCAGTGGAGAGACGGTGAAATTCAGAGAATTTAGCAACATGTAAAACCTTGGGAGGAGTTGGATTTGAGTTTAGCGTCCTGTTCGGCAGCAACGCTATATGAGACGTGGACCTACAGCTTAACGTGGGAACCTCATGACCTCCCGGGTCCCACGGCAAAAATTTAAAAACTTCGTACATGTCCGTTTTAAAGCACCTGAGATAGTAACAACGGTTAATCTACGGTGTCTTTTACCTTACAGCAGACCAGGAAGAACTACAATGGCTCAGTTATGAAAGCAACATTTCCTCCACTCACCTGAAATATAAGAAAATACAAAATTACATTCAATAGGATTATTTACAATTAGGGATGAATATGTAACAAGAAAAAGGGCACAATACAAATATAATATAGACACATGTTACCAATCTTGATTATTAGTTATAAAACTTTATTTTCAACACTTCATAACTTTGGACGCTTTCTTGAAAAACTATTTCCCATGGTCGCTTTATCCTACCATATGACTTTCTATACTTTTTAATTACACTGAGAGAAAAATGTATGTGGCGTACGTAAAATCGTATGTTACATTTGTAAATCCTGTAGTTTTTGGACTTAACGTACAGCAAACATACGAGGGGGAATCAATAAGTCTTTGCCCTGATGCCCTTAGAAATAAGGTCAGCCTCGGAAATTTACTTTGTTGTCTTGTATTCTTTAGTAGGCTTACACGTAAAATCTCAAGTACCTAACTCATTTTCTTTTCTAATTACAGGTATGTGAATGAACCGTTTTGTGAGATTTGCTGAAAATAGAGCCTTCTGAGTACTATGCAGTGATAAATTTCCTGTTGAGAAAACAACTAAACACAAAGCAAAACCATGAAGAATTGGTGAATACGTTCCATAAGTCTTCCCCATTATACTCAACTGTAAAGAGATAGTGTCACGAATTCAAGCTTGGCAGAGAGTTATGTATGGTCGCACAATGTGCCGGTCGTCCATGCACAGTGACGAATGAAGAAAACGTAAACAAGGTCCATGATATTGTTATGACTGATCGAAGAGTGAATATACGCAAAATCATAGAGGAGACTAACGTATCATATGGTAGAGTGCCTTTAATATTGGTCGATGTTCTACACATGAAAAGATTATCCTCTCGATGGGCGCCAAGAATGTTGTCCATAGATCAGTAGAGGCAGCGAGTGGTTTGTTCCCAAGAACTTTTGGCCAGGATAAGGCATAATCCAGAAAAGTTTTAGCAGTAATTTTTAACCATGGATGAGACTTGGGGCCATCATTTTGATCCGGAGACGACACGGCAATATATGGAGTGAAAACACCATGGTTCCCCATGCACTCGTAAATTCCGCGTCTCACCCAACGCCGGGATCATAATGGCATCAGTCTTCTGGGATGCTAAAGAGATTTTATTCATTGACTATTTGCCACGTGGGCAGACCATCGCAGGTGACTATTACGCCAACTAAATCCAAAGCATCAAGCAGAAACGAAGAGGAAAGTTGTCAGGCAAAGTGCTTTTCCATCGAGACAATGTTACAGTCCACAAGTCAGTTGCAATGGCAGTTATTCATGATGTTGGCTTCGAATTGATCGAGCACTCACTAGTCTTGACCCCAAGTGATTTCTACCTATTTCCGAATTTGAAGGAACGCAACTGCGGGGAAAGAGATTTGACAATGATAACGATGTCATGGAGCGGTAGAGGAGTATTTTGGCATTTTTTGAAGGGTCTGCAAATATTGGCCAACTGTATTGAGGTCCAGTAAGACTATGTTGAGAAATAAAAGAGCAATAAAGTGCGTATCGCTCTTCTTTCTACTCTAGGCCGAAGACTTATTGATTTTTCCTCGTATAACTGAAAACGCATGTTTCATAATACTTTCCATATAAGTGTTCCATCTACGTACTTTCCGTATGAAACAATATAGGCGGCCAGGTCTCACATACAAATGGACGTATATAACATATATAGCTGATGAAGGTAACATACATAAATGTACCTACGTAATATAAGGAAGATTGTTAGATATCAGACATTTTGCAACGGCATGATGCAACATCTAAGGGCAATGCCTATGTAGCATACGGATAACGTATGCACCGTATTGATTTCTGTGGTAAGCAAGATGATTCCGTATATTTGTACACTATACCGCTGTCCGGAGAACGGATTTTTCTCATTGTACGCAATGAATTATTAAACAATCTACAAAATTCTTCATTATATAGTTTTTCTTCATTTCAGTGGCATGACATTTGCACAAAATAAATCCAGAATTATGGTGTGGAAACTTTTCATAAGATACGCAATGCTTAAAATGCTCTAAAAATCAAAATGCATTAAACAAGCTCTCTCCCACATCTTGAAGTAAGTCGTAATCTGTCGTGTGCTTTAGGAAATCCCAACGACTAAGAAGTTATATGAAACGTCTTTTGAACAATTCCATTATTTGTTAACACACGGACATATTTAACGATCCTACCATCCCATCAATACAGTGTCGAACAATAATGCAGGACAGAACGGAACCGTTAATACATCTATCCTGTAGTTTGTTTCTGCTTTCTCACTATTTAAGCTAATTTTATTGCATTTATTTAGCAGTCATTTCCACGGTCATAAAAACTTTCCTTATGACCATATACTATCAGTTATTAAAAGGATTCATACGTAAATCATAGACAAAAATACATTTGTATAACTGTCCACAAACAATAACTTAAGCACACCAAACAACATGGCATTCATTAGGAGACAAGTAATCTACTTACTGGTAATTGTTGGTTGGCAGAAAAACTTTTTGTTTCATAATATGTTGAGAAAGTACTATTTTCCTTTCAAAATTCATTATGTTAAATGACTATATAAGCCTGGCTAAAGTTTGTTCAGTGTAAGCTCATTAACGGCATCAGGGTTGAAAAACACAACAAAACAATGTCAAACATAATGGAGCTAAAAATCCAAGCTGGTTTATAAACACAAGTGACAGATGTTAGCCATTAATTACCAAGTTTTCTACTCTTCAGCTACTCAACGCTCTAAAAGTCTTACGAGGAATATTTGCTAACTAACAGTAAAAGTGGCGGTTGTACCTCGTAAGTAAAGAAATACTGTAAGAGGAGTGCATTTACCTGACGAAGAGTTATACGTTATTACACTTTCTTTTCAAACAGAAAGTACGGCTCACAGTACTAAACTTGCTGGTCTCTATTTTTAAAAATTGAATCATGAGTCATATCATACTGCAGAGATATTACTCAAATATTCAAGAGATATAAACAAAACAGAGACACTTTCGAAAACATAGCCAGGAAGAAATTACTCAACTAAGATGGGTAGGGAGAATTTAGTACAAAGCGTTAGGGCTTATTACGAGCTACTCAGAACCAAGACTACTCTATACGCCTGTAGAGTAATCTTGACTTAGAAGAACTATATTCAATTTAAACCCGTTTCATTCTAGTCCAAGTGGCCGCGCGTCGCATAGTCGCTAATGTTTTCGCCTTTCGTACCAACGGTGCCGGATTCGATTCCTGGTGGGGACACTCAGTCGAAAAAGAGTAACAGCTTTTTCGGGCCAGCCATCTTGAATGAGGTTTTTCGTGCCTTTACCTCATTCACTCCATGCAAATACCGGGATGGTACCTAATATAATGGTCCCAGGCTACTTCCTTCCTTCCCTTTCATCGGAGAGTGTGCTAGCCGAGGGACGTCATCCCTCATATACGTGAGGGGCTAAATGGCCTTAGATGCTGACAGTCCAGAGATCTAACTCCTAATCCGAATCCCCATTCCAGTCCAAAATTATTCCTGACACTCGAGTTTTCTGATTTGCTTTATTTATTTATATATCTTCCAAGCTTAAGGTACTTTTAGCAACGCTAACTACTCAGCAATATGTCGCGAAGAATATGCCGTTATTTCTTGAACAAAAGAATCAAAAGTAGTTCTAAATAAATTGATACAAGGAAGGCTCAAGCAGTAACACACAAAAACTTACTTAGAAGCGAAGTAACACAGGAAGAACATGTACCGGCAAAGTAAAGATTCATATTATTTCTCAAACACGGTTCTCCTATTGTGGCAGAAGTTTCAAAAAATACTCTGTTCAAAGAAGTCCGACGCACAGTGGTTCCGATCACAAATCTAGCAGGACAAAAAGTGAAAATACTTGGTTAACCAAACCACAGAAATACTACCTTGGTATAATCCTACAGAGTTATGTAGCTGCGATTCACAATGCATTTACTGAAACAAACACGTGGGTGTACGTGAGAGCATTGAGAAGTCATGTGTTCATCACAGTCAGTCTGAGCGCGTGATAATTGTTCAGCAGGTGCTCGCTAAACAAGATCCGTGAACACGTAAGATACGAATCGAATTGGGTTTTTGCCAGATGAAACTGCAGACATTGTCGTCGTACGGTGAACGTTTGTGAGCGACTGCATTGGGTTGTTTAGTGCATATGTGGAATCATCACAAGAGGCATAAATAATAAGTGCGAATTGGTGACGATCGCAGTAAAGTTGCAGACCGGCAAAAGCAAAGACTGTGAAAGCCCACCGTGGAATGATATTCAGTGTGGACATGAACCCTCTACGTACAAAAGTAAAAGAATTTTGTAACCAACTATAACCAACTTCGGTTTATATTAATAAGTTGTGATGGCGGACGGAATTTCAAGACTAGAGTTGTTCGATGTGTGGCAGAATGAAGAGGACCCATCAAAGAAATTAGCCTGTGTAAGTATATATTGACTAAGTATGGTATGCAAACGTGTGAGGACCATATTCGTGTGCAAGTGTAGAAGGAAAGTGTTGAGTTTTGTAAGAAACTGAAAGTGGGTAAAGTGTCATTATGTACGGAAAGAATTTCTGCGACAAAACAATAAGTGGCTGAATGTTCAAATGACGTTTGTGGAACCAGAAAGTGTGGAACGACAACAAAACATACCAAGTCGGCCACGAAAATTATTCACCAAGAGTACAGACAAATGTAGAAAAAGAAAAGTAAAACCTTTGGTGGAAACACACACAGTTGGTGAGATTGTTTTTGCCGCGGAAATGAGTCTACGGTCAACAGGTAGGCGTGATGCTGCACAAATAGTGAAGCAAATATCAAGTTGTTCCCGTTTTATGTGAATAAAAATTTACAAAAGACCAGTACATCTCTATGCTTCAAATAAGTATCACTCATAATGCTGATATCTTCCCCAATTATCATATGCTTCGAGGCAAAAAAAAAAAAAAAAAAGCGTTGCTATCCGATTACTCTGTAGAGGTACACCTACAGTCGCTGTTTGATCATACTTTACATCGTCTAGTGTCAGTACAACAGGAGGTGTTTTAGCAAGTACGTGTAGGTTTAGATACACTTTCAAGTGTTACTCTGGTAGTAAAATGGGGCTCTGATGGTGCTTCTGGGCAAAATCAGTATAAGCAATTCAGTGCGGCTACGCATGAGGTTATTGATGACTCCAATGTATTTGTTGTATCCCTGGTACCACTGCAGATGACTACAGTTTCTGCTGTTGGCAGTAGTTCCACCCCAGAGACGAAGCTAATATTATGGCAGAATCCTTTGCCTTCGTCGACAAAATTCTATCGACCCATCAAAGTGACTCTACAGAAGGAGGGTCCGGAGTTAATAAAAAGAAACTGATAACATCAAAACACAAATCACTGCCCTCTCTCCCACGGTGGTACATGTAGATGGGCGTGCAATTCTTGTGAGTCACAAACTCGTTCTCACGATGATAGACGGAAAGACTAGTAGCGTGCTTTCCAATAAAGCAACCCAAAATTGTCATTTGTGTGGAGCAACCCCTTCTCAGATGAACAATCTGCCCCTTATTCGGACAAAACATCCAGATATGACAGCATTGACTCTGGGCATATCCAGCCTTCACGTGTGGATTAAGTGTTTCGAGTGCATCCTCCATATTGGATATCGCTTAGATATTCAATCGTGGCAAATACGGAAGGAAAACAAATCGAAAAGTTGACGACAGAAAATAATGCATCCAATAGCGCTTCTGCAACGAAATGGGACTTTTTGTCGATGTACCAAAACCGGGTTTTGGTACAACCAATGATGGGCATTGTGCGCGGAGGTTCTTCGCGGGTCCAGCTTTAGCGTCTGTAATTACTGACGAAGATGAGGAGCTGATTCGGTGCTTTGCAACCATTCTGGAAAGCAGTTACCTGTGGGTATAGTATTAACATCGTTGCGTTTGAAAAATACTATTCTGACAGCAGATTTATACGTCCAGAAGTATCCGTGGTATTATATGCCACAAAGCGTGCATAAGATACTTATTCATAGCGTATAGTTGATAACAGAAGCCGTACTTCCTATTGGAATGATGTCGGAGGAAACAAAAGAAGACCGAAATAAGAATTATGTACGTGTAAATTTCCTGGATCTGATACAATGACGGACGTGATAAACACACTCTTGATTTCTTCAGACCCGATTGCCAGCACTCTTCGGACGAAACGTGTGAAGAGACGTACCGGTATACCTACTGCGGTACTGCAATTACTTCAAGATCCAGGATGTGATATTGAAGATACCAATACTTCTGCTGTCGCTGTTGATGATGAAGATAATGAACAGTGAATAACTAGTCTATTTCCATTTGGTATCTTTGTTTGTGTTTCATATGGTTTTCAGGTTGTTTGTGTATATGTTACGTATTTTCGACGTAGAGTCAGTTCCAGACTTTCACTTGTTTAACAGATTTCAACATTCTACGTAACTATCAGGTGGTTCTTCCCTTTTGTTCACATACTGCAAACGTCGTGCCTATTACGTAAGTTATGTAGTAGATATACAATTATTTGTCAATATATTCCACAGACAAATGGCATTTTTTGTTCACTCCAGAGCACGTTTCTGATATTCCAACAACATCCGGGTTTATGTCTCACGGGAATACTAGCTGTCGCTTATGAATGATGGTTTTCTGACAATATCTTGCACTGCATTGCTGTTCTTAATTTTGCCCCGCTAGATTTGTGATCGGAACCACTGTGCGACGTCTGGAGGTGTAGAGATCTGTGCACAACCGATTTGACCTTGTCATCGAAACTGAAACGTTAGCCGGCCAAGTATTTCTTCATCGCGCAAAAAGATGATAATCTCAAGTTTCCAAATCAGGATTGTGTGGCGTGTAATAGGACACTTCCCACTCAAATTTCTTGAATTCCTCACGAACAGAAGCAGCAACATGAGCGTCCATTGTCATGAACGAGTTTACCATTTCCAGCATTTATGTACGGTGTTTGTCAAGAAGCGAACGACGAATTTTGACAGTTTTATTTTTTCCATCTGATGAAGCATTCACAGCGGTCCCGCGTGTTAGAAAATATACCAGTAGAACACCTTGTATACTCCAGAATACACTTACTAGTATTTCTTTTTCACAGATTGAATTACATTGAATTTCTTGTTGTCTTCATTCCATGGATGCATACTTTTCTTCAGGTGTGTTGTGGTATGCTCACAACTCGGAACAATATCTATGAGAAAAACATGTCCTTCAAAGAAGTCATCATTTGTTTCCCCTTGTGTATATTTTGGCACCTACCGAGGAATCACTTCACGAAATTTCAGTTTGTCTTGTCATGCACCATATTATACACTGTTCCGTACAAAATGCAAAATATGCTCGACGATATTCGAAGATGGATTCACCAGTCGTTACGAACTGTCACACAATGACAATGATATTCTTTTCGAACGATGCTGTTATTGGTTCCCCGGCACGTGGCAAGTCCACAACGTTCTTGAAATAATTTGCATAATACGGACTTCCAACAATTCATACAGTCTACCTCATGCAGGTACATCACGTCACTGTGAATCTCACTCGAGTTATGTTCTTTTGCCCACAGAATACGATCTCTTTGCTCATCCGCTAGAGGCAATCCTGATGGAACAATTGCCTAGTAGCCTACAGTGCGAACTTCAAAATACATCAACAGTTAGAAACAACGTACTCGAAATACCACAAATTCGGATGTAATACGGGGAAAAGATGTCCCTCAATTTTAAAAAAAAATAAATAAATAAAACGTAGTTTGTTTTTAAATATTATTTTTGATTTTGAAGGTTGCTTTAAAGTAACTATTCTGCAAAGAGCGGTTCTGCAGTACAATTTTAGCGTTACACTCTATCTTAAATTACTGTATAATATTACAATTTCTTAGGATGTTACCCCCTCCACCTTCGCGGGATCGATTTTTCACTTCTACAATCACATTTCGATACAAAGCAGTAAGATTATAACGTGGGGTAAAGGAAGTTCCCAGCAACCGTGTTATATCGGGCTTTTAATATATTTCAATTTTCACATCGCAGGTTACTCTAATTCCGAAGGAGAAAATTGTTGTACATTACTTACTGATCCGTCCTCGTACTTAGAGGAAGCTGTTATTTCAATGCAATATTCTAAATATTTAATGCATTACTCTTAATATTAAGTAATTAGTTACTGTGTTATTTTAATGTATTATTCTGTTTACTCAGGAGAAGTGACGTTGTTAGGCTTTATGCATGTTACGCCCCTGCATATCCCACAAAAGATGCCTAAATATTCATTCTTTTTTATGCTTCTAAAAATATCGTGTTAAAATTATCACTTTTCTCGATTACTTTGAGGGAAGAACACAGACTAAAAGTTATATAAAAAAAAAATAAACAGGTGAACATTCGGACCCAAGAGAGACGCCAATGCCGGATGGCGGAAACTTCGAGGAAATGGATAATATGCATCGTTTACCTAAAACTGTTACAGTCATTAAGTCTAGGAGGCTCAGTGGGCAGGTCATGTAGGCACAATAAAGTTGAAACGTTTTCAAATTTTAACTGGAAACTTAATCGGAAAAGTATCATTAGGAAGACAATATTAATATGGATCTCGCAGAAAAAGAGCTTTTGTGAATGTGGCATTGTCTCTCCGAGTTCCATAGGCCATACAGTTAGTATGCAACCCAAGAATACAACTACATATTGCGGGATTGCCTAATGACTAAGTGACAAAGCTAATTCAGTGTCACCAACAACACAAAAATTTCGAATAAATCGAGACTCAAAATTGACTAGAATCCTACTAAATACACGTAGAAGCCTACCATAATTCAGCTAACGACATATAAACCATTAAGTTTACTTTTCCACTTGCTTCATAAAAATAATAAGTCACTAAATTTATAACAATTCATAATAAATTATGATATTTGAACATGACCTAATGATATATTACTTAACTCTACTGCCAGAGTTATCTGGTTCGATTCCAGAACATATGATAAATAGCGAACAATGTTGTATACTAGATGAAAATTATAAGACGGCTTATCGTAGAGAATCGAGATTTGATTTATCTTCTTCCATTTAACACCAACTTTCATATGATATGCAAGTTGACCCCCCCCCCTTTCCATTTAAAAATTTTGAGTTGGATCCCGTGTGGGACACTGTGGGAGACCCTGGGACAATTTATTTTACTGTGATACGTTGTACTTTTGAAACGATGAAAGACATGTTTTTCTATTTTCATATCTGCCTCACCATTTCAGATTTTTCATGGTTGCAACGGACTTTGTAGACAGGCTTTTAAAGATCTTAATAAAAATTAGTAAAGTGCTGCCCCCAAGCAAAATGTATGAGACCTCCCCAATTTTGGTAACCGGTTTTTATCTTACCTTGATCCAGGCTTGTAGGAAATATATAAAACACCCCCACTTTCTGGGTTCAGGTTCAAGTACATCCCTAGTAAGTGTAAAATGTAAGTTGATAATAATTTTAGAACAAAACTCGAACAAAAAATAGTGAAGAACTTATAAATAGAGAATTAAATGCAAAATGAACACATCAGAAAACGTTTTAACCTTCGAATTCATCGGTAATAAGCAGAGTCCCTATGAGATGGCGCTTCTGTGGAATTAAAATAGTAGTTGTCATTAAAATTCAAACCTTAACGTTCTTGTATCTAAGATTACGTCCATAATTTATTAATAACACCATTAGGAAATCAAAATTTGTTTCTTTATCATATGGAAACATCGTAGGATTGAAACGATATGGTGACGTGTTGTGGGGTAGTTAATAATTTCGAACTTAATACATTTTTAACTGGGTAATGCAGCAGCATGCTAAAAGTGCGTTGAATTAATAACGTGATGCGAGCAGTAAAATGCTCAACCACCACAACAAATAATGTTATTAACTGAGATGTTAGCCGTGCAACTGTATCGTGAATCAGACATTGTTACTGGTTTGCTAATTACATAAATATAACAATAATGTATCATTACGTTAATAAAAATTACTGTAAACGTACTATTTATGAATTACATATACTGTACTATAAAGGTAAAAGGTTCTCTCTCTATTCTTTTTTGTAGTTAAAGAAGCTTTCTTCTGAGATCTTTTTGCTAACAAATAGGCTACCCATCAAGAAAAGTATCCAAAAGTTACTCTTTTCAGCGTTTCTGTAATGATTTTTGTTTTATATAGTAGGGCATTTGACTCGATTAATTAATGCACAAAAACGTATGCACTTCCGTGAATTAACCAGTTAAGAATGCTCCGAAAGCATTGTCAGAACGAACATAAAACGATTTGAATTTTTCTTATTAACTTCTACAGGCTTTATACCAATTGTTCTATATACTTTATTATTATACTCATTAAACAATTCTTCTAAAATATCTATCTGTTTATAATTTCTTTCACTATTACATTTTTCCCACATGTTTTGCTTGAGAGTTGTTAAAACGTGCTACGATAGTTGTTTTACGAAGACACGTGCTCGAAATTGAAAATTTCGCAAAATATCATCTCTCTATGACTTAGGTTTCCCGAGATATGGCTTCTTAAACCTCCCGAAATCTTTTTTTTTTTTCAATATCTCGGGAACGGTACGTCATAGAGAGATGATATTGGTGTTGATCAATACCTAAGAGGATGGTGAACATTTTGGTGTCAATATTAACCGGTGGGCAGTTGGCCATTGGTCACTATTTGATACCAAGATGTTCACCATCCTCTTAGGTATTGATCAACACCAATATTATATTGATCAACACCAATATTATATCTCTATGACTTACGGTTCCCGAGATATGACTCCTTAAATCTCCCGAAATCGGAACTGTTTTGGCCAATATCTCGGGAACGGTAAGAGTGACGGAAAAAATTCCATCACTTCTATCAGATAGTTGTTGATGCTATATCGAATGCAGGGCTCAAAATTGAAAAAATTATCAAATAACAGACACACACACACGCAGAGAGAGAGAGAGAATTCACTAACGAACTTTTTAAGTTCGTATAAAAAGAGCCCTGTACGCTCAAGGAGACGGGTAATCAATGGAAATGATGGATTATGAAAAATTTGGTGCAGTGATGAAACGGGAGGAGCAGAGAAAACCCACGGACACGATGTTCTGTACTACAAACTCACGTGGCTTGGGATTGTACCAAGCACTTTTAGTGCCACCGCTGAACACTTTCTACCATGGATAGGATCCAGAATCAAAACATACTATTAATATAAGCAATCATAGCCTATCTCGAAATATTCACTTTTCGTAGCAAATGCATTTCCCTCGTACAATACTTGCTTAATGAAACCGAAGCATAAACAATTCAAATGATACTGGATATATTAAAAAGAATCAAGTCAGATTGCTAATTTTTTATTTTTCTTAATAGAAAAATGAGAATCCAATTTGAAACGATCTATCTTCATTTTTGTAAGTTTTCATTCGAAGTTACCTCTATTCATCCCAACACAGATACGTATACGAATTTTTTTCACAAAATATTTGGTTTTCGAAAAAGGAATTACAGTTTTAATCTTTCAGAGGGTGGCAGACATGAAGAAAAAATTGGACACAAAGTAAAAATATGTTTCATCTTCTTTAAAGGAAAAGAAAAAAAATATGTCGTCGGGCAATAATTTGAGCTTTCTACGGGAAAAGGCTGAAGAAATTAGAAAGGAAACTATTGCACTTGGCTCCCGTCAAAATTAGAGCGGATGGCATTCATACTCTACATACACGGAGAAAGATTCTCTTCTCACACTGAGCGACTTTGGATGTTCTGCTGGAGCGAAACCCTTCTCCTTCAAACGAAGCTAAGTCTCCGCCCACTCAGCCGACTGCGTTGCCAAATGAACAACTTTAAAAACTCCCTGATAACTCCTCTAGTAGCAATGACAACTTGCAAAACGCTTGCTGTAAACTTGAATTGCAAGTCGGCCAAGCTTACATTCAGTTTAATTGGATAACGTGCAAGTATGCCGCAAGCTGAATTCCAGTAACGAAGTTATATAGAGGCAACCTTGCATTCAGTATTCCATTCAAACTTGACGCAAGCGTTTTAGAAGTCAAGTCAAGTGAATACCCAATGAACGGCCAGTGATGATATGACGCTCTGCAAAGGATCTAAAGCGTCGCTTGCAAGCATGCGTTTCAAATGCAAGCGCTGAAAGCCAAAAGCCAAGCACGCGCCAGCTGGCTGAAAGCCTCTTTGCTACTAGGATCGTTACATCGAGGGGGAAAGGTCGTCAGATCCAAAAATACCGTAAAGTTCATCATCAGAGAAACAAAATCTAATTATTGGACGTTATTACCTGGCACGCCAATCCAATCAAGATTGTTGTGAATGGTTGCTGTTAAAATTATTAGATTTTTTCTGCTGTTATTCGATGTCCGAATATTTGTTCACAATTCGTAATTTCTATAATTATTACAATATTTATTCGTTATCATAATTCGAACAAGAAATTTTTACTCGAATATTACAAAAAATATTATTTGAATGTTCGAATAAAGAATTTTTGCTTGAATAATCGAAAAATGTATTATGTGAATTGATCCGACCGCCTTACATAGAGGGTGCTCTAATTTTGCATTAAATCCAGCACCCTTCTAAGGGTGTTGCACTTAAAAATTAACAAAAAAAAAAAAAGTTTAGAATATAGGAATTTTGAAATACTATAATTTTGAATAAAATGAATAATAATTTTGAAATCCTTGAGTTCAACGTCCCACGATTATGCCCTTCAGGTTAAGGGAGACGGATGATTACAGCAAGTGATAGATAATGGAAAAGTTGATGGAATGAGAAAGTGGGAGGAAACGGAAGTACCCTGAGAAAATTCATGTTATCTACAACAAGTTTATTTGGCGGGATCGAACCAGGGTCTCTACGCGCCAAAGGTAAGTGCTCAAACACTGAGACACCGTGCCCCTTACTGTAATTTTGAAATAATTACAATGTTCAATTTTGAAATACTTACAATGTTCACATACGAATTTTTGAAAAGGATTCTAACAAAGCCGGACAGCCCCCGGATTGAAAACGTCAATAGCATTAGTTCTGCAGTACTTCAGGATTCTTCCCAAACTTTTGGTCTACCCAACCATTCTTTTTTTCCCAATACGTACCGATACGTACATACGGTATTTTTATGACGAGCATACATATGAGAAAAGGTAATCAGAATTCGACTCTGAGAAACAAAACATCTGATGTTGGCAATGCTGAGAGCCGGTCGATAGGGTGAACTTCGGTTCTCTCCGCGTGTCTCTCGCTCCACACAACACACAAAGCCAGCAGGTAGCAGCACTCTCGACTCGATTCAACAGCCGCCACTACTACAGGCATAAGAATCAATTACCTTATGGACTATGTCTCTCGCTCGCAACGTTCCGTCTGTACTCATAACCACTAATTCAACCGGGATGTGAATTTACTAAATGGTTCTTCCCTACCCCCATCCATACACCTGTCATCAGCACCGGGCCTTCTTAGTATTCAAAAGGAAAACGGCTCTGGATAATTAGAGAAAACTTAGCATCTTAATTGCTGCAGAACAACACGCATTACTCGCTAAATAACTCGAAGCAAGAGTAGACCACGCACTTAAAAGCAATCTCCAAATGAATATACAAATGAGAATAATGTGTAAGTCATGAAGAACACTGTAAAGATTATTCTATAAAATGAATTTGACTTTAAAAATATAAATATATTTATATATATATATAAACTCCTCTCTTTACAATCCAAGAACTGGAGAGCACCATGAAAGAATTCAATTTTCTACCTATTCCGTGATTAGTGTTTTTTCTGTTTATAGCTCTACTTTTTTAATGCCATTCAGGTGCTTCGTTCTTGGTCTTCCACATCCACTTTTTCCTTCGAACATTCCTTTCAGTTTAAGTTTGTCCATTCTACATTGCAAACTAATAGCCAGCCACTTATGACTCTTCTTCTTCTTCTTCTTCTTCTCTCTCTCTCTGTATATATATATATATATATATATATATATATATATATATATATATATACACGAGGTGTGTTCAAAAATATACTTATTGATTTGGAAATCCGAATCACTAATTCCCTTCAAAGCAGTCTCCTTGGTAACACACAAACTTCTCCCAGCGTCCCTGGCATTGTTGGAAACACTTCTGGAACGCAGTTTTTGGAATGGTGAGGAACCGTGCCGTCGCATTCCGCACTATATCTTTTCTTGACTCAAATCGGGTTCCTTTTAGTGGCATTTTCAGCTTGGGGAATAACCAAAAGTCACATGGAGCCATGTCGGGTGAGTAGGGAGCCTGAAGACACACAGGAATGTTGTGCTTGGAGATGAAAGCCTGAATCAAATTTTTGGGGACACTCTTCTCATGCCCAAATTCTCGTTCAAAATTGAATGTATCGATCCAATAGAATTGTTTCCGCTTGGGCATCGTCAAGCTTCTGGCAAAATTTGATGCAATATCGCTGCTCAAGTTTTTATTTAAAAAAAAAAAAAACTGAAATTTGATCTGCGCTGACTACACGTCTTTACTTGTTGGCCGACTGCCAGCGACTTCTGGGGGCGGGAAAAATATTATATATATATATATATACACGTACGTTTGTGTGTGTCTGTTACTTTTGCTTTCTATCCTATGACCATCATTCTTCTCCAGCACTCCAGATCATATGCCTCCAGCCTTCCTTTTGTGATTTTCGTCATAGAAAACTTGTAGGCTGGAAAAGCTCTTGACGAAATACTATTTTTTTCTACTCTACTGCATAGTATTTGTACATTTAAAAAATTAGCGCCATGCGATGAAATTAATCAGCATTGAATAACTGTAGCTTGTATATAATTATTTTGTAATTTTGACAACTGTATGCGTACTCGAGAATACTCTCATATTGTTCTGGTTCGATTAAATTCTCCAGCCTCAGAAGGGGGGAGGGGGAATGAAAGATCTGTAATCCATTTCAAACATCTCTCTCAAACTTTCTCAAAAATCTTCTCAGAATAGATTCTGAGGATACGATTTTATTTTTATCTTGATACTTAATATGAAGAATGATTTGTTCTAAGGCTAGAGCCTTTCTATTTCAACTATGCCCCTGCCGGCGCTGCTGTCGAAGTGTGTTTTCCCGTACCTCCCTCGAAAGAGGAGGGACAAGTTGCTGCGGCCGAGCGCTTTCAATTGTTGAATGTGGAAGCGTTGCCACAATAAATTATTTCATGGATTTAGCTGTGCTTTGTTTTGTTAGTCATTCTAAGTAGCCTACGATCGTCAGTCGTCAATGACAAATTGGCAACAGCGCTGAGGTCAATCCCTTCTTTTCCTAAACAAAGGGAGGGTTTCATTCGTCAGAGGGTGGGGCCGATATGTTTCACATATTTTCCGAGAGCACATCTGAAATAGGCTCTAGTGATTTTTGTAATTCTTGATATTATGACATGATAAGTTTCCTCAGTCACCCGATACCAGTATTCAAGCTATAAACTTCTGATGGTTATATTAGTTATACATTTGTATTCCGTGCAGACGAATGACAAGAGCGGTTAGTCCCGGTTCGATTCCTGGTAGTGGGACAGATTTACATTTAACTTAGCATCGTGAGGCAACTGGGACATCTTTGACTTGAAATACAGTGAATTCAAGAGAGAAGAAAAAACACTTGAAGCAAATACGTTGACAGCGCCACATACAATTGAATGTTTCCCATATGGTAGGTCAGATTCCTTCATGATTTTGTGGTGCAAAGGAGATTTTTTAAAATATCTGTATAAACAGGACACAAACTGTTATTTATATCCGAATCGCCTCAACACCAGAGTTAACAACTCTACACGGACTAAATACAAGGTTTCTCTTGGCACAACATGGGAAAACAAACCATTTAACAAGATAGCAGTAAATAACAAGAATCTTGCATTTAATGGGCTTTCGAAACCTTGTTTTCACACTCTGTGACACAAAACATTCAACATCAACTGCTTTCACGTCGGTTTGCTTACATACTTTAGTGACTTTCGTTAACTCACAAACTATTTGAAACCAGTTCATTTTCTCACCAACAACGGAGACCTCTTTAATCACGCCTAATGAATACTGAAGACGACGGACGCAGCTTCTGCCCAGTTAACATACAAATGAATGGCATCCGCCGCAGGTATTTCACGAGAGTTTAAGAGGAAATACTAACAGAACTAGGTCTAAATTTAGTTCAGAAAAAGAATCATTCGTCTATTTGGGACAAAGGTGCCACGAACGGTTCACAACTGAACGTTTTCGAAGAAATAACACCCCTTCAAAATGTATTTGGATAATTCACAACACTGACAAAAAAACGAACAAATGTCTATTACCTTTAGACATTGGGATCAGCAGCACATAAACTTACGGTTAGTGGGGCAGACTACAGGCAGGTCTATGAAATACACGAAAGAAAGTGAGGGCGCGGTGGCTCAGTGGTAGAGCGTTAACCTCCGGTCCCTGGTTCGATCCCAGCTCGCGCCGTGTGGACTTTGTGGTGGACAAACACCGTGCTCGTGGGTTTTCTCGGAGTTCTCCCGTTTCCTCCCACTTTCTTCATTCCAACATTTCACTCATTTCTCATCATCACCGTCTCCTTTAGCCTAACCGGCATAACGGTGGGACGTAAAACTTAAATATTTCATTTCATTTCATTTACGAAAGAAAGTGGGGGTTCCGGGGATGCTCCCCAAAAAGTTTTGAAAAAAGTCTTCGTACGTTCCATTTTAAAGCATTTTTGACTTAGAAAAGTGTTTTATTTTTGCCTCTCATAGTCTTTTCTTTTTCTGGGGGGGTGGGGTGGAATTCGACTCTAAAACACACACACATAAACACACTTCACAGTTTGTGTGTTTATTCAAACAGTTAAATTCAACCTTATTCTAGAATTTCAATTAAGCTTAAATGATACTAAGTGTATGTCAAAAACAAAGTGATAAACGATAGCGTGAAGTGAATACTCAAGGCTAATAAAGATTTGAAATCAGGCTTTAGGCCTACAAGCCTACAACTAATGCAAATGAGGCTCAACGATTTATAATTAGGTTGGGAAATTTTGAGAAGTGTTTAGATGGATTTTAGCTAGGGAATAATTATTTGTTTTATTTCTCAATTCCCAAAAGAGAGGGGATTAGGGAAGGAATAGAGGAGATTGGACATAAGTGATGTTCAGTAGAGCACACAGCGAGTGATCGTTTGTAATAGTATGAGTAAGAGTTCTACAGTCGGGATTCTACATTATTGAGGCCTAGTCTTGAAACATAGACGAAGCTGATAGAGAATTTCCTTATTTAAGAATTCTACCTGGGATTCAATGTACGGATCCAAATTATACCTTTACTTAACCTAAATAAATTAACTAGTCTCCTTATGTGGAACGGAATTCAGGTCAGATAAGTTCCACGACAGGGATTTAGGTGAAGCACTCTATAAGTGACTAGCAGTGCTGATAGAAACTAATTAAGGAGTGTACTAACAGCTTGTAAGTGAACGCGCGTTAGTAGCTCCACAGGCCCACCCAAATTAGTGTTGTATAAACATATTAGAGATACAAGCTAAATTAAGAATTCTAGTCAGGAACAATTAAGAGTTACCTTAGAATTTTTATAAACCAAAACACTTTTAATTAGTAAATAACCTAATAAAATTTAAAGGTGTTCTATGATTTCTATATCTAAAAAATCGTACCCGAGAGATTAAGATAATTAAGAGATAAATTCCCCTAGACATTTTATTGTATAAGCGAGTCTAATTGCAAAACCTGCTTCTCGATGAGTTAAAGGAAAAGAAAAGGAAGTCCACAAGAGAAAGAATAAAACGATAGATCCATTTAAAACTCATAACGAGGAATATTGGGATAGTACGGTGGAAGGTCAAGGAGGGAGAAGTGAAATATTTCATTTGATACTAGGTATAGTTTCAATTAATTCCCTTTTTTAATTTCGTTATGGATTTAATTGTGATTTTCTATATAGTGGAGGTATTCCTCAGATAAGGACGGGAGTGTATTGTACGAATAGGACGAGTGTGATCGCTAGGTGTGGACTTTAGTTGACCGTAAGCTGGGCCGCCAGAAAGATATTTATTCGTGAATGTTGCATACAGATGCATACCACGATAAGACTATTTCTATCAGCACTTATTTGTACTTTTAGAAAGCAAAATATTATGCAGATCTAATTGTATCTTACAAGCAAACCTACTATTATGCGTAACAGAACTTGTCAAGGATATCACAATATAAATTTAAAAATATGTCTTCTTTCCATTTTGCAACGTAATAATTTCCTGAAGGTATGTCGGTTTTGGGGCCTTGTTTCTAAAACTATGATTTCGGAGACGATTGAATAAATCGTCATAATCGTAGCAATATATGCCAATTTTTAAAACTTGTTACATAATTTTATTGAGTGTGTTGCTGGTTTAAAGAAATGTATTTACTTCATAATTCCGGCCCTTCAGTTCAGCTTTACGAGCCA
Organism: Thermobia domestica; assembly: GCF_964235325.1. Taxonomy (NCBI): domain Eukaryota; kingdom Metazoa; phylum Arthropoda; class Insecta; order Zygentoma; family Lepismatidae; genus Thermobia; species Thermobia domestica. The sequence goes on along the minus strand of NC_137455.1, from coordinate 9,631,686 downwards.
AAGACAAATGGCATGTCGGTTTTGGTGTTTCTCCTCTACTAAATAAACTTTCAGTAGAACAACGTATCACTGTGTAACACAATGCTGAACACATTTCAAACGGGTACAAGCTCGTGAGAGAAATGTTGTTACTATTTCCAGTCATTTACTTGATATAATTACGGATTATATCAGTTACCAAGGAACAAACACTAAGTTTCAATTTCCTTCAATGGCAACATCGCCTTGCGTTAATAACTTACGTAGATTTAACTATTTACGTTTACGTTTACAGCTAAAACAGTCTGTGTTCTCCTCTGGTGCGAGAGGTATCTGGTTTAAAGCCATGTGAGTTTACAATGGGCAAAACGTGTCCGTTGGTTTTCTTGGGGTTTTCCAATTTTCTCCCACATTCTCATCCTTCCATTTCTTCGGTAATCATTCACTTTCACTACCACTTCTTCCACTGCTTTTAGCATAAAGGGCGTAATGTAGGAGTTCCTTTTCATTATTAATTACATTTCTTATCTTTTTAAATGCAGTTTCTTATTGTCGCCAATACACATACTTGCAGTCACTTCCAAATTCAACTCTTTACTCGTTCTCAGAAAGATACCCGCTATCCAGATTATAGATTAAAGCACCAATTGTCAATTTATAAAGCACTTTGGGACAAAGAGGAGGCCATTTGCTCTCTCTTCCCTTCCCTTCCCAATCTTGAGGTAAGTGTTTGTTGAATGTCCGTACATCACACATCTTCTGAATCTTTGTTTTATTCTGCACATTCTGCTTTAGGTTAATTAGGACCTGAGCTAGGAAAATGGCAAAGTAACTCAATGAAATCTACATGTTTTCAAAGATTGGTTCGGTACCAAAACTGTATCTTACAGAATGATGTTGGTAACATCAAACTTAAGTTATTTAACAAAACTCAAGGCTCGATACAGATGATCAATTACACTTCCACTATTATACATAGAGCTTAAAAAAAACGAACAAATCATACATTTTTCCGCGGTACGTCATTTTCGCTATCAGTGCACTAAACAATTGTATACAATTCTCTTTGTTTTCTATTACTATTTCTATAGAGAGCAACTAGATACTAAGGAAAACATATATATATTAAAATGCTGAAAAAGTTTGTGTGTTTGCGGCCAATCTTTTCAACAGTGAGTTCTCGGGAACCATGGCCTCTAGAAATATATTGTTTTCACTGATCCATTACAAATTTTGTGTAGATTGTTCAGTTCTAACTGATTAAAAAAAAAACGGCCGTAGTTTCTTTATTCCATTTTTTTAGAGGTACACTGACAGTGTTGAAATTTTAAACAAGTAAAGCATCATATCCTACGATTTATATATTCCAACACCACACATTTGTATATAGGGGTTGTATAACTCTCAGACGTTTGTTTCATGGCCAAATGATAATGAAAAACGAAGGATAACCAATTCCCCAGTCTACGGTGAATCTTTATTCTTTGGAGAGTTTTGCTCAATGAACAGCATATATCACTGGCATTATAATTAAATGTGTGCGCAAGGTATTTGCTTATTACATACTCCATGCAAAAAAAAAAAAAAAAAAAAAAAAAAAAAAAAAAAAAAAAAAAACACTGATCACATGAATTAGAAACTCCAATCAGAAGTAGGCTAAAATCTTGCAAACAGTGCGAGATATTGAAAAAAAATAATCGAAAGAATCTCTCCTTTATAGTACTTTTACCGATTTTTATCAAGACGTCTTTCACTTGTGTATATAATGGGACATGTACAGATGTTGTGAGGAATGACAAGGAGATTCATGCTCATTATGTGAATGATGCGCTGTGTAGAAAGCGCAGGTTAGCTACTAAAATTTAAAGCGGAACAAGATAATGATATCATCCATGTCTTAACCACATTCTTATTCTTTATTTGCCACAAACAAAACCATCACAGGAGTCATAACAATATAATAAGAATAACTACGGACGAGCTCATGCGGAAATCAGTTAATCGAAGAAGCAATGCATCATACGTATATGCGTCTTGTCTCCACTCGCAACACAAGATTCCGTCATAAACTGGTTGAGAATAGAAAGGTCAAGGAAACTTTCTACCTTCATTAGCGAACAGTTGTCTCTCATCGATATTCAATGTCACAGTACTTAACATTCCTTCCTCCTCTCATGATACTTAGTAGCGTTGGAGGAATGAAAAACAATCAGCTTATATAGTGAACAAGAATGATTGTTAGTGGTAGTTGGAGCTTATGGTTGGAAAAAGTTTCTTTTAGAAAAGAAATACAGGGTTATTGAAAAAGAAAGAACAGATTTCAAACATTTATTTCTTCCAAACTACAAAAGATAGAAACATGATTATCGAAATGGGTCATTTTTAAGCTAGAAAATTATTACTAATATCTCTAGCTTTTTTTTTTTTTTTTGACTACTTAAAACTTACGCAAAAATAATCGAAATATAACTTTACTTTACTTACTAAAAAAAGTAGGATTCTCTCGAACTATAACAAAATATTAGGAACGTATTAGGTTAACGTGTGATCCAAACCACACAACTACCCGAGACGGAAGCAACAAGAAGACGAACCTGTGAGCACGCACATAGAAGTACCTGCAGATGAAGTATTAATATTCATACGTCATATTATATTAAGGAAAGTGAATATGCCTGTGAAGTACTTACACATGAGCCATTGGATGGCAAAGTGGTGTAAGTCACTTTTGCGACATTTTGGAATATTGGGGCTTTTATTAGAATGGATACAGAGTAATTTCACAAATATTAGAAAGTTTTGTTCTGAGTCACTTATGACTAGACATCGGATTTTTATGTATTTAAAATTCATGAAATATGCTGTAAAATATATATTAAAATATGCACTTAATGTGCATTAACAATAGAGAGCATTTTCAAATACGTAGCAAAGCTGTGAAAATTTTGTATATAAAATATAACAACGAATGCGTACTTTACCTTTCAGATACTTCCTTTCAGGCTTTATTTTTGCAAAATGTTCAGTTTATACACTTCTAAGTGTTTAAAACTCGCACAATTTATGAGATCAAAATGAACATAGTGACATGAGAACACTATCTTAGTTTTCTTCTCAATTGTATTTTAGAGTATATTTACTTTACACGAAATAGAACCTCCTTTACTACATGTTTTCACTGTACAGAAAAAAAAAATGTTTTTGAAGAGTACTCCTCTCTGTTATTAGCCTTATTACGAGATGTTTCTCTACATGTTAAGTGTCAATTACTGATGTTTGTAGCCACAAAATGGCCTATCAACACATGTTACTGGACAATATTTAGACAGAAGCAAGTATAAGTTAGTAACTATATTTTCTGGTAAATTAAAATCTAACCTTTGAAGGTATTTTCTCATTGCTTCAATTTTTTTATAGTCGGAGTTTCTGGCAAGAAAATCCACCAATTTGTTTTCCACAGCGTGCCCGCATTTACCAGGAACTGTTTGGAGTTGCTGAACTTTATCAACTAGAATTAAGCTTTCATTGAGCAGCATTCCTCGTGTTTGTTGTTTCTGAATTGACGTTGACACGATACTACAATGAGTCATTATCACCAAGTTTGTCTTAATGTCTTCGCAATTTTAAGCGTCTTTGATCTGCTGATCGGTTACTAATAATATTGGACCTCCATAAACTAAAGGCTTTCCAGCCTTAGAACAAAGTATACGTAAACAAAGCGAAATGTATTATTCCGCGGCTCACACGTGCTTCGGCAAAGAGAGACGTGAACAGCAAGATCGTCTGCTAGCTTACTATCGTCGCATAATTTCCAAAGTGTAAGGCTACAATTGGCTGGTAAATAATTAACGCACTGATATTGACTACTGTTATATTGGAAATATGCATTTTCTTAAATCATTATATAAACGAGATTGCCTCTGTTCCTGTTCTTCTATTTTGTGTTTTATAACACGAGACGAAAATGGATTATTGTCACTCATCGTCGCCCTGAAACTCTGCATTCTACAATTTCAAATGAGCGGGGTCGGCGTGCGAACGCATACGCATGCGCAGTAAATACTATATGTCCAAGTACGGGTGAGATTGCTATATCTGTTTGTTAAATATTATATATATTGCGTTTATTATCACAAAATGCAGGATAAATTCAGATATCTTTATTTGAAATTATTATTTAAGTAGGGATTATATTGCGGTAGGGTATTAGTGCAGTGAGACCAACAACCAATCACTAGTCATCGACCCACTGGTAGTCAGGTGGGTTTGTTTACATCTACTTTTTTTTCTAAGGCTGGAAAGAGATTAGGCATTCTTCCATCATCCCACGCAAAAAGCCATCCTGCTGCATTGAAAATATAAACTAAAATTGGATTTATTTTATGCTATAAGTATATGTCTGAAATAACACTTATAGAGTATGCTGAATATGCTCTTAAGCACTAATATAATCATTAACCTTTGAAATATCCATTTATATGCACCAGAAAACCTCAAATTTGAGCTGTATTATTGTTGATAGAAACCCATACCAAGTTTAACCGAGATGCATATGGGGAAATAAAATATGCATTTGCATAAAATCTGATGCCTAGTTATGACGCACGGTATGATGCAACATACATCACACGTCACTTTGACATCAAGTATCTAAATTGTTGTCTTATAATTCACGAAAATCCATTTGGTCTCATTTTAGGAAAAAAGCGATCTACACCACTTTGCCACTCAACGGCTCATATAACTACTGCACTCACCTTATTAGTACTTCAAAAAATGTTGCAAAATTTTAACATTGCTGATTAAAAACTAATAATAATAAGTGTGAAGACATGGAATTCCTGTCAGTCAGCTTTTAAACTGTAATATTAAAGTGCAAACATTACACAAATAATTTATTTTAAAGCAAAATTCATTATCTTACTCACAATGCATATGTATACTTGAGAAAGTAATTAAGAAAATGCAATTTGCAGCTTAGAATGCAATCTTGAAGATGTGCCAGTATGCTAATTTTATGACGCATTACGCTGGAAGTTTTCCATACGTTAATTACATTATTAATCTGAGCAGAGAATAGGAAAACGAGGTCAATGGCGCATTTTCTGTAGGTTGCTTCCAAAGGAGCTAATTTATAGCAGAAGTGATTTCAATAAACTCAAGTAGCCATTTATTTTGTTGAAAAAAGAAAAGTGACACGAACCGATGTCACATTTTTTCCTTTCATTGATATATTAAACTGTACAGATTAAGAAAAACTATTAAATGAATTGAACAATATTATTTGTAGCGTATTATTATTAGAGTATAATTAATATTTATTATTCCATATAGACTGATCCTGTGACAAATATTCGGACCTAAGAGGAACGGGAATGGGGAATGGCGGAAGCTTCATAGCGAGGAATTTATATGGCTTACCAAACATTATTAGGGTCATCAAATCTAGGAAGGCCAGGTGAGCAGGATATGCATCCAGAATGGAAGAAAACAGGAACGCTTTCAAAGTTTTAACTGGAATTCCAATCGGAAAACGATTATTAGAAGGACTTAAGCGCAGATGGGAGGACAATATTAAGATGGATCTCGAAGAAATAGGGATACAAAGTAGAAACTGGATCCAGATGGCTAAGGATAGAAGTCGATGGAGAGATTTTGTGAATGCGGCATTGAACCGGGTTCCATAAAATGAAATGAAATATAAAATGAAAGTGTTTTCATACATAGTCAGCTAGTGAGTTTGTTAGTGGAAAACTTACGTCCTGTGTATTTTCTTCTTTGTATCATTACAAGAGGCAAGTGTCTGGCACTGATTTTCTAAAGAATTTAATTCTTCAATGAATGCTCTACAAGCCATGCAGTCAAATATGCACTTAATTATATTATGTAATAGGAAACTTTAGAATGAAGAGTGTTTAAAACTAATTTAATGTTGTTAAACGTTTTCTTTCCGCTTACCCAATTATTTAAATACCAATACGAAATTTCTTTGATATTAAATTACGATAATGATTAACAATTACAAAATCTGCTTTGTTGTCAGTCGACAACACACGACGCAACTTTGCTCTGAAAGGCCTTGCTACTGTTTCGCAACTGGTTATTGTTTAGATATGGAAATGGATTACTTATTGGGGCAAGGTAAGAACTACGTGCTTTCACGTGAGTCCACGGCGACACGGCCAATACTTAGCCGATGCTATAGAATGTATAAACTCTTCCACCTATTCACTTGCATTGGATACATCACTCATTCGCTTTCCTTAGTCTGAGGTAGGGTTCCCATATTTCCAGACTAAAAAACTGGGTCATCCTATGAAAATGTACAGTATATTCGTAGTTATGTACTTTCTTTTTGTTTAAACATTAGACTCAATTAAATAATATGTAAACACTCTGTTGAAAGTGAGTGACAGAGAGTACATTATTGCTATCAGCTGAATATCAATGATTCTCAGTTTTTTTTTTTTTTTTTTTCATTATGGTTTGGAGGGCCATTTGGACAGATATGATAACCCGAGATTGGTCAGGATAAACCGGGACATCTGGAAACCCCAGCCTAAGGGTATAAGCGCGGATATTAATGTTTTACCTCCTTTAAAAATTATACTTGGAGATATTTTATTGTCGATTTTCTTCACATTATACTTATTAACGTTTGACAGAAGTGTTAAAATAAGCAACTCCAGACCAATTAATCAACAAAGCGAAGTGACAATTTAAAGAATCACTGGTAATTATTCTTCATATTCACTTTCTCCCATACTGATCATCCAACCAATAAGAACGTGTTTGCAAAAATCTGTTGTTTTTTTTTCTGATAAAATATTATCCCCACGCTTTTAAGGAAAAATATGTATCTAGATGGGTTACAAATAATATTATTTCCCGTTCAGTTAGTCTACATCACTAACTGTGGAATTAGTATGTTCAGCAACGGAGGTAGAAGCTTGGCAGCGACCGGTAAATCTCATGAAAGCATAGACGGTACTGGTGTTAACTGAAAACAGCAAATTTTGAGATACGCCTATTGGTTATTTCAAAGACGATATGACAAGAGTAAAATTCCATTGGTCGTCAACGCTGGAACTATTATCCCTAAAGGTATCGCCCGTTGTAATACATATAATGCTAGAAAGAAATATCATTAGTGTTACCAGCACGATTTCTGTAGTGACAAGCATGACTAAAAATAGTATTCAACAGACATGCCTGAAATTATAATGTTCTACACGTCCTGGAGTTTAACAGTCCACATGCTTGACATCACTCACAATTCAACTGATTTTTGTTTCTAAACCAAGTAGTATGCATGTCATTAAATCATTTATTACTCACACATTATTTCTTCAGTAAACTTAAGAAATATTTCCGTTTACAGAAATCAGCATTAAAAAAAAAAAAAAAAAAAACTACTTACTACAGCAAGTAAATAATTTTAAGTCCTAATATTTCCTTCACGAAGGGTAGACTAGAACCTTATAAATTTTACCGTCATAATAAATTACAATAAAATTATCTAAACTCAGTACTGTGATAGGGCTAATTTTCGTAAGATTATGCTATGTCTTTATATTGGTTTTGAAGAAATGAGGATGGCTAATATAGCTAAAGAGCGATCGACTGATGTCTGGAATGCTGTAGTTGCACAAAGTCGTAAACTAACAGAACATTGTATTGACATCCATTTACAACAGCTGATATAGAATGGATCATTTCTAGTTACTGGCTTTCCTATTTAAGTATGTAACAGTATCTTGGATATATTTACCTGTAATTCCAACTCAAGCAGTGACAGAGCTATTTTTATCGCGTTATATCATGATTATATATTCTGATACATTATTGTACTAAATAATTTTTACTGAGTTTCTCATGGTCCACCCAGTGAAAAAAATCTTGTGCTGCCATTGCTCCCTATCCTGTGCTTGACATCCGCATATGTTCGCGTTGTACAGTACATGATGCAACTGTATGAACTATATTCCTTTTGACACGAACATGAAAGCACCAATCGTTCCAGACACCAAAACAATGTAAACATTGTAAAGATAATGTGGCATGGAAGAATTTGCACAACGCCATATAATTCTTGAACCACTTCCACACTCAATTGATTGTGAAAGACGTTCAAGAGAAGCAGAGAGTTTGGCCAGAGATTCAAGAACGCATGCCAGTGCCAACAAAATCAGCCGGGTGGCCAGATCATTCGTCGCCTCTTATGACAGCTTGAGGGAGAGAAATTGGCACTCGACAATCACAGGAAGAAGGTTTATATGACAGTCAACGCTTCCTGTACAACTTGTTAAGTATCAATCACACACAAAAAACAAATGGCGACAAGTTGGAAGTCAGCATTTCTTCAAAACATCAACAAAGTTAATTTCACTATCGCAATAAACACTTACAGAAAATAGAAGAGCATTCACTCACATAAAAACAAAATAAAACACTGTAAATGCTTTTAGTACCTCTCTTGTTACGTTCGGAATGTAAAGAACATTTGGAATCTATTGTTTTTACTTCGATGGCCTATCTTAAAAACAATTCCTTATTCTAATTTTAGATCTAAGGTATAGGATGAGTATAAAGTGTGGAATCAAGAGGGTTCTATTTTCTGGTAACATGGCGATTGCATGACAGGTTTTCCTCGGATTGGATTGATTGGAGTTTGGTCCCCTTTTTGGCATCGATGATACACGAGGAGAAATCAAAAGGTAAAGGGATTTTAGGGACAACTGAATTCAGAAGTTTCGAGAGAGAGAGAGAGAAAAAAAGGAGTTTACTAGAGCCAGAAGTCAAACCTGAGTTCCCGAACAATTGAGTTTTTGTTAATGAACAATTAACACCAAACAACCGAAAAGTGCTATACGAAACAAAACAATTCGCCAAGAACAATGGTTTTCGATTTGTTTGGGTGCGTGATGGAGAAGTGCTTCTAAGAAAAGACGAAACATCCCAAGTGAAACATATCAAAAAGCTAGAAGATCTACAAAACATGTAAAACTAAGTGGCTCTCAACAGAATTGTCAACATAATTCAAGATAGAACAGGTAATTAATGAAATTTTCTTATATCAAAGTATAGACACTAACATCTGTAATGATATAGTCTCTTTTAATGATTTATTTAGTGATAAAAGAGGGATTACGATTATTCAATTGAATATTAGAAGTGGAAGAAAAAATTTACATGAATTTTTAGCATTGTTACAAAATATATCTATAAATGTAGATATAATTATCTTGACAGAAATATGGAAAAATGAAGCAACTTGTAACATTAACATAAATGAATATACAAATAGGTCTTTAACACGTGCAGATGGAGTCATGATATTTATAAACGAGCAAGTTGACATTGACAAGGTAAAGGAACTGAATCTTGCTCACGCCACTGGAGTGCGCTTACATTTAAGCAATGTAGAAAATTGTAATATAATAGTTATATATCGCACTCCAAGCGGTGATGAGAAAGCATTTCTACAATCACTAAACGATTAGCTTTAAAATTCATCAACTTGCTCTTTGCTTTTAGGTGATGTCAATCTAGATAGACTAAGTGACAAATACTGTGAAAATACAGATAAGTATTTAAACTTACTATGCAGTCATGAGTATAGTCTAAACTTACTAAACTTACTATATATTAATTTGGGATGCTGCTTACCCTACTCATTCAAAAACCTTTGATGATTCAGCAAAATAATATTGTAAGAATGTGTTTTTAAAAAGGACTTGGTAATAGACGAGATAAACTCTATGACCAATTTTCAGTATTACCACTTTCAAAATTATATCTGCAGAAGGTATTAGTATATGTTAAAAAGAATAGAAACAAATTTGATGAAATAAAACACAGGTACATAATGAGAAATGTGACACGCAAAAATTTAGAAATTAAAGCAAGAGTAAATCTATAACTCAATACCAAATATATTACAGAGCTCGAAGATTTATAATGAACTCCCACTCCGAATTAAAGAGGAAAGTAATTTCAAAGTATATAAAAGGTTAATTTTACAGTGGTTAAAAGAATCAAAAAGTATTTTTAAAAAACTATTGTTTACTAAAAGTAAGAATTATAAACCTTCTATGTTACGGTAAGAAAACAAAAATAAATAAATCACAAAAAAAACTAAAGTGAAAAAAGAGTGTGTGCCATATATGACACGGCATGCGGTAAGGGGTTACTGAACTAGCACTTTCTAAAGAATGATACAACGAACGAAGAAGATAAAATCAAATCTTAAAGCCACATAGGATAGTAATGCTAATAATAGTACAAAGAGGAAAGATATATATCCTATCACTCAAATCAAGCGGAAATATGATAATGAGTTCCCCCAATTAGTTACTATCTTTCCCCATGGAGGAATAACAATTTATATGGATACTGCTCGTCAAAGAACAAAATTCCCATGTCTGTATGCCTGTCCTGCGCCGAAAGTTTACTGCAGTGGAAACAGCGATGCCGTATGATAGTCCACAATGCTGGAGGTCCAATAGAACATGATCGGTAGTGATGTTGCGGTATCTCTTAAGGTGAGATAAGAATCCGTCAAAAAGGGTCGGATATAAAGCGAACAACCTTCTGTATGGCCAGTCAGATGATGCACATTCAGCTGGGTAGTGTGCAGCCAGGGTATAGACCCCAGTCCACTATTTATTACTTTAGATATGTCATTCACTCTCTCTCATACACACACTCAAAAAAATAAACAAGAATTGGATTTGGGATCACGAACACAAATAAAGAAAATAATATATTAAAATCTTCTGATCCACTTAGGCTTTGAACAGTTCTTTGTCACTCTATCAGTTGAAAATGTTCGACTGTCACCAATAAACACAACAAAGAATTGACCCTCTTCATTTACGGTGCCTGGATCGTTGATACAATTTCAAAGGATTACATGATACTGTTATTCAGGATGCTCCGAGTGAATACAAAATAGACAGTGCATTAGGTCAATTTGTATTATGCAAACAGTGGATCTTATGCTATTCCCTCTCGTGCTTACTCAATTTACGTCATCATTAATGTGCGATTCAATAGTCAAGGCAATGTACATAGAAGAGTTGCACATTTTCCACGAATCACATTAGTATTCGATGCACATTGTTACATGCTGGGAGGAGAAAAATATCTTCTGCATTCAAATTCCACATAGAGGTGAATTTCTACAGCTACCACCTCTCATTCAGTACCCGTATCACTTTATCTGTTAGGAGGATTGCATCGAACAATAGAACCTTTTTAAAAATTTCCGTATAAGTTTCAAGCCTTGCTACTTTATATGTTTCTTCTAACTTTCCCTCGCTTTTATTTTGAAATAAAAAGATGGAAAGAAAAGAATGATACTACTGCATAGACTGAACGAATTTACTGAATATGGCGAAGACTTGATTTTTATTAACCTCTATGCAATTAATTTCACACAAGGTATATACCAGGCACGTGCAAGTTGGAAAAAATGGAATTTGGAATTAAATCTTTCAGTTTTACGTCCCACGGTTATGCCGGCTAGGCTAAAAATAAGACGGTGATGATGAGAAATGAATAAAATGGTGGAATGAAGAAAGTGGAAGGAAATGGGAGAACCCCGAAGCAATCCATGCACACGGTATTTGTCCACCACGAAGTTCACTTGACGTGAGCTGAGATCGAGCCAGGAACCCCAGACACCAGAAGTTGAGCCACCGCAGCCCAATATGTAAGTTGGAACAGGAGATCAGATAATCATAGAGGATTCCTGGCGTAAGGGCCATACAAGACAATGTATAACATTTTCACACTATTCGTATTCAATAGAGAAACTCGTTCACCGTGCACCAACATAATAGAACATAAAAATTGTATTTGACATAACATATTTGCTTACTAAACAAAAGCAGAAGAAAACTACATTTTTACCATTTTAGTGAGAAACTTGACCCTTCCTGAACTAGTCTCTTGATGATCAGTGGTATAATGGACATTAAAACGTTGAAGATATTTTAAAGGTGGACATCAGTTATTCAGGAAAAAGTTCCAACACAGCTTAAGAGATTACGTAAGAAATACCTTTTCAATAACGAATCAGACGGAAAGGATGAAAGGGTTCAGGAGGCAGAATGTTGCACATGGCTGAAAATACATTTTTATAAATTCTCACGTTAACTAATATTGGGTTGAAACTTCTGGTAATGTCAGACCTAATGGGCAATATTGCGAAACTGTTTAAAGACTGTGTTGAATTGATTATCTCAAGCGAGTTTCAATCAGTTTCAACTTGGAAAAGCTTCTTTCTCCAGATACTACAGTCACTGGCATTGTCAAGAAAATCGTATGTTGCTACGTCTTCTTGTATGTATATAGAGATGGTGATCAGAAAAATGGAAACACCTGTGGTTGGTAACACGTCAGATGTATGGGTTGGCAGTGGTGTCGTGGCGCCCGCAGCGCCGGACCGCTGGTGGTGGTGTGTTAGGTCGGTCTCCATATTACGTCAGGCGCAGTGGAACAGCAGTGTCCAGTGGCAGCAGCAGACGGAGGTAGTGTAAAATGGGAGACCTCTCAGATTTTCAAAGACGGCAAATTGTTGGTGCGAGGTTATGTGGAGTGAGTGTGACGGCAGTGGCTACTGTGTTAGGTTGTCGCGTGGGACAGTGTCAAAGGTGATGACGGCCTACACAACACACGGGAAAACCACATCGGGGAAGCGGCACAGTGGGCGGAAGAAAATCATGAGTAACAGGTCACGCCGGGTATTAAAGCGAATTATCACGCAGAACCGTCATGCCACTGCGGAGCAAGTGACGGAGGAACTCAATCAGCACCTTCCCCACCCTGTTTCGACAATCACAGTCCGCCGCGAATTACATGACATGAACTTACGGGGTCGTGTTGCACGGGCCAAACCGCTCATCAGGGACCATAACGCTTTCGCACGCCGCAAATGGTGCCGCGACCATGCAACTTGGGCCGTTGAGGACTGGAAACGTGTGATATGGTCGGATGAGTCATCGTTCACCTATTCCCAACCACTGGTCGTGTTTATGTGTGGAGAACGCCCAAAGAAGCTTATGATCTGCAGTGTCTCCGCCCAACTGTGAAACATGGCGGCGGCTAGGTGATGCTGTGGGCCGCCATATCAAGGTTTACATTGGGTCCTGTGATCACACTTAGCGGACGAATCACTGCCAACGATTATGTCGCAATTTTAGGAGACCACTTGCATCCTATGGTCCGGATGTTGTTCCCGGACAATGACGCCATCTTCCAGGATGATAATGCACCCATTCACACAGCTGGCGTTGTTGCAGCGTGGTTTGTGGAACATCGGGATGAAGTTCAACACCTCCCCTGGCCCGCCCAATCCCCAGATCTCAACATAATTGAACATCTGTGGTCCGTCTTGGAAACACGACTCCGGCGACGATTTCCACCTCCATCCTCTCTCACAGAACTGGCCGATGCCCTGCACGAGAAATGGTGTAAAATTCCACTTGCTACCATTCACGACCTCTATGCCTCTATCCCACGTCGAATCAAGGCTGTTCTGAAGGCGATAGCTGGCCCGACATCATATTAATCTGGTAAGTTGCAATTTCGTTCAGGTGTTTCCATTTTTCTGATTACCATCTGTACTTGACAAGCAGAGAGTAGATTACACCTTAGCGCGGGGTCTAGTTGGAAACAATCGGTGTTATCTTTTAAAGTCCGGCCTGATGGTACGGTCCCTTGAATCTCTCATCATTGAAAGTAAACCTTTTAGCCATAAGGCTAAGAAGACGCCTATTCCTAACGAATTTTAGAACTACATGCCTTTGACATTTCTAAAAACAAGACATTTGTTTTAACGAGACATTTGGAGATATTGGCAATATTTTTGGCCACTTCCTAATTTGCTAATTTTCCATAACAAGCTATTTTATTGCTGGAAATTCCATGGCTTCTGTCATTCAATGAAAGTTGTGTAACGATTGCTTTGACCTTCTTTCCATCCAAATGTCAGACACAGCAGCTACCAAAATAGAATAGAATCGAGCAAACAAACACAATTCATAAAGAGAATGTAAACTGCTTGTGGTCCTCTATCAAAGAAATGTGCAATTCATATGAAGTGAAGTTCTCAAGCAAAACAATATGAATGACTTAAAAAGTTATATATCCTCCTCAAACACGTAAACAAATAATATCTCGCAGCTATAACAAACAAGAGTTACAACTCAAATATAACCTTTATTGATATATAGGTTGCAAATGGTCCTAAAGGTTAGAAGTTTTTTTTCTTTCTTTCTTTTTTTCTTTTTCTTTTTTCTTTCTTTCTTTTTTTTTCTTTCTTTTTTTTTGTAAAAACACCCATCTGCATTATTTGACCGCCAATGTTAACGTGGAACTACCACCGCAGACTCGCTAGTACCTAGAGGGAGCCACAGTGGCATTTATCTCTGGTGTGTGAGATCCCTGGTTCAATCCCCGATTAAGTAAGTTTGTGGTGGACAACATGGTGCCCGTGGATTTTCTCGGGGTACTCCCGTTTCCTTCCACTTTCTCACTCCACTAATTCTTCCATCATCGTTCAGCTGCCTTAATTATCGTCTCCTTTAGCCTAAAAGGCATAATCGTGGGACGTTAAAGTGAAAGATTTCATTTCATTTCATAAGCTACCACAATTTTATATTTTCTTAATTAAACTGCATGATCTATATTTGAGATTCTGAACTATTGTAAGTGATATGGGATTCACTTGATTTTTTTTCTAATGTGCAATCTCAGAGGACTACAAGGGCAGACCTCGAAGAGTACAGTTTCTGAAACGCTTACCTAAATACTTAAAACTCATTTATCTCGATTTGCTGGGCTGATAACACCTAAAAGTAACTGCGAATGTTTCAGCTCTTGTACTCAAACCGCGAATTAAACCGGAATCACAATACACCATCGTATTTTAAACCGAAATGTTCAATTAAATTCACCTGCACATTTTCTCGTTTACTTCACCTTTCTTTGAAAATCTTCTGAAATCCTCTCTTTATTTCGTTAAAGGTTAAATAGGCATAGCATAACTAAAACGCTCTAAGGGGACTTCCTTTGCAAAACAATATTGAATGTGGAGCCTTTGTGAGCGATGAGGAATGAAAGGATGCTAAGACTCGTACATCGATAACCGGTACTTGAATACGCCTTCTTTCCTCCAACAAGGAAGACGAGAGAGACCCAAAAATCCAATACAATCGGTACGCGGCTGAAATTCCTTCTCGTTTGGGAGTTGGGATTTGAGTTGAGTCGGTGATTGAAAAGCGCACACGTGTTGCTCCAGTTTCTCTTCCTCTTCTTCCTTTGCCTTTCTCAACTGAATTTCGAATTTCTTTTCCTCCGTAATTCTACAGTGAACAGGAAAACGCAGTCAGTTCGACAAGAGATTAACCTATACTAGAAACAACGATGGGTAACGAACAAACCTGATTTAGTTCTTTGAATTTAATTTTCACTCATTAACACTGTGGTTTTGAAGCAATCAGTGACAGAACTACTATTCCAGCAGACTCCACTACTACTAGAGGTCGACGAGGAAAGGAACTCTGATCAGTTATACTAAGCGGCAGTCAAACTGACGTTTGATATGAATGAATGACTTAATGACGCGCAATTTTCTAAAGGATTTAGTATTTAGGAGTAACATTTCTGTGCTTTCGGCCCATATGGCATTTAGCCCTCACGTATAAGGGATGACGTTCAGCGGCGAGCACACTATCCGGGGAAAGGGAAGGAAGGAAGCGGCCTGGGACCTATAAGTACCACCTCGGCATTTGCCTGGCGTGAATGAGGAAAACCCAGGAAACTCTTATTCAGAATGGGTGGCCTGGAACAATTTTTTACACTCTTTCGACCGAGAGCTCCCACTAGGAATCGAACCCGGGACCGCTCGCACTGAAGGAGAGAGCGTTAGCGACTACGCTACACGGGCCCACTACGCTATTTTCTAAACTTCGGTGAAAACTACGCTTTCATCGTGCGAATATAGCTACATACTGACCAGGTTTTTTACTTAAGAACACAGAGCATGTCGCTCGAATCGGGTTTCCACATCAGAGTTAGTAACATCGCCGCAAGTGGATTGGTCGATGTAAGAGTAGTGCTTTAGTCAATTCGACTGCTGTGCACAATAAAGGGTTTGTATTTAAATGAATATTGGTAACTGTCCAAGAAAAGAGAAAAATAAACGAACGACCAATGTCTTCGCTTAAAAATTGGGATGTCTCAGGTCAGGATGCTGCACGCTGTCACTCTGGCTTTTTTTTTTTTTTTTTTTTTTTTAGAATTTTCCCTCAGAATGATGATATCTTTAATAATATAGGCCTAATCGACATATTTTCAAAAAAAATAATCCTACATATCAGAATTGTTAGTTGTTTTCAGTATAAAATGAACGATGATAATAAATAAGAAAATAATCATGAACAAATAAATTTTGGCTAAAAAGAACTTCATATATTTATTTAAAATATCCTGTGTTACAATTTAGGAAATTCATCACTGCTTTTATCATACACACAAAGGAGTCACTTGGGGAGAACATAGAGACAATTATTCCCTCTGAGCTTGAGAAATATAGATGTTTTAATAAATTATATATTAATATACTAATAAAAATACATGAAACTATTATGACGCTAGAGAAGAATAGTTTTTGCCCTCCCAAACAAAATTTGTCATGACGCTGCTGCACATACAATTTCCACACTGTGTTCGCCAGATATACTGTATGTCTAACGAAGTCAATGTTAACTTACGGACATTGTACTGGAAGTTATTAATAGCATATTGTTGGTTGTTTGGTCAGATAAACAGTCTACATAATGTAGTGAGCGGTTGATAGTCAACCTGAACCCCTAGGAAAAAGAGAATTATCTACTGCGAGGATTAATAAGAAACTTCCCCCATACGATAATGCTTGTAATGATCCCCGCTTCAGAGGTGACCCGACCATAAAGATTTGACCAAAATTTCTCCCGACCATAAAGATTTGGGATTGAAAATAATCTCATTTCCTACTCTTTGCATCGAAACTAAATCCTGAAATCAAATAAGGAATTTCAAACTATCAGCAAAGTGTCAAAATACTATAGCAAATACAGAATTGTATATTATTATAGGTTTAAATTATAGCTGCAAATATTATAGTATAGAGACATGTTCAGTAAGTAGGAGCCCATAAAATTAGGGGAAGTTTCACAGCTTTGTTTCAACAATAATTTTAGCGAAGACCGACGGAAGAATTCGTGTGGGCGTTGCCTGAATTTGAAGTTGAACAACTGAAAACAAAGCAACAAAAAATGGTAGCCAATGAAAAGGAAATTGTAGTCAACACGGGTGCTATGTTCCTTAACTATCCATCGCTAAGCACAGTTTTCTGAATGTGCTTATACTCCGAAAATGTACTAACGACACACCTGTTTGTCGAAACAGTACATCATTCTTTGGATACTTTTGGTTGATTAGATTGAAGTTTGGCGCCTCTTTCAGCACCGAGACTATATATTACTTCAACCTACAGTTTAAGGTGCAATCCGGATCCAGCCCGGGATCGGGGGCTTAGTCCTCCACTTCAATTTTTTGAGTCACAAAAATAACTGAATATACTATTTATATATTTTTGAAAGTTAATAGTAAGCATTGCGTTTTACTCTTTATTGGATTCTTTTTAAAAATTAGATATAGCCTCAGTTACAATTTTTCTATTATGCAATGTGTAAAACAATACTTGAGTCCAACATCCAATCTAGCCACAACGTCCATCGGGAGAGAGTTAAGTTGCAACCTTCTGCAGAACAAATGAAAACTGTAAACTCATGATATACCTATAATAGTCTGGGTTCTGGATGGCCTCCATCCGTTTTTACCTTCTAGATTCGCCACTGATCCGAACCACCGTATTGCGTTCAATTTTTTCTATGCTCTCCAACCGCGAATCGAACTCGGAACCCTGTTCACCGAAGGTGCCCGCGCTGTAGCCACTGGACTAGCTGAGAGGGCCAACCATAAATATTTCGTATCAACTGTAAATTAGAGGATAAAGCGTGGCAGGGCACTTGAACATCAAGATGGGAAGCAAAACTTTACATGCATAGAGTTAATTAGTTGATTAATCGATATGGAGGTTAAAGTTTCTCTTGAACGCCAAAGTAATATAATTTAATATATAGACCAACAGGCTAACAAAGAATGCGAACAAGAGCTTGCATGGGAATTGAACCCACGTCTTGCGCGGCAAAAGTGCATACACTAATATAGTAAGGGCATGGTGGCTCAGTGGCAGAGCATGCACATCTGGTGCATGAGGTCCTTGGTTCGATCCCAGCTCGCGCCTAGTGAACTTTCTGGTGGACAAATACCGTGTGTGTGGGTTTTCTTGGGGTTCTCCCGTTTCCTCCCACTTTCTTCATTTCACCATTTCATCCATTTCTAATCAAAACCGTCTCCCTTAGCCTAACCGGCATTAGCGTGGGACGTAAAACTTCAACATTTCATTTCATTTTTAATCATATAGCAATGAGAGAGTTCATTAATGTCTTCCAAACTGAGAACTGAACCCAGTACCTTGTATTGAAGACTAGTGTGATAGAGAACTTCTAATATGTGCTTGTCGTAATATGGCCATTGATATTTTCTTTCTTTTGCCACTATATAACACTATTTCTTCCGATTGCAGCATTTCTAGTGGTCTACTCATAATCGCGGGTACATTGTTGGAAATCGTATAATAGTTGAGAGATGGGGAAAACACGATACAAGCCACTAGAGACTAATCCTAGAACATAGACTATCCGTCACGGATGTTGAAGCCAATAATGCTATAAAGCAGAGACAAGTGTCCGGTTCCTGCCTGTTAATTGCAGCTGGCTCTCTACAGCGTCAAACTCAATACCTTTCCAACAGCAACACAACCATAAAATGTAAAGCGACGCTTCTGCCAATGACGTCCAGTACATCATTCGTCCTAAGGATGGTCAACTGAGTGACAACAACAATGATTATGACATCATGTAGTTGCTTTAGACAAATAACAGCGCTATGTAAACGATTGAATGGGCGAATACATTTAAGCTTAAATTCTTCAAATAAGCTCTTTCAGTTTTCTCTTTCTTTTATTCCTTTTTTTAATGTGTGTTTATGATTCCTGAGATCTATATGAATATGGAGACCATCACAGCGCTCATCACCTTCAAGATACTGAGCCGACACTGAGCACTCTAGACAGCACCTATTCCTACTCTCCTTTGTCTACCCGCTATCCTTCTTGCTCAGCAAATTTATTTAAAATCACATTTTTGACTATACACGCTATAAATGTATATTCAGCTACATCCTACTCTCTTGAGTTCGAGCTAACATCGCTCTTTTAGTTTGTAAGAACCTTCTATATCTCTCACGTTACACTGAAGGTGGAGAAATTGTATCTCCGAAGACATTCATCTCGGTTCGAACTGCAGTATAGATTTGTGCTATAAATGTACCAAATAGCAACAAACAATATGAGTACTGTGTATAGTAACATGGTAATGGCCGCGTCCACTAATGCACAAAGAAATGAAAACAATATTTAGGAATTTATGCAATATAAGTAAGCAAGGTGAGTCATCTTTGAAGATGTTCTATGTATTCTTAAGAATTAAAAAAAAAAAAAAAAATAGAATGAAATCTTTGAGTTTAACGTTCAAGAATTAGGCTAAAGGAGACCGATAATTAAGGCAAGTGAATGATGATGGAAGAATTGGTGAAATGAGAAAGTGAGGAAACGGGAAAAAACTCACGGATGACCAATTCCATTTCAAATCGTCCAGGCAAACCACAATTGGTCCCCATCATAGTCTCAGATTTAGTTCATTTTTTAAAATAAGAAACTACATACAAAATTATTAGACCCATATTTTTTCTTTTTGCTGAAAAAAAAAATTTTCTTCGATATACAGCCTTCCAAAATGGCCGCCCTCTTCTCGGATTGGTCGAAAAACTGAAAAACATGTCAAATTAAAACTTTTATTGTAGAGAAACGAGTGTACTTAGTAACGTAATCGCAATAGCAGGAAGAGTATAAAGTTGTATGTTTCGTTGGAGGGTCAAAATTTGTCTATTGGTCCAATAGGAATCGCGCAATTCACTCGCAATGTTGCCAACTTTGATGAATTTTTTGCTAACTTCAAACATTTTTTTTTTTTCTGTCCTCACGAGCAATATCAACCATCTGCTTCTAGCATCGAAATCTACTCCATAAGGTCTCTTGAAAATATAAAGGACTTACGTTTCTGATTATTACATCCCACGTTATAGCATGATGAAAAGCTGAAAATTTCATTAAGACGCCATGTTTGGACGCCATTTTCTCAAAAACCCCACCTTTTAAAAATCTGAATTTTTTACATGTATTGGAGAAGTACCTAAGTATTTAATATCCGTTAACCGTTCATGCGGCTACAGCCCCTAACATTCGCAATTAATTATTGAAATTTCGATTTTTGTACTTGCAATGTAAATATTTCCAATGGGCATTTAGGTCCTATACAGAAGGCGATTTTAAAGGGAGTATGAACATTTTGAGAGATGAATCCTGACATCAAATCCAGTAGAAATGTTCCTATAAACATGAGTCGAATTCCGCTTAGTTTTCGAGTTACAGGGTTTCCAACTCGGGACCCAAAATCGGTTCGGGACAATAGAAAATAATATATATATTTCGCGTTAAATCAGAAACTGTGTATTAAAGCTTTGATAAAGTTCAGAAAGTTGATTTGTATCAATATGATATTTTTACGTGCGTTGCAATTCAGTTGGCAGTGTTGCCAACTTGCTAGAATTTTTTTTCTTTTCAAATAACACTACGTGGATTTTATTTGATATTTGGTATTCATTAATGATTGCAAACATCACACGAAGCACAATTTTCCCAACATCACCACAGTTTTCGAAAACTTACGTGTATTTCATTAAAAGGTTTTATCTCGTGCGTTATTGATAGTTTGTGTGATTCGGTGTCGTGAACATCGTCCTACTGTTCCCTGGAACCATGAAAATTGTTTACACTGGTAGCATGGCATTGTAGTGCACTTGTGTGAATAACAATGGGGAAGTCCTATTGCAGTAAGGACCGTATTAAATGTGTTGATTATGCTAAAAGCCGTAAGATGATTGTGCGCAGAAAGAATTCTAAACAAAAAATTTATCTTGCGGTAAAATATATGGATTGCGTACTGCGTGTCAGCCCAAACGTACTATTAGGGGAGGATTATTATTTGTGTCTTGTACACAAGGCGATTTGAAAGGCAGTATGAAAAATTTTGAGATGTGAATCTTTCACCGTAGTCTAGGTGTCACCGATAACGGCCGTTTTAATGGGGGCACATTCATGTTTAGCATGTTAACTGTCTGGTTAATGGTTTCCAAATCTACATTCAGAGGAACAAATTCTTTATCTTGCTGGTGCATAATTTCATATTTAAATCTTCTTTCGTGATCACCAATATATCACACACATTCACGTTGTTCACGGTAAATATTCAAAGCACCCTTTACACGAATAATCATCCTCTCCTAATACTACGTTTTGGCAGACGCGCTGCAAGCAATACATATATTTTACCGCAAGACAAAATGTTTGTCAAGAATTCTTTCTGTACACAATTATCTTATGCCTTTTAGAATTATCAACCCATTTAATACGGTCCTTACTGTAATACACTGAGAAAAAATGATTTCTATAGTAAGCAAGAGGATACCGTATATGTGTACAATATACCGCTGTACGGAGATCGGATTTTTCTCTGTGTAAAACTTCCCCACTGTTATTCACACAAACACTGTAACTAGTGCACTACAATGTCATGTTACCAGTGAAAACAATTTTCATGGTTCCAGAGAACACTAGGACGATGTTCACGACACCGAATCACACAAACTATCAATAACGCACGAGATAAAACCTTTTAATGAAATACATGTGATTTCGAAAACTGTGGTGATGTGAGGGAAATTTGTGCTTCGTGTGATGTTTGTAATTATTAATGAATACCAAATATCAAATAAAATCCATGTAGTGTCATTTGAAAAGAAAAAAAAAATAAAATTCTAGCAAGTTGGCAACACTGCCAACTGAATTGCAATGCACGTAAAAATATCATATTGATACAAATCAACTTTCTGAACTTTATCAAAGCTTTAATACACAGTTTCTGATTTAACGCGAAATATATATATTATTTTCTATTGTCCCGAACCGATTTTGGGTCCCGAGTTGGAAACCCTGTAACTCGAAAACTAAGCGGAATTCGACTCATGTTTATAGGAACATTTCTACTGGATTTGATGTCAGGATTCATCTCTCAAAATGTTCATACTCCCTTTAAAATCGCCTTCTGTATAGGACCTAAATGCCCATTGGAAATATTTACATTGCAAGTACAAAAATCGAAATTTCAATAATTAATTGCGAATGTTAGGGGCTGTAGCCGCATGAACGGTTAACGGATATTAAATACTTAGGTACTTCTCCAATACATGTAAAAAATTCAGATTTTTAAAAGGTGGGGTTTTTGAGAAAATGGCGTCCAAACATGGCGTCTTAATGAAATTTTCAGCTTTTCATCATGCTATAACGCGGGATGTAATAATCACAAACGTAAGTCCTTTATATTTTCAAGAGACCTTATGGAGTAGATTTCGATGCTAGAAGCAGATGGTTGATATTGTTCGTGAGGACAGAAAAAAATATGTTTGAAGTTAGCAAAAATTTCATCAAAGTTGGCAACATTGCGAGTGAATTGCGCGATTCCTATTGGACCAATAGACAAATTTTGACCCTCCAACGAAACATACAACTTTATACTCTTCCTGCTATTGCGATTACGTTACTAAGTACACTCGTTTCTCTACAATAAAAGTTTTAATTTGACATGTTTTTCAGTTTTTCGACCAATCCGAGAAGAGGGCGGCCATTTTGGAAGGCTGTATATCGAAGAAAAAAATTTTTTCAGCAGAAAGAAAAAATATGGGTCTAATAATTTTGTATGTAGTTTCTTATTTTAAAAAATGAACTAAATCTGAGACAGTCGTGTGGACTACCCTGGACGATTTGAAATGTAATCACTCGGATATACTTGGCCGGGAATCGAACTAAGGACCCTACGTACCAGAGGTAAGCGCTCTAGAACTGAGCCATCATGTCCCCTCTCTTAAGAATTGATGCGTGCTGTAAAACAACGGGATAACTGCCATCAACCAATTGTCCAGGATAAAAGTATTAATAATTTAGTTTTAGTAATATATAAATATTCAGTAATATATATTTGTTATTATATATATATATATATATATATATATATATATATGTAATACAAATTCATCTTGAAAAGCCTAGGGGACACGGTGGCTTTTTGATATGCATTCAGCGTCCGAGGAACAGGTTCTATGTGTGATCTTAGCAATTTGTTGCAACCAGTAGTTATACATGTGAAGTACTTCAAGCTTAAATATTTAATTCCTGCAGTTTGTAAGTTTAGTGTAGTTTCACACTGTGAAACGAAACTGTATTTGTTTTGGTTCTGAGTGTATTAGCTTTCCAAGCAGGGGTGTTCTTTCAGTCGCATTCTTTATTTCAGGTCAATCTGCAAGAGATCTTAAGTATTTATATTAAGGATTGATACGTACAAACAAAAGTAGCAAAACAAATTACTTATAATCAGTGACGTTATTCAAATAATTTAACAACCGGTTCTATGATCAATATAGTAAGTTGACTTAATATTCTTACTATAACTAAACTAACTCTATGGCCTATGGAACCCGGAGGTTCAGTGTCGCGTTCACAAAAGCTCTCCACTGACTTCTATCCTTAGCTAATTGCATCCAGTTTCTACTTTGTATTCCTATCTCTGCGAGATCCATTTTAATATTGTCCTCCCATCTGCGCCTAGGTCTTCCTAATGGTCGTTTTCCTATGGGTCTACCAGTCAAGACTTTGAAAGCGTTTTTACTTTCTTCCATTCTAGCTACATGACCTGCCCACCTAAGCCTCCTAGACTTGACGACCCTAACAATGTTGGGTAAACCGTATAAACTATGTAGTTCCTCGTTATGAAGCTTCCGCCATTCCCCATTCTCGTTCCTCTTGGGTCCGAATATTCGTCTCAGGATCCTGTTCTCAAATACTTTCAGTCTATGTTCTTCCCTCAGAATAAGCGACCATGTTTCACAACCATACAGAACAACAGGCATGATTATCGTTTTATATATTTTAAGCTTCAAATTCCTCGACAGAATTCGCGACGACAAGAGATTCTTACTATACGATTATTATTATTTATATCAACGATACTAGTGATATTGACTAGGATTGAGTCAATAGCATTTTGTACATTGATTTTCAAAAACAGTACTAAATGTTCTTTTTGTAAGTACTGGAAATGATATATTTGAGTTTAACGTCCTACGATGATGCTTGTTAGGCTAAGGGAGACGATTAAAGCATTTGAATGATTATGGAAGAATTGGTGGAATGAGAAATTGGGAGGAAACGGCAGTACCCGAAATAAACCCACGAGCACAACGTTGTCCACCATAAACTTACTTGGCCGGAGAACAAACCAAGGACCCCACGCACCAGAGGTAAGCGCTCTACCACTGAGCCACGGTAGCCCCCTCCCTCGTAAGTACTGGATCTAAAGGTAAAGAGATACTTTCGGGGGAACCGGCTGAATTACACCATTGCCTATAATATTATATGGATATTATCCGCTATACGATATCTGTTTCACCATAAACTCATCTCATACCGCTATCCAAGTATTTTGGCAATCCTTAATTTGTATAAGAGCTGAAAGCATTTTTATCAATGATCGTTACAATCAGCATAATATTACATACTATTTTAACGTCTGATTAAGATAACGTCTGTTATTGATAATCAGAGTAGGTAGGATTACTTATTTACCTTAGTGTACCTTATAGCAGCAACGCAAATCTGTCTTCAAGACCGTTCCCATATTATATATATATAAGCGATGATCAAAATATTTATGAAGTTGAAAAAGAATGCTGTGCAGGATCAGGGGAGCAGAGTGGTCTTCAACATTGGGAGGCGGGCACATTTGAGATTCATTCTAGGGGACATCAATTTCATCTCACTTTCCTTTGCGGCAATCGGACACAAATCATCATATTTCTCCCAAAAAAACACATTTCAAATCGGATTATTCAGGTGGACAGTCCCCCAGTTCCAAAATTGGAGGGGATATGTCTTTCGTAACCCCCGGGATTTGCGCCAGTGACCTACAGCATTGTTAGCTTGTTAAACATTTGGTAATCATATTTAACAAATATTGATGAAATCGGAGTATGCCTTATCCAGGTTAGCTTTGGAATCTTGTAAGCGACGAAACGAACAGTAAAATTTACTGTTTACTTTATGAAAATATGGATAAAAAAATTAACTTATGTATTCAGTCAAGAAGCTCAAACTGTTTATCTTTAAAAAAAAGGGAAAAAATTCTCTGAAAGCAATAACTATGCAACATTAATCCTGATAGGAGTCGATTATTTTTAACGTGTTCCAAAATAACAAAATAACAAGGCCAACTGCTGCAGCGATGTAATCACTATTCGCCACTGGCACAGTCCAGTCATTCACTTGATTCTATCGCTGTTCCTTGCTTTATCAACGACTCGTTACTAGGTAACACACATCAACAACACTAATGTCTCAGGCAGTGCCTTTTCTTTTGGAATTCCATTATTGCATAAAGGAACATACAGTGCATTAGCATGTAAATGTAGCTTATATGCAGCGCACTATCTCTTGTATGTTAATTAAACTTTGGAGATATTTATCGCACCTTGTTCTCTTACAAGTAAACCTTACGTTTGGGTGAATCGAGATGCTGACTGAGACACATATGAGAAAGTAGTACTAAATGTGGTCAGTATTTCAGTGAAGTTGTAGGTGCGAAGCTCCAGAGGTTTAGGAGATACAGCTACCAGACTATCATATGGAAGTACAGAATAGTCTTCATACAGTTGGAGGTAAAAACTCTGTAAGACCTCTTGTAACGACAAAAGGTGAATAACAAATATATGGGTACATATTAGGACTAGGGGGAAGTCATATAGTAAGGGTATACCTGACGGCGGCTATCTTCAAATCCGCCATTTTGAATTAAGGTTAAGTTTTTAAAATAGGAATAGGATCATGCGATACATGATTTAAAGCGCAAATTTAATCAGAAGAACAATGGCGACGTTAATTTTGATTTACGCGCAATTGGTAAAAAGTTACAGGGAAATTAAATATTGTTGCAGCATATGTATTAGTCCTTTACCCCACCTTGTAAATTTTGTGTTAATGATAATAATTAAATAGAAAGCAGGTGGATAAATATTAGATCTATGGTAATAGTTGCCTTGACGGCGGGCATGTTCAAATTCGCCATTTTGAATCAGACAAAAGTTTTAAAGAAAACGCATAACATTGAGACCTTATTAATAGCAAATTTTACCATAAATCCAACGGTATAACCATTTTTGCTTTATCATTAACCAGCATTTGTTATCGCATAAACTCTTACCATACACCTAATATTTATCCACCTGCTTTTTATTTAATTATTATCATTAACATAAAATTTACAAGGTGTGGTAAAAGACTAATACATATGCTGCAACAATATTTAATTTCCCTGTAACTTTTTACCAATTGCGCGTAAATCAAAATTAACGTCACCATTGTTCTTCTGATTAAATTTGCGCCTTAAATCATTTATCACGTGACCATATTCCCATTTTAAAAACTTAACCTTAATCCAAAATGGCGGATTTCAAGATGGCCGCCGTCAGATATATCTTTACTATATGACTTCCCCCTAGTCCTAATATGTATCCATATATTTGTTATTCACCTATTGTCGTTACAAAAGGTCTTACAGAGTTTTTACCTCCAACTGTATGAAGACTATTCTGTACTTCCATATGATGTTCTGGTAGCTGTATCTCCTAAACCCCTGGAGCTTCGCACCTACAACTTCACTGAAATACTGACCATATTTAGTACTACTTTCGCATATGTGTCTCAGTCAGCAACTATATTCACCCCAACGTAAGGTTTACTTGTTAGATGTCTGAAACCTAATAATATTTTGATTTTAAAAAAGCATTATCAAAGACTAATGAATTTAAGTTAATAAAAATATTAGCTCATTAGCGAATTTACACTCTTAAGCAACAGGGTATCGAGCGCAACGGAACGAAATAAATGAAAAATATACCTGTCGTGTTCATAACTTGAATGTGACAGACTCGATTCTAGACGCTGGCTATCCTTACTGAAGTTCTCATGGATTTCTTTTGCACATAGATAGTACTTTCAGCTTAAAAAAAAAAAATGCTCGTGCGCCTTACTTCAACATTCCTCCCCCTGAACGATGCGATTTAAGTGAGAAACTCTTTAGGAATGCTCACATTCATGTTCTACGGATTCACTAAACCAATCATAAGGGATTTCGAGATACAGCCATCTTATCATTATAACTGCATTGCCCACACAGTTTCGTTTATCTCGTTCTTCTTTCCTTCCAGCTGAAATATGAAAAAAAAAACGCTAAAACATGTGCTTATCTATCTATTAAAATGCTACAACAGCAATTAAAAGCACCTGAGCTCCAACCTATAACTTTAGCTATCAAATCTTTCATTTACGGTTATGTGTGATTTCACGTTTAACAGAGACAAATATTTTAAGTATTTGTACTTTAAATAGTCTAAATTAGTTAACTATATCTTTTTCATAAGGTTTATGATATAAAATTATTGTTCAAAGCCTTTGTATTTTAATAAGCCTTCTCAAAAATCAATGCATGTGAATTGTGCTTCCATCTTCCGAGTTCTTTTAAAGTATATGTTGTGGACGTTTATATATTTGTGGTCAATCCTTTCGACAATGAGATCTCGGAAACTACAGGCTCTAGAAAGATGGCGTTTTCACTGACCGATTGCAAATTTCATGTAAATTGTCCAGTTCTAATTGAATATTTAAAAATCATGGCCACTATTTCTTTATTACATTTTTACGGGTACATTGGAAGTGTTGAAATTTTAAAAACTACAGCATCACATCCTACGCATTATGCATTCCAACACCACATTGTTGTATATAGGGGTTGTATATGCCGCAGGCGTTTGTTTCATCGCCAAATAATAATGGAAAAGGAAGGATAACCATTTCTCCAGTCTAAGATGAACATTTATTTTTGGAGTGTTTTGCCCAATGAACACCATATATAACTGACATTATAATTAGTTGTGTATGTAATGTATTTGTTTATTACATACTGCAGGCAAGAAGAAAGAAAACACTGGTCATACATGAATTAGAAACTCCAACCGGAATTAGGCTCAAATTTTGCAAACGGTGCGAGATGTTGAGAAAAAATAATCGAAAAAAGTCTCCCCTTTATGATACCCCTTGGTTTTTTTTAATCAAGACGTCTTTCACTTGTGTCTGTAAAGGGACATATACATATGTTGTGAGGAATGAGAAGACTTATGCTCATATGCGAATGATGCGCTGTGTAGAGAGCGCAGGTTCAGCTAGTCTATATATTAAAATGTTGGGTTTAATGTTTGTGGTCAAGAAAAGTTTTTGTTCGTGGCCAATTCTTTTCGACAATGAGATCTCGAAAAGCACAAGTTCTAGAAACGTGCTGTTTTCACTGGTCTGTTTCAAATTCTGCGTAGACTTGCCAGTTTTCATTCAAATTTTCAAAGATCGTGCCGTTATTGTTCTATTCAACATTTTAGGAGCCGTTTTAAGCCCATGAAATTAATATTGTAGCTAGGACGAAGATAAGGTTAATATTTTTGTTAGGCAACCAGTACAAAAGTTACGTAGAGCGTGTTGACGGACATTACAGGCGCTTTGCTTAAATCTGAAAGGCAAAACCTACAGCATGCAGGCAACTTCAAAGGCCTTAAGAGCAGCAATGAGGCATACTCGGGTGAATATGTATTTACTAGAAAAAGAATTCCATCGTGTCACTTTTACAAATTTGCTACACACTTACACCAACATCTATGCACACCAGTTCACTTCCTTTTTGAGTTTCCTATCCTTTCCTTGTGTGAGTAAAAAGACATGCACGTACGAAGGAGATTCATGGTCATAACACGATACGCCGAGTAGACAGCGTAGGCTTATCTAGTTTAATTTAAATGAACAGAATAAATATCAAACTTCATGGCTCTACGGTAAAAGGTTGTGAGATATAGACGTCTTATTATAACAACTGGAGCGCCCAATTATCCCACTTTCCCTCCGAATTTCCCAAAATCCTTCCTTAGTAACATCCTACGTTACTTATTCTATATACTGCCCAGTAGTTTCTACGTTAAGCAATCTGATCCTGGCGCTGATCAGGCAGTAAGTCACTTGTTTGTTTGTTTGTTTTATATAATGAAGAGATAGACGGCATTTATTACAAGCAGTAATGTATGCCATCTAACAGTCTTCCATATATTACTTACATATACGTATTTTACATACGTCCATCTGTATGTGAGATCCTGACCGCCTATATACAGTTCTTTCTTTCGTACAGAAAGTACGTTTATTCGGAACACTTATATTTTACTCAGAAAGTTCTTTATTCAGTACACTTATATGGAAAGTACGTATAAAGTATACTTTTCCAGTTATACGTTTGCTGTGCGTTAAGTCGAAAAACTACAGGATTTACACATGGAACCTACGTTATTACGTACGCCACTTCTCAGTGTATTATGGTTGATGTTCTTTATTATCATACTGTAGCACAGAAGAGTAATGATTATTTTTAAAATATATATAATAGAACCGGTTATTAAATGTGTGACTAACTTTGAAATGGACTACAGGTACTTAGAAAAACGTCAATGCACTATGTACTTCTATTTTATTAATACGTTTCCTTTTATGAGTTCCGCATCAAGAGAGAATCTCTGCAGTTCGAAATCGATCCTCGGAACACGCACAATCTGTGGAGTGAGAAATATGTAGGATGCAGCTTGGCTGCCTGTTCCAAGGACAAACATTTTCGGAGACCCCGAGAACAAATATCGATTTCTTAGTACAAACTGTCGACATTCACGTATTACAGATAACTCCCACACCACGTACTATGTATGGACCACGAGAGTTTTTTCTCAATTGTCCGCACTTTACAACTGCTACAATGTAACATATGACTACATAATGCCAACATCTGGTCATTTACAAAAACATTGGGTACAGCATAGTATCCGCATCTCGATGTGGCAAATCTACCTGAAAACCACAGAGCATACTGTGTATATATAAACGCCTCTTGACAGTTTTACGGTTGTTCTACGTTGGGGATGAAATAGCACGAGAGAAGTTGTAATGATTTTCTACGTCCAGCTTCACCATTACCGCTATTCGTTCCCAACCATTATAACAACGCAGAGAGGGGGGCAGTGGTCATTAAAATGGGTTCATATCAAACCAGGATATTAAGATCCTTTTATCACCTTCTCTTAATGTAGCGGCCACAGACAATAATCACCGACAAGTTTACTGGCTACGAGGGAAAACAACGCTCCCTTCTCTGGTTTCGTCGCCCTCACAAGCATCAGCCAACAATTCAAAAATTATTTTTTTCAACAAGCGAATATACTAAACTTCAATAAGATGAGTTAACGGCTTTGTTAGTAGTCGTACACCAGTTTTCATGTTAAAATAAATATGCTATTTTAGTTTCGCATTAGATCGCATCTTTACGTGTTACCGACGGATGATTTTGAGACTATATCAAACCTTCCATATAGGTCTATACTTCAAGATTTATTAACAGACGACACATACGATGCAATCTGAATTATAATTCCTCCTCATTTTCTCCAACGTTTGAGGTGGGTGACATTTTATTATTTACTTTAACATCTTTTGGGGTTTTTGGATCAACAGATCCAATATATTTCAATCAAAATGTTCTTGTACACCTTATATCTGGAGAACTACATAGAGTGTAGCCAAACCCAAACTATCACTTAACTCAGTATGATGTGCTTATTACGTAGAAAATACAAAACTCGATTTAGGGGTGTTCAAAATTTTATATCCTCTGATCCAAAAACTAATTATTGGCAAAGATCGCAATCTTTTGATGCATTTAAAAAAAAATGATTCCTAAAATTCTTGTTCTTTTAGATTAACGGAAAATCAGCAGTATCATTTGAGATTTTGCCAGAGGACTTTCCAAAGACATAAGAGTTTAATGTTCTTCTTATTGGTAACATATTAGTATGCAAACGATTACATACTATGGATTACTCAAACTCACGGGAGGGAAATTGGCCCCTTGTCCTCCCCAAATCATGCCCCTGAGGAAAACTGAAATATGCAGTTCAACGTCCCGTAGTTATACCTTGTTAAGATACGGGAAACAGATGTCACCGGGTCCGTGATTGAACCACAGGTCTCTTGCGCAAGAATAATGCTCTACCGCTACGCTATTTTGTTCCCATTTAGGTTAAAAGATTTTAAAGGTAATGGAAAGTAAAATATTGATACGATCACATACAAGGTTAAGTACCAAGTACATATCGTTTTGATGTAGGTCTAAAACGCATAGGAGAATTTTAGTGAAACTGCAGAGGGCTGAACTCTAAGGCAGCGATGCTAACCCGTGGGAAATATCACATTTTGTGGGATTTTTCGATCTTAATTTTTCGGAATGGGATAAAGGGAATTTTCGTCGAAAATTAATAGCAAGTATGGTATATTCCACTATAATCCACGCAAACAAAATCGTCTACGAGCGAGAAGCAAACACAATAAGTCATCAGTAAGTGTGTCAACGTTCTCAACTTTTAGCCTGAAGTCTTTGCTTTGTTATTGGCGAAATCCGAAAGAAAAACGAAAACAATGAAGGAATGAAAGAAGGAAAGCAAAATATCAAAGAGAGAAACAATTAATTTCAAATCTTCCGCAAGAAACGTATGAAGAACAAAGCTTTTGTAATATCACTCGGCTCAGTATAAGGTGATTGCACAAATGTGTGATGGAGTCACCAAAATATAGTTGTTCTCGATTGAGGAAAATATTTATTCACAAACTATTTTATAAACATAGAAGATCGAAATTTATTGATAATTCACCCCAAATTGAAAAAAGTGACACACGTCATACACAAGTTCTTATTTCTCTATATTATTATTATTATTATTATTATTATTATTATTATTATTATTATTATTATTATTATTATTAACAATAATAGTAGTATAACGTGAGAAATTCAGACGCTAAATGGGATTTTTTGCCTCTGGTGATGGGCTTAGTAATTCTGGATTAATTTCCATTTCTTTATCCATACTTTAGAATCTGACCGATGGCGATCTTTCGGTTTTGTTGTAAATGTCTATTAGTAAATATATGGTCTTATCTTTACTTCTTTTCGGTAATATACCTATGTAAGCAGAAGAAAAAAAGCAGCACAATATGATCACTGTGTATAAATGAAATGAAATCTTTCACTTAAACATCCCACGAAAAGCCAGTTAGGCTAAGCGAGATCACTGTATATAAGAATTGAAATGAGACATGTATTAGTAAATGAACACACACTGCCCAGACCTTGTGAGCTTGTCTGCATCCAGCTACAGCAACCTGCCTGCAATGTAGCCATTTCGCCTGAATAAGGAAGAAAGTTAAGGAAACGGCTCGGCTTCATCTGACCTAATTAAACAAGAGCTAACTATTGGGAAATGTTTAAACAAACAGCGACTCCGTTGTTTACTTGGAAAAGCTTCATTGTTTACAGTTACGTGGAACCAGTTTCTACGTAGACAATGTATAATAGATTTAACTTCAAACACCAAGTTGGAGAGAATTTCAAATACACTTTTATATATATATATATGAGTAACGGTGTTTGTCCCTGAACTTCTCCTAGACTGCTTCATCGATTTTGATGACTTGTCATCTGACTTGATCTTTGCTAATCTTAGGTTTTCATGTGCCATGTTACTTTGATTAAAATCCGTATCCTATTTTTTCCATTTTTTCGGCAACACCATGGTCCCGGCGCTATAGAACTTCTGTCCTTTCTGATCAAAAATTGTGACGCGTGGTTTTCCACAGGCCTGTTTTTCAAACTAACTGAACACCATCCAGGAAGTTCTCCAGGGACCGAAACAAATGACAGTCGGATAGTACCAGGTCCGGGCTATACGGTGGAAGAATTAAAATCCTCTCTCAATTTCTGACGGGTTGTTAAAGGAAGAAAACAATGATCATACATGAATTCGAAACTCCAACCGGGAGTAGATTCAAATCTTGCAAACGGTGCGAAATATTGAAAATAAATAATCGTAAAAACCTTCCCTTTATGGCATCCCTACCCGATCTTATCAAGACATCTTTCACTTGTGTCTGTAAAAGTGCATGTACAGATTTTGTGAGGAATGACTAAGAGATTCATGCTTATATATGAATGATGCGCTATGTAGAGAGTGCACGGGCCAACTTTTTAGTATAATATAAAAAGTTGGCCCATGTAAAAACAAAGTACTTAATCCATTTTAACTGTATGCACTACTGCTTCCTCTCAACGACTAACCTTCTCATTCATATCTACAACAAGCAGAACTGTTTTTGTAGGTTTTCTTTGATACTAACACGGGAACGAAAAAAAGGTTAAAGGGAGACAAATAATACATTGTTAGACTCCGGGGCCTAATTGTGAGAGCAGTTAAGGTAGATAAAGCCATTTCTAGGGATAAATGCAAAGCAAGCCTCCCTCCGAAAATCGAACCCCGGGTCACGCACGAAAAAGTTAGCTACTTGTCCACGAAACAGTGCCCTTTATTCTTACGTTAGAAAAATATATCTGTATTTGCTTTGTCGCAGGTGAATCTCGATTACTTCAACCTATATATGTGTACATCCATTAGAGTTTGAATGTGTACAACAATTGTATTTCCAATCTCATTAAAATGCAAAACGATGGAGATTAAAAGTGAACAGTTGTGGAAATATTTTAAACGGAAATTTAGTATGGTTGGTGGAGGGAGATATGAAGCGATATATTCATGAAAACGATCCGATGAAAGCGATTGATATAACAGCATTCGGTTTCAACTCTCCCTTTTTTTTCGCACCCTACAGCGTTTTAGAAATAGAGAAAAAAAATTATAACAGCATGATAACAACTGAGGGAGAACTGCCTCTGGCACTTTCGCCATATTTGAATCGCTCGTGAAAAGTTGGAGAGCAGTCGCCATGCAACCGTAACAGATATAGTGGCTATTTTTCTCCCACGTATTCAATCGCCATAAAGCAGAAAATAGTGCAAAGGTATAATATAGAAGAGAGGAATTCTCGATTGTCCTCTACATATCGTTTCTCCATTTAGGAGGGAGGCAAACTCTGAACAACAGCATTTGATACTGATTCTTGAACTGCTCTCTGAATCTCCTAACTTACAAACAGCAATTTCATTTTCATAATTAATAAATCTCAAAGTCATATACAGTAGTAACTCATTCTATGACTTATTGAAACTAATCTTTAATTGCTGCAGAAAGAAATTTGTTAAACAAACGATAAACAACCTCTATTTTAGTCGAGCCAATCAAATCAGAATTGTTATTCCAATTTTATATTATTCTGGCATCTTCTCTGCCAACCTAAAAGACTTTCCCCAGAATATCTGCAACAAATAATGAAGCAAATATTATTACATAATTATTAATACACGGTGTCTCAAAAGTTCCCTGACAGGATAACTCTGTTATTATCAGAGTTACAACAAAATGTAAGAGGGAAAACCATCTTCAAATATATTGTTTTCAATCTAAAATGGATGTATTTTTTTTAATCGGACGAGCCGTTTGGGCTGTACACTCTTTATGCGTCCAATGTTAAATGAAAATGCAACGTTGACATTTACCTGGACCCACAACATACGTGAATGAAGTTAGTTTTTTACTCTAACGTGTCGACGGCCAGCCCCCATTTCGAACAGTAAGTTCATTCACTTATATATATTGTGGGTCCAGGTAAATGGTAACGTTGCATTTTCATTTTACATTGGGCGCATGAAGAGTGTACAACCCCAATGGCTCGTTCTATTTAAAAAAAAAAAAAAAAAAATCCTTCACTTTAGATTGAAAACATTATATTTGGAGACGGTTTTCTCTCTTAAATTTTGTTGTAACTCTGATAATAACAGAGTTACTCTATGTCAGGGGACTTTTGAGACATTCTGTATATGTATTTCATGTTCTAAGTAGCAACAGAGCTATGGTAGCGTAGTCGGTAATGTATCTACTTCTCAGCTAAGCGGCCCAGGTTCGATCTCTGGTAGGAACGGAAACTTTTCTCGCTTTACCCTCATTCTAATGTGGCTGTAAGGTTCACCAAGTTGTTTAAAATAGATATGTGGGGCATCTGCGTAAGTAAGGCAGACTAAAGCATGGACTACATAAACTCTATGAGCTCTTTTACCTCCCCTTGGGCCTTCATGGCCTGTCCAGAAAGGAGGGGTAACCTTTACTTCTAAGCAGCAAAATGCCGGAAAAGTTGTGAAACGTTAGCATACTTGTTAAATAGTAGAACAGTCCCGCATTCGATCTTTGGTACCGAACATTCTAACTATCTCTATCTAGATCTATATGATAACTCTGAAATGAACTATGTCAAAATGAGGACGATCCACAAAAATCATGTGATATATTGGTAACTATCATCTTTCACCAAAAGCAAAGACATTCTAGCCTCATGTAGAAGTATCTGGAAAAAGGCAATCCTCTCATACTGAAAAAGACGTTTTACATTTTCATTAGTAACTGAAACTATGCCAGTCAGAAAGATATACCATCCGAAGTCCCTAGAAGGTACGCCGCTTGTTACTTTGCGCAGTGAGGAAGACATTCTATTCGTTTTTATACAATCCCACGACGTATTTTGATCAAGCTGTAGCAAGAAGATAATCCTGGAATTTTTGGTGTTCTTCTGTTCATGATATTCAATGTATCTGGATTATATTATGAAAAATAACATTCATCTTTCACTTGAGTCCTACTCAATATTCATAAAATCCATCGCAAATACAAATGATCATTGAAGCGTTTACTAGTCCGTGCAGCAGCGCACATTTGTGTAGAACTGTTCGTGTTAAACGAGTCGATCATATTTGTGCGGCGGGAGTTTCGTCGGACACTTGCTGATGATCGGTACGATGAATTGTACATTCACGAAAATTAATCGATCAAGGGGAATGAGATAACGTCCGCACGATATAAAGCTCACACTCTTATCGACACACCGTCCGGTTACCTGAAAATATCGAGCGTGTTACAACAGCCTTGTAGAGGGCATTCAGTGGTCCCCCAATTTACTGGAACTTACTGCAACGGTTTTTCATTTATTTATTTATTTTATTTTATTTATTTTTGGAGAGCTCTTGAAAACTCAAGTTTTCATTCACATCTCCCTTAAAAAGCATTGTTAAAAATACAATCCGTCAGGAGATGGTGAATGCTCTGCAGTACACTCTACGTAATAGCATATAATCCTGGGAAATATCAACGCCTTGACTGTCTGTCATGGAAGACAACTCCAAGACGCTATACTCAAGACATGAGAACTGTTTTGTGAATCCACCACACTGACTTACTTAATTATGTTCCATTCGGTTTATTGCTGTTTTGGGTGCGAAATTTTCATAGTCGAAGGGAGCGGGGAGACAGGAATGCTAAAGAAGAAAACACTGTTTGCGACACAGAGAGTTGAGATATCTAAACATTTAGACTATGTAAGTTTAGGAATACCGCGAACCACTACTCATTCGTTAATTATGTATGAAATATATGTTAATAACATGAATTGCTGTAATTAAATCGGAAATTTCTGAAAA
This sequence comes from Thermobia domestica, assembly GCF_964235325.1. Classification (NCBI taxonomy): domain Eukaryota; kingdom Metazoa; phylum Arthropoda; class Insecta; order Zygentoma; family Lepismatidae; genus Thermobia; species Thermobia domestica. The sequence continues at coordinate 9,594,763 of NC_137455.1, read as the reverse complement.
TAGTGTCACTTTATTCCTTCCCAGATACTTAAGTTGGTCGTTCAATATATAAATTTCCCCACGCTGTAAAACATTTATTTTTTAAGGTATATTTGTAAACTATCCATACATGTGTAGGTGGGTCTTTTGTCACCTCTCCACATAATTCTCATTGAGATTCAGACATTTGTCTCACGTTCCACCAATTTGTCCAAAAGCTTTGCAAAAAAATCAGGACTCTGGCTATTTAGCACTATCCTTACATTTACCTTCACTTCTTCATCTGTTCCGAAATGTTCACCTTGCAAAGCAGACTTTAACACCGGAAAAAGATGGAAGCATCACCGGCTACGATCTCTCAGAGATCGTAGCCAGCGATTGATGGAAGTAACTCAACGCTAAATTGAGAGGGTATGTAGAGTGAGACAGCCGTTCTCACCCTAGTTCTTCAATTTTGTGTCTTGTTCACGTGCTCAGGGACGGATTTAGGCATGGGCTACATCGGCCCGTTAGCAGGGCGGCAAATTTTGTGGGGCGGTAATTTTTTAAAAATATTTAAAAAACGATAACACTATTGAAAACACATTTTCACCAACTACTCAATAAAACAATCCTTTTTTTAATAGCCGTGACTACGGTAATGTTGTAGCAGATTAGTCGTAACAAATATCTTCATAAGTCAGTTGGTTATTATAGTGGTTTGATCAGTTGTCGGTGGATCTGCTGGAAAGGGCGGCAGTAGGCAGCTCGACACTCGTACTTTCACAAATTGGCGTGTATTTATTTATTTATTTATTCAACAAATATAATTTTTTTAGGTACAATAATATAACTCTTTATAGGTCTATCATTTAAGATTGTTTAATATTTTGCCCTCTTTTACACCATGTAATGCTGAATAAGTTAGGCAGAAGCCAGGTAAGTTTTAATGAATCTACTCCAAATGCTGGCCAGATACGTATAGGAATTAAAGTACATTACATAAAATGAGTAATAAGAAATAACAACAGTAATAATAACTAGTAATAGTAATAACCAGTAATAGTAATAATTATAATTTAATAGCAAACGTAAAAGTAATATTTTAAGAAACAGATCCAGGAGAATGGAAGTTTTGAAGAGCGATGCGATTGGTGTGGTTAGGGGCGGCAATTTCGCTAGGGCCCATGGGCGCAAAGCATGGAAATCCGGCCGTGCGCGTGCTAAGTGGGGAAGAGACCAAGTCAATTATATCGAACTGCGTTTTCCTGAAGAAAACTTCATGTTCAACATAAGCGACATGGTCTCCTGTCAGTTGGTGATGAAGAAATGAACCGGAATGTAAGGACAGTGCTAAATAGTCCTAATTTTTTTTTTACAAAGGGTTTGGGTAAATTGGTGCAATGGTGAGACAAATGCCTGAATCTCAATGGGGATTACGTGGATACTGAGGACGGATCCACCTATACATGTGTGTATAGTTTACAAATCGTTTAAAAAATACATTTTTTACAGCTTAGGGAAACTTATATACAGTATATTGAACGACCCACGTACTAGTGATTAGACAAAGAATATTAAGTGATGGGGAACTCCCCCTATCCTCCAGACTTTCGCACCCTGTCGTTGTGTATATACAATAAATATATTATCTAACGTAATTGCTGCACCCTGTACAACGCAGGATCTTAGAACGGTGGGAAATAACAATTCAGAGTGCAGAAACTAATGAAGAACTTGTTTCTGCGACAATAGCCATTTGGATTCCTTTGGTCATAGAGTTACATATTTATTAATTCCAACCTTTCTCCACATCTGAAAAGAATACAGAATACCTTTAGCAGACTTCAATGAACGGCTTCTATTTTACATGAAAAGAGTTTTTAAAATAATTACCCAAATTAAAAACCTGAAATGCAGCGCAGTTTTTTTTTTTTTTTTAATATATATATATATAGCGACGTACGAGAAACCAGGTTCTTACTCTTTTTCATCATCGCCATAAATATGTTTAATTGGCCCTTCTTTAGGTGGATGCGGTGTTTACATATTGTTATCGTTTGTTGTTTTTAGACCATCATTTACAGTTAATTGCTGTTATTTAAACCAGGGACTTCGGAGGAAAAGAATTTAAAACCAGTTTGTTTATGTTCTTATAATTTTATATTTGGAACAACCTTGTTTCGCGGATGCTTTTGTAAGGAAAAAAAAGTAATAACGGCTTTTTAAGCAAACAATTAATAGGAAGAGAATTTTAAAAACTCACTTTGCAAGTGGACAGCGGGAGAGTTCTTTTGGCCACATGCTACATTTTCATCTAATTTTGCTCCCTTTTTCTATTAAAACTATTATTATTTTACAGACTAGTTTACAAAATAATACATAGATGAAGTTGAATGACGGGATGAAAACGAAGCATCACAAGATGCCTTTAAACCCTTTTAAATGTTTCCTTTTTTTGGGGGGGAGTAGAGGGGGGGTAAATTATACACTTTCAGTCAAGCAGCTACAGCATCATCCCTATTTATCCTAAGATCATGGTTCGTACCTTATTCTCTTCAGAACAGAACAGCCTTTCAAATGGTACCATTCACATTTCCCTATCATGTCCCTGAGGTGGGAAATTTTGAGTGAAATCGGGATTTTCTGACTTTTTTTTTTCCAAATTTTGAGCCCCTTTGGATCCCCTGTATTAACGTACAGATCTCAAAATCAACTAAAAATATAATAAGAACTGTACTGAAAGTTAGTACAACATTTCAAGCTTCTATCTTAAATAGTAAGGGCGGGAAAACTATTTACCAATGCCTCAGATTACTCAAGAAGACCCGGATGTAATATAAAAATTTCTTGAGACATTCTATTTATCCTAGGGTCATTGTTCGCAAGTCAATCTCTTCAGAATAGAACAGACTCTCAAACGGTACCATTCACATGTATCCATCTTGTATTTGATGTGGGAAAATCACGGAAAAAAGATTTTTTTGTTAATATCCCATTTTTACCTTTTTGCCCCTCTAGACTCCCTCTTTTAACGCAGAAATCTGAAAAATAGTAAAAGTGCACTTGTGTGTGCAAAATTTCAGTCTTCTAGGTGCAAAAGTAAGCCTGTCAAAAAAAAAAAAAAAAAAAAAAAAAAATACGCCTAAAAATTCCTTTGACGTCATGACACCCTACGTCTCAACGCAGAAAGGCGTACATAACGTGCTCTACAATATCTTCATGCTTGAAAAAAAAAAAACGAAGTAAAACGCTTTACTGGCACTTTTTTAATCTAGTACCTACCGCACTAAAACTTAAGGGTTAAGAAGAAAAGTGCATTTAGTGGATCCTGAATCCAGAGTTACGAAAAAGACTCATCAGATGTTTCGTGTGAAGTATTGTAATATACGGAGAACAAGTTCAGACATTGCAAAAAAAAAAATACACAACAGAAAATTACAATATTGGAAATAAGTAAAAAGACGAACAGGAACTAGTTATGAGACTGCTTCAGAAGAAACTATACTCCGAGGAGAGCAAACGAGGTATGGCAGAAGGAAAAATAATAAAAGTATGATAGATGATATTAAAGCGGATATTATACACAGGCTGTTTCAAAATTATTTGAACAATTTCAACTAACTATTTTTTATAATTGTACAATATACTTAAAATTTTACACACAATTGTCCAAGTTTTAGCGGCAAAAATTGTTGTACAATACAGTAACATAAATGCTTAATATGAGACCCCTTACATACATCAATATGGTAATTCAATTCCTCCAAGACCCGTTTGACCTTTTCATTACAGTTTGCAGTGCATCAGTAATGCGCTATTGCAGTTCATGGTCATCTTGAGGTAGAGACGGTCTGTATACAATGCTTTTGAGATGTGCAAGAGTGCACTGCTACGGCAGTATAAACATTAAATATACGAGGTCGTATCAAAAAGTTTTGAGACTAGTTCTGTAACAGATCAATAGATAGAAGCACAAGGCTGCATGCATAAGCACAGAGAACATCGACCTTCATAAGTTAGTGTGACACGAACATCGTCTTGTGTACATCAAGAGCTGTGCAGCTAGTGCTATTCTGGCCCGATTTGCGGTTTCATCATGGACAGCAAGTTAGAACAACGAAGGAACGTGAAATTCTGTGCGAAACTAGGCAAACTTCCACAAAGACGCTTGACATGATTCGGGGAGTGTACGGTGAGGCAATGAGTCGTTCGAGGTGTTTTGAGTGGCACACGCGCTTCAAGAGCGGAATAACATCACTTTAAGACGACGACAGATCAGGACGACCTTCAATGAGCACAACACTCGAAAATGTCGAAGCAATTCGGTAAATTATGCATCAGGATCGTCGGAGTACAATCCACAGCACTGCTGCCATTGTCGGTTTGTCATACGAAACAGCGCAGGCAATCCTCATGTGTGATTTGAACATCTGTATTGCTGCCAAGTTTGTCTCCAGGCTGCTGACCCAGAAGCAGAAGGAACACTACCTCCATTAGCATGCCGTTGATGACCCATCCTTCATGTTGAGGATCATTACCGGCGACGAAACCCTGAGAGTATGGGTACGATCCTGAGACAAAGCAACAGTCTTCACAGTGGAAGAACCCATCAACACCACGACCAAAAAAGGCGAGGCAAGTGCGCAGCTCAATTAGATGTTATCGTCTTTTTCGACATTCGCGGCATTATGCATCACGAATTCATTAATACTGAAGACGTCTAACAGAGGACATTCGACGAAAGCGACCGGATCTGTGGAGTGTGAAAAACTGGCTGCACCACGACGAAAATGCATCCTGTTACCGTGCTCTCCTCACCCGTGAGTTTCTCGCTAGAAATATGATCGCACTTAAGCACCTACTGCGAGCGAATTTGACTCCTGCGGACTTCGCAATCTTTTCGAGGCTGAAGATCCATCTCAAAAGTCGTCGTTAGGACACCACTGCGGAGATCCAGCGCGAATCTCAGAAGGTTTTGAAATGAAGACTTTTAAGTAGTGGTAGAACGCTGAGAGTGCTGTATTTTGAAGGTGATAATGTGTAAACACAGATAAATAAAGTACTTTCTTGTAAACAAAACTAGTCTTGAAACTTTTCGATAGTACTTCGTATCTGAAGTATCCATTCATATTAACGCATCCTCCAGTGAAACTTTTGTTACTTTATAGAAGGCATTTCTCTCATTCCACATCCATTCAAAGAAAGAACAATATCCCATCGGTGTCCGTTATTAAGGGGTTTCACTTACCTGAATATATGAAAATGTTCATGTTTTAGACCAACACGAGAACATGAGCGGGCAACGAACGAAGTTTTCAATTTTCTGTGTATTCAGTGTAAGCTATATCTTGTGTATCCTGTACGGGTATATATATATTCATGTTTGTATAGTTACATGTATTTGCTAATAGCATAGTCGTGGACTACGTTAGAAGCCCATAAATGAAGGTGGAGTAAGTTAGCATTGGTGGTGTCTGGTCAGTCAACGTAATTTTCCTGTCTTTGTTGCTGGGATTGGTAGTAGGGTTAGTTTCCTTACTCCACCTCGTTTTCCGCTTTCAACGCCTTTGTGGAAAGGTTGTCGTGTTATAAAAAGAGTCGGTGATTTAATTTCCGTTCAGTAAATAACACATTCATGTGAAGCGTTTCCTACCTTCGTAAACATCGCATTATATAAAAAGGTTTCCTCATTCTTTCTAAAAGTATGCAAATCTAATGTAAACACGTAACTACCTAAGCAGTTGCAGAGTTATTTTTAAATGTGTATTATAGTAATATTTCCTCGAAATTCTTAAAGACATTACAGTAGCCCCATGTATGTTCCATAAACGTTTATCTAACATAATTTTACGTAAATCAAATTTGTAAATTGCTTAAGTATAACTCCACAACGAACTCTAATATTTATTATACATATCTATGTAGGTGTATTATTTAAACAGTATTATTTTGTAAATGAAACACTACTATTTACTCGGATCTGACTCAACATATATTCGTACACTTTCTCAATAAAACTTTACTTGTGTAACTACACTATGGAGATATTTGCTCTTACACTTCATCTGTAATCTTTTTCTTATAAAAGCAATCTAGTTCTTTAAAAAAAATAAAAAATAAAAAAAAAAAATAAGTGGAAGTATTTTGAAATTACTTATCGTCTTTTTGGATGCAGAATAACTCCCGTTCAATACTACATAAACGTAGTGGTTTGTAGTATTAGAGCCCCGTCCCCAAAGCTTAGACCTCTCCTAACAAAAATTTCTGGGTGCCCACCTGCTTCACAATATACACACTTCACTGGATAAAGCATGGTTATTTGTGTGTTGAAGTTGAGCGTCCCTTTCCAGCAGCTGTACCAGAAGCACATCTATAGTTTCAAAATGAAATTCGAACCAAAGTAATTTGTTTCGTGCTCTCCCACCAGAAATCAAATCTGGGGCCCCGTGTACAAAGGAACGTACACGCCCGCCTCTAGACCAGGACTCAAGTATCACACAGACAATAATACTAGACGAAACACGTTTCTCGCATTGGAAACACACGTGCGGTGCATAGGATTTTGGTAGTAAACCAGTAAGGAGAGACGTCTTACGACAAACAAAATTAAAAATGAAATCTTTGAGTTTAACGTCCGACGATTATGCCCTTTATGTTAAGGGAGATGGACGATTAAGGCAAATGAATGATGATGGAAGAATTGATGGAATGAAAATGCAGGAGGAAACGGGAGTACTCCGAGAAAACCCAGGGACACGAGTGTCCACCACAAATGTACTTGGTCGGGGACCGAACTAGGGACCCATACATCAGAGGTAAGCGTTCTACCACTAAGCCATCGTCCCTCTTTCACAACAAACCAGGAAACAAGGAATATAAAACAGATCTTAGAAAGTTAGTTAAAATCAATCCTAACTAGACTCTATCAGCACAGAATAGGATATGCTGACGTTTGTTTCTACGGCGATTAACTTTGGGGTTCCTCAATAATTAAAATGACTTTTTTAATTTTATGTCCTACTGTTATGCCCTCTAGGCTAAAGAGATGTATGATTAATGAAAACGAATAAATATGAAATAATCCGTGGAATGAGAATGTGGAAGGAAACGGAAGAACCCACGAAAACTCATCCAAAGCGCCTCTACACACGCTACAACAGAAGAAATCCTAACTGACTAACAATTTCTAGGCCAAACTGTTTAGACTAGTGGTGGGCACAAAAACCGATTTTTCGGTTTTCTCCAAAAACCGGTTCAGTCTTCAAAACTAACTCCAGTTTATTCCAAAATTTGATCTATTTTTGACCAGAATAGTGTTTCGTTGTTCTCCTGAAACTGATTCCGTTTCCACGTAAATAGTTTCATGTGTTTTCCAAAAGTTTTCACCGAAACCAGGTTCGGTAAAAACCGAACCGGTTTTTGGAGAAAACCGAAACCCGTTTCGGTGAAAGCGAATCGGCTTTGAAGAAAACCGAAATGTCGGTTTTCGAGTTTCGGTTTTTCTAGGAATCGGTTTTTATAAAAAAAAACGGTTTTGCCCATTCCTAGTTTAGACTAGAAACTTGAAATTTAAACAATACATGCGATTTGTGATGGGAGGTACCATTAAGGAAGGATTCTTGGAAATTCGGCGTAAAGAGGGGAGGGGAATGGGGATTGCAATTATTATAATACAATGTTTATATCTTGGAATCCCCCAAGGTTATGGACATGAAATCTGTTATTTAGACTTTTCAGTTAAGATTATTAAACACCTTTTTTATTTTTAAATATTTGACTTGAAATGGAAGAGAAAATGTTGGGGATGGTTCACTAAGATGTCCATACGAGGTAGGGGGCGCGGTGGCTCAGTGGTAGAGCGTTCACCTCCGGTGCTTTGGGTCCCTGGTTCGATCCCAGCTCGCGCCGTGTGAACATTGTGGTGGACAAACACCGTGGTCGTGGGTTTTCTCGGGGTTCTCCCGTTTCCTCCCACTTTCTTCATTCCACCAGTTCACTCATCTCTCATCATCACCGTCTCCTTTAGCCTGACCGGCATAACCGTGGGACGTAAAACTTAGAGATTTCATTTCCATACGAGGTATTTTACGAAGTTTACTGTACAGGTGCGCACTCAGAAATTTTATGTTGGGAGGGAGGTATAGTATTAAACCAGTACATTTCTGCACCACCTCAAAAAAAAATACAATGTAAAATACTTCCTCCTATATTTTCAGGGAAAAAATGATAAAACTAAATTATAAGAGAAAGAGTATAGATGAAGTGTAACATCAAATGATTATGCTACATCAATCATTTCCGTTAAATAAGTATAGTTTTATTGAGAAAATGTACAAGTGTACGTTAAGTTAGGAAGTTTTGGGGGAATCTGTATCCGGTGGGCCCCCCTTGAGTGCGCCCCTGCTACTGTATATGAAAGGTGTAGAAGGAAGAACGCAAACAAACACCGTGTGAGTGGCTTTTCCCGGGGTTCTCTCGTTTCCTCCAACCTTCATTCCACCATTTCTTTCATTTCTCGTTGTCACCGTCTCCCTTATCCTAGCCGGTATAATCGTGGGACGTGAAACTTAAAAAAGAAAGAACGCAAAATATATTGTTCGCGGTAACACGTGAAAGCATTTATTACTTGAGTACAAAACTCCACCTAAAAGATTTATGAATATTTTTGTTAACCCCTTAAGGACTTATCCCGAGTTATCTCGTTTTTTTTTTTTAATGTAATTAGTTTCTTTTTTCCGAGTTATCTCGTTGCGTTTGTAACTTTCTTATTCCTTTGTGCTTATCACGATAGAAGCCGTATATTAGTGTTCAGAGTATATATTTTGCCCAACAGATGTCTCTAGGGGTATTGTGCCTGTCTAGCGGTTTTGTACTGCAGCGGCACTAGTGTATCTATGTTGAATTTTTTGTAGTTGTTCTCCGTATCACTCTGTACCGAGAATACTCGGGATGAAAATCACAATACCAAGTAGGAAATTTGAAACGTTATTTCATTATGCATTGCACACCGCATTATGTATATAATTTAGTAATAAATATCGCCCCTGCACGAATATTTCACCTATACCTCCACGTCCCTATACCTTCTAGCCCCGAGATCAGGGGTAAAACTGGATCTCAAAAGTATGGTAACGCATGACGTAATATTGTCTCCTGTGCCTATCTTTGCCTATTGTAAATTTTAGGAAGTGGGGGACGCCATACATATTTTTTTTTGGAAGCGGGGTAACGGAGTCGCCTCGCGTTCCCCTCACTTTTATCCCTGCCCGAGATAACTCGGGAAAGAAATTTGGAAGTTTCTTAGCTTCTTTTTTCTACGCACTGGAAACATTTATGAAGAGGTATTTTTATTATGTGCTTTTCTATATTCAAACAATTCAAATTAGCAATAAAAATATATGGGTACTTTTTGCCAGAAAATCTCCTGATAATGAAGTTCTTAAGGCAGTGGTTCTCAATCTAATTCCTATCACGATCCCCTTTTTTTTATTACATCCTTTCACCAACAAGCCTCTTATAATTTCTCGTTTGTAATAAGTTTGTGTGAGATTTTTTAATATGCCTATGGCGGAGATCTCATGACATTGATTACTATAATAGTAGAATCCATTTCTTGTATATAGTGGATACAGTAACTTCCCTGAAAGCGAAGGGATTAGAACCAAATTTGGTCAGTTCACTGATATTTCAAATATCGAATTCGATCCGTCACACTGTTTCAAAATTTTAATACTTTATAAACCTTAATTTTGGGTCATATGATAAAAAAAATAAAGTAATATCTAATTTTGGTTAAAAACCTGGACATCTGTTAAAAACTTATTTTAAATGACTTGATAATGTGCATCACAAAGATTCAAATGGACATTGCAGTGAAATCACACCATGCTCAGGTATTTCATTAGCATTGAATTTTAATTGTATTTCAATATTTGCATGGTATTTCAATATGCAGTTCTCATTAGTTTCATATCGTACCTTTTTCATTTAAATGGATTTTTAAACAACTCTACGCCTGTTGAAAAGGTTTAGTAGACCTATTTTTTGTTGTTTTTTACACTATGTATAAAAATAAAAAAATAAGCCTCTCAGAACAAAATTCAAAATAATATTTAAAAATATTTTCCGGAATTAGATTCTAATATTTATCTCTTCCGCTTATCTTCGTGACCCCCATGAGGGTCGCGACCCCCAGGTCGAGAAACCCTGCCTTAAGGAGTTAAACTGCAAAATAAACTCTTCTTTGTAAATGTCTATTTCGCTGACAACTTTTTATTTTAAATTACTTCATAATGAATATGTTAAGTACAAGAGCCAAAAATACGAAACTATTCTTTACTTCTCTATTTTTTCCCTACGTGAATAACATCAATGAAACGTGCATAAATTTAGCTATTCATAACTAGCACATTACCTGCTCCCAAAGCACTCGCCACGCGTGCTGCAGCGGTTTTTTTAAGAATCCTCTTGGCAAGAGTGGGCGTGGAGCTGCCCTCTTTCCTCCGCGACGGCCACATTGATGCAAGGGTTTTCGGGGTTTGAAGTCAACTTCAGGTAGTTTGGAGACACATTGCCTTCGTCTGTCACTAGCAACCACCAATGCGCGGACGTGACCTTGTTACAAACATCCGACACAGAAAACAAATAAAATAAAATAACGTTTTAAAAAAAAATCCACGACAGCGGACGGAACGCTAAAGTGAAATATCAAACATCCCACTCGCTCGGAAAGAACAAACGAAAAATGACAAGAAAGCTTGAAAAGAAATGACAAAAAACAAACGTCACGAATTAGAAAACGAAATGTCAGAATCAAAATTTTGAACTCATGTACGAAAGAGTTTCATATATTTTTATTTTTTTTAACGAGATTCAAACTAGTCAATTAATCAAATGCATAATTAAATAATATTTATTAAATGAATATTCAACTTATGAGAAAACTGGTTTGACAACAGGCACGTCACTGGACTCCATATCATAAAACTGTCACCTCTATAAACACTACATTCACACATACAAGGTCAAAGTTGTTTTGATGCCGCAATCCAATTCAATCTATGATTACAAATTATTAATTTGAAGGTTAAGTTTAAAACAGCACAGCATATATGTAACACAAGAACTATGCACGGATCTTGCACGGCTTTTATATAACACAGTAACAGCAGGTAACAAGTGTCTCACTTTTGTTGCTCAAAATAAATTCGAAAAATCTTAAAATGAAACAATAAGATGTATTACTCATTGTCACATTGATTTCTTAAGTTAAGGCAAGTGAAACGTTTTGCAATACCACATTTCACTTAAGGGACAGCGTAGGTAGAACTCGTTTGTTCTGACGCGATGTCAATCAAGGAATGGTCATTAGCGAAATCGTCATCACTGTTAAAGTCAATAATGGCTTCTGCGTAGTCACGTATTTTCAATACCGAAACAGATTGTCCGCTATCTACAAACTTGGATACTTCAGAGTCTAACACATGACATAACGCAACTGGACTAGGGACGCTGTTGTGTTTCAATGATGAGCACACACGACCCAGACTGTACTGACACACAGAGAAGAGACAGCAAACTGAACCTGTTCCTACAAAACGCTTCTCCTCTTCATCTTCCGACCTGCGCGCAACGGCGGCATGCACCAACACATTTAGACACACACGTATATATATATGCATTCATACGTACACACATATATATATATATAGATAGATAGATACATGAGCGCGATTTCCTCACACCAACTGCTACAAATTCTTCTCACCCCCTGACCTTTTCCAAACTAAATGTTCTAAAGGAACCCGATTCCATCTCGTCATCTTCACTTTACCTACGAGAGAAGCCCCCCTTCCCTCTCCATTCTATTGACTTTTCCAGTGAAAACTGGTGCTAAAACCCCAGCAAGGACGTTGAACATTAACGAGTGTCTTTCAGCATCACCACGTCCAACAGTTTTGCAATCTACTATCACAACATGCCAGCGAAAAACCTCGTTACACACATATAAACTTAATCGTCCACGACTGCCGAGAAGACAAGCGGTTTTCTTCACCTGCTTCTTTTGCCTCCATAAAATAGGAAGAGAGGAAAAAATAATCTCAAGAGAAAATTAAAGCTGACTGAGAAGGGGGGGGGAAGAGGCAGTAACTCTCAAGATCTTTGCAGAGGAACATGATGTTCCATTATTCTAGCATCAATATTAAAGTCAAAATGAGTGGATCCCATAACTGAAAAGGAAATTGGGTTCATGCTTCATAATTTACATAATTCAATGATAAGGCATCACGAGAGGTACGAGTATTCTCAACGAATTTGCCAGTCAGCTTTTCTCAACATAAGTGCTACTTTTAAAACTATTAGCATGAGTTTGACTACGAGTCCATTTGCAACTTCTTATGATTTTAAGTAAGTTTCACTTAAGGACACGGACCACTGAAAACAAATGATGATAATGTCACTGGCTAAACTACAGGTCAGATTTCACAGACATTGTTAGCTCTATAGCCAGCAAGCTTGTGTAGGGGACAAACAAAATTTTCGGGGAGAGTGGGCTTTCAAATACTAAAAGCGAATCAAAAGCCTTGTTTCTGAATATAAAAGCATTAATAACTCACCATATACACGTAAATACATACACATATGTTATTATTATTGTATTTCCAGTATACGACTTATTGAAATTTGGCTTTGGCAATGTGTGAAGTTCGATTGTTGTTGTTTCTGAGTTTAGTGTTCCTTTCAGCAACGAGGCTATATGAGATGTGGACCTAAAATTTTAAGGGTCGTCTTGAGCCGTAGGATAAACATTGTAGCCAGGATGTTGCTAAGGTTGATATCCTCGTGTTATGCAACCAGTAAAAGAGGTATGTACAGGGAGTTCAGGTACTTTGCTTTAAAAAAATGAAATGAAATGAAATCTTTGAGTTTTACGTCCCACGGTTATGCCGGTTAGGCTAAAGGAGACGGTGATGATGAGTAATGAATGAAATGGTGGAATGAAAAGTGGGAGGAAACGGGAGAACCCCGAGAAAACCCACGCACACGGTGTTTGTCCACCACAAAGGGGTTGGGATCGAACCCGGGACCCCAAGCACCAGAGGTGAACGCTCTACCACTGAGCCACCGCTGCCCACGTACTTTGCTTTAATCTGAATGGCAGAAGCCACTGCATGGTGCCAACTTCAGTTTCAGTTTCAGTTTGTTTAACGTCCCACGATTATACCCTTTAGAATAAGGGAGACGAATGATGACGGTGGAATTGGTGGAATGTGAATGTTGGAAGAAACGAGAGTACGTCTAGGAAACCTTCAGACATGACGTCGTCCACCACAAACTTTCTTAACAGGGGATCGAACCAGAGACCCCACGAGCCATTGTGAACCCCATATACACTCATCTCTCGTTTTAACGTATAAAAAGAGATAATAGCGATTCGATTTTACCGATTGTCCGTAAGTTTCGACACAACGTCTGCAAGAGCTAATCCACAAAAAGAAAGAGGAATTATACAGAACTGTACTTTTCATCAACCACCCAATGAGGAAAATGACAATGGCCTTCTTGTGGTCCTTTCTGTGAGTAGTGAAGATACAGCATACACAAAACTGATGTGATGCTAGGTGGATGGAACTTCTACAAAACTTTCTGGTGAACTTCTAACTCTTTCATGTAAAAACTCCTCCAATCCAATGTAACAATATGAAATATTTATACAAATCAATATTTAACATTTTTAGATTAAAACAATGATTCTGCAATTGACCGTTGCTTTCGGTATCCACATAGAAGTCCTCAAAACAGAGGAAGGAGTATAGACAACAGAAAATATATTTAATGAAGTCATCATTACTAATGTGGCATCCATCCTAGCTCCCTAGTTTACAGTTTTCCACATATACGTTTTTAAACTACTAGATAAAACAATTTGTCAACCTATCCTAGCTTACTTGCTTTGTGGCCCAAACTAGCTACGCTAATCAAATGGGTTAGAATCTGCCTTCGGGAAAACAACACAAATTCAAATTGTGTTTCTACAACGATTTGATCATTTGTAAGAAACTACTATAGACTCACAGATTAATCAATTATCTAAAGCAATCGTTTGTCAGAATCTACTATATACTTACGGGTTAACCGATTCTCTAAAGCAGTCCTTTGTCACAATCTACTATATATTTAGGGGTTAACCGATTCTCTAAAGCAGTCATTTGTAAGAATCTACTATATACTTATAGGTTAACCGATTCTCTAAAGCAGTCATATTAAGTATCTACTATAAACGTACGGATTAAGCGATTCTCTAAAGCAGTCCTTTGTCAGAATCTACTATATATATTTAGGGGTTAACCGATTCTCTAAAACAGTCATTTGTAAGAATCTACTACATACTTACGGGTTAACCGATTCTCTAAAGCAGTCGTTTGTCAGAATCTACTACATACTTACGTTAACCGATTCTCTAAAGCAGTCGTTTGTCAGAATCTACTATATACTTACGGGTTAACCGATTCTCTAAAGCAGTTATTTGTAAGAATCTACTATATACTTAGGGGTTAACCGATACACTAAAGCAATCATTTGTAAGAATATACTATAAACTTACGGGTTAACCTATTCTCTAAAGCAATCATTTTAAGTATCTCCTATAAACGTACGGGTTAACGATTCTCTAAAGCAATCGTTTGTCAGAATCTACTATATACTTACTGGTTAACCGATTCTCTAAAGCAGTTATTTGTCAGAATCTACTATAAACGTACGGGTTAACCGATTCTCTAAAGCAGTTATTTGTCAGAATCTACTACATACTTACGGGTTAACCGATTCATTAAAGCAGTCATTTGTATCTAATATACACTTACGGGTTAACCGATTCTCTACAGCAATCATTTGTAAGTCGTGATGAGCAAATGCAACACCAAGACCAAGACCCGGATGGTTTTGGTCTTGGTCTTGGTCTTGCACATCCAGTCTTGGTCTTGGTCTTGCACACCCAGTCTTGGTCTTGGTGCAAGAATCTTGCAAGTCTTGCTTTTAAGAAATTTTGAGCTTTTCATACCTAAATTTTACTCTGGATAAATTCTACAATGCACCAATAGTAACAGAAATAAAATGTATGTTTCTAAATCAAATATAATTTACCTTCGTGTAAGTATGATGATAGTATAAAACATAGGTGATAACTTTTATTTTTTTCAATGGGTCCCCACGCTTCACTACTTACAAGATAAATTACAACGTTTCGTAATCTTTTTATATTTTTTAACAGATTCAATACTCCACTGGTTCCCAAATTGGGGAGATGCATGAAAAATCAAGACGGCACATATTACTGAAATACCATAAATTACTAAATTATTTTTACACTTTAAAGGCAGGTATATATATATATATATATATATATATATATATATATATATATATATATTGTATTGAACAAACTTCCAATTAAATATTGAGATTTTATTTTACTGATTCCAATATGTAATCTATGTAACAGAAACATGAACATTACGCAAAAACCATGAAAAAAATATTGGAGGCTTTCGATTAAAGGAGAGAATTAGCTGGGTTGAACGGAAAACGAATGAGAAGGTGTTAGAAATAGTAGCAGTAGAGGAGAAAAGAAAAATTTTAGATGTAATTAAGAGGAGGAAAAGGAACTGGTTGGGACATTAGTTGAGGAGGAACTTTATTATGAGGGACATGCTAGAAAATATGGTGGAAGGAAAGAGAGGGAGGGGGAAAAGGAGACTGTAGTTGAAGGAAGGTATTAAAACAGAAAATTACTACGTCATGACGAAGAGACTACCTGAGGACCACCGTATATCGAAGTTTCTGAGTTGCAACAAGTGACCTGCCAATAATGGCAGAATAGCTATGATGATGATATGTTAGCAGTATTGGCCAAAAAAGAGAGAAAAATTACAATAATAACGATTATAATCAAACCTCTTAATATTTTAGTATAAGGAGTGAAAACTGAAAACGACTAAACTGTCCATGTCTTTTGTGTAAACTCAACTTATACAAATACTTTGACCTATATAGAAATACAAAAACACACCATCAAACTCAAAGTTATTTGAAATAACTGTACAAAATCACTCTCACTTGTGAAAATGGATTATTTATTGTCATATCGCTCAATCCTCGTGTGCCATATACCTGAGGAGGCTAAAAGTTATATTGATAAACAATTATTCAACGTATAAGCACCCGCTCATGAAATCAAACTTACGGTCACATACACAAATTTTTGTCAATGTCATGAAAATGTTATTTCAATATTAATTGTTTGAGCACACATTAAAAATTTCTAACGGATGCTTGATCCATGGAGCCAATGCCATATCCATGTAGTCGGCACCTATGGTGTACAGAATTACCGATGTTCAATACTACATTTCTCTTTAGTTTTAGAAGAAGACCACTAATATGTTGTTTTTTTTTAAATGTAATATTTAGTTTTACGTGCCACGATTATGCGCCGAGGCTGAGAGAGATGGTGATGATGAGAAGTAAATGAAATGGTGGAATGAAGAAAGTAGGAGGAAACGGGAAAACCCCGAGAAAACCCACGCACACGGTCTCTATCCACCAAAAAAGCTCACATCGTGCAATCTGGGATCGAACCAGGGATCTCAACACCAAAGGTAAACGCTCTACCACTGAGCCGGTACTTTTGCAAGACTCTTGCGCAAGAGTCTTGGTCTTGGTCTTGGTCTTGCATGCAAGACTCTTGTAAAAACTGCAAGACCAAGACTCTTGCGCTCATCACTATTTGTAAGAATCTACTATAAATTTACGGGTTAACCGATTTTCTAAAGTAGTCATTTGTGAGTATCAACTATAAACTTATGGGTTAACCGATTCTCTAAAGCAGTTATTGTAAAAATCTACTATAAACTTTAGGTTAACCGATTCTCTAAAGCAATCATTTGTACGAATATACTATATAAACTTACGGGTTAACCGATTCTCTAAACCAGTCATTTCTAACTCCAAAATTTACGACATAGGAGCGGGCTTTTACGATCAGAGCCAGGAGAAAGAGAACAGGCTCAGCAAAAACAGGTTCTTTCTCATTTCTCCACATAATCCCTATTGAGATTCAGACATATATCTCACCGTTGCACCAATTTGTTCAAACCCTTTGCAAAAAGTCAGGGCTCTGGCTATTTAGCAATCTCCTCACATTCCGCTCCACTTCTTCATCTGTTTCGAAACGTTCACATTGCAATGTAGATTTTAACACTGGAAAAAAGATGGAAGTAACTCGGTGCTAAATTGAGGCTGTATGGAGAGTGGAGCAGCCGTCCTCACCACGCTAATTCTTCAATTTTGTGTCTTGTTTGCATGCTGAATGCGGGTGGACGTTATCGTCAATAAGAAGGGACCAGGTCGCTTATGTCAAATGCGTTTCCTGAAGAAGAGTTCAGGTTCTACATAAGCGACCTGGTCTCCTGTCAACTGGTGATGAAGAAGTGAAACGGAATGGTATATGGCTCCCATTATTTTTCATGCAACATTTATCATTACCTCTCTTACTTTATATCCATTTATTTTTAAACTTTCCTGTTTCGGAAATATGCATCAAAATTATAATTCTGTCTTTCGTTACAAGTTTATACGTTCGTGCAAAACATAACCATTATAAGGTTCCTGCCGGAAGTACGTCATGCTAGATTAATCATTTATAATACAAAACTTTTGAATGGGATAGTTAAAAATTAATTTAACTTCTTCCCATAAACTTGAAGAAATATTTTACCTCAGATAGAACACTTTAACCAGGCATAAGGAGAACACGCGTCAAATTAGATTAATAATTATTGTAAAAACTGGAATCGACTTGAAAATGTTACATGTAGAAAAAAAATCACATTAATATTTTCAGCAGTACATAACACACGTGAAACACTACCACGATTTGAATACTTTTTTTTTTTTTTTTTAACTCTAGAATGTCTGATTTCCGTCTGTCTTTTCTTAAATTCATGTAATATTAATACTAATGTACCGGTACTTGCATTTTAATTGCAAATTGATATATTGAGGTTTAAATTTAACTTCTTTTTATCATTTCCTTTTAACTGACTTTAAATATAAGTACGAAATTTTATTGATACTAAAATGCAGCAGTGATAATTACAAAATCTCATAAATAACCTTTCGCTTGTCAATCCACAGTAGCGACATCATGTGATGCAACTCTGCTGTCAACGACCTTGCTGCAGTTTCGCACATAGTATACTGACATATAGATGGCGGGAATGTGGTAGGAAGTGTGGTACCGTGTAACTCAAAGATGTTATCAAATAGAGGATCAGCCTATACAACAAAATCGTGAAGCCATACGTCACAGTTTCGCCGCTTCTACTCTGCCCGCTCCACCCAATAAGATCGCAATGTTTAGAGCCAACATCTATGGCAGAAACGAGAGTAGCCAATCTGATTCGGTGCTCTGATTTTTTTTTTTTTTTTTTTTTGCTTCATTAATTTAAAAGGATGAAAATGTGTATGGGCAGATTCTCTATTTTATAACATCCTTGGTGTAACTAAAGCCTGTGACAAACATCTTGGCATTTCAGTTAAACGAATAAAACGCAAGCTCTGACGCGACGTTGCCAAGTGGTAAAGGGGTGTGGCCATGGCTAAGCAGACGAACTACAGCGCGATCAGGTGGCAAGAGATAGACGTGGATATGTACAAATAAACGTGGCAATACCAGTGGCCTCTCATTTGCTAGCAGCATTTAAAGGGAACTTGGAGCGCCGCCTTCAAATGCCAAGATGTTTGTCACGCCATTTACATGATTCCATTAATTTCACGGCGACAAGGCTAGTACCTAGCTGATTTTAAACGAGATCCCCTACCACCAAAAATATTATTTCAAATCAAAGTATCTTACTGAGCCACTGTTTTGATTTCCATCTATAGAATAAGAGCTAGTAATACCACATAAGATCATTTGTCATACAAAAAAAAAAAATCACGTAAATACCGAGAATGACTTTTGCCATGATCAGTGGGAACTCCTGATTATAGTTTCTTACCACCTGTTCTTCTGGTAAAGGTTTACTCTTTATACTTAAGAGAGATCTCGCCTCTTTTGTCCTTTGAACTTTGGTTTAAAACGAGAAATTTTACTGTACAAAGACTTCCAACAACATTTTCGTTCCCTTTGACTGTAAATCTCCAGAGACTTCGAGAAACTTCCAACTCGCTTTTCTCCAAAAATAAAATTAAAAAAATAAATAAAAAAACGTAGCTAGCGTTTGTTTTCTCTTGCTTTGCCTTTCCCCGTCAAGCCTTTTTTTGTTGTTTGTAACCGGTCTAAAGTTTCATTAACTCTCGAGCTAAGTCGACGGAGCAACACAAGCAACGAACGAGACAGTTTCCTCCAAAAGCACGCGAAATTGCATTTCTAAATGAACCTTCAAAAGCGAGGGAAAGCGAGATAACGGAACTCCTGGCTAAGTGCTGTTTAATTCCGTCGAATGGATTACTCACGGAATCAAAGAACAAAACACTTTCGCCCACAAGGAGTGTGTTCGCTAATGATTTCTTTTTCTCTGCTCTATCAACACCTTCTACAATCGTCATTTGAATAACTGTTCAACATAAAAGTTTCCACTAATAACAACCACGGGGGAAAAGAACTGTTGTTCCTTCTCCTGTGGAACCACCACATTTGAGCTGTTTCTCTGTACAAATATTTTTTCAAAAAAAAAAAAAGAAAAAAAGAAAAGAAAAGAAAAGAAAAAAGAAAAAGAAAAGCTTAACAGCACCAGTTTAGTTGTTAGCCAAGATGAATTCTCTGGAAGCAGCTTTCCAAGAGGATTAAGAAAACCAACTAACTCCAATGTTAAAATAAATACACGTATATTGACTATGTTTTGTGTATGTGAGAGAGACAGAGAGAAAAAGAAAGAAAAGAAGAGAGCAAATCGGACACTCGAAGTATAATTCTCCTACGAACAACGAATGGGAAAATAGAAATATTAAAAAAAAATGAAATGGAATGGAATCTTTGAGTTTTACGTCCCACGGTTATGCCGGTTAGGCTAAAGGAGACGGTGATGATGAGTAATGAATGAAATGGTGGAGTGAAGAAAGTGAAAGGAAACGGGAGAACCCCGAGGAAACCCACGCACACGGTGTTTGTCCACCACAAAGTTCACTTGGCGGAGGAAATATTTAAGTTTTGGATCCCACGATTATCCTAGCGAGGCTAAAGGAGACGGTGATGATGAGAAATGAATGAAATGGTGGAATGAAGGAAGTGGTCAGCAACAGGAAAACCCTTTAAAAAAACCATGTACACGGTGCTTGTCCAGTACAAAGCTCACTAGGAGCGTGCTGGGATCGAACCAAGGACCCCATACACCATAGGTGAACGCTCTACCACTGAGCCACCGCGGCAGTGAGCAACAAAAGGGGATCCAACGAGAGAGAGGGCGCACGATTGTCCCAGATCATGACAGCTCGTGGTGAACAAGGCAATAAGTTTGAGTTTTCTTTAGATTCTTGTATTTTATCCCACCTTACGTTTGTTTCACACACTCACTCGTGATCAGTGATCACTCACTTGCATAGATTCATCCGTCTTCTTTAGCTTATAGGAAATAATGGCAGGATTGTGGATTTCACTGTATTTTAATTGAAGACATTACAACAGCTCGTAAGATTGTAGAAGGTGGATAGGCGAGATTATGCAATTAATGCAGCAATTAGACGTGACAGTCGG
The DNA here is from genome assembly GCF_964235325.1 of Thermobia domestica. NCBI lineage: Eukaryota > Metazoa > Arthropoda > Insecta > Zygentoma > Lepismatidae > Thermobia > Thermobia domestica. The sequence continues at coordinate 9,574,047 of NC_137455.1, read as the reverse complement.
CCCCGATTAAAAGGGAAGTCCTCAAGCCGGACGTATATTGAGCAGAGGACAGGACAGTACTGTAAACAATGGAACACGTACCGCATATTCATTCAAGCCTCTCCAATTCAGATCTTTATTTCCATATTCTCTCCTGCCTCCCTCTGCCTCGAGTTGACTTTTCTCCCCCTCCCATGGTTAATATGCGGCCGGGCTTAAGGTTGGTGTAAAGGGACAAGTTTTGCCGATAGATGTCACTAGTCTTCGTATCTCTCGCATGTATTTTTTTTACTTTTCACAAACATTCACGATATCTCTTATAAATTTCAACTTACAGACTTCAAACTTTGAGAGAAGGAACTTCATAACCTATCGAAGGCAACAATCCGTGCCGATTTTTTATTTGTAATTTTCTTGATTGTTGAAATGGATACCCTAATCTGTAACAATGGAACTGTTTCAACAATGAAGAAAATTATAAATAAAAAATCGGCACGGATTGTTGCCTTCGATAGGTTAGGAAGTTCATTCTCTCAAAGTTTGAAGTCTCTAGGTTGAAATTTGTAAGAGAAATTGTTAATTTTCGTGAAAGGTAAAAAATACATGAGAGAGATACAAAGACCGTAGTGACATCTATCGGCAAAATTTGTCCCTTTACACCAACCTTAATTTATTTGCCAGAGTTTAATGGGATCACACATTGAGATTTGTAAGAATGTGCTGTTAGTACATACTTACTCCCATAGCACAACTCTTCAACGAAAGCGAATGTCTGAATTCTGCTTTCGCAATGGACAACTACAGCCATTATTTTGGCCGAATTCTTAACGGAGCCAATCCGTTAACATCTTCAGAGTAACAATAACTTTACGTTGACTTAAAGTCCTGTAAAGCTGAAAATTCATGACATTTCCTAGATTCTATGCAACCTGTACAGCAGTAAATCATTGTTGGTTGCTTACGATAAAACGATATTTAGGGTGGCGAGCACCAAACTAGTATAAATTACTCTTGTAGTAACTCTTACTTCTTTAGTCTGTACTACTTTAGTAAATTACTTCCGTAGTAATATACTCTTTTAGTAACTGTTGGAGAGCTCAATTTCTATTTACTTCTTTAGTTCTAACTAAAGTAGTAACGCCTTCTTACTAAAGAAGTAAGCCATTTCTGCACAGTACTGGCACGTGCATTTCGTTTCCTATCGGCAGCTTGAGCTTATCTGAAGATGCGCCTATGAAGAAAGGCAGAGAATATGGGGTTGTAGTGAAGAGCAGGAAGTTGTTGGAAAAAGCAAACGAGCTTCATTCATTAAAAATGTGATTAATACGAGAGGAATATAATGCAAAAATGTTGTTAATTGAAAGACAGGAAGAGGAGCATAACCTTAAAATGGAAAGTTCAAGAATGAAACGGAACAAACTTCAGGTTCCGGTTCTTCAGGCAATATGTTCGAGAAGTTTGTTTTTGTAAATAAATATAAATATATTTGATATGTATAAAACACATTTTATTCCCTTTATATTTTTTTAGTGGTTTATGTGTTTTTGTTTTCCACATGACATAATATTTTTGTATATTATTTCAGAATTAGTACATTTAATTTTTCTAATTACCACATTCTAATAGTAATTTGTGTTAGCAAAATTATAAAAGTAGACATCTTGGTTTTCTTAGAAATTATCAAAACAGTTTTATTGTATAACTTTGTGTACTAAAGTAAAAAATAAAATGAAAATATTAATTCCCTAATTGCAAAAAGAAAAGAAAAAAGAGAGAAACGTAACTATAAAATTATACGTAAATAAATGAAGTGCCTTATTTATTCATTTAAAAAGGAAAAGTCTTTACACTAACTTGTTATTTTACTAGAAAATTAGGTAAAATTTTAATTAAAAATAATTAAGTATAATACCGGTAGGCCTTCTGACAGATTGCCTTGCAGCCTCTGCTTCTGTATGAAATGCATATTTGTTGATGCCATTCGCATCCATAGCATTAAGGTGAAACACGCCTTCAATTCTATTCCAAAGTAGTGTAGAACTGCAGCAGCCGCAATAACATTCCCAACGTGTTCTGTTTATATTGCATTGTTTTAGTAAGAATTTGGAAACGTTTCTTCCAACACCGAATTTACGTTCTATTACACATCTTGTAGCAATACGGGGTCTAGTCTAGCACCTTTCGGCTCCTGTGGGGAAAATAGAAATGAGGAAAAAACTTTTTTTTTATAAAACTGGAAACCGGTTTCTAGAAAACCGAAAACCGAAAAAACGTCATTTTGGTTTTCTCAAAAACCGGTTCGTTTTTCACCGAAACCATTTTCGGCTTTCTTCAAAATTGGTTCGGTTTTCACCGAAACTGGTTTCGGTGAAAACTTTTGGAAGACACAAATCTATTTCTGTGGAAACAGATTCGGTTTCCGGAGAACAACGAAACACTATTCTGGTCAGAAATAGAACAAATTTTGGAAAAATAACCGGAAACCGGTTTTGAAGAAAACCGAAACCGATTTCAGTGAAAACCGAACCGTTTTTTTTTTTTAATTCTAAAACCTCTTTCGGTTTTTCTGAAGACCGAAAAACCTGTTTCTGTGCCCAACACTAGTAGAAATACAGAAGTCATAAAATGTTTGGAGAGAGCATGTCCACTGTCTCCTTAACAAGCAACCCATCATATTGTCCATTATTAAATTCTCCAGCAACTTTACCATTGTCCTAAATGCGTGCATCATGTGTGGAACCCAGCCAACGGCTTAAGATGTTCGAAAATTTCATATTGGAATCACAAATGATTTGTGTATTGATAGAAAAGAAATTTTTGCTATTTCTATATAGTTCTGCTTGTGCTCCAGAAGGACAAATATGGGTATGTATATACATAAAATATGACCCCTATGACATTCGGCAATCCACCAATTCGATAGAATTCCCTTTTGTTCATTGATAAATTTTCTTGGCTCTGTGGCATGGATACATACAGTAGCTTTAAGGCAATAGAACTGTCTATCACTCTGTTAAAAGCTCCTCCAGCATATAACGACTCACCAAGGGTAGTCGTCAACCTGGTTCGGCTTAGTAAGATATATAAATCTTAAGTGGTAGTATTTGTTTGCATGTAAAAATTATCTTTAATAATTATATACCATTATTCTCACCTTTTCTATTAGAATGATAACGTCGATGAACGTTGCTAAAATGGTTTATTAGCTGATATACTTTATAATATATTTTCCTTCAAACTGTCAAGCACACAAACTTGCTGACTAGGTATCCATAAACATTTACATAGCAACAACTATCCCATAATAATAATTTTTACATATCTTAAAAACATTCTTCTTTTGTTATTATTAAATTAACATTCTATTAAGTATAGTGCACATGTATGAGCACTTTCTGCCCAAGGTACAGGTAATTATTAACCTATCCAAAGTATTTCGTTATATAAAAATGTCGCCCGACAAATGGACTGAATATAAAAGTCATGAGTGAGCTTGGCTTTTATCTTCAAGAACGACTGGTCCGTTTACAATAGTGTTCTTAAATTACATATGTTCTTTATATTTTGATCACACCTCGTATATATCATCATTACATTTCACATATATATATAGATACATTTATAACAAATCTTATGCTTCATCAATACTTATCTTTTTTATTACATTAATTATATTTATTTCATTATTATCAAAACATCGTCGCTTATTAATATAATTAACGAGGGTGAAACACAAATTACTATGATTAATAGTTTTGATCATTATTAAAACAGTGATGTTACAAATAATGTTTGATCTTTTAGGGCGCATTAAATAACAAATAAGTTAGATGTTGTATTATAATGTATACATTGTAGCACTAAGAAGTCATAATAAAGAAGAATCTTGTTCGGATAATATATAGGATAGCTCATAAAAACAGTCGTCGAATAATTAGTTTTATAGAATAGATCTTCTTCTTAACATAATCTTTGACAATTAAGTTTTCAACACAAATCAATCTAATATAAATAACCTTTGCTTTTAATCATTTATGAATCAAATTATAATTCCTACATATATTAAAAACATTTGGGAATTATCATTGATTAATGAGAATTAAAGAAAATTAAATTGAATAAAAATAAAATAAATGTTCATGAAAATCTATAGCTGATATGAATTTAACCTAATTTCATTAACGGTAATCAGGTTACGTTCGTACTTGCATACGATTCTAATAAAGTACATTGCACAGCACAATCATGATTATGTCCCGTATTATTGTTCTGTACAGAAATTACTTCAATACCTGGATCTTGATGCGAAGTGCCATCTCTTGTCCTTCCATTACGTCTATCCACGTAGTTCGCTGTATTCCTGGAATTTCGCCATACATTTCGTCTATTTTTAAACCTATTTTGATTATATGGTCTAACATATGGATTGCTACGATTAATTAGGTTAGGCGGATTCCCTACATAACTTTGCCTATTTTGCTCATTTTGATTGCTAGAGTATACTCGGCTTAGGTTATGTTCCGTATTATTCACACTTCGGATATTTAAATTCCGAACAGGCACCAAATGATCTGAATTATTCTTATTTTTACCCATTCCTGCTTGTTGATTCATGGCATGGTATTGAGTTTCATAGCATTGGACAAGCATTAATAAATGGTTGAAACTCATACACTGTGTGGAAAATAAGATCTGTTGTAATTTAAATGGAAGCAAATTTCGAATCGATGCTATTATTCTCGATTCCGATTGCAATGGATTAACGACCTTTAATTCGTTGTAGGTATTTACAACAAACTCTACAACAGATTTATGCAATCGAGGATTGAAGTGTTGATTTCTAATGGTAGCATCTCTATTCGCAAGCAAAAAGTCATTTTCATAATTGGCTATCAGTGCCGCTTTGAATTCTTCATATGTACTGATGTGATCACGTACTGCTTTAAACCATAATGAACAAGGTGGGAGTAATACATGAGGGATTAATTTCATATATTGTGATCTATCTATACACATTATATTGCATTCGTCCTGGAATTTCTCTAAGAAAGAAGTAGCATTCTCGTTACACTTACCACTGAATTTGCTCATAGCTCGAATTTCACTCATCTTAACACTTAATTTTACCTTCCTTTTATCATTCCGTGTACTTATTGGGTGATAGTTCCTATCCATGACGTGATGTGTCGTTACACCATCTATGTTTCGCCCATCTGTACCCTTCGGATGTATTTCTTCCAATATAATATCATCATCAGACACCGGCGAAGGCGAGTTCATCTCTGGTGAGTGGGGAAACTCCAAGCGATCACTACACATGTTATTACGGTATGTGTTGTCCTTAACCTGTAGCATTCTAATTTCTTCCTGTAACGTAGCTATCAATTGCGTATTTGCACGTATATTGTTAGAATTATTGATGACCTGGATCTTTTGTTGTTGAACAGAAGATTCTGTTACTTCTAAATCCTTTTTTACATCACTGATTTCTTGTCTCACGTGATTGTGATTACCCTGGCATTCCTCCGATATTCCTTTTAACTTTTCCTCGAACTGCGAGGTGATATCGCTCATCGTCTGGATAATTAATTGTTTCGTTTCATCCGACTTCTGTTCCATCTTCTGTTCTATCGTCTGCTTCAATTCTTCGTATTGCTTGTTAGATTCATCAGACTTCTGTTCTATTCGTCTACTTAATTCTTCAGAGTTATGCTTCATCGTCTGCTTTAACTCGGTAGACATTTGCATCAATTGCCGCTGTAAGACTAGCAAGATTCGGTCTTCTGATGTCAATCCTGATGTTACACTAGGTTCACCGTTGTCACTATTAGTGGATTCATTCTCCATTATTTCAGTGTCCATTTTCCTTATAATTATTCTACCACTTCTCAATATGGTGAAATTTGTACTCATTAACTTTATGACAAAAGTAAATTCAACCTTACTCTGCTTCGGGATATGAATTTACAACAAATCCCGGGTGAGGTAAACCAAAATTTTTAACTAATCCCGGTGTGAAGGCACCAAAATTTTTATAACGACTCACCAAGGGTAGTCGTCAACCTGGTTCGGCTTAGTAAGATATATAAATCTTAAGTGGTAGTATTTGTTTGCATGTAAAAATTATCTTTAATAATTATATACCATTATTCTCACCTTTTCTATTAGAATGATAACGTCGATGAACGTTGCTAAAATGGTTTATTAGCTGATATACTTTATAATATATTTTCCTTCAAACTGTCAAGCACACAAACTTGCTGACTAGGTATCCATAAACATTTACATAGCAACAACTATCCCATAATAATAATTTTTACATATCTTAAAAACATTCTTCTTTTGTTATTATTAAATTAACATTCTATTAAGTATAGTGCACATGTATGATCACTTTCTGCCCAAGGTACAGGTAATTATTAACCTATCCAAAGTATTTCGTTATAAGCAGTCAATGAGATCCCCTGCTACAAATTGATAAGTATAAACCAGTGCGAAATATTTGCAAACCACAAAAGAAGTTGCAGCTAGGAGACAAAGCACGGTTCGTGTCAGAATTATGCTACAGTTACGGCTCCAACATACCAAACAGCGACTCGAAAGATTCCGTACGAAACCCAAACCGCTCTTTGAAATCATTGTCGCTATACATCGCAAATGGATCTCTTCTCTCCATTAAAAGCCCCTTTCTTGGGATGTGTACCTCTTCTGCCATCTCTTTGTATTCTTCGTAGACCAGCCAATCCATAGAATTTGATATTTAACACGCAGAAACCAAAGAACTCATCTTACTCTCTAACTTTACTCCTACTACTGCTTAGGAGTAAATTTTGACCTTATTTACTCCTAAAGTTACTAATGTAGTAGTGTACTCTTTGATGGTGCTCTCCACCACTTATGGAGTAAATAAATTTACTACAGTAGTAAATGAAAATTTTACTTCTGTAGTAATTTACTCGTTTAGTTCAGTACTCTAGACTGGAAGTCGCTGATTTCCTTCTCTCTTAGTAAGTTACTACTTTAGTTTCACTTACTCTTGGTTGGTGCTCGCCACCCTTAGCTTTCTTTTTTTTTTTATATTTGTTGATAATTCTTCATCATACCGCAACTATTTTTCTCCACAATTTGGATTTGTTAAAAATAATATTCAAATCTAAATATATAACAATGTGGGGGAATGCCGCACAGAAGCTACTATCGCCTGAGAGTACGTTTGGAAGAAAATTTGATTTTTGATCATTTTTTTCCGCTAAGAGGGTTCAAAATGTAGGTGAAAATTTGTAAACTTTAATTCAATAATCTTCCTATAGAATTAAAACTTCCATGTCAAAGATCAATATCAGGTATTTTTCTTTACTGTAAAATCTAAAAGATCTTTGATAAATCAATATATATTTCCAATCGATGCATTGTTTCAAGAGAAGATACCATAACCACTCGCAATACTCCATGAAAACTGCAAATTTACTACAAATTGAAATTTACTAGTACTTTTGGTTTTAATAACTATTTCCATAGAGCAAGTACGGAAAAAGATATCTATAGATTTAAATTTTTCAGGTAACTATCGAAGGCCCGCGACCGAGGACCCTGTGGAGCAAGTAGAACCCTCGAAAAAAAAATGAAATGAAATCTTTAAGTTTTACGTCCCACGGTTATGCCGGTTAGGCTAAAGGAGACGGTGATGATGAGAAATGGTGGAATGAAGAAAGTGGGAGGAAACGGGAGAACCCCGAGAAAACCCACGAGCACGGTGTTTGTCCACCACAAAGTTCACACGGCGCGAGCTGGGATTGAACCAGGGACCCCAAGCACCGGAGGTGAACGCTCTACCACTGAGCTACCGCGCCCCCTAGAACGCTCGAGTCAACATACCCACGGAGTTTTCTAATCTCGTTTTTTTTTTTTAATATCTCCAATCGTTTGTAACTTATAAAACTTCCTTTAAAAAAAACACCCGGCATACAGGGTGTTACAAAAATTATTGACAATATTTTGAGAATAGATTCCTTACATCAAAATAAGAAAAAAAATATGCACCTGTGGTCGGAAGTGCGGGGAGCCAAAAACCTGGAAAAATCAACTTTAATGGTTCATACTTCCACTACTATATGACTGATCGTAGTCGTGTCAAGACATCACTGAGAAACTAGCATGTGAACTATCCAAATATCCATCTTTCAGAACCTTCACTACTTGCACAATCACTTTTAGAAAAGCTGTTTAGGAGTACTTGATCACATGTATATGTGGATACTTCACATACCAGTTCCTCAGTGATGTCTTGAACCAACTACGATAGGTCCCATAGTATAGAGCTATTAACTTTTAAAGTTCATTTGTTTCGTCTCGGCACCCTATAACTCTGAAATTATCCACTTTTGAGCACACGTCCATATGATCTTTTTTTCTTATTTGATGTTGTTCCCAAAATATTTTGTCATTTTTTTACACCCTGTACTTGATATGCTATAGTCACAACAAAATTTCGTTGATATCAACTTGAATAATTATCATGCGTTAACTTGCCTTTCTCACTCTGCGCCTGTATCTACACACCTTATTAAGTCACAATGGTCAGAGCGTCTCTCTCACACACACAATCTGCCTACTTGTCCACTTATAAACAATGCTGACCACATAAGTACTTCTAACAGTAAGCGGCACTGTTTCTCAACTACGCCTACACTTCCCTTATTAGCTCCACTAGAAGAACAGCGTGCCTCTTCATTAGTGGACACTTCGTGATTATGTATTCTGCATGTGATTATACAATGACTAACGAATCTGTCAATTCTGGATTTTAAATTCCTTTCATTAGCATACGAACAGAACGTAGCACTTTATTTTCTTCCTGCGGATTATTGCTACCCAGCTTACATTATTAAGCATTTCAACTTTAATCTTATGGAAGGATCTTTTATCAGATCTTAAGAGTTATGGGGCAAAAAATTATCATTTGACAGACGTAATGAGTATATCTGCTGAACAAGCTTTAGTAAGATGTCTCAACAGACGCAAACGACAGGTAATTGATGACAGCATTGCCAACCAAAGCAATTTGTTGTTGTTGACGTGAAGATATCATCAGAGCAGTTACTCAAGGACGTACAGTATATACCTGCCAACTAGATGACTCATGTTCGCTTCTGGTAAGGGAAATGTTTCTTTTCTCATTTTACTCTCATTCCAATAAGGCTCCAAGATCCACTCAACCTCTGTAAAATGGATATTTTGGAGACAGAGAGTGGTCCTGACTACATTACCTCCAGTAACGAATCCAGAAGCTAAAAACTGGAGACGCCAGCCAGAACCCATACTATAATAAGAATATCATGACTTTACTATAAACTTTCAAAAATATATAAACAATAGCTTAAATTATTTTATTGGTGACGATGATGACGAGTTTGAGGTTAGTGTCCATTTCAGCACCGATTCTATATGAGATGTGGACCTACAGCTTAATGTGGGATCCAAACCACACAAGCTACTTCCGGGAATCGAACCCAGGTCGCCTAACCCAAAGGCTTGTACGCTAATCGTTTAGCCACGAGTGAGCTGTAGGATTTATTAGTAACAGACTGTTCAGAAATGCGCATCTCTTCATCAGATGTAAAATTTTCGTCGTGTGCCTAGATTGTATCATGCAAAATATTAACAGTAAATATTACCGAAATATCTTTTAGATGTACTTTGTTGGAGTATAAATCTGTACTTTCTCTCAATTTTTAATAACCTCTGCAATCTACAGTATTCTTGGCATTCATGCAATAGTAGCGCCGAAAAGGACTTGTGCATTTCAGGACCAGTGCACATAAATTATTTTTTGTACTTTCAGCACTAGTTAGCTTCAATACAGTTTAGGATGTATACATTTTAAGGAGTACTGTCACATCCTCCCCCCTCCTCCAGAGCAAGTATTCCTCTCTAAAGTTAATGATCAACTTTTACATTCACATAGTATAAAAAAACATAACTGTATTTTTACAGATTTTCAACAAACTTAAAAAGTTCGTTACTGAATTCCCTATGTCTGTCTGTCTGTCTGTCTGTCTGTGTCTGTTATTTGCGATTTTTTTCAATTTTGAGCCCTCCATTCAAAAACTATCCGAAAGAAGCGATGGAATTTTTCGCGTCACTCTTACCGTTCCCGAGATATTGCCCAAAAAAGTTCCGATTTTGGGAGATTTAAGAAGCCATATCTCAGGACCCGTAAGTCATAGAGAGATTATATTGGTGTTGATCAACACCTAAGAGGATGGTGAACATCTTGGTACAGAATAGTAACTGTGGCCACTCGCCAACTGGCGACCGTTTCCCAGATATTGGCCAAAGAAGTTTCGATGGGAAATTTAAAGAGCCACATCTCGGGAACCGTAAGTCATCGAAAGATTATATTTTGCGAGTTCTTCAAATTTGAGCCCTCCATTTTGAGCATGTGTCTTCGTAAAACAAAATATCGTAGAACGTTTTAACAAAACTCTTCAACGAAACGTATGGAAAAAATTTAGTACTCAAGGAAATTATAAATGGATAGATATATTACACGAATTGTTTAATGAGTATAATAATAAAAGTACATAGCCTCTGGAAGTTAATAAGAAAATTTAGTTCTTTCTAAATTAGTTCTGGCAATGATCTTGGAGCATTCTAAACTGGTTACTTTTGACGTAAGGATTGCCATTACTTGATGTTCACAACACGGAATTCATTACAATCTGTAGTATAAATTAAGGCGCGTAAGGATTATGTATTACCAAAGATAATAAAACAATAATTCAAGCCTTCGTTTAAATTCCAATTTATATTATAAAGTGTTTGAGAGAAAAGATGGTATCCTGTTCCATATATCACAACAATCTAAAGAAAGCCTATATATTTCTGTAGCTGGTTAAATTGTAAGATTTTGCCTCGACTACCACACTGCAATGCCCTGAGGACGAATACATCGATTGGCCGCTGCTTCGTCATAAATCAAGCTTAACTCACGCCGCTCGTTCTGCTTCTCTAGACAAATACATTGGACAGGGAATTGCAACATGCGTTATATCAGTACACAGACACCGTACAGCATTCACTACATTAATCTTTTAGTGTAAATAAAAAGCAGCTTTTAAAATTTGTAAGTTTTTTTTTTCTACATAAACAAGCCGTATTAGTCTCTACTTAGTTTACCAATAAACATTTACTTCTTTAATGATTGGATGGATCAAATAAGATTCACGCAATCCAATTTCGCAATTGATAATTTTATTCACCGTATATTACAGAAAGTTTCTTACAAATTGTTCCTCCATGCTCTTCGTAGTTTAATAAAAGAACATGTAAACAAGGATTTTAGGAAACCTAAAAATGGATTAAAAGATAGCGATCTTGGCCAATAATTAGTTTTTGGTTCAGGGTTCACAAAAGTTTTGAACGACATCTAAATCGAGTTTCGTACTTTGATACGGAATAAGCACATCATACTGAGTTTAGGTTTGACTATACTATATGTAGTTCTCCAGGTTTAAGGACTATACGAAAATTTTTGATTGAAATGTATTTATTTTTTTTTCTTTAAAAAAGGGGGGAAGTCTGTACTTTTGATGGCTACTGTTCATGAACAGGATACGTTGTTCATAAAACTCAAAAATCATACACCTATCTGTGCTTTCATCTAAATGATCTTCCTTTCTCTGATGTGTATTATTATTATTATTAATATTATTATTATTATTATTATTATTATTATTATTATTATTAAACGTCCATCTTCAGTACCAATTATTATTATTATTAATGTAAGGCGATTTCTTATGGTTCAACCAGTATTCTCTTTTCCTCAGTAGACACCACCTTTCCTCATTCGATGAGAGCGAATGCATGCTACGTGAAATTTACAGCTACGATTAAATGTGCTTAATTACAAGAAAAGCTATCCCATATCGAAATAGTAGCCAGATAAAAGAGAACTCTGACAGAATGTGATCGCTCTTTCTGCAGCAACGATGGGAGAAATAATATTAGTTAATACAGCATTAATCATATTGATGCTTTCATTTGATTTGATTTTGAGTTAGCGTTCCTTTCAGCAGCGAGACTATATGAAACGTGGACCAACAACTTAACGTGGGTTCCGAACTGCATGGGCTCCCGCCAGGAATCGAACCCGAGTCTCCCACGCCAAAGGCGCGTATGCTAACCGCTTAGCCACGAAGGAGCTCGTGACGTTAATTAATACGGCTACTTGACGTTAATTTCCAACGTGGTCAGATCGATTTATTGGTTGGTACTTTGCAATGTAAGCAGCAAAGGGAAACTACTACATTCTCTTAGTCTGGTGAAAAAATATGTTAGCATATTTTTTTAAAAATGTCATTTAAAGTCAGAAATAATCCAAAATAATGTTTTATTTCTGGGATATCTATGACTCACTCTTTTAACACGCAGAAAGAGTTAACACCGTTATTTTTACGTATTATTTCTATCAACAGTGAGTGTTATTGTCAGGAATTCAAAAGATTCCCAACGACTTCCTACAATATGTCAGGCGCTTTCAACACCTCCTCTCACTTGTTCCTCATTCACAGCTGCCACTGAACAACAACCATTCTAATATTAATATTACAACCATGGGAAATGCTGTCACATTTCTTGCGCCAGTGTTCAGTACGTGAACTAGCGCGAGAGAATGATTTTAGTAAATGTTTAGATATTAAAATTACGTTCACAAGATACGTCTTAATTATATTCTTCGGCACTTGCTTAGTAATTAATTACTTTCATTTGGTGTAATCCTACTACACTTTCTCCCCGTTAAACCACAATATATGTCAAACCACAGAAAATAATTTCACAATGACTGACATATTTAATTACTAAAGATATGATATTTCACCAAGACTCCTACGCGAAATGATCTTGATTTTAATTATTTAAAGAAAAGCACTGCGGCTGAAAAGAAAGGCACTTAGTTCTGGTGCGAACAGTCCCTAGTTCATTCCCAGGCCGCAGAGTATGATGGACAACGCTGTTTCCCAGTGGCGGATCTAGAAAGTAAAATTTCGGGAAAGGGGGCAGCCAGAACACAGATTATATAATAGGTATATCATGAGTTTACTATAAACTTTCAAAAATATATGAATAATAGCTTAAAATATTTTTGCCACTTAAAAAAACTGGAGAGCTCCTTCGTGGTTAAGAGGTTAGTGTACGCGCTTTTGGCGTGGGAGACCAGAGTTTGATTAACGGCGGGAGCTCATGTGGTTCGGATTCCACGTTAATCAATAGGCCCCATCTCATAGAGCCTCAAACTCAAAATCAAATCAACTCAATTAAAGAACTGGTGGGCCAAAGCCCCCGCCCCGTGCTAGAACCGCCACTGCTGTTTCCGTTGACTTTTTCTTTCATTTCTATTTTCTCTTCTTTCAATTTCACTAATTCTTTTGTAATCAATCGCTCGAATTTTGGAAGTTAAATATTTACTTTTCATTTCAATTATTAAATGTACCTATAAAAGTAAATAATTTCGCTTATGGTTTTACATTTAAAAAGTACAAATATGACAATACGTATATTATATATCACAATAATATATTTATGCAATTAAATATCACACTAAAATATACAAGGAACACGGTGGTCTATCTCCAATTTCTTTATTTTATTAAATTTTCCATAATCATTCACTTAAATTACTCATCCGTCTTCTTTTGTCTAAACTGCTTAAACCTGAGACGTTAAACTAAAAGATTTAATTTTCATTAAAACATACGAAAGTGAAAGCTAAATAACGTAAGATTAGTAATTTGTAACATTTTGATCCCCTAAGTGATTCTGCCTAGCCAAGTGACACACAACTTTTGGCTTTCTACACCTATTCCTCTATTAGTTCAAGTGGCTTCTCTATTGTTTTGTACGAAGGCGTGTAAGATTCCACGAAGAATCAAGCAGGATACACGCTAGGGATGGCCGGAACGGGTTTTCGGCTCTAAACGGGTGCGGTTCTAGATCCGGTTCCGCAAGCGGGTTTTCGGATCCACGTCTGGAACCGGGTTTTTGGATCCATGTCTGTAACCGGTTCTGAAAAAAAGGATTTCCAAGAACCGGTTCTGAAAATGGATCTCCAAGAACCGGTTCCGCCGCCGGAACCGGAACTTTGCGGCCATCCCTAATATACGCACTACCACCATGTCTTTTCACAGGAGCACAGAAGCAAGATACAGAATTTAAAAATAGAAATAGAGACAAAGCGTGGACAAAGGGGAAAAAAGGTAAGAATACTTATACCTTTTATCCTTTTTTTAAGGTAAACGGATAGAAATTTTGAAGTTTATGATAAAGCATCAAGTAGCTCGACACTTTTCAGTATATGATTGGGAGGAAAAAGATTGTGTTCTTGAATTTAAATTAAAACGCACTTTTAGAATTAAAACTTACCCAAATCGTAATTGGGGGGGGGGGGGTCTTACGAAAAAAGTTTGATTTGAATTGAATTGTAGTTTAGCGTCCCTTTCAGCAGCAAGGCTATATGACAAGTAGACCTACAGCTTAATGTGGAATCCGAACTACAGGAGCTCCTGCCGGGAATCGAACCTTGGTCTCCCACTCCAAAGGCGCGTACACTAACTGCTTTGCAACAAGGGAGTTCACGAAGAAAAAGAAACCCATGTGTTATAGTTATTTCTTCAGTATACAAACATTTGTTATGTATCTAAAATCTCATAAGCCTTTTCATTATTATTCTGGGTTCAGTAAAGCTTGATTGGGTCTAGGCGGAGGCACTGATCTTGGGAAGGCGAGGAGGCCCGGCCCGTTGCAAAGTTTTCTCGGTCCTCTTAAAATATGGATATATTTATTTGGATCTTTGCTTGAATATATGACAATTAAATACCATACTTGCACGCAACCCCCCCTCCCGTTATACAAAAGTCGGCGCCGCTGGTCCTAGACTGGAAACGGCTGAGAAATTCTCTTTATATATATATATATATATATATATATATATATATATATACAGGGCCGGATTTAGGGGGATGCAAAGGTGCACACCCCTTCGTTGTAAATATACACTACCTAAAATAAGAAGCTAGCAGTGAGTTTTGCAAAATGAATAGTTTCAGTCAATTTTCTGAAGGTTGAAGGACCGAGAGCAGACACAGCATTTCCAGGGCACTTCCTCATTCACACTACAAATGCCTAAAGGCATTTAAAAAACTCAAATTCAATGGCAGTTATTTGGTGCATCCCCCTCAGAAAATCCTGGATCCGGTCCTGTATATATATATATATATATATAGGGTGAGTCATAAGTCTCAATACAAGATGACTAATGTTTATTTTTTATTTTCCAGGTAGTAAGTCTCCATACAAGATGACTAATATTTATGTTTTACGTATTTTCATTTGTATGGAGTCTTATGACTCACCCTATATATTTATTTATTTATTTTAAGCTGCTGTGAATTAATGCAGGTTTTGAACCTTACATGTAAACTGCCCTACATTGCTTGAAGTGGAACGGAATTAAATGTACTAAAAACCATAACAATCACAGGTCTGTCTACTATAGAATCCCAGCAGTATACAAATTTGCTGTTTTGAACTGACAAAGTCTTCGAAGGCAACATGACCACTGTCTTGGTTGTCGAAGACTTGTCCCTACAGAACACCTCCAGACGATGGAAAAGGTGGAAGCTAGAAGACGAGGTCCAACGAGTGGTAGATAGGGCAGTGCTTCGTATCGCAATACATGCAGCTTTTGTAGTACTGTTTTTCATATTATTGTCGTGTACATTGGTTAGACCTTTGTTGTTAAACAATGCTTATACAGACATTATAGTTTTTGGTATATTTAATCAATTTCCTGAATCACTGAATTTGCCTTGATTGAGTAAGCTGTAGTAGATTAATCCAGCCACGAAGTACGTCACAATCATTATAATTTTTCGAATGTAACGTGAGCGCTGGAAACGTTTCAGGAACAGAAGCGTGATCCAACAACTGAGAGAATGTATCGGCAGTCAAACACGATTAACAGGAGTAACAGCAGAGTAGGGTAGAATTCAAAACGCTGTTTTCCTTGATGCTCACTCAATTTATCCATCTTTTCACCTTTTTTAGTTTCTCCAAATGGTAACATGATCATGACCTTCTGTATCTTCCAAGCATGAGATTCCAGTAAAGAATTTTCGGAATGAGCAGCATATTAGCTCACATTATTTAAATTACCCCGCGCATTCATTAACGTTTCGAACTGTTTGGGTTCTTCTGCGACCGACTTGAAATACACTGTAGTAGATTTTGCGAAAATCATATTTTGGCATCCTATTCTGTCAAGCCTGAAAAAAAGATGAAAGCACAAAGATATTTCCTATAATGTGCTGCAAACGTCCAGAACATGCCATAACATAACAAGGTCTACAAACAACAAATTTTATGACCTCAGTTCTGTATCAAGTGAAAACTCTCGAATTCCTGCATTAAATCTGCGCAATCCAATCCAGTAGGACACGCAATATCAAATTAGTTATGCACTCCATCAGAAAATTAAATCTTTGGAAGACTCAAGAAAAATGGCCATTTTCTTTGTCCGCCGCGCAAATCATGCTGGATTTAGTCACGGGCCACCACTGATGTTAACATACCAAACCATTGTTAAAATATTTCTCACTCAACGAAAGATAAATCTTGAAATATCAGTTGAACATTTTGAGGTTACAAGAGGAAAAATTGTTTCTTTCCACCCGCAAATAGTGACAGAATTCAATAGCTTGTCCTCTATCTCTTTTGTCCTTTGCATATGGATTATGCAGATATATTCTCCAAAGACGAACAAAAAGTGAATGAATATGCATGTAGGCAGAAGACAAGGAAAGGAGGAACTCATCAATGTAAACGACTGAATTACTTCGGAATGACAAGGGAAAAGGGAGAAATCAGAGCTTCCAATCAGACAGTTCTATCTGGTGTAGAAAACCGGTTAAGCTTTTGAGGTGTTAACAGAAACTTATTCCTGTCTGTCTATTCTGAGGATGAACTGCGTTAATATTACAATCACGACAATAAATCAATGAAATACATCATTGTCCTCGTTACATATTTCGTATCTATACATAAATTACTAATGCAGTATAGTTTTACTGGCATGTTATTATAAACCAAGGTTGAAGCTCAAGTTTGTTCACAATAAATTTTGACGCTATTGTCTTGAGAATACTCACGTCAATATTATTAGTTATTACGAATATTTTTATTATTTTTATGTCACAAGAAAAATTACACTTTCTTCAGCATTTTTCACTGAAAATATGCAATACTGTATTTGCCTACATTTATCAGCGCCTTTTATTTTGTTTTTGTGGAACAAACTGCTAAAGAAATTTCAATTTGCATCGCAATTTCTAAGTTTTGCATCGAATATTCGGCACTGAAAGGAAATACTTATAATTATTAAACTTCCAAACTATTCTATGCATAAGTGTCAGAAGTCTTATAAAAAGGCTTTGTCCGTCCGTTCGTCCGTCTGTCAACAGGTATCAGAGCAAAAACGGTAAGAGATGTCAAGATGCGGTTTTCTGCAATTGATTCAGTGTCCCAGGTATAACTTCCACTTCCTCCTTTAATTATCTATTAAAACCACAAGTGGTTCAAACTAGTCAGCCCAGTTTCAACGTTTACTGCCATAGAATGAAAACGATAATAATTTGCGCGAAGCATTTTATTTTATTTATTTATTTATTTATTTATTGGCAAACGATTCAATGTCCCACGAAAATATACAGTGGCCCAAAAGTAGGTATACAGTCCCGTACTGATTTTTATATAATTTCTTCCTGTTATCAAACAGGTAGACCTAGTTTCTTTATTAGTTGTTCTTAACGTCTTTTTACTACGGATGGCTACAAAGTTCCGGTTCCGGCGGAACCGGTTCTCGGATATCCGGTTTTCAGAACCGGATCTTAGGAACCGGTTCCAAACCTGGATCCGAAAACCCGGTTCCAGAACCGCATCTTAAAAACCGGTTCCAGATCTGGATCTGAAAACCCGGTTCCAGGCATGGATCCGAAAGCCCCCAAAGACCCGTAAAGGAGGCACAAAGTTCACCTTCAAAAAAATGCAAACAGGACCATGCACTTGTGCCTTCCCCACCCAGACCCGCTTGTGCCCCCAGAAAAAAAATTTGGTAAAGCAGTGGGTGTTTAGCCAAATGAGTTGGCCAGTTCGCCTGTTAAGCCAATAAGTTTGCCAGTTACCCAGTTTATTTAGCCAAATGAGACAAGCTGCCGCCGCCTGCCTGTCGCTTCCACCATTTCATCTAGCACACTGTTCACAGCCTGCCAGCAGCTCGGGTTTAGCATAGGGATGGTCACAAAGTTTCGGTTCCAGCGGAACCGGTTCTTGGAGATCCGGTTTTCAGAACCGGTTCCAGACCTGGATCCGAAGAACCGGTTCTAGACCTGGATCCGAAGAACCGGTTCCAGGCCTGGATTCGAAAAACCGGTTCCGGAACCGGATCCGTTCAGACCCGAAAACCGGTTCCACCAGGAACCGGTTCTGGCCATCCCTACTTTTTACTTATAACTTGACCCCGGAACAGTCGAAGCAAGTAAATTTATAAACTAGAATATTACACTTAATCAATGCAAGGGTGTATACCTACTTTTGGGCCACCCTGTATAATGACTACTTAGAACACTACCCAAACCGGAGGTGGTTCAAATTTACTATCACTTCCGGCTTCAATACTGATTTCCATACAGCAAAAACGGGAAGAAATATTGAGATACCGCCATGTTTTTTGTTATCGATTCGGCGTCCCAGAAACACGCTTCATCCCGTCCTAAATTCTCTATCCTAAGCGGAAGTGGTTCAAATTAGTCATTTCCGGTTTCAACATTTATCGCCAAAGACCACAAATTGTAATAGATTAGCGAAAAGCTGTTTTCTGCAATCAATTCAGGGTCTATTGACACAGGGAGAATCTGTTGTCACAGCTCATACTATTCTCCCGAAATCTAAAGTGATAGAAATTTACTACTACTTCCGGTTTCAATACTGATTTCCATAGTGCAAGATCGGTAAGAGGTATTCAGATGATTATTTTTCTTTCAATCGAGTATGCGACCCAAAAATTGGTTCCATTATGTCCGAAACTCTCTATTCAAATTTGTCATTTCCGGCTTCAACTTTTACGCTAAAGAATGGAAACGTTAATAGACAACGCACAGCAAACTTTTCCAAACGATTTAGTGTCTCAAAACAACATACCAAAACCGGAAATGGTTCAAATTTACTATTTCCGGTTTCAATATTCATTTCCGTAGAGTAAAACGGAAAGAGAGATCGAGATGCAGTTTCTGCAATCAATTCAGCCTCCCAAGAATAGGTTCCATGTCCTCCGATAACCCTATATTCAAACCGAAAATGGTTCCAATGAACCATTTCCGGTATAAACATTTATCCCCACAGAACAAAAATGGTAACAGATATCGACAAGTTGTTTCTTGTAAACGATACAGTGTCACACGAAAACATACCAATTCTATTTACAACACTCAACCAAAACCGGAAGTATTAAAAATTTACTACTATTACCAGTTCCAATACTGACTTTCACAGAACAAAAAGGGTAAAATATATCGAGATGTAGTTTTTTGGAATCGACTCAGCGTCCCAGATATATGTTCCATGCTCTCCGTAGACTCTTTACGCAAACCAAAAGTGGTTGAAATCAACCGGTTTCAACATTTATCACGATACAACACAAGTGGTAGTAGATACTGATAAACAGTTTTCTTCAACCGATATGACGTCTCAAAAGTATATGTCATCGCAACCCAAAACACTCTACCGAAATCGTAAGTAGCTGAAATTTATTAGTACTTTCCGTTTCAAACCTGAACTCCATAGAGCAAAATCCGTAAAAGATATCGAGAAGCATTGGTCCGCAATCGATTCAGTTTCCCAAGATAACGTTTCACCTCCGCTGTTAATCCTCTATTCGAACGGAAAGTGGTTCAAATTAGCGATTTTTCGGTTTCAACATTTATCGCATAACAAAAAAACAGTGAGGATAGCGGACGATAAATCCATATATGACAGAAGCCTTTTCATATGGATTTATCGTCCGAGGAACAGATTCTGTCTTTGATTTTATTACTCTATTACAATCACTAATTATAGATATACTACTTGAAGTTTGAGTATTGAATTCGTGAAGTTCGGAAGTCTACTGTAGTTTCACACTGTGAAACGAAATTCAATTGTATTTATTTATTATTTTGTTATGGTTATTTTATTTAATTGTTCAAATATTAAAACGAAACTTTTGCATATGAGTGTACAATCACGAACATTTTATTAGTGTAGTACAGAAAGAAAAACAGCTAAAAAAACGTCAGAAGACAAATAACTTTTCAAAAAAAAAAAAATACAAAAATAAGCCACAAAGAATTATTACGAGGTTGTTTCTTACATTCTTTTGTCTCTCAAACTAGTATATAAGTTTGAAAAATCGGAACATTATTTATCATGAATCTTGAATATCTTGGAAGCTCCAACGATGATTGTCTTCAGTATACGCTACACTGAGATTTGAGAGAGACCACCAAATCTAAAGCCTGTGACAAGTATCTTGACATTTCAGCTAAGCGAATAAAACGCAAGCACTGACGCGACCTTGCCAAGTGGTAAAGGGGTGTGGCTATGGCTAAGCAGACAAACTACAGCGCGATCAGGTGAGAGGGAATAGACGTGGATGTGTGCAAAATAAACGTGGCAATACCGCTGGCCTCTCATTTGCTAGCAGCATTTAAAGGGAATTTGGAGCGCCGCCTTCAAATGCCAAGATGTTTGTCACGCCGTTTAATACGTAAGTTTTAACCTTTCTTTAAATATTAGTCTCTGAAGAAGTAATTTCTTCATGGCAGTCTCCTACAAGGCCTCATACATAACAGCTCTTACAGCTTATTTTGTAATTACTTGTTAATTCAACATTGTTTGAAATATGCAGACTTTCTTTGAACTCACTGAATCAATAAATCAATAATTAGTTATTAATTGTAACAAGTCTGCATGCTTGTAATATTTTTATGGAAATCTTTGTAATAAATCCATATATTGAAATTCTTTTCTTTCCACACGTACTACCAAAATAATAGAAAACTGTTATCAATAGTAAAAGATACTAACCACTATACATAATTCTCATACCAAATATAAACCTTATATATATATATATATATATATATATATATATATATATATATATATATATATATATATATATATATATATAAATTAAACACTTTTACATGGACATGAGTAATAAAAATAATCATTTTTGTGTCACAAACAAATATGATAATGAAAAATAAAGTAATGACAACGGGAGACGGATGCTAAGGGAAGTGAATGATGATGGAAGAATTGGGAAAATGAGAACACGGGAGGAAATGGGAGTACCCCGAGAAAACTCACGGGCACGATGTTGTCTACCACAAATTTACTTGGCCGGAATCGAACCACGGACCCCACGCAACAGAGGTAAGTAAGTGCTTCTCCACTTTTCTCACTTGAAGAACCAAAACAAATATACGAAATCAAATACACACTAAAACTAACTAACTCTATGGCCTATGGAACCCGGAGGTTCAGTGCCGCGTTCACAAAAGCTCTCCACTGACTTCTATCCTTAGCTAATTGCATCCAGTTTCTACTTTGTATTCCTATCTCTGCGAGATCCATCTTAATATTGTCCTCCCATCTGCGCCTAGGTCTTCCTAATGGTCGTTTTCCTATGGGTCTACCAGTCAAGACTTTGAAAGCGTTTCTACTTTCTTCCATTCTAGCTACATGACCTGCCCACCTAAGCCTCCTAGACTTGACGACCCTAACAATGTTGGGTAAACCGTATAAACTATGTAGTTCCTCGTTATGAAGCTTCCGCCATTCCCCATTCTCGTTCCTCTTGGGTCCGAATATTCTTCTCAGGATCCTGTTCTCAAATACTTTCAGTCTATGTTCTTCCCTCAGAGTAAGCGACCATGTTTCACAACCATACAGAACAACAGGCATGATTATCGTTTTATATATTTTAAGCTTCAAATCAAATACACACTAAGGATAATATTTTGAATTTTGACCTTTCCTCGTTTGAAAAACTTAGTTCAGAAGTGCCTGTTAACACGCAATAAGATTCACGGCAGAGCTTGAACTCACTTAATATTTTGAGTTTTTGTTCTGTCATCAGTCAGCGACCTGCTCTTAAACTGCAAAGAAAAACAAGGCAGCAACTGACTAATCAATATTGTGAACTAATTTAGTCAAGTTCAAGATACTTAACACGTTTGTTTTAAGCACGCTAACAGTATTCTCGACGTGTGCAAATGAAACCACCCGTTCAAACAGGAAGATTCGCTCTGGACAACCTTTATGCAAATCATGCTTACTTTCAGCACTCACCGCAAAGCCAACTCAACGCTATATTCTCAATGACAATAAACAAACCATCATTTGTTAACGCGAATACTTGTTTAGACTCAAGTGGATTGTTTGTCCATTTACTAATTTATTCCTGAAGGAAAAGAAAACAACTTATGAATCAAAAACGTCAGACGAAATGTATAAAGAGTAATATTTGGCGTTGCATCAACTTGTGGAATATTTATGTTTCAAAAATTGATACAACGCCAAATAGTACTAAAAGAAAATATAAGTTAGTGTATTTAAAAGAACTAATTACTAAGACTACGGATTAAAAAATGAAATGAAATCTTTCAGTTTTACGTCCCACGCTTATGCCGGTTAGGGTAAAGGAGACGATGATTATGAGAAATGAATGAAATGGTGGAATGAAGAAAGTGGGAGGAAACGGGAGAACCCCGAGAAAAACCCACGAGCACCGTGTTTGTCCACCACAGACTACGGATTAAGAGAACCAATGGTTGATCGCGGCAGAAACAACGTTTCCCACTCGATTCTCTCCTGTGTCAAGTCAATCAAATCAGAGTTCTTGTACACGACTTTGGGAGATCTTGCTTTTATAATATGCATTCTACCAATTGCTTCTTGAAGAAAGTAACTGCTAGCATTTATAATCGGTCATAAGCCTGATGCTTAAGCTATTCATTATCAAAAATGAGTGTATACATTACCAAAGTGTCCCTCCATTCATCCTATATCAAAAATGAGAAAATATTTTCGATATGCTCCGATTAAGCTTAGCTTAAGCAAATGCTGGAACTCAAAATTCAGTAAATTTGATTCATATTTGATTCATATTCATGGTTCATGTATATACATCAATTTCTTAACTTCAGACTCGAAAATATTTGAATATGCATAATACGCAAAAAATGTTAATTCAATTGTGCTAAAGGGGCCGCGGTGGCTCAGTGGTTTAGCGTTCACCTCTGGTGTTTGGGGTCCCGGGTTCGATCCCAGCCCCCGCCAAGTGAACTTTGTGGTGGACAAACACCGTGCGCGTGGGTTTTCTCGGGGTTCTTCCGTTTCCTACCACTTTCTTCATTACACCATTTCACTCATTTCTCATTATCACCGTCTCCTTTAGCCTAACCGGCATAACCGTGGGACGTTAAACTTAAAGATTTCATTTCATTTTTTTCAATTGTACTAAAATTAGCCCGCCCCTTCTCCCTCGACGTGAGGTAGGTGACACTTTAAAAAGTTAAATGGGAACCCCCATTAGTTGTCGGGATTTTTATTCGAAACATTGTAAAACGTTTACGACAAAAGAGTGGTACTATTTATAGCAAATTTACTCTGGAATGAAACGTGTGGCATCCCAATTCAAGATGCCTTAGAAAACTTGGTTTTCATTTGAAAATCTTTAAGTTTAACGTCCCATGATTATGCTCTTTTTTTAGGCTAAGGGAAACGGATGATGAAGGTAAGTGAATGATCATGGAATAATCAGTGGAATAAGTGTGGGAGGAAACGGGAGTACCGTCGGAAAACCCACGGATAAGGATGTTATCCACCACAAACTTACTTGGCCGGGGATTGAATTAGGGACCCCACGCACCATAGGTAAGTGCTCTATGAATCGAAGAAATATTTCGAATACACTTCACGTATTTTTCCTCTGTAGAATCCAAATCTGAAATAAGGAAATACGCTTTACCATTTAAACTTTTCGAAGTTTCCAAGCCGCACCCGCAACGGTTGAATTTTTCGCAGGTAAAAAGGTTCCCTCCAAAAATACTAATATTTAATTTCGAACATTTTTTCATTTGATTCTCATTCTCTTGATATTTTGTAGTCTCAATTTAACCAACTCACTCTCTATATACACGTGCTCACCATCTTCTGTTCACTTGTTCCTCGTTTCATATGGAATCTTCGCTCTTAAGAGGCCCCATCAGAGCGAAATTACAATGCAGCTAATTTTACAGTAATTATGTGATATCTTCAAATAGATTAGAAAAGTGGAACAAGAGCTCGCTAGCTAATATTATTTTACATGAGATACCATTATCACGACTCACTTATCTGCTTTCGATTTCCAGCCATTTAGAAATGAAATGAAATCTTTGAGTTTTACGTCCCACGGTTATGCCGGTTAGGCTAAAGGAGACGATGATGATGAATAATGAATGAAATGGTGGAATGAAGAAAGTGGGAGGAAACGGGAGAACCCCGAGAAAACCCACGCACACGGTGTTTGTCCACCACAAAGTTCACTTGATTGGGGCTGGGATCGAACCTGGGACCCCAAGCACCAGAGGTGAACGCTCTACCACTGAGCCACCGCGGCCCCTCCAGCCATTTAGAAAATAGGCATTTATTTTCGCGTTTCTAAATGGCTAGAAACGGAAAATTACTCGTGACAACGGTACCTCATGCAAAATAATATTGTCTAGCGCGCTCTTGTTCCACATTTCGATTTTTTTTTTTTTTATCTATTTCAAGATATTATATAACTATTGTAAAATTAGCGGTATTTTAATTTCGCAGTGATTAGGCCTCTTGGCTCCCATTCCATATTCAGATTCTCTCTCATGTGGACAGTTGATCATCTCTCATTACACTCGTAAGGCCTTTCTCTTCTTTATTTACTCTCGATTTCCAAAATCATTAGCTTCCTTGTTACATACTTCTAATCCTTTAAATAAATAAATATTGTCAAAACCCCCCTCGGTTGCACCTTCTGTATTTACTTTTTCAGGTTTCATACTTTTACCGTATCCTTATTGTATAATGTCTGATTCTGGCCTTCTTAATATGTAGACACATGCATCTCACGCCATTCATATTTTTCTGTTTCTGTATACACTGTTGATGGCGTGACTATGATTTTAATTTCCTGTGTTTGTGACATTTCAGCGGAGAGCAGATACTGGGAAACGATTCTGTGAACAATACTAATCTAAGTGCCGATACGAACCCTAGCAAATGCCAATATAACATAACTTGTTTCAAGTCAGCCATTCTGTTCCCTCAAGTCTCAAAATATTACGCTCATTTCTCGAGTTGTCAAAATCAACGTATTTTTTTAAAATGAAATCTTTAAATTTTACGTCCCACAGTTATGCCGCTTAGGCTAAAGGAGACAGTGATTATGAGAAATGAATGAAATGGTGGAATGAAGAAAGTGGGAGGAAACGGGAGTACCCGGAGAAAACCCACGAGCACGGTGTTTGTCCACACGGCGCGAGCTGGGATCGCACCAGGGACCCCAAGCACCGAAGGTGAACGCTCTACCAGTGAGCCACCGCGTTCCCAACGTAAATGTTAATCAAACTATCATACAGTATCCATATTCCTCTCTTCATCTTAATTTAGACCTTCTTATAACAATTCTGTTCATTTGCTGCCAATTTCTCTATCATCTTCGTATTTTCCTATGTTTCTCTCTTCTCGTTCACGTGTTTGAGCCGAGTTTAGCAGAACTAGTGCGGATTTTTTCTCGTATTTTTTAAATATGTAGTGTTTTAGGAGCGTAACTATTGAATTGAGCGATGTAAAGCTCCTATGTTCAATTTGAGTTTCGTTCACCGTTAATAACACAAAAATTCGAAAACTGACAACAAGGTTTATGAATAATGACAATTGATTATGTTTTTCACTGATAGTACCCCCCCCCCAAAAAAAACTACATTTGATTAACACTAAAATCTGGGTTGCTGTTGTTTACGTATATGCAACCCGTAATTCGTAAATGTATTGTGGGGTTGCATCTCATTTAGGGGTATCAAATAGTCTTGTGCTTCTGCGTTCATTCGGCAATTGTGTTCGGCAATACTGTTTACTGAGCACATTCGGTACATTGTTTCATGAAACCGCGTATATCTGGCATCGGTAATTCCAGCTTAGAGTTCTATTAATATAAAGCTGCCCGTATGTTAGTTCTCCATCTCAAATGTCATTACGTAGTTTAATTCACCATGCATGAGTGTTCATATATTGAAAAGGAAATACTGGAGAACAAAAGAAAGAGGAATAAGGTAACGAACGGAATTTCCAGTTTAATACTTGAATAATTAAATTGTATAAAAAATAATGTGAAATAGTTCTCTGTCTAAAGACCGATCTTTCGAGATTTTCCAATAGTTTAAAAATGATTCCTTATGGAAACTGGAGAATTAATGCGACGTTGAACAAACTACTTACAAACCGTCTCAAAGAGAAACCTTCCAGGACAATAAAAGGATCAAGTTCTTAGAAGAATGGAATCATTTTAGTTTCTACAGAAACAAAAGAAAGACAAATAGGCCTTCTGTTCATACCTCAAATGTAGGAACGTCGAGAGGAATTGTATTGATCACCTTTGTTTTCCTTTCTTCTGTGGTGTTGTTTCTGCTGATATCCTATTCTACGTAACACATGGTGCTCTCTAAATTATTCAATGATTAAAAAACTAGTTATTAGGAGAATAGGTTAAGCCGAAAAGGAATATATTCGAATTTTGTCGTCACTTATTTCAGAAAACGAAAGTGGGAACGAAAGGTAATAATAATAATAATAATAATAATAATAATAATAATAATAATAATAATAATAATAATAATAATAATAATAATAAGAAGAAGAAGAAGAAGAAGAAGAAGAAGAAGAAAAAAGAAGAAGAAGCTAAATCAATCAAGTGATTCGGAAAATAACTGATTCTCCTTAATAGATGATCTTTTAAAAAATAATTCATTAACAAGTATTGCCGTATCTTATTTTATATTATACAATTCGCTCGAACTAGAAGGGGGGAAAAAAGCCAAAAGTCTCAAAGCGAACTACAGGCTTTAGGAGTACGTAATTCTTAATGCTCCAAAGCAAGCAGTAAGAAAGACACCAGAAAACTGGTACTGGTTCGCTGGTTGCTGCCGAATTTATAGGCATCCAGAGTGGCAGTGGTGCTGGTGCTCTCCTGTTGTCAAGTACTTTATAAGAGGTACCAGTGGTCCGTCGTCTCCTGCTCATAGTAATCCCATATGGTGTACGAGGGTCACTACGAAAGTTTTGAGATACGCAGTGTTGTGGCACAGTATTTGAATTCCAGCAGTTACGTTCGGTAGTGGTATCCAGAGCGAAGAAGCGAAGCAAGTTTCAACTCGCCTCACTTATCGGCGTGGCCGTACCGCGTTCACTTGTTTGTTGATGTAAGCAGTATTCGGCTGTCTAGAATGGAGCTCGAAAGGGAACATTTTCGGGCAATGTTCCTTTACGGTTTCAAAAGTGGTTTGAACGAGACACAAGGTCTTGACCGTTTGCAGGAGGCATTTGAGGACCTTGCTCCTTCCCGTGCCAAAGTGGTTTGGTGAATTCAGAAGAGGCCGAACATCGCTTAAAGATGAAGAGAGAGCTGGACGTCCGGCAACAGCTGTGTCAGATGAAAACATTGCCGCTGTGGAACAAACGATTCGAGAAAATCCTCGAACAACTTTCAAGGACATTGAATCTACAGTAAACATTGGATCGCCAGCAGTAACAAAAATTCTTCATGATCATCTTTCGGCTCAGGAAGGTTTCATCTCGTTGGGTGCCTCACACTTTGACTGAACAGCAGAAGCGCATGAGTGTGGAATGGTGTGAAGAAATGCTTGCAAGATTTGATGGAGGCAATTCTCGACGCGTCTCTGACATTGTTACTGGTGATGAGACTTAAATCTATCAATTTGACCCTGAAAATAAACGCCAGTCTACAGTTTGGATCTTTCCAGATGAAAATCCACCCACGAAAGTGAAGCGACCCCGAAGTGTGGGGAAGAAGACGGTCGCAACTTTCTTCTCCAAATCTGGCCATGTTGCAACTGTTCCACTTGAAGAACAAAGGACTGTTCCTGTTCAGTGGTACACCACTGTTTGCCTAACAAAAGTGTTCCAGAAGATTCGGGAACGGCGTCCAAGAACTGGATTGCGTGGGATCCTACTTCATCATGACAACGCGTCCGCACACACGACCAACATCACAATTCAGTTTTTAGAATCTACGGAGGTCAAACTTATGACTCATCCGCCGTATAGCTCTGACCTGGCCCCGTGTCATTTTTTTCTGTTCCCCAGGATCAAAGATCGCATGCGTGGAAAGAGATTTTGCAGCCCTGAAGAAGCTGTAGTGGCTTACGAGAACGAACTTTCAACACTTGAAGAGAAAGACTGGCAACACTGCTTCCAAAAGTGGTTTTCGAGGATGCAAAAGTGTGTACAGTGTAATTGTGAATACTTTGAGAAAATGTAAGAGTTAAATTGGTGAGAAAATGTAAGTGTTAAATTGATTTTAAGTATGTAAGTTATTTCACATCTCAAAACTTTCGTAGTGACCCTCGTATAGTAAATCCATGTAGTGTTGTTTACAAAGAAGAGTACACGGCATTGTCTTTATACATAAGCACGCGGTTCATTAGAGTAGTAAAAGAGCTTTATCATCATCATACTTACCACCATAAATAGTCTGCTATCGCTGGAGATTGCTTATCAGAATTCAGATAACTACTTTAGTGCACCAAAGTCCTCCGCTATAGTCTTCGTCGTCACCATTCGCGATTAACTTTCTTTAACATATAGGTATATCAATTGCAACTTCTTATTTTTCATTTGATTTTTTCCTTTTTTAAAAAAATCACAAAAATACTACATACAGATAATAGACCTACGAACTGGAAGAGATGATGGTAAACATACAATTAAGTACAAAGTGTATGTTGAGCAAGGGTCGAAAGCGCAACCGTTTTCACGTGAGAGATGTTTGAAAACCGGCGAAGGCGCTGATACAATGCCGAATATCTCGTGACCGCCGAAAGATATCGCTATCGGCTACCGGAGCGATATATGTGTGAATTCTCCATCTTTCTATAGGGATCCCCGTATCGTAGCTAGCGCTTCAGTCCTATCAGTACGTCACTGTACTTGCCGTGTGCGTGTTTCTGTGTAATCTTTTGACCCGACAGTATCTTTGCATGGTCATGCGATATTCGGCATTGTTCCAACGGCTTCGGCAGTTTTCAAACACGTGAAAACGGTCCCGCTTTTGATTCATGTTCGTTCATTATATATATATATGCATGTCTATTATCACCTTCTCCAGTTTTTATGCATATCGTAGCATAGTGCTAGTGTGATACTATCTTCATTTGTTTAGTATATACATATTTCCCTGCATGAACCTTTGGTTCTCGAGTTATGGGCTATAAAGTAGGATTTTGATTTAGTAAAATTTTCGCTAAAACTTTAACGTTAATTTGAAGTATAAGAAAGTAAATGAGGAGACAGTTGATTAGCTAACTGTAAATGTAGTGGGTACTAATAGTAAGGATTCGCTAAAAGCAACGAAGGACGAATATTTTCTGCAACACGGAAACAACATTTCTGTTCCGCTTTTGTTTTCTACCATATTCTATATCACATCTCTACTAAGTTAGTTTCTTCTGAAATATTGTATAATCCTAACCAGTTTCTAGCCCTCCTTACTGGTCTTGTAGCTAGCATGAGCGCCTTTTCTGTACGGTGCCCATGGTTCGATTCCCGGTGAGAGAATCTTGAAATATGAACACATTACGGTGTGTTTGGATTCCACTTTTAACAGTAGATTCACGTCTTATATGGCTTCGGTACTGAAATGGACGTTAAACCCCAATCCAACCAACTGCTTTTCCTCTTTTTAATTATTTCTTACCCTCGTATATAAATGTATCATGTGTAAAGGTGATGTCTAGCGAGGAAGGGTAAAACAGTAATTCAACTAATTATGGGGTCTAATACTGGATGAAGTAGCTATTGATGAGGAAATGTATCGTATCTATCTTTATATTACGTTTCTTAATATTCACATCCTGTTAAAAAGTTATTATTCAAGATTGCATAAGCAAAAAATTACAAAGTTGTTTGCAGTTATTAGCTCCTACATCAACTGAGACAAGTATTGAAACATCATATAACCAATGACTACTATGCTGGAAGAAGGAGCAGGTGGAGATCGCAAACTTTTGTATGTATATATTGTTAATAGAAAATTATTGTTTATAATTAGTCTATCCTAAGAGGATTGATATTGCCGGAATATGGTACGCTGGAGTGCTCCTCAGATATGTACAGGTAATTCTCCATCATCGCATCTCACCTACATGAGATTTAGGTCATCTTTGCTTGCGAAAATATTACCAGTAATCTCAAGAGTTTCTCTTCCTGATTCGCATCTAATTCAATTAATTTCATTGTTATATATATGTTCTTTCATTTTCTTGATGTTAGATTTTCTAGAAATCTCGTTTCCTTTGTGCTTTCCAATAAACCTTATTTAATCTCTCTGTTCTTTCCAACTACTCAACGATATCCTGTTTCCTAACTCTTACGCCTACGAAAAGCTTCATGCTTCTTAACAAAGTAACGCAGGCTCTTCTGTGTCTGCTGCACTTTATATCATTGATTAGTTTACTGTTATTCTCAAGTTAGATACAAACAGATATAAAGTTTAGCTATACGTATTCAAGAGATAGTAATACTTACAAGAACAAACAATAACAATCACCTACACAATTGTTTTATGTTGTCCTGAGAACTTATCAAGTTCTATTATTTTGCTTTTTTAAAAAATAAATTTCATATACTCAAGGAAGTTTTAATAGCTTTGCACTTTGCACTTTGCACTTTTTAATAGCTTTGCACTTTGCACTTTGCACTTTTTAATAGCTTTGCACTTTTAAAAATTTTGTAAAAAGACAATTTAGATGTTCAGTGTTTCTCAGGTATTACCATATCGATCGATATTTTCAATATCTTTTGATAGTTTGATCCTAGATATCTCAACCATTTTAGTATTCGATATTTTTGATACAATGTTTCTATACTCGATATTTTTCGATATATTGATCACGTTTCGACATTTTATCCACACTCATTTTTGATATCTAAATCCAGACAGGGCACATCTCTAAACATTAGAAAAAGATTTTACCATATCGCAATTTCTGAAATTCCACCCGTGTTTCTTTTGAACCACTCAATGTAAAGACGCATAATTTGGTCTATATCAATTTCTTTACCAGAGAATGCGAATGAGATACCGATTCATTCCCGAGCTCCTTCTTAGCTAAGAGGTTAGCGTACGCGCTTTTGGCAAGGGAGACCCGGATTCGATTCCCGGCGGGAACTCATGTGGTTCGGATTCACCGTTAATCTATAGGTTCACGTCTCATATAGCCTCGCTACTAAAAGGGACGTTAAACTCAAACTCAACTCAACAGATTCTTCCTGGAACATGTACGAATTTTCAGTACATGTAAAAACTCCTTTGTGTATAGTGATTTTTAAAAAAAACCTACAAAAACATTAGTTGGGAGCATCTCAAATCCACTACAATCTAAATTTAAGGTAAAATACGTTACAGTTGTTTGAAGTGTTGTAAACGTATCCCAAAATAACACAGGGTGTCTACTGAGTTTCATTTTCAAAATTTAAGCATATTTCCAGTATATTCAGTATAACTATCAGCAAAATTCCTATACCTAATACAATAATCTTCACACCCTTGATGAATTCAGGTTTGTGATTGTTTTACCATCAAAAGAATATTTTACTTTTAATAAATTTAGTTAACCTTGATTTTTTGAAATACAATGATTTTTTAACATTTTTAAAGGGTTCCCTAAATTCCCCTCACAGCTCTCCACTCCACCCATTGCTTTAAATGTCTAATTACAAAATGTATACAACTCTTGCTTTGGAAACATTTATAATGTCAATGGATACAAAATTGTTCCTAAGACTATTAAAACAATTATAAAAACGTATTGTTGACCGTAATACGGCAAATTGTGGAGGTGTTAAAATATTAAATAATACTTTTGATAAAGTGGATACTTTCAAATATTTAGGATCAATATTAACAGACGAAAATCATATTCACGAAGAAATTAAATGTCGACTAAAAGCAGAGAATTTGTGTTACTATTCGGTTCAAAATCTCTTGTCGTCGCGAATTCTGTCGAGGAATTTGAAGCTTAAAATATATAAAACGATAATCATGCCTGTTGTTCTGTATGGTTGCGAAACATGGTCGCTTACTCTGAGGGAAGAACATAGACTGAAAGTATTTGAGAACAGGATCCTGAGAAGAATATTCGGACCCAAGAGGAACGAGAATGGGGAATGGCGGAAGCTTCATAACGAGGAACTACATAGTTTATACGGTTTACCCAACATTGTTAGGGTCGTCAAGTCTAGGAGGCTTAGGTGGGCAGGTCATGTAGCTAGAATGGAAGAAAGTAGAAACGCTTTCAAAGTCTTAACTGGTAGACCCATAGGAAAACGACCATTAGGAAGGCCTAGGCGCAGATGGGAGGATAATATTAAGATGGATCTCGCAGAGATAGGAATACAAAGTAGAAACTGGATCCAATTAGCTAAGGATAGAAGTCAGTGGAGAGCTTTTGTGAACGCGGCACTGAACCTCCGGGTTCCATAGGCCATAGAGTTAGTTAGTTAGTTATTGTTGACAAATTACCAGTTTCATGATTTTTCCAGTATCAAAATTAAATTCCAGTATAATTCAAGTATTTCAAGTATTTCCAGAATCAATAGACATCCTGTAACAAACTGTACACAGAAATTACCACCAAGAAACTTCATGCATTAACGTGTTAAACTTAATAATAATAGTATACTTTGGTTTTGTAATATTTCGAAAACTAAATTTAAAAAATGCGTTGGGGGAACAATGAATTTTCTTGTCAGCATTCGTAAACTCTCCATTTATAGAGAAATTCTTCGTTTAAAAATACAAGCGTGGTTTACAACACACTTTAGTACTAAAACACTTCCTTGGAGGCCGAGGCCATTTGTTGATCCACGTATCTACCCTTTCTCATATAATGTTGTAGTCCGTGCAGCTAACCAAGCAGAATAACAATATAAATGGCTGTCTGCTTGTGTCATGTACAGGGACGGGAATAAATGAATCATGCGTGCTCCCGGAAGGGTTTCTCAGCTGCTGTGTGTGACCTACATCTGTTCTTACTGTTCATTGTCCTCGTCAGAAGACCAATTACACACGGTTTGTATCTGTCATCTCGTCTCGTCCGATTGATTTCCGTCAATACAAACATAACAACAACTATCCACGATTCACAAACAAAATACACTGTCATTACAACACTTGAAATCACATAACAGTGTTTTTAAATACTGCCTACAGTCTACCACAAATATTATCACTTATGATAAATTGATGAGCAAATATTTTATTTGCACCTTAAACTCTGAAACTCTATATATTTCAACACTAAAGCACTTCCAGATTTTCGTAAGTCGTCACAGGGAGTGTCTTAAATTATAGTTCAAATTTCTTTCATAATTTCCCATTACAAGAACTCGTCAAAGCAGTAAGGG
This sequence comes from Thermobia domestica, assembly GCF_964235325.1. Classification (NCBI taxonomy): domain Eukaryota; kingdom Metazoa; phylum Arthropoda; class Insecta; order Zygentoma; family Lepismatidae; genus Thermobia; species Thermobia domestica. The sequence continues at coordinate 9,540,246 of NC_137455.1, read as the reverse complement.
CGAAACCCAATGCGTCTAACATGATTAAATATTTTTTATAAGGTTTTGATGTCATATGGCTGTTCACCAGGCATTTGTGCCCACAAACTTAAAATCACCAAACTAGTTGATTTCACTAATCTTCTCAACACTCTGGGTTCTAACTACTATATTTACGCAGATGGTTGTAATACCTCGTCCAACTCTTCATTCTCACCTCAAACCCACTCTTCAGTACTCAATACTAAGCCTATTATTCACACCCTTTACTAACCCTATTCTTCATTACTCTAAACTAAAATAATTAATCCATATTTCCATTAAACCAATTCTTAGTTATTCTACATAAGTTCCGTTCTTCATTTTTCTAATTGATGCCTCTTTTTTCATTATCATAAACTAAGGCCATAATACTTTATTACCTAAGACCATACTTCACATCCTAAACTAACCCAAATTCTTCATTATCTGAAACTCTGCCGATTTTTCGTTATCTATTCCTGTTCTTCATACTTTAAACTAAGATCATCTTTCATGATTCTCACCTACACTAAGGCCTTTCTTCATTACTCAAAAGTAATGCTACTTTCATTACTCTAAAATAAGCCCACCTTTCATTGCCCTAACAAAAGGTCATTCTTCATTACTCAAAACTAAGGCTATTCTCATTACTCTACAGTACGCCCATCTTTCAATACTCTTAAAAAAAAAAAAAAACGGTAATTTATTACCCAAAATTAACGCTATTTATACTACTCTAAAATACGCCTATCTTTCACTGCTCAAACCATGACAATACTTCATCATCCAAAAACTAAGGGTATTCTCATTACTCTAAAGTATGCCCATTTTTAACTGTCCTAAATAAAGGCCATTATTTTTTTTTATCGTAATCTAATCCCATTCTATATTATTACTTTAAACTAAACTCCGAAGCGTTAGAACATTGTTCTCAACCGATGTGTCGCGACACACTAGTGTATCACGCAGTTCCCTAAGGTGTGTCGCAAGTTTTTGGAATTTAAAAATCACGAAGAACTTAGTAATAATAAGTTAAAATCGAGACAGACTGTACCAGTCAACACCTACTGCGGTAGCAATATTACTCAGTGCCATATAGAGTCATTATAAAAATTAACAGGTTTCACTACTATAAGATAAATAATTATTATTATTTATAATAAAAATACAAACAAGTAAGTCGGATACCCTGGAGGTTCAGTCAAGTATGTCATCAATCAAAAAAGGTTGAGAATCACTGCATTAAAGCCCTCGACGCAGTGTTGCCAAGCTGATCAGAAGATATTATCGTACATAGCACTTAAAATTATCGGTTTTGTCGCAAAATTATCGTATCTTTTGTTTGCAGCCTCAATACCAAGCATTATTATTATTATTATTATTATTATTAAGAAACCAACATAAATATTTACAGCTAAAACTATATTTAACAATCTGGGTAGGAAACAAGATTGAAGCTTAATTCTTTATACCAGTCTATAGAAAAGATAATCTGATTTTCTTTCCACACTTTATATGTTTACCTGTGAAAATTTATCTACATTAAGTAGCTATTAATTACCCCTTCTTTATTGGTTTTCTGTGTACATAATAGTGGTCCCTGGTTTGATTGCGGATGAGATCACGTGTCTGCTTTGAATTTGTAGTGTTTCAAATCAATTTCACCATACGTTTCATCTCGTACAATCTAACTAGCTAATAGTATAACGTAAAAATATTTGAATTATTACCCGATTAACTTCAATTTACCTGCACTATTTATCTTCTCAAGACCAAGCATCTTTTTAATGTTTTGAGTAAATTTGTGACATCTCGTATTCATATTCTTTCTCACGCAATGATTTTTTTTTTTTTTTCGAATTTCAAATAACTCGAGAATTATCTTTAGTTGTTGCCAGGATTTGTTAAATTAACGTATATTTTCCTATTATTGTACATCAGCTATCGTACAGCACACAGGGATCAAAATTATCGTATGATTCGATAATTATCGTACATGTTGGCAACGCTGCCTCGAAGCATCATGGATGATCATGAAATATCTACCAGAATGATTTGTGGTCAGCATATTGACTTTCACTGTCACTGTTTCTCGATTATTCAATACGAATGGTAGCTATATCTTCTTACTTCCCAAATGCCTTACAATGCTGACTCAGCACTGATCATCTTGTACCTCATTGATAATAATCGGACCTAGGGCCATGCATAGCAAAGAAATGTAATACCGGAAGCTTTTACTCTGATGGTACTTTACGAATAACTACAATCATGAACATCTTAATACGAAGTACTTCCACAATAAGAGCCAAGGTTGGTTATATGGATGTGATACGTGCAGGAAATTCAGTATTAAACTTTGACGTGCGTGGGATTCTGTTGAATTCTCGCCACCATTATAAGAAAATATATTCAGGACATTCTCATCGCAAAAACGCATTAATGAAATAACATTCTCATAATAATCATATAAAATAATATTGTAATATTAAAAAAAAACTGTCGTGCCACTAACACATATTCATATGTTTCGTTCTTAACAGAAAACAATGTTATTAAATACATGCGTAAAATAGTCTTTTTATTATTATTCATTATTATTCTTTATGAGTTTATCAGAGCAACATTAGTTTTAATCTCTATTCAACTTTTAATCCGTTTAAGCTACGCACACAATATAATGTGAGGAGTATCAAATGAGACACATGCCAAAACAAGCAATGTAATAAAATTATAAATCTAGAACTTACGAATCTCGAAGTATGAAATCATAAGGAGCTATGTAAAACATGAAACGAAATGAAATCTTCTAGTTTTACGTCCCACGATTATGCTCTTTAGGCTACGGGACACGATGATTAAAGCAAGTGAATGAACATGGAAGAGTTGGTGGAATGAGGAAGTGGGAAGAAACGGAAGTAGCCCGAAAACTCACAGACACTATGTTGTCCACCACAAACTTACTTAGCCAGGGATCGAATCACGGATCCCAGGCACCAGAGGTAAGCGCTCTACCACTGAGCCACCGTGCCCCCATGGAGCTACGTAAAATACAATAGTATAATAAGTGGCTATATAAAATAGTATCATGGCTATGGAATATATCTATGATGAACGTCAAAATTTCAAACATTTTGACATGCAGTATAACCCATCTATTGATATATAATACTTATAGCTACTGAAGTTCACATAATGCTAATATTTTGTTCGTGAGTGTACATTATGTATGATGTGTTTATGTTGGGAAACTTCAGAGGGTATACTGAAATGAGTTCGTAAATGGTCATCACGAAATGTCGGTGTTTTTACTCATGTTCATACTGGAATTCTAAATAGTGGTGGTGGTAATATAAATAAGTCAGTCGGTTCACAAAAGGCATAAATATGTAGTATTGTTCTTGGGAATTCGAATTTCTTATGCTTTCCTACTTCACTGCAGCACAGTTGAGAAGATATCTACGTGTTTGCAAGTTTTTCATATTATTATTACTAGAGACCGGATGTTTGGGCATTAAAAACATAGAAAATAGGCAGGCAAGTAGGCACTAAAAATTTTAAAAAATAGGCACTAAAACAACTCGAAATAATGAAGATAAATATCCAATACAATTAAAAAATTCAAGTTCAAATGTTCAAAGAATGTACAATGTTCAAAGAATATAGAAACATACCTGTTTTTTTTAACATATTCTTTTACTATACATAGAAAAACGAAGCTTAACATGTATTTCATTTATATTTGGTAAATACATTCTAGACAGCACTTTATCACTACACACAGCAATCCAAATTTTATTCACTTTATCAGTATCCACAGCAGTCCAAAGTTTTACAGAACTTTACCAGTACACGTAGCAGTCCAAAGTTTTACATCTTATTACTACAAACAGCACTTATATTTCTTGGAAGAGGCAGAATCCTTTCTTGAAACACTAAACTATATATTTTTTCCAGTAAACTCTTACTTTGGAGAAAATGCCTAGAATAGGCAACATTAGGCACTAAAGCAATTATTTAGGCAAGAAGGATCGAAATTGGAAAAAATAAAATGGACTTAAATTGATAGTATAACCCCTAATATAAACTTTAAAACATTATTTTTGATCATATCTATAATATTAAAAATTACGCATTTTGCCTAACATCCGGTCTCTAATTATTACGAGATACATTCAAGTTATAACACCACCAATTTTTTTGTCAGGACTGGTAACAGATAGAAACACGTTGCTTGTTTTAAAATACGCGAGCACACACTGTTAATGCGTGACATAGATGGTAACACCGTACGGCACACAGAACTGGCGGCAATGCTGAAAGTGATGACTGTTTTTGATACTTACAATACTCGTCAAATCATTCGTTTTCTCTATTTGCGTGATGTGACACTGAAATTGATCATCAATTGAGTGAGACATGTGATGATAGTGTCACGGATGTGTCTAATGTGCGTTCGTGGGTGCGATAGTTCAAAAAAAGGCAGAACGTCGTGTAACAACAACCAAGACAATCTTGGTCTCGCACAAACCGATCTAACGACAGTGTGCACAGATAATGCCAATTTTGGACGCGATGTGTTCCACGCGTATTCTGGGATCCTCCAAAAGAACTTCCTTCACTCGATCAATCATTCGTCGGACCGACTTGTGAGAGCCCGAGATTGTCTTGGTTTGTTGTCACACGACTTTCTGTTTTCTCTTGAACTGTCGCACCCACGAACGCACATTAGACACATCCATGACACCATCATCGCATGTCTCAGTCAACTGGCAATGAATTTCAAGCGGTGTCACACCACACAAATGGAGAAAACGACATGTATGGTAAGTATCAATAACAGTTATTACTCTCACCGTTATCGCTAGAGTTCTGTGTGCTGTACGGTAGGCGGAACCTTATAATTAGCTGGTTTACTAAAGTCGTTTTCAATCAAATCCCAATCGTCACTGCATTGAAATTTGACGTCGTGAACTGGAGCTAAATCTAATAAAGGAGAAGAAAAACAACATCCTTCCAGATCCTAAGGTTACCTGTATAGAATGTTCCGTAACTCTGGCATAATAATTGAATATATATATCATTTCGAAGATGTTATTTTCCGTAGGCCCCAATGATGCTATTGTCGCTAGCTTTTTATGATAGTACTTTCCGTAGCCGCTGTAATACTATTTTCCATAGCTCTATGATCCTATTTTCCATAGTCACTGCTCTTAAAATATAATAGTGCGTATTAAGGAATTCGGCGCAGCATGAACAGAATTTTCCTTACGAGTAAACACGCTCTTTTAAAGTAAAAATACTAATATCAACCTTTGAACATCACGAGCCGTTCTCTTGGTGACTGCAGTGCGTATTGTATCCGGACTTTTGCAACCTTGAAACATTATTTTAAAAACGCGAGTTCAATTGGCTTTGTTTGTTTCACTATTCATTATAAATTAACCCATATCCAAAGTAGTTGGTTTATTTATACACGCTAACCACATTTCCCCATTAAGCCGTCCCACGAGACATCACTAATGTGAAATTATAACGTATGCTTTCGTAGCTGCGAGAGAAAGGGAGAGGGTGACAGAGAACCATACAACTCCAATTTTCATGACATGTTACATTTGGATCAATCCCATAGTAGACTACAAAAATAATTTATACGTAGCACCAGCTAAAGCCATTCATACATTGCGCTTCTGCTCACAATATTACAAACCAAACGCTAATCATATACAAGAATAATTAACGCAATACTACAAATTTTAAAATATTTCCTGATGAGACGAAATAAAATTACTTTGAATGCTCAAGAATAAAATTCTGAAGAGCTCCTTTATGACTAAATGGAGCAGGATATAAAAACTTGATTTCCAGGGAAAGAACATGTGGTTCTCGATTCATAAGTTCGTTACTGAATTCTCTATGGCTGTGTGCTTGTACATATATATATATATATATATATATATATATATATATGCAAATTTTTCAATTCTGAGCCCTCTATTGGACAGAGCACCAAAAACTATCTCAAAGAAATTATGGAATTTTTCGCGTCACTCTTACCCTTCCCGAGATATTGGCCAAAAAAGTTTCGATTTCAGGATATTTAAGGAGCCATATCTCGGGAACTGTACGTCATAGAGCGATGATAAATATCTACGAGGATGGTGAACATTTTAGTACCAAATAGTAACCGGTGGTCACTGGTTATATCTGCATTTTCAGTATACATGAAGTGATAAGAAGTGACAGCTCAATATAGCTAATTCAACAGATCCTCTAATATGAAGATTCTAAATATGTAAGTGTATTATCTATTGAATTTAATCAAATAAATACAATATACAATTTCATATACATTTCATAAAGATTATTTCTTTTTAAGTTCGTTTTTGCAATGGTTCCAAAAACTGAAGAAATTTAAGTTTTTCGGCACAAATATGAAAACCTATTTGAATTGCTTGTTCATACACATATAATTTAATACGTACATTTATATTTAAATCCATAGAACTATAGTATATTTACGGTAATAAATGAAGTTATGTAATGAACAGAAACACTTGTTTTACATGAAGTATGCGTATGTGCAAACCTATGCGTTGTCACCAGCCATTCAAAGTTGGAACTAGTGTGTTAAAATTCAATAATGTCGTATTCGATTATTCAAACAAGTTTCACGCTATGCATCTACGAGGCGTGTTCGTAAAGTAAGGATACAACAACCCCTGTAGATGGACACGTAATATTTTCGTGCGTAATTTGGGAATATTGGCCTTTACCGTTAGACTTTCGCTTCTCTCTCACGGCTGTTCCTCATTGCTAAGTGGAATCTAGTACAAATACAACGTTTACAATGTCTGCGCCGATTCAGAATCCTGCCGAATGTGAAATGTCGCTCCTTCATACGTTTTTCCAAGTATAAGGCAAGCGCCCAGCAAATACTCACGAGCATTTGTTTCCTTTTATGGAAACATTACGAACATACATTACTACAAAATGTCATGAATTCTCGGAACGATAAAGAGATAAAGAACGAAGTTGAAACCTGGTTCCAGCAATAAATAGGGATGCGCACGAGAAGAGACGAGACACAATTTTCCTGGCGAAATTCGAGTCAAGACATCACTTTTACAGCACATTTTCGAGTCGAGACAGCCTCAAATCTTGTCTCGTGCGCATCCCTAGCAATAAGTGCAAGAATTCTATAACTGTGGGGTACAAAAACTATACTCCACGTCACCCGAATTGGTGTATGGCGTCAGCCAATAAGCTCGCAGTGCGCTGTTACTAAACCTTTAGGGAGGAATCTAATCATTCATAACTGTCCACAAATAAGATACTCCGATTTAACACGCGTTTGGGTAATGGCGGCAATTACGTTGAAAAACAAGCCCTTTATCATTAAATACGTTGGCGTACACATTTTGTCAAACACATTTTTTGAATGAATACTAGCCGTCGTATTCTTATTTTCTGGTCATGTCTCGTATTTTAGGTTTCCAAACTATGGGAATCCAATACTAAAACAGAGAAATGATAAATTTATGACTTGGGGTTTCAACAGGGGAAGTGCAAAAGAATAAGAATTTTCTTAGTTTGTCGTAAGTTAACGTCCCTATGTACTAACAAGGCCGCATGAGGCATGAACCTATAATTCAAAGAAACATACCCAGTTCAGTTAGAAATTAAAGCCGTTCAACAAATACGCCACAAATCCAGTCTGGTGGATGAAAAAATGAAAATGAAATCTTTGAGTTTTACGACCCATGGTTATGCCGGTTAGGCTAAGGGAGACGGTGATGATGAGTAATGAATGAAATGAAATGAAATGAAATTTTGAGTTTTACGTCCCACGGTTATGCCGGTTAGGCTAAAGGAGACGGTGATAATGAGTAATGAATGAAATGGTGGAATGAAGAAAGTGGGAGGAAACGGGAGAACCCCGAGAAAACCCACGCACACAGTGTTTGTCCACCACAAGGTTCACTTGGCGTGGGCGGGGATCGAACCCGGGACCCCAAGCACCAGAGGTGAACGCTCTACCACTGAGCCACCGCGGCCCCCCTCTGGTGGATGATGTTCGAAATAGAAGTGTGCTAAAAGTGCTCACAAATATGAGAATGTCCGATATGTAGTTACTGAAGAGTCTGTGCAAATAAGATTTAGAATTACGTGGGATGTTTAAGTTGACTTTACGATATGTGTTATTATGAAGATATTGTGGATAATAAAGATATAATAGCAGAAGTATGAGAAAGATTAATTGTGATAATTGAGAGGCGTATTGGGCACAGATGAATAATAAAGAAATGTTTCAGAACGCAAGTATTTATTGTGCATGCAATATAATAGAATATCGTAGCTAAGAGTATAATACAAATATATATAGTTTCATCTTTTGGCTCAGTTTAAACAATTTGAGCGGTGAATATTTTGGTTGGTTTAAAAGTATTAACATATGACATTTTGTCTACGAAGTTTCTACGTGTCTTTAATATTCCATATAATCAAACAGGAACTGAAAGAAAAAAAATAAACAGGCACTTTTAAGAGCAATCAATAGTGACAGGGTCTGTACTTACCTTCTCAGAAAACTCTCAGCACCATCTTGTTTCCATTTTGGTGTAAATCGACTAGTTATAATATCTGAAAGAGCTAGAAGAATAAATTAACAAATTAATAAAACAATACAGTTGGATCGAAAAACCTCTTCAATTTCAACCAAACTTAATAGATACACAATGCAAAACGACTTACACTGGTGTGCAATCCATAGTTTTCGGGGTCGCTGAAATGAATAATGACGCTCCAAATACCGATTAACTCCAAGTTCAGCCCCATCGGCAGAGGACGGGAAGAGGTGGAAAACAAAATCTCAAAAATGACTAAGATTTGTCTCGAATTCATAGTTTTCATGATCGGAAAACCGGCTGACCGGTTTAAAAAATAACGGAGCTATGTTAAGTAAATTATCTGATTATGTTTGCTTTTACACGTCTATTTATAGTCTCTCTTGCTCCACGAAAAATCTTAGCCAGGATGACCGACCACGGGATTCGAATTGAGGACTCCGATTGCGAAGCAAGAATATTCACTGTTAACCTTCGCCTTCTGACTGTTATCAATTATACAATTACCTCCACAGTGCAAGCGACAGGCTTCCCTCTATATATTTTAAAACGTGAACACTGCTGAATATACTGAGTATGAAAGGTGAAATACTCAATGCCTCGTCAAAAGGTAATGCTCAGTTAAACGCCGAGTTTTCAACTACTAAATCCAGACTTCAATTTCCGGTTTCATGTAAAAGGAAATTGCATCAAGAGTTTTTTTCTTCCTCCATCTAGAAAATATATTCTCGGTGAATTTTCCATTTCTTCTCAATCTCTCTTTTGTCGTTCATCGTGACATATACTGAACATATAGAGCATTATTAACTACGAGCTGAAATACCCATTCTTCGCATGGCTCAGATAAAATATCTATGTAAACAAACTGAACAACGAAAGGAAAAAATATCGGCCATTTTCTACTACTTTTACATATCCCGGTAAAAGCACCCTGAGAACCCCTGGTTTGAATTTTGAAAGAAGAAAAAACGCCTCTGGTCCTCAGCCGATGGGGGTTGTATATGGAAAACACCTATTTACACATATTACCATTTACGGAGAGTATCACATTTATCTCTGCAAGCACGAAAACTATGGATTTGACACTAATATCGGTCATTTTGGATTATTTTTACATGTCTCGATAACCCCCACAATCCGCAAGTGACCCCTGGCCCGCATACAATTGTAGCTGAATTGAAAGGCGTTGCTAATAAAAATTGTCACCATTGATCTCAGCGAACGCGGAAACTATGGACTTGACACTAATATCGGTCATTTTCTACTAGTTTTACATGTCCCGGTAAACACCCCCTGAGACCCCCCCTGGTTCGAATTTTTAATAAAAGCGCTTCGTCTTGATCTGGCCAAAATTTGGTACCCGTGACCGAAATTTGGTAACTCTCGGGCACTCGTCTGGTCCCCAGATCGCACACAGACAGACACATAAACTCTTTATTTTCTTTAGATCTATATTAGATTAGATTACATACAAGTAGACTAAACAATTTCAACGAGACACTGTTTATACATTTCACAAGATAAAGATGTAATCAGGGTACTCTAATGGTTTTCAAAGTATGGTTCGCAGCAAATTTTCCACTGGTTTAGATGCTCAAATAAAGTATTTGCGAATTAGCATCTGTGGCTGTTGTGTAAAAAAGAGTTTTCTTTTTCCTCCACCATTATCATTATATAATACGCCTGTCGATTACACTTTTCCTCAAAGTACTAAAAGTTGATAAGTGTTTTTTGCCTCACGCTCTACTATCATCAGCACTATAGTGATCGCAAAGAATCATGAAGCTTGACCTACATCTACCAATTTCACCACCCAATAGAATGAGAGGGTTTGTTCCAGTCGTCAACCCTATCCATGAAATTTTGCCAATCTTGTCTCTTACCATTTACGGAGAACATCTTCTGAGAGTACAGTGTTCTCGGATTGTTGCTAAGTCTTGTTTTATTTATTTTTGTTGTGATGGTTTCATATTTTCACAGTTATTGTTATCGTTTAATTCGAATAGCTGTTACCGTTCTTTTTATAAGTTCTTTAAATGCATTTTCCCCTTTGTTCACCATGTCTTCAAAGTCTGGCAACATTATTGGTGCACTTCGCACGTTTGACGTTAATTTCAAATATGCGTTCGGAAAGTAAGCTACACGAATGTTTCGAAATTTTTTGGGTGAATCACATAAAGCAAAACACCTCGATGATTGATGTAGAGCTCTGGCTTCACGCATCTTTGCGATCACTATAGTATAGTATCCGAACTCATATCGTTGACAGTTCTTGATCTTTGATAACAATTCGAAGAAATGGCACTTCTGCCCATGCCACTTAACAGTGAGGGTGCCAGCTTTAATTTCTTGGAATGTTGGGGAGAAATAAAGAGGCACAGAAATTTTGGTGGAAAGATATTTTTGTATACTGAAAAGAATACTTTTATGTTACTTGAAATGTAGTTACCACGAAGGTTCATCCCCTTTATCCCCTCTGGCACCGTCACTGCCACCCAACACCAAAGTTCAACTTATTGTCTGATAAATATCAGGAAGAAAACGCACTTCTCTGGATGAAAATTGTTCGGGTTGATTTTGAATGACTCCACTCAATAGGGAAGCATTACTTTCAAAGCAAGTGGGACAGTTTTAAGACGAATTTGTTTCGTCCACTTTCAAAACCTTACATACCGGAAATCCAAGTTCAATTTCGTGGAATTACTGTAGGAGCTATTGAAACAAGAACGAGGGCTTAAAATTATTTTCTTTTAAGTCCAATAAATAATATACGAGAAGCTATCAGGGGTGCCCACAGAGGGGGGCTATGACGCAAACTGCGTCATTGAAATATTTGGGGGGGGTAAAATCTATATAAATATTTTTGAGGGGGTTTAAAATTAATCGAAAAGATTTTTTTCATGGAAGAACACCTACGGATAGACAATTGGGGGGGTGCGTCATGGACATAAAGGGGGGTGGGCACCACTGAAGCTATGAAGCATTTCTTGTCACAAAGTTTAATTCCAACAAAAATCTTGATCCCATTTATCGCAACGGTTTTTTTTCTTTTCTTTTCTATGTATTGGGTTGTCGGAAGAAATCGTACTTGCTTACTTTTAGAAGTACGAAAGTCATTCACATCTATGTTATTACTACGTAATTTTATACACGTAAACACCAGAGATGCATTTCCCGATTTCTATAATGTGACGGACCCCTACTGCTTATTCTTCGTGGTCCCCCATGAAATAAAAAATTATTTTTCTTTAAAAATATATTTACATTTCATAGAAATTAAGTGATAAATAACAATTTTGTACGTCGAATTGGCGTATGGCATCAACCAATAAGCTCGCACTGACCCGGTACTAAACCTTCAGGAAGGAGGACAATTATGAATGATTAGATTAGTCACCGAAGGTTTCGTGACAGCGCACTGCGAGTTTGTTAGCTGACCCCATACGCCAATTCGGGTTACGCGGAATATAGTAGCGTAACTAAGGCTGTATGCCCCGCGAATATCAAAAGGGTCCCTCTTCCCACGTTCATGAAGACACGTAAAATTTATACTACATCAATAAGAAACAGTTTTTTTGATTTTGGATGTTCATTTAGTCAGTCACTACTTGCTAATATTACACATAAACTGTACATTATTATTATTATTATTATTATTATTTATTATTATTATTATTGAATTTTTCTCATCACATACTAAGCACACACTAATCTGGAGTCAAAAAATATTGGAGCATGGATGGAATTTCATCACACCCACTATATTCGCCTGACTTTGTGCCATCAGGCTTCCTCTTATTTCGTTTTCTTTAAAACTCTTTGCGTGGTATAACGTTGAATTCATATGATGATGGAAATTAGCACCTTGTTCAGTTTTGCACCTATAAGACAAGCCCTTCTATGAATAAGGCATTATTACGCTCGCTGGCAATAATATATCATTCACTGTCCTTTGTTTTTATACAGTATAAGCATATAAGCAAATGTCCTATTTAGAAAAACATAGAAACAATACGTTATTCATTTCCCGACAACCTAGTGTCTCCAAACACTTGCAGCTTCGACTATGAACTGTCATCAAAGTGTACAGTTAAGAAACTAATAAAATTCTGTTTCTGACCAACCTCTCTAACATTTTGGGGATGCCCACGGTCGTAAGGCTGGTATTAAGATTACTTTCTTGTGTACCAACTTTGAGGCAGATCCAATAATTTTTGCTGAGTAGTCTCAAATGAGTTTCCACCGATGTAGTAGCTAAATTGTTTCTTCCTTCGAACAAGCCAAATACAAGGATATAAACAAAACGGAGAAACCGTACGATAGTAACTAAATTTCAAAGTTAAGATATTAATGATTATTGATTTTTAGACAAGAATAATGATTCAATGATTAATAGGTAATTGATCTAGTATTAGTTGGTAGCATTACTTTTGCATTAGCTGTATAACAATGTTAGTAGTACAGTAGTATCACTAACTCATAGAGATTACTTTGCTTATGACTGACTGATTTATTCTAGAGACAGAATTAAGAGGCCCCATCACGACGAAATTAAAATACAGCTAATTTTACAGTAATTATGTGATATCTTCAAATAGATAAAGATAATGGAAAAGTGGAACAAGAACTCGCTAGACAATATTATTTTACATGAGATACCGTTATCACGATTTATTTATCTGCTTTCAATTTCCAGCCATTTAGAAAATAGGCACTTATTTTCGCGTTTCTAAATGGTTGCAAACGGGAAACTACTAGGTGACTCGTGACAATGGTACCTCATGCAAAATAATATTGTCTAGCGCGTTCTTTTTCCACATTTCGATTATATTTTTACCTGTTTGAAGATATCACATAATTACTGAAAAAATATTGGTATTTTAATTTCGCAGTGATTAGGTCTCTTAAATATAGCTTTTCTTTCCCGAATCTTGATTTATCTGTTAACTGGAAATATTTTAAATTTCCGAAAACAGTACGAGATATCGAGGTTTGACTGTATTTTTGACCCCGGCTGTACAATTGTAATGATTTTCACATTTGTTCCTGTGTACTTTGGCTTTCTCTCCTACGACTGAAGCAACCGATGGCCTGACAGAAAGCAATGAACTGCTTTTCCGATCATTTCAATTATGGATAAAGAAGTGATTGAAAACCGATTCTGTGTACGAAGCTCCCACGTGGGGATCGAATGGACACGACTTTTGCCGTGCTAGTTTAGAGCTGTTGAATATTTAGCAAGTCAATGTAAAAAGTTTTATCAACAGAGATGGGGCAATGCATTATAGAATCAGAACCATTTATATTTATGAGAGATTTTTCAATATTTCTAGCATCATTCAAGACGATTCGCCAGATGGTAAGATATAAATCAAACACCAAACAAGACACACTGTTGTAAGCTTGTGACTTTATTCAAAAACACACACACAATGTGATATATTGAGCCTCAATGGATAGGATGAGTCAAACGTAGCTTCATATATCTTTATGAAAACGAATGAAGCTAATATTGGTATGACACAAGTATAGCTATGGGAAGAAACTCTTTGGGGAGTGGAAAGGACTGTTAACAGGAATAGTGTAATTACAATTTTGAAAATGAAATGAAATTTTTTACGTCCCACAGTTGGACGGTATTATACATCAATTGACCAAGCGCCATTTTTCGATTGTCGAGATTTTTACATCAGTGTGTAGGAGACAATGTAAACAATGTAAAAAAAAATGTTTGAAACCCTACTATTTACTTAAACGTTCCGGAAAAGTTATTCGACCAAGCGCCAAGAAGTGAATCGTAATGGTAACATGTTTGTATTTTCTTCAATATCTCAGAATCATGTTTTGGCGCTTGGTCAATTGATGCATAACACCGTCCAGTTATGCCAGATAGGCTAAAGGAGAGGGTGATGATGAGAAATAAATGAAATGGTGGAATGAAGAAAGTGGGAGGAAACGGGAGAACATAGAGAAGACCCACGTACACGGTGTTTTTTCATCACAAAGTTAACTTGGCCCGAGCTGGGATCCAACCACGGACTCCATGCACCAGAGATGAACGCTCTACCACTGAGTCACCGCGGCGCCCAATTATAATTTTGAATTAAATTTTTAGTTCTTTAACAGGAAACTTCAGTCATAGCTGTTGTTTTTTAATAACTGAAAAAAAACTGATTGATGTGTAACATCTCTTTCCAGCACCGAGACTGAAACGGAACCTACTACTGAAATAAGATCCTAACCATTCTTTGTACCTAGGACATGTCTACCAGGAATCGAAGCCAGGACTACCGGTCTAGAAAGCACACGTGTTATCCTCTTAATCACAACGGGGTACTCAAAAAAGGAAAGGTCAGGTTGCAAATAAGGACAGTGTTGTGTCTTATTTCCTATCATCAGTATAATGCTATTCCCACCATTAAATGACGTCCCCTATACCATTCCATAGAAATTACATTGAAGCTATGCACAGAGACGGCGTGGGTCAATGAAAAATTCACCCACGATGCACCAAGCACCGTGCCCCAGGATTCACTGGGCCCACCATGACGCACCGCTTATCAAAACCCATCGTCATCAACTCTGATCCATTATCCACGCCCTCTTCTCCACTGACTAAAGAGTTTACACTTGTAATAAAACAAGGCTGTAAAATGATCACTGATGGCAGTTTGAATTTCTACGATCAACCGCTTTGTTACAAAACCGATGGATCTGATATTTACTATATAAAATTGTGAAGTGTTTGTCATGGGCCATATTACGATGAATTTCAATTTAATTAGGTCAACGTAAAAAAAAAAAAAAAAAAAAAAAAAAAAGTGTAAAATTCGACTTGTCTCAAAAGTCAAGCAGTAAGTCCTCTGGCTATTATTACAATTACAAATATCAATATCCAAAAGTACCTGAACGAGCTCTACGTGGCTAAGCGGTTTGTGTACGCGCTTTTGGCGTGAGAGACCTGGATTCGATTCCCGGCGGGAGCTCATGTTCCGATTCCACATTAATCAGTACTCCCGTCCCATATAGCCTCGCTGCTGAAAGGGACGTTAAACTCCAAATCAACTCAACTCAACTAAAATTGTCTTAAGTTCTTTTTTTCATTTACTAGTTAGATCTACTCATATCAAGTAAATAAACAGAAACAAATGAAAAAGAAAGCAAAATGGAAGCCCTGAAAGTGAATTCACCATTGTTCAGCAGATGCCGTCTACAATGCACTGAGCAGTGTGGGTCATAGTGGGTCACGATGGGTGGTGGTGGGTCACGTCCTGTTGACCCACTCGCAAATCTTGACCCACTTCATCTCTGGCTACGTATTTACAGACTTAAAAACTAAGAAAAGTTCGTTAAACTAAATCTAAAAACCAGATTGCCTTTTACGTGGAATGGTGACTCATATTCAATACTAGAGCGCTCACCTCTGATATCAGAGAGTCCCTAGTTCTATTCCAGGAAATATGTGTTTGTGATGTCACCAGACTTCCGTTTCCTCCGATATTCTCATTCCACCAATCACTTTCATTACTCATCCGCTTGCTTTACTGTACAGATCATAACCTGAGACGTAAAACTACTAGTTTCACTTCATTCTATTTTAACAGAAGATAATTTTTATTTTATTTTGTAAGATCACAATAATTCATGTTTCAATGTCAATCATTAAGAACAACTGGATTTATCCATTGTGCGACACGTGTAAAGGACCCTGAAACCTTATGTGAAAAGAATTACCGTTGTTTGTCAGCAATGTCTTGTAACAGCATTTTCCTCTCAGACGAGAGTGCAGAAACATCGTATCGATCAAGAAATGTAACAGATTCTACTTGAGGCTACAGAAAACAAGGTTCATGAATTTCATGAAAGAAATCGTCGGGACTATTCCAGAGAAAAGTTTTTTTTTTTCTTTCTTTTCTTCCCGTGGAAAAGCTTTATCGACTTTTTCCAAAGGAGGAATACACAACTTTTTGGTGGCGTACTTGGAAAGCACCGTTTGGCACAATGCCTGCAAACAAGGGAAAAGAAAGGAGAAAAATGGAGCAAGCGACCGCGATGGTTTCTTTCCAATTATGTTCCTCCAGGTTTCTTTCCTCTGAAATTGGAAGCCATAAACAATGTTAAGGAAATCAAAAGTTGGATGTTTACGTCCATCCATCGACGTCTTGTATATAACTTGTTTTAGGAATACGAATGGGAACTTATAAGCTGTTTCTTACTCTTAACGTTTAGAACAAATGTTCTACAATCTATATAACTACACGGAAAAAGTACATTGTAATTTTAAAAGTTTTGTAGCATAGCTGCAATAAAAACTTGTATATGGAAATTTCCTAGAAACTGTCCTTCAAATTGCTCTTCCTAATATATACCTCTTCGTCTTCTTCTTTTTCTTTTTCTTACTTTTTTTTATGTTTGTTAGGAGATATATTAACTCTGCAGTTTTAGCTCTGTGCAGGGACGCATTCTTCCCGTGTAAGTTTAATGGCCCCTTCTACCTGTGTTAGCTAAAGAAACAGACTTTACCTATCTCAGAACACTCAGATAAGACATCCAACTTATTCACTGTACACAGTGGTGCACAAAGGTATGTCGAAATTTCAGTAGGTGATTGCTCTAAGGATAGGCAACAAGAAATAAACGTCATACGAAATATGCACGTGGCCAATTGGTCACGAGATATCCAGCGTATTCGAGAATATTCTTACTAGATGGCACGTCGCATCCACGATCATGCTGTGTGTGTTCCCGAACAGATGGTAGTCACTTTTAACACTTGCTCTAATAATGTTACGATTTGTGAGAAATGATAACATAGTAAGTATCATGGAGAAAAATATCCCATAACGACTATGCTAGTAGCTATTACAACATATCCCTGACTCCTTCCGAGAAGCATGTGTCATTACCAAGGTTGCTCCTAAAATTCGATCTCATCATTCAACTTGTCCCCCTTAACTACGCCTACCTTACGCTGCTGTTTTCACTGTTTCCAGGGCATCAATGTATCTATTAGCCTTATTGATGACTTGTTCACCTCTGTGCCATGTTTTCCAGTCTACCCGGTATATCCCCGAAATGGTCCGGTATCACGTATGTATTGATATAAACATTTTTTACGCATGTTCTTAGGGGAAATCACCTGTTGAAATGTGACATATCTTTGTGCACCATTTTGTATACGTACTGATGATAAGGTACATAAACCAGCAGCATTATTAATCGGACACACTCTTTTAGACAAATGTATTAGTATTTACTACAATTTAATCACGCTGAGCATAGTCCTTAATTTTATTTTGAAACGAGTTTGAGTAGGACTCAGACATATGAATCCAGAGAAAGAGATTAAAAGAAAAGATCCATGCTGCTATCCTTCAGGAACATTTTTTCTCTCTTTTTGTTCCACAATATCTCCAAAGATCACAATCATTGTTCTGATCATCCAGAACAAAAGAGCTGAGGAAGATAAGCCATCGATTGACGAGAACCTTCTAAAAGAAAAGAAAGATTCTACAGACAACGATGCAGGTTTATTCGTTAGATGCTACAAAGAGAAAAGATAAAAGGCAACTTTTATTAAGAAATCCATCCTAAATTTCAGTTTCCAATAACTTCTACTTCTGTTTCTTCTTTGTATACGGACGCGTCTCGGAAAATAAATTTCTTGCTCAAATTTCGGGTTGCAGCTAACTAAACTCCTACCTAAACTCTTATTTATGTTATCTACTTATTTTGGTAGTCTGGATATCAATGTGGATACGACGAAGTCTCTACATGGCGACAATCTTATCGGCAAAATATTCACGGAAACATCGCAATCTAGTTGAATATTGATTAAATAAAACTAATCAGAGTGATTAATTATTAAATAATAATTAATTAATAGATCTATATTGATTTATTTATAATGTACGAGGATAAGTCAAAATGTATCCGCAACGTAGCTATAACTTTACTTACATTGTTCATACTGACATATGTTCTGGTTTATTTTATTGTTATGCTGTTGTGGTGATGCTATGAAAGTTTGATCCTAATCCTTCATTTGTCTTACTTTTGTTGCAGATAGATCATGGCCACTCCATTAGAAGTTTGTACCAAAGAGGAACAACGAGCAGTGATAAAGTTTTTGGGGTCGGAAAGTGTACTCGTATCTAGGGCCAAAATCCATTCATGAAATCCATGAAAAATTGTCGCACAAGTGTTACGCACGAGGAAGGAGCCGGACGATCATCTATGGCTCCTTCCTCGTGCGTAAAACATGTACGGCCATTTTTGATTTTTCAATCCATTCGTAGACACTCCGTTGCGACAAGACACTGTTCCGGTATTGTGCCAAAAGTCTTTGATGGAGTACGATTCTTGATACACGTTCCGACCACAAAACGTGACGGGTTCAGGATTAGGATTAGGAAATAATTTCTGGGCTTTTGGCACCTATGATCGGAAAAACGTTAGCCCGTCACGTATGAGCGATGATGTCCCTCGGCGATCACACTATCCGAAGAAAGGGAAGGTAGAAAGTGGCCTGTACGTTAGGTACCATCCCAAGATTTGCCTAGTGTAAATGGGGAAAACGCAGGAAAATCCTCTCAGGATGGTTAGCCTGAAAAAGCTTTTACACTTTTTCGACCGAGTGTTCCCACTGGGAATCTAACCGGGACCCCCTGGCACCGAAGACGAGAGCCCCACGAGGTTCATTTTGCAATGTATCACGGAACGAAATACAATATACATGGTATTTTGACATACCAACGGTGACTGGTGTATTTACGCGACATTTTTGGCCCAAATCCACTGTTAATTAATTCCGGTTTCTTGTACAGAACGTTCTGATTTCAATGTACAAAGAAAAATCATACGCAATTCCCTGTTCTCAATTTTCCACTTTAACAGAACTATTTTCAACAATGAACTACATCCTGACTGTCTGGGTATCCTAGCCTGTTTGAAACGAATGACCTTAATCCATCCATGATGTGTTACTGAGGTGGATACAAACGGACATTTCATTGCCATCAACCTAATAAAATAAACAATCCCCACAACATAATGAAACAAATAAGGTAAAACTAAACTAGCGACAAACTACTATAGTGACAATTTTCTTTGGTGATGAAGAAAATAAGACAACATGCAAAACATAACGTAGTGAACCAACTAGAGTATGTGCAGTAATAAATAAGGCATCAATTCTAATAATTTTTCCTAACACACTCTGCGTCTGCTACAACACAACTAACCGAGGGGAAATGTGGTAAGTCACGCTCACTGAAATAAGCACCACTGAAGGAAATAATTTTGAAATTCCTCCACACAATTAACATGATGAATATTTAACATTTGTTTGTTTTTACTAACAACTATGCAACTAAAAGGCAATAGATGAGTATATATACAAACGTTAGTAGCCAAAGCTCCCAACAAATCATTGGCACATAACCACATTTTTGTATTTTCTGAAAATGTGCTAATAAATTTACAAAGATACGCCAGCCTGTTACAGTTAATTGCAAGCTACATGCTTAATCAGAGGTTCATCACCATTAATACGATTTCAAAGTCTTATCCCGTTATTCTTCTGGTGTATATGATCTTATATGCTGTTTTGTTGGT
The DNA here is from genome assembly GCF_964235325.1 of Thermobia domestica. Lineage (NCBI taxonomy): Eukaryota > Metazoa > Arthropoda > Insecta > Zygentoma > Lepismatidae > Thermobia > Thermobia domestica. Next base: position 9,520,003 of record NC_137455.1, on the reverse strand, counting down.
TATTTTTCTTTATATGTATTCCTTACAAAAACACACAGCAAGAATAAAATCAGAGCTAAGGGAATACTCAAGACTCCCCCACCCACCCACATCTAAATGCTAAAAAATCTATACCAGAATACACCCTTTAAATAAACTCAGCTATATACTTAAAGAGGAAATGGAGTTACACCATATTGAGTTCTTCAATTGCTGCAATCCCAAACCGGAATGTTCGGAAACATTTACATTAATTTAGAAACCCCTTTCTCCCTTTCCAGCATACCTGAGGAACCGTCTGTACCAAATGAAGTGTTTCTCCCAAGAAATTCCCGGCTTATGCCATGTTTTGTAAAGCCCCCAAACATTGACTTTAATATTGTGCTAGCACTCGCGTCACGAAGCTCTACTAAGTCAAAAAAGAAAGTACTAGGTTCAGTAATGTTAGGAAACACTATTCTCATGAAAATAATCGAAGCTTCTTTCCTACTTATAGTAGTGGATTCATCACTCATTATGCCTATCTTTAAATCATATTGAGACTTGAGTCAATTAACTTACATTTCATTAATTCAGTTATATGTTTCGTTATGTCACCACACGAATGATCGGAATGTGATACTTTCCCTACATTCGAACCATTCCTAGTCTACACTGAAAAAAACGGAGTCCAAATTTAAGGAGAAAACGAGGATAATATACTTTTTGTAGGGAACACCATGACAAGACGGTGGTGTCAATCGTAATTCGTAATACTCTGCAAAACACCCATATTTCCTGTGGCGACGGTACGTCTGTAAGTGAGAGCGGTGCTTACTGTTTTCGCAGGAGTAATTGCTGCTCTCACTCACTGACGTACGTCGCTACAGTAAATAAGGGTGTTGCACCACGGGTAAAAATGGATCTGAAAAGGTAGGAGGTCGCATGACGTCATGCCGTCCCCCATACCTATCTTTGCCCGTTGTAAATATTTAGGAAGTGGAGGGATGCCATACATATTTTTGAAAGTGGAGGGATGACGTCCACCACGTTCCCCCTCACTTTTATCAATGTGTTGCACCCAACATTACGATTGACACTACCGTCTTGTCATGGTGCTCCCAACAGAAAGCATATTATCCTCCTTATATCTGGACTTCGCCTTTTTCAGTGTAGAAGAGCTGGGAAATCGAAGAAAGGTCGATTAAACTTCGCTAATGCATGTACAGTTCCAAAAACGCGATGTGTGTTCTTGATACCTATTTTCTGTTGGAGCTGATTTTTGTAATTTCTTTTCACTTGAGTTTTCATGTATCTTCACGCGCAGTTGACAAGCTGTACAACTTTTGTGATCATAGAATTTGATTATTGTAATTCACTAAGTACATTCATTATGATCTAATTCACGCTTTTTAAATAAAAAAAAAGTTTAATGTATTCATTTCCTTCGTTTTTTAAACAGTTTACGCTTTGAATTTTTTAAACAAATTCTTCATTTGCACTGCTCTCTCCACCCCTTTCAGTGTTTGCTGTCGCAACTTTGCTTTTAGAAACCGACAAGAACTTATTAGAAGTTACTCGTTTTTTTTCTCGGAGTTCTCCCATTTTCTCCCACTTTCTTCATTCCACCATTTCATTCATTTCTCATTATCACCGTCTCATTTAGCCTAGCCGACATAACCGAGGGGCGTAAAACTCAAAAATTTCATTTCATTTTTTTTCTTTTACTAGTCGACCGAAAGTGTTAAAAAAAAAATAATAAAACATTACAATTAAATACAAAAAAGAAAAATATTTCGATTGATATTTTATTTTGGGATTCTTCATCGATAGCAAGTTGAACTCTTTTCAATCAACAATCAGCACAAAGGGACAAAACCTGCATCGACAATTACATTTGCAAGCAGTAGCATACGCAGGAATTTATTTCAGGAGGTTTCCAAACTCAATATGAGGGTATTTTATATTAAAATTCCTAAAATTGCCCCTAAAATTAGGCTAAATTTACACAAAACTAGAAATTTCGGGGGGGACCGGACCCCCAGGACCCACCCCCTGCGTACGTCCCTGTTTGCAAGTACTATTTTTCGTAAACTCAATCAAAATGTGGTATTGATTGTTTCATTTTTTGAATTTTAAATTCACTGATATTGAATTTTTGCTTTTAAAAGTGCAGGTATGAAAAATTAATGGAATCAAGAATCGTCGGTATGGGATACTGACATATACCCACTGGTCGAAGTGAGACAGTATGCGATGGTATGCCATACCGCCTGTGATTTTTCAGTGTTGTTGTCATACCGTCTAATTTTTTGTGATCAAAGACATAGATTACCGTCACTGGAAAGTAGATGCTAATTAACCTTTAATAAATCCATTTTTATACACAGTAATTGACGAATTGTTTTGCGCGTAAAAATATTTTATTTCTTATGTATAAATAATTTCTAAGCTGACAACACCGACATCTTTATCTTTTTCCTATCTTTTGTTTTTAAAATGAGGAGTCTTCAAAGAAATTCATCTAGTTTACATTTTGATGTACAGTACCATATTGAATTGTTTCCGGTTATAGTTAAGGAGCCGTACTTCCCATTTAGGGAAGGACGAGAAACGCCATACTTTCAGGCATTATTCATTGACTATCTAGGATGTTAAAAAGTAGGTAATAGACTGAGTTCTTGCCCTTGTACTTAGGGTGTTTAGGTAGTGCAACAGTAAGATGTATCCTCGTGCACGGGAGATGAGAAGTAGCTGTTCTTAACTATTACCTTGTTTCCTTCTTACGTATGTGTATGTCTTCTTGCCTTACTGCATATAAAAGCCATGTTTTGAGCATGGGCGGATTTAGGGGTTGTCTGCTGTGGGGACGGTGTTTCTGGTGGTTTGGAAAACCATAGTCGAGTAGGGGGGTCTGGAAGTTTTCCCACAGGAAATAGTTGATCTTCATCCGGTTTTTGAGCATTTTCGTATATAATTCTCTATAATATAACATAAGGGGATATTTTTTTCAGAAAGTTGTTGGCGGGAGATCAAAACCTCTCCATATCCCTCCCTCCCGTTACTCCAGAAAAACTATCCAATGGTTTTCAGTCATTATGTAATTAGAAATGAAATATTTTAGACAGCATACCCTCACAGCATTTCAACATTTAGATAGCAGATATGTCCAGTCAAAATCGTAATAAAACATACCGCCTCTGCTTCCCCCCCCCCTTCCACTTTGAACACTGCGTATACCAGAGATATTTCGATCACTGGTGAGGCCATTCAAGATCACTAGAGCCAACAGAGATTTTGACTTACAATCTATTTCACAATTCGTTCAGTATTTAAAAAAAAAAAAAAAAAACTAATCGAGTATTCTTCTTAGATGAGAAAAGAATGTCTAGAAGCTTTAATCCATTTCTACATCAACGCGCACGCTTCATATACTACATCGCAGAACGAAGCTTTTCTAATTCACCATAGATTTCACTCCATTCAGCACAAGTGAAGTCAACCTGAAAATGAAATTCTGACACAAACAAGTCAAATCAAGTGAAGCATCAAAGAAGTAAAATACAATTTTTCTCCTCATAAAGCTTATCTATATTATCTTCCACATTTACACGAAAATTACACTGACGTGAATATAAGAGAATGTATATCAACAGGAAGCTGTGTTATATTTTTCAACTTTACGTTCCCCTATTTTGTCGTTTAGGTAAAAGATATGATGAGAAGTAATAAAGACAATGAAATTAATAATCAGGTAATGAAATAAACCAGGAAAAAAAAATTTTTTTTCACGTACAGTATGTCAAATGGCTTCTCGCAACAACACCTCTCGTACGAAACGAAGAGTGGAGGGGGTGGAAGGACAAAGGGTCAATTCACTGCTCTTTTAAGGACGTTAAACACACAACCACTCACGTGATCACGTTCTTATATTTGAATCATTTTGACCGATTACAGATCACTATCAAAATAATGGAAACACCTAAAGAACTTACCTGATTCATACTATACTGTGTGGGATCACTGTTAGTCTGCAGAGCAAAACAGATTGCAGAGTGGAGGCATCCTACATGGTTACCAGTGGAATATGTACCATTTCTCACGCAATGCTGTCTCCAGAGTCTTGCTCCAGACTAAACGTACTATACACGATCACCTACCAGTGCCAGGCTAGTTATCCTCAGTGTTACCTCACACATCTTACAGGTGTTTCTACTATTTTGATAACCATCTCTTTCTGTATATAGAATGACTACTCACATACATATGCCCTCTTCTTTCTCTTTCCTCAACTAAGGCTTGGCGTCTAGTAACTAAATGTTTTTGCCTATTATGTGTTTTATATATTTATATCATTTTTTTTTTTCTAAAGCAGGAGCGAAGGACTAACAATGAATGGTATAAGCAGCTACTAGTATATATGTGCTTTGAAATTTTGTATTTGATAGATGATAATAACAGTTGAATGATACGAGAAGTTAATATTTCACTGACAGGTGTTAAGAATTAAGATCTAGAAATGAATGCAGAGAATGAAATCAAAACTGTACTTACGAAAAAAATACGGAAATATTGTAATAAAAAATAACAGGTTTCCAGAAATTGTGTCTTGAATGTTTCAATAAAATACGTGACATACTTGGATATATCCAATGTGATCCCACGTTTTGATGAGTTTACGCAAGTATATAAGATCTTACGTTTGTTGTTTCCAAATATTAATTGTACTTACTTCGTGCTTTTTTTCATACTTTGTTCCTAAATTTAAAATATCTTTGTGTTTATGTACTGTATATATATATATATATATATATATATATATATATATATATCATTCAGTGGCGTACACGGGATTTCATTAAGGGGGTTTCAAGCACCCAAGCTCACATCGTTTCAGGATTCATCTGATTCTTATACATATCTTAATACGGTATGTGTTTATTTTCCATATCTGCTCCAAGGGAGTGTTAAACCTGGAAACCCTCATTGTGTATGCTACTGATACCATGTATGACAAGGCATTCCCCCGTCACGGAGATTTACTAAAGCACTTACCGCAGGGGACATATGGTGTCAAGGCAGTTCTAACATTAGCCCACCCTCCCAATGTTTCTTCCATACTTCCGCTTCGAACCTAATAAATTAAACTGCGATTACATATCACATTAGTGAGTGGCATATCCCATAGCAAATATGTGTCCTAGTGCATCTCCTTCACATTTTGATTTTCCTTCCCCGGACAAAATATTCTCAAAAATAAAACGTACATCACAATGATGATCCCTGAGCAGCGAAGTTTCCCGCACGGCAAATCTCCGAACGTTGTTAACAAGGGTAATAGTCCTACTTTAATCCCTGTGTACTGAAATCCTTCTTGGGGGAAAATCGTCTGAAATTTATGCTGCACCCTACACTACCTTCATCTTGCTATTGACCCTTTCACAAAATATAACTAAGTGCTAAAACTTTATACTACCTACGTCATTTTCTATACGAGACATATTTTACCATTAGACGGTTGCAGAATTTCAATTCAGACCTGATTATGAAGTGAGTACATTAATTTTCTTTTCCACCAACACCCAGGGCCGTCTCTATCACATATGCAACACGTGCATTTGCACGGGCGGCAATATCTGTCCTAATTATATTTAAAATAAATATTTGTTGTTGCAAACAGATTTCACGATGGTAATAGTTAGAGGTAATAAGCTGACCTTCCATTTGAACACTACATTCATAAATTGTTTAAATCAATTAGTTTAAGGTCACATGGACAGTACTAAAGCAAATGGTCAAATACCAACACGAAATGCTTGATTGTTGTCAAATACAAAAACTCAATTCTCCAACAGTAGTGAACACCCGTTTCATTTAGTTATCACAGTTTTAATATGAAAACTAGTTCTGTCTTTGCCAGAAACAGGTTTTCTTTTTAAATTTCTTAACAGACGCAGAAGGAAAATCAAGAATTAAAGAGCTAGTTGCACTGACATTGCAAACTTATATATTGAAATTGAAGCTCGATATTCAATTCTATAAAAAGGATTACGATCTTTCCTCTGCAGGTGTGTTTGCCTTATCTTTTACTAACATAATGGATCATAACATTTAAAGAAAAAATAGACACAACGATATTGTATTTGTAGTGTTTAGACCTTTCTGAATGCGAGTGCCCTTTCCTTCCCCTTCGTTGTTCATGAGGGGTAAGATACTTAAAATAGTGGCTTTTAAGATTTGATCTTTGTGGAGAAAGGGGACGCAAATACCTTTGCACGGGACGACAAATTGACTAGGACCGGCCCTGCTTCCACCTACGTATTGATACTAACTATTATTTATTTTCCTTAGTAACAATAAGGATACTCAAGAAACTCTTACTGTAGCTCTTTTCTTTTACTGTATCTCTTCGTAATAGGAAGTTACTTTATCCTTATTTTGGCTAACGCGCGGCCGCAGAGATTACAGCAAAAGAGAACATCACATGGCGTTCCTCTTTTATCGCATTAACCTACCAAGCGGTCCGTGCATCTCATACGAGCACCTGGGGAGCAATTTCATCTTTGAGCTGTTTCATAAATCATTCGTTTCTCCCCTTATTTTTGCTTATCTATTCCACCTATTCTACCCCTTCCCCTCATATCTAGATTATGTTTTCCATGTACATTTTAAGAATCGTAAACAAAGTGAACAAATAAAAATAATACAATGTTCTTTTCAAACTACTGCTTGCTTATATTGCAGCAACTTGCAGGAAGTATCTTCAAAGTATTTGAACAACAAAAATACGGAATTCCATTACATACGTCCGTACTGTTATCTCAACTTTTTTCCTTTCTTTTAGCTATTTGATACCAAAACCTCTTTAGTTACAAATAGCCACATGTGTGTACAGATATGAAATACTGAAGTTACTCAGAAGGAGGCCTGAAGCCTGAATCCTTCAGTAAGGGCCTCATTCTGCATTGGTCATTGCAAAATTTGCGGATTGTAACACAAAAGAAAAAACTTAAACAATTATAACTATTATGCCTATTATAGCAAACTATAACGCAAATTTTGAATCAAATAGCTACGGAATGAGATCCTAAGGCTACTGTATATTGACCAGAGAGGACACGACAGCCGAGGACAGGACGAGGTTCAGCACTGTGGACAATGCAATAAAGCATTGTACTGCATATTCACTACAGCACATGATAGAAAAAGACGTATCCAATAGTCAATGCACTCAAGTCTCTCCTTCCGCATCATCTCCTCCTTCCGTTTGTCTTGGCTTGACTGGCCTTCCTTTAGTCAATGTGCGGTCAGCCTAAGACTAACTTAGATTTCATCCTTTTACCCGAAATTTCTGTTGTCCACAGTATACCACGTAACGACTTCCTTGCAGCCTATGACGGTGATCAGCTCATTTAAATGAGAATTCTAAGTGGACGACTCCACTGGAACCGAATGCCAATTTCTGAGCGTGTGTAAATTGCAGGGCTATCTTTCACATTTAAAAAAATGCATTCTTTTCTCAGGATAGTAACTTTTATTCCTCACTATGACTATGAAAATAAAATCAGTACGCGTTTTACAAGTTTTTTATAGACAAAAACCACTGGACTCACTTTACAGAAGCTGATATGAATGGTGAACGTCCATAGTTAGAGACTAAAAATTAACTCAACTCAACGAAGATATCCACTGAACTGAACACCCTCTTTCAAGACTCGCAGCCACCACACGCGAGTCCTGCAGCGGTATTCGTAACTGAGAGGAAAGGCAAAGAACATGTAGATGAAAGGGTAATTACTGATTGATAAATGAAGCTACACTCTCCCCTCCAACCCTTCCTCGCGTTAAGGGCTGCTGATTGAAGCGGGATAAATTATGTTATTGAAAAACACGGTAACGTACGTAAAGGCCCGATAAAATAATAGCAAACTATCTGGAAAGGTTTGAGAACTCCTGTTGTGCAGCACATTACTGTACAGCACAAAAATATTTATTTATTCATTTAGTATTATTATTATTTTTGTAAGTTTGCCTCTATCCCCATCCAGCGTGTATATATCCCGGAACATAAATACAACATATACTGCGGAGGATATTTATTTTTATTTATTTACCGCAGTCGTTGCGAACCTTTTTCGATTGCCAACATACTTAGCTTGAGTGCCCACGGCATCGCGACACTTTTGTTTGATTTCTTCATTAATAATAATAATATAAATTGTAATAGTGTCAGCTTATAAGTTTCTATGAAGCAGTGACACGATTGAGTACTGACCACTGCTGCTGCCATTGGAGGCGTTGACTGGTATAGTGCCTTAAAATTCATTTTAACTAATTTTATATGCTTTACGATTTTTAACACCTTGCGTTTCAGTGACATCCATGTGGATATCATAAAATACTCCGTTACAGAATACCAGTGACATCCATGTAGATATCATAAAATACTTCGTTGCAGAATACCAGTGACATCCATGGCGATGTCATAAAATACTCCGTTGCAGAATACCAGTAACATCCATGTGGATATCATAAAATACTCCGTTGCAGAATACCAGTGACATCCATGTGGATATCATAAAATACTCCGTTGCAGAATACCAGTGACATCCATGTAGATATCATAAAATACTCCGTTGCAGAATACCAGTGACATCCATGTAGATATCATAAAATACTCCGTTGCAGAATACCAGTTACATCCATGGGGATGTCATACATACTCCGTTGCAGAATACCACTGACATCCATGTGGATATCATAAAATACTCCGTTGCAAAATACCAGTGACATCCATAGGAAAGTCATGAAAACTTATCCTGTATTAAGGATCATATTAATCCTGGAGATGATGAAAATTTTTAGTGGATGCAAGGCACGAGTTAGTTCTACTATTTCTCCTTAGGTGACAGCACATTACTGACAGAAAAGAAAAAAATGTGTTGTCTCAGTAGATAGCAGAAGCAGACCTAAGGGAGCATTCAATTTCGACACATGTGTTTATTTGTTCTGACGATAAACAATTAGCAAATTTGAGGTCGTATTTCGAAATCACAAAAAAAAAGTCTTTGATCTCAGTTAGTGTTGCCAACCACAAGCACCATCAAAATCCCTTGAGAACATCAAAAGTTCCCTTTTGCAGTCCAAATGTTCCACATTATGAGTAATGAGAATACTCTCCTCATGCGTGCACAATAACTATGCCCTATATAGCGGCTAGACAGTGTTTTAACAATAAGTGAAAACCTAGTATTACAACACGCACATAGGAAAATAATACATGAAACGCAAAAGGTTAAAGTTAAAAGATCGAGATACACTCTATGGCAGTAGGTTTCCAACCTTTTTCGATTGACGACATATTACACTGAACGCCAAGAATATCACGACAAATTTACTTCATTTTTTTATTACCAATAATATAAATTACAGTAGTGTAAGACTGTAATTTTGTATGAAGTAATGGCTCCATTTATGATAGTAGTTAGCGTTGTTGCTGACTGCTACAGTTTATTCCAAAATTGATTAGTAAATGTTTCATGATTTTCAAATTCTAAAATTTCACAACCCACCGTATGAGACTGCGTAACATATCTATGGTACTGCGAAACGCATTAATGTGTAGCCACACACTATTGGGAACCACTCATTTGTTATATCTTTACATTTTGAGTGAATTTGATAAAATTAAACAAATGGGCTAAAAATGAACGATTGACCTGTACAGTAATGCAGTGGTTCACAAACTTCTTTATCCGATAACCCTTTACCAAGCGCCTACAACATTGCACGCAATACACTTATTTAATTTTTTTATTAACATAATATCAATTATAATATTTAGTGGCGTATTGAGAGTTTCATCATCAAGGGGCTCCAAGCACTCAATCTCAAATTGTTTCAGAGCATGTCATTTTCTGTAAATATCTCTAAAGAAAAATCCTGACAGACTGATCAACGACCAGGCCAAACTGCTCAACCAAGAAACTTGCAATTCTGACAAGGCATACGATTTGTGCTGTAAGATGCCAAAAAGGAAGGATTTCTCGAAATTCAACAGAGAAGGAGGGAAATGGGCGTGGCAATTATTACGACAAAATGTCCACATTTCCGAAGCCCTGAAGGGTAGAAATATGAAATTTGTATATGGACTTCTCATAACTAGACAAGTGTTTCACCGTTTTTTGGCACTCCCCCTAGAAAGGAAGTAAAAAGGCGGAAGGAAAGAAGGGTGAGAACGGGTCACGGGAACACATTATCAAAACCCGCAACACTATACCAAACGGAGGTGGTTAAAATTTATTACCACTTCACGCGTCAATACTGATTTCAGTACACCGAAAGTGGTAAGAGATATCGAAAAGATTTTTTTTTTCAATCGATTCAGCGTCCCAAGAGTATGTTCTATCTCCTCCCTTAACCATCTATTCCAACCAGAAGTGGTTCAAATTAACGATTTCCGGTTTCAACATTTATTGCCATAGCATAAAACAGTACGCAACAACGAGTACACCTAATAGCTTTTTGATATGGATTCAGTCAGCGTCCGAGGGAACAGATTCCACCTTTGATTTTATTACTCTACTAGCAGAATGTCCGTTCATCGCACGGGGAGAATACGAGATGTGTTCAAAAAGTATCGAACCTTACTTTTTCCCACGTAAACCAATGAAGCGAGGGAGACTATATTCAGTGTAGATGTAGAGGGGACACTTATGAATTTTTTCCCCGCCCGCAAAAAGCGTCAGTGGTTCGCAGTCGGCCAACGAGTGAAGACGTGTAGTGAGCGGTCGTAGAATTTCAGTTTTTTTGTAAAATGACAAAAAAAAAAAAAAAAAAAACTTGAGCAAATCTTTCCAAAAGATTGGCGATACCCAAGCGGAAACCATTCAATGGGATCGGCACAATCAATCGTGAACGAGAATTTGGACATGAGGAGAGTGTCCGCGAAATTTAATTCTGACTTTCATCGCCAAGTACAACATTCCTTCGTGTCGTCAGGCACCGAACTCACCCGATATGGCTCCGTGTGACTTTTGGTTATTTCCCAAGCTGAAAATGACACTAAAAGGGACACAACTTGAGTGAAGAGAAGACATCATGCGAAATGCGACAGCACGGTCGGCCATCGCTCCAAAAGCTGCGTTTCAGAAGTGTTTCCAACAATGGCGGGAGCTCCGGGAGACTACTTTGAAGGAGAATAGTGTTTCGGATTTCCAAATCAATAAATGTATTTTTGCCAACCAAAGGTTCGATAGTTTTCGACCACACCTCGTACCTTTCATTTTTGACATAAAGGGCACCAAAACTGTGACCAATCAACTTACAGACCCCAAAAAACTATGAATTCGAGACTAATATCGGACATTTTCAATTATTTTTAGTTGTCACCATTCTCCCCTTAGGAGTGCTAATGGGGGCTAAATTTGGATTTAACCTGCGTCGGAAGTGTCACTGTTCATCTCAACGACCCCGAAAACTATGGATTCGACACTAATATCGGTCGTTTTCGATATTTTTTTATATATCCTCCTCCCTCCACCCCTAACTGGTACCGTCAAAGTGAAATGATAAAAAAAAAAAAAAAATCCAGGCCTGAACCTCGTCTATACTGAAAATTTGATCCAAATCGGTCGGGTAGTTCACAAGTAATGAGGTCACAAATATAGTTACTTTCATTTATATATATATATATATATATATACAGTGGTCGAAGTGAAACGGTATGCGGTGGTATGCCATACCACCTCTGGTTTTTCACTGATCAAGACAATATTTAAATAGCCGGTATATTGAGTCAAAATCATAATAAAACATACCTCCTCTGCTTTTTTTCCACTTCGAACACTATATATATATATATATATATATATATATATATATATATATATATATATATATATATATATATATATATATATATATATATATATATATTGCAACCAGAAGTTATAGATGTATTACTTTAAGTTGAGTATTGAATTCGCATAGTTCGGATGTCTAACGTAGTTTCACACTATGAAACGGAACTCAGTTGTTTATTATATATATAATATTCAAGAATTCTCCGCAGCTTTAGAACATTCCTGACAAGAGAAATGAATGGAATTCTTACGCCGTTATAACATTGAACGAGATATTCAAGACAATTTATACATAACAATGCACTTAGTCTCTTACTCTCGCTTTTTTTTTTTTTTTCTTAATTTATGTGAAGAACGTAGAAAATGTCACTTGGAATGGTTAAGCTCACATTACTTCTAAATACTACATAAGATTAATCCAAATTCAATAATTAATTATAGAGAAGTGTGTCTTATTTCAATAGGTATTCAAAGCTGATTGCCGTTAACTAGTTTTGAAAAAGAATTCTAGATCGATATGGTTTAAGGTCATCATAATTAAGTCTGAGATATATATATATATTTAATTATCAGTTATCAGTTATGCATCGCCCGTGAGCTTTATCTGAATTTGTGGAGCAGAAAGACAAAAATGTTATAAGACTCACAATATTTCGCAGGTTCTCAGATGTATTAATTTAAAACACTATAAAATAATTCTCTTTTGTGTGAATGTGCGACCTCCGTATATTTATATCTTATAATACTTTCCATAAGCAGAAGCTTTGCTTTGTATATAATTAAATACAAACTTATTATTTGCTGAGCAAAACAATATATTTACTTAAAAAAAAACTAAATACTTGTGACAGTTTCGCCAACTAACTTTTTGGCTTCATCAGACACTATGATATACAGGAGTAATGTACAATCTTGTATACAAACAACCGCTGAGATATCTTGCTTCTGATTGACAACATGACATCTTTTCAGTTGATTTTGCGGTATTTTAAGAACTCTAAGGACGATTTTTTTTTCTTTTTTTTTTTTTTAATTAGCGTGTTACCCAGGATGGAAGTTTGTTCCACTACTTGGATACTAACAAGGTACATTCGCGAAGTGTCCCCTCGGGATTCGTCTAAAATTGATTTAAATACAAAGTTCTCCGCGGCCCAAAGTGTATTGTACTAATTTTAGCGGCCCATATGGGTAATTTGCATTTTTATGAGCCTTCATATACAAGGAATTCAATCATACACTACTATAACGCTCGGTCACAAAATTGCTTTTAGTTTCTTTAGATGTAACTGAACATGAATGTGGACATATGCAAAACAAATTGGATAAAGTACTGCTTCTCTGACACGTGTTATCCACACCAGCCACCATCTTGGATCCGCCATATTGGATTCACCTTTCGGTTTTTCAAATGGAAATAGGTGCAAGTGATAGATCAAATTCATGCAAACTTTTCTCGGAAATTCATTGTAGTGAGTTTTACGGTAGCTTGCACCATTTGCAAGTTATTGCATGTTAAATGTGAGACACTTCACATATTCAACCATTAAAAAGTTGTGCAGGGACCCGTTTGTATATGTGATCTTTTACGTGATTTATTGTTGACGAAATATTTTCTGAACGTACATACATACAGACACACAGACGTAAATAGGATATAGTAGATCTTCACCAAAATCTGGTTGTATCTAGATTTACATTAGGCATTTTGTTCATAATACAATACTTCCTTGTTATACGTAGTATAACATGGAAGTAATAACAATCACTCACAGAAAGATTATGACACCAATGTTGTAGAGAGTTTGTTTATACCTACAGTACTTTTCCAGTTAGAAATCGTTTGACTTGTGAACATCAAAAACGTAAGCGTAACTGATATTAGTCGGCAATGTCTATTCACGAAGTGCCTAGAGGGATTTAACATGTAATATCTCGCAAATGGTACAAGCTACCGTAAAACTCACTACACCAATGAACTTACGAGAAAATTTGATATGAATTTGATGTATCACAAGCACCTACTCCCATTTGAAAAAAAAAAAAAATTGAATCCAATATGGCGTCCGGTGTGGATAACACATGTCAGAGAAGCAGAACTTGATCCAATTTGTTTCGCAAATGCCCACATTCATATTCAGTTACATCTAAAGAAACTAAAAGCAATTTTGTGACCGAGCGTTATAGTAGTGTATGATTGAATTCCGAGTATATGAAGGCTCATAAATATGTAAATTACCCATATGGGCCGCTAAAATTAGTACAATACACATTGAGCCATGGAGAACTTTGCATTTAAATCAGTTTTACATGAATCCCGAGGGGACACTTCGCGAATGTACCTTGTAAGACCAATAGAAATCATGCGAATGGCGCCACTCAGGATCTCCAAGGCCAAAGAAATTTAAAGGACAGCGGCCCGTAGTTTAAGTGCTTGCCTCAATATAGTCTGAGATAAGAATGGTGTTTAGTTACCAAAGTATCTTCTAAACGAACAAAACATAACATCAGAGTATTACAGCACTCTTCCGAATAAGTTAAGGAGACTATTAAAGAAAAGCCCCGGAGAAAGTTGAGAAAAGGTAGTATTTTGCAAGACAATGCTTCTGTTCGTAAGACTGGAAGAACAATGAATTTTCTGAAGGACTTAGGGTTTCACTGCACTGACTACCAACCTTCTTCGACAGACCTTGCGCCTTCTGATTATTATCTCCTTCCTAGGCAAAAGCAATTCTGAAAGGACAGAAATTTAGCAGTAATAACGAGGTTACAGCAGCTGCAGAACAGTTTTTTTTTTTTTTTTTTCAGACCAAGAGAAATCATTTTTCTGGGAATTCGAAAACTATTGAACCGATTTGGAGCTAATTCTGAATAATTTGATATCCAATAACTCTTTTATGACTGCAAAATATGATTGTCCTTCAGACCCTTATAAATAGCATGTGATCATATTCTTTTAATCCATGGAGCTGACCAATAGCCTGGTGTGAAGAAAATGAGTAATTTCTTTTCGAAGAATTATTCTCTTATGCATTATTTACTGTTTAATTGTCTCATTCATCCGTTAATTTTGGTAACTAATTACGGTAAAACGAATGATCCTTACATTTTAAAGATATTTGTGATACCACTGGCTTTGGTAAAATACATTTCGGTGACCTCACTATTCCTATAAATACAGCTGTCCGCTGTAACAAGCTGAAATTTACTCATTTAAAAAAAAAAAAAAAAATCATTACTATTTTGCTCAATATTTCGTAAAATAAACTGCTATTATTTTTAAACTAGACTGATTATATTATTCTACTTACAGATTCGTGTAATTCCTGGATTTTCTTTAAACTTTTAGGGGGGAGCGGTGGCTCAGTGGTAGAGCGTTCACCTCCGGTGCTTGGGGTCCCTGGTTCGATACCAGCTCGCGCCGTGTGGACTTTGTGGTGGACAAACATCGTGCTCGTGGGTTTTCTCGAGGTTCTCCCGTTTCCTCCCACTTTCTTCATTCCACCATTTCATTCATTTATCATCACCGTCTCCTTTAGCCTAACCGGCATAACCGTGGGACGTAAAACTGAAAGATTTCATTTCATTTTCTTTAAACTTTCAAGCTTTCGACTCTCCCCTAGAGTCTTGGTCACGGAGGTTAAAAACAGGAAGAGAAAGAACAGAAACATCCAGGAATAAAAATGGAACGGACTTACCAAAGGAAGAGCTGCCTCATTTTCACCTGGAGACCACTGACGTACTTCACGTGTTTCCGTACAATACAGCTCTTCCCTTGGCAAGTCCGTTCCATTTTTATTCCTTGATATTTCTGTTCTTTTTCTTCCTGTTTTTAACCTCTGTGACCAAGACTCCAGGGGAGAGTCAAAAACTTGGAAGTTTAAAGAATAACTAGGAATTACAAGAATCTGTAAGCATAATAATAGCTAGCATTTCTGACTGTGGTTTTGCATCGTCTAGACCAGCCTTTCCCAACCTGGGGTCCGCAAGTCAATCGGAGAAAGGCACCACACGGTGATGAGAAATACACCACCATTTTAAGTTAAATGATCGAATTTCTTATCTGAAGAATAAGTGCAGGAATATACTTGATGTTGAGGCGGATATTCGCTTGAAAGTTTTTTTTTTCGTTTGATCCTGACATTTTCAAGTTAGTGGCTGAAAGACACCAACCATCACATTAACTGAAGTTGTGTACCTCGGTGGGTCATACGCTTATCATGTTAACTTGTTTAAATTAATACATTTTATTTTTATTTTCAGAAAAGTAGTCTTTTTCTATATCTGATGGGTAGGCTTTGTGGTTTAGTCTTGTTTACGTACTGGATTTATTTATATATTTGCAATATTTTAGTCAGAATTACCGGCCCCGAGACCACCCGATTACGAAGTAGGCATCGTACCATTCGAACACCCATTATAGCATTCAATTTGTAAATAGAGTCACAATGTAAATTACATATATTGCATTGAATTACAGAGTTATCGAGACTTCTTTTAACCTTCTATTTCGATTTTTTGTGACTACGATCAAAACACGGAAATGATTCTTTCTGACTGGGAAGCATCTACACCTGCCCATTTTCGTCGTGACAACGGATAATTAAATTGCATATCAGTAAATTGCTTATCATATCATAAAGTGCATATCAGTTTTATATGCTTCTTCCATTTATTTAAACGACTGTAATTCAATTTTCTAAACATGAGATACTCATAATGACCATTCAAGAGCGGACGTATATTTATTAAAATATAAGAAATATTTCCGAGTATTGTACACCTAATTACCTAGAAACCTATATACTATAACAACTTACAGCTTTAATTTGTTGATGCCAAAAGCAAGCACCAACTCTCAGACCATGCTACGTAAGGATATGAAACGCCTAATAAGTCTTCTTTTGAATCTGTGTCCCAGTCCAAACGCCTTTTCTTTCATTTACGTATATTCTCTTTGTTATAAAATTCACTGTTTCTATCTAAGAATCTTTCATAAATAATAAGCAATATTTATTAAAAAGGATAAATTCTATTATTCAACAACACATTTGAAATATTACAAAGCAGGTACTTTTCTTACAAGCGGAACATATTATTGATTCTAATGACGAAACCGTCGTAAAATTACGAAATTTCCGGTAATAACGTAACATAAAAGTGATGGCAATACATTAAAATATCTGCGACAGTTGGAAATCTTAAATTACACTTTTACTGCGTTTCATGAACGCCTATTCTTTATGAAGCAAAAGTACATCATTTGATGAATCTATACACTGACATACTTTACTTGTATACACATTTCAATGCACTGCTTCTTGGGTTTTTAAAGATTAAACGTGAAACTGTTATCTAAGTTACCAGGATTTCTGAGTTTGTTATTTTAAAAAGTTTATAAAAGAAACTAAATAAACAATAAAGTGATTCTGTGGTAGTACTTTAGTCAATTTAAAACAATGTCTTAACAAAATTGACATTTACAATAAATACTAATGAAAGTTCTAACTCATATCTTGACTTCTACGGCGATATTATACAATCGAAAAAAAAACAAATGACTGTTCAATTGGCAAGAAACTGGAAGTCGAAATGACATAAGACATGTCTCTACTTGTGTGCCTTTACTAACTCTATGATCCGATCCTTATGGTTGCCAGATCTACGTGTATCGCCGGAGTTCCTGTGTTTGAATACATTCTAAGGGCCAACGAATTAAATCTACGGGTTTAAATAATAAATTATCTATATATTAAAATGCTAGAAGAGTTTATGTTTGTGTCAATCATTTCGACAGTGAGTTCTCGGGAATCATAGGCACTACAGAGATGCCGTTTTCACTGATCGATTGTAAATTTTGTGTAGATAGATTGTTCAGTTCTTATTGAATATTTAAAAATGGCCGTTATTTCTTTATTATATTTTTAGAAATACACTGGAAGTGTTGAAATATTTTTTTTAAAAAAAGCATCGTACCCTATGAGTTATACATTCCAACACCACATAGTTGTTTACAGGAGTTGTATATCTTTCAGGAGTTTGTTTCATAGCCAAATGATAATAAAAACCGAAGAATAACCAGTTCTCCAGTGTAAGATGAATCTTTATTGTTTGGAGTGTTTTCCCCAGCGAACACCATATACCACTGACATTATAATTAATGTATATATAATGTATTTGCTTATTACATACGGCATCCAAGAAGAAAGAAAAACACTGATCATACATGAATTAGAAACCGAAAGTAGGCTGAAATCTTGCAAACGATGCGAGATATTGAAAAAAAAAAAAATAATCGAAAAAATCTCCCCTTCATGGGACCCCTTGTCGATGTTTATCAAGACGTCCTTCACCTGTGTCTGTAAAAGGATATGTACAGATGTTGTGATTAATGATAAGGAGATTGATGCTCATATGTGAATGATGCGCTGTGTAGTATGCGTAGGTTCAGCTAGTATATTATCATTTAGTATACTTTATTTAGTTGTTGTTAGTTACGTACAAGAATTTTATTTTTATTGTAACAAAAGGCTAGATTTAAATTCTTTTCATTGTTGTACCTGTACAATTGCGCGGCAACAACACTGTTTTCACAGCACACAGATGGGGATATTTCGATGGAAATGAACTTAACAATGAATTCTCGGTTATCAAATATATAATATTAACACTTCATATTTGTTGTAAGTTATGGAGTGCGTTTTCCGAGAAAGGATATCCACCGAACTTGACCAAACTAATGCAGTATATCCTCGCTATATTAGTCAGTAATGCACACGTCGAACGAGTGTTTAGTGCAATGAAAGCTTATATTCAGATGGTAAAAATTCAACAGAGCTTCTAATGGTAGAAATTGTGTTCAGTTGAAATTGAACAATCAAAATTTCAACAAAACGACTCTTGAAAATAGGGCCCTTTGCAGCAGCAACAGGCTTCCAAAGATGTGAATAATAAGGTAGGTATCCATAATCGAGCACCAAGGTTAAAGGATGTGAGACCTACCGCTTTAAGTGGAATCTGAACCACTATTTGAGAGCACTGGAAATCGAACTCGGAGTCATGCGCATCGTAATTATCATACGGTTAGAATTCAGCTCGGTTTTGGCTGCGGGCCTATCACTTCGAATCGGAAGAAAACGTAGGTATACATACACTAAACTTCGAAACGGTAGCCAGCAATAGTGCTGTGGCTCAGCTCCTCACCCCGTGGGGTCCATGGTTCGATCCCAGTTCACGTCGACTTTGTTGTGAACAAACAACGTGTGTGGGAGTTTTCTCGGGGTTGTTCCTTTTCCTCACACTTTCTTGCTCCAAACATTTCATACATTACCATCATCAGTCTCCTTTAATCTTTGTGCTTAATCGCGGAACGTTAAATTAAACAAACAAACAGAAAAAACCTTTGAAACGAACTGACTAAATTTAAGTCAGATTTGTTTGGTGTTTAGAAAAACATATCTATGCATTGGTAGTGTGTACGTGTGTTATCAATTTTGGACTTTGTTCCGCTGAGTCACTGATCAGGCGCGTCAGTGACGGTGAGTATGAGGGTAAGCGAAAATGGGAAAAATCTATAAATGTCCATTACCTACACATCAGTATTATCAAATGAAATAACAAATTTCTTCCCGGGAATGACATGGTGCTAGCTACATGCTACTTACACATCTTTTCTATATATTGAACACTTTAATATTACAAAAAATTACATTTACATAATTCTCCTCAAACCATGTATACTTTAGAAATTGTTCTACCAATGCATTTCTCCTGTAAGTTTTGACTCCCTTTTGCGGAACAATCCTTCAATTTTTGCTGAGAATTGTGTATTCGATTGATTTTAAAAGCATTATTTCTGGTTTTGTTTAGGGGAGGGTAGCAACAATATCCATAAAGTCACAAGTAGATTTTCACGTTTATAAATAAAATAAAATAATAAAAAAAAAAAAAACTAGCTGAACCTGCGCTCTTTACACAACATATCATTCACATATGAGCATAAATCTCCCTCGTCATTCCTCACAACATCTGTACATGTTCATTTATATAGATACAAATGAAAGACGTCTTGATAAAAAAAAAAAGGGGGGGGATACCATAAAGGGAATACTATATTCTCAATAATTTGCATCGTTTGCAACATTAGAGCCCACTTCCGGTTGGAGTTTTTAATTCATGTTTGATCAGTGTTTCCTTTCTTCTTGCATGCAGTATGTAATAAGCAAATATATTACACACAAAATTAATTATAATGTCACTGATATATGGTGTTCATTGGGCAAAATACTCTAAACAACAAAGATTCGTCTTAGACTGGAGAATTAGTTATCCTTCATTTTTCGCTACCATTTGGCCATAAAACAAACGTCTGAGAGATATACAACCTCTGTATACAAATACGTGGTGTTGGAATGTATAACTCGTTGGATATGATGCTTTACTTTTTTAAAATCTCCAAACGTCCAGTGTACCTTCAAAAAATGTAATAAAGAAATAACGGCCATGTTTTGCTTTTTCTTTTTTCTTTTTTTTTAATATTCAATTAGAACTGAACAATCTACACAGAATTTGCAATCGATCAGTGAAAACGGAATCTTTCTAGAGCTTGTAGTTTCCGAGATGTCAATGTCAACAGAATTGGCCAGAAACATATTAATGTCCACAAACATATAAATCTAGAATTTTAATATAAAGATATGTTACTATACCAATCTATGTTGTGTGTGCAGAATAGTCCGTCATAAAAATTATAATTTTAGATGAAAATGAGTGATTGCGCATGAAATTGTCTACGATATTAATTTCCATTGTCATAGGATTTCTGCACAATGCAGAAAACCAGTATTTTATGTTTACTAGTGTACAACCATTAACAAGGGCTACACCAAGGTATGTCAAATACACAGCCCGTAGCCAGCCCATAAATGTAAGGGGCCCAGGAGAAGTTAGAAGGGGCGATCCAACCATATTATAGTTCATCACCATACTAGAGTTCATTTGAAAGCCTACCGTAAAAATTTTAGGGAGTCAAGTAAAAATTTAGGGGGACCCGGCCCCCTAGCTCCCTTGTGGATACGAGCCGGCAAATACGACTGTGTAATATACTAATTTCCACCAGCACAGTATTTCTACAAGACGTAGGAAACACATATTCTATATTTTCAAATATATAGTTACTAGTATGAAGCCGTGTGTTCTAACCTATGTGATTTTTTGGTCAATGTTCCGTTAAGTGGGTCCAGCGTCTTTGACACCATTTCTTTCTATTGATTTTCGTTTGATTGCATGATATAACGTTATATTCGGTTCTATTAGGTTAGGTTAGATTAGCTTAAGAGGTTCAGTGTAGTTTTGGACCCCCTTAACGGAACATGGACCTTTTTTTTTTTTTTTTTGGCACTGTCTTTGTTTATGTGCATACCTTTCGTCGCTGACGTGCTTGCTTCCTACGGACGCATCCTGCTGCGCTCCTGTCCTGACTCAGTTAGATAGATTTGTTGCGTTTAGTGGGCACCAAGCACAAGTTGGTTATTTTTTGCAGTCAATTTTAAAGCATACATCAGGACGCGTATTTATACTCGTAAAGAAATCCACACGTATATTATCAATCTAAACCTAATTATTTTAGCATATGTTTGAGTAATAACAGTCCAAAACGTCTTAAGGAATAATTTAAAGGAAGGAATGTGAAAATAAAGTGTATTTTGAATTTGGCAAATTATTCTGAACTTGCATTGTTAATTAGCCAAACTGTACGTATCAGACTCGGGAGAAGGAGAGGAATTACCCCATAAAATGACGCCCCTGATTATCCTATTGAAATACAAGAAGTTATTCAGTACGGGACAAGAGTACCTCCATACATTCGACATTCATTCAATACTATCTATTTTCAACCATGTTGTGAAATATACTTCAATGTAAATAAATATTAAATATATTTGAATGTAAAGGAAATAAAGAAAATAAACAAGAATTCTAGGAATGATTTTTAAAAAATGAGTCAAAATATTGCAATATTGGCAAAGAATCTTAGGAATGATCAAAAAATGCATCAAAAGGATTGCAATCTTAGCACGAAATAAGCACGTCATACTGACAGTGAGTTAAGTGTTAGTTTGGATTTGGCTACACTATATGTAGTTCTCCAGATATAAGGCCTACAAGAAAATTTTTGCCTGAAATATACTGGATCTTTTGATCCAATGACAGTTAAATCAAGGAAAATGCACTTCCGAAGAAGAGGTAATATATCTTTATTCATTTTTAAATTTAATATTATTGAAAAGTTGAAAATGTGGTTACAGGATTACCTTATTCTTGGTAATATTTTATTATTATTATTAATCATTTCTTTCTGTATAATCAATTAATTTAATTCTTGAGCAGTTTACATTTAATTTACTTTTAATCCTGTATAGAAAGGCGAAATTCTTCAGTTTCATGTTTTAAAACTAATGTTATTTTTCTCCTAGTATGACTAAATGCTTAAAATACAAACATATTTACACTTTGCTTCAGAGGTTTTATTCAATATTTCTTATTAGTTCATTAAATTTATAGATTGGTTTGCAAAGCATATAAAACAATATTCTGGTGACGATTAGTCTTAAAACTTACAATGAATTCGCAAAACAGTGACATGTATTTTATTTACAAAAAATTACTTATTAGATTTACATGAAATATGAAGATAAAAAAAAACATATTACTATTTTATTTATTTTGACTGTCTTATCAAAATCCTTACACACCCCTTCTTCGAAGATTCACTTCCAATATTATTTTGTAAATATTATCAGTGAAACTTACATGCTAGAATATTGGGTTGTTTTTAAAAATTTGCAATACTTACCACGAATTAATAATTTGAACTTCACTATGCACTATACTTGTTAGTATTGTTTCAAAATAACACGTACTATTACAAAGTCAATAAACAAACACGTCCCCTAAAGAAGGTGGTTGCATTTGTAGTTCATATGTTCTCCAACAGAGGGCAGAAAGTGATAGAACTGTGAACAAAACAGTGCGAAGTTGCGCTACAAACAGACAGATCCTTCACTTTCCCCTTTTCTCACAGTTATGGACAGACGAAAGAGACATTGCTGTCAAAATCGGTTTTCGGAAAAAAAAAAAAAAAGAAAAAAGAAAGAAAGAAAGAAAGAAAGAAAAAGAAAACCGGCTTTTGAAAAAAGTGAAATTTCATAAAACCAAAATGTCGGTTTTGAAAACCGCTTTTGCGGATGTCACAAAAATTCGACAGCACTAATACTGAAAAGCTAGGCCAGCGTTTCCCAACCTTTTTCAACTTGCGGCACACTACAGGTGTAACTTGAATTCTCGCGGCACACCCATATATACAGAGAAGAAAGCTCGATCACTGATTTTCCCCCGTGCTAAATCATTATACTTATTTTTCATTCTAATTTTAAAATAGAAAACAATAGCAATGAAATATAGGACTCGGGTTTTTAAAAATCCACTTTCTCTTTCGAAAGCTGTATCTAACCTCTAACTAAAAGAGAAGATCACTAAATAACGAACAAAAAAACGAATCTCCTCTACTTTTAAAACACAAATGTAGGTAATTTGTATGCATGCTTGCTTTGTTGAATTTATTGAAAGATATGTTAAAATTTCAAGTTACGAAATAGTCTGCAACAATAAAGTAATAATGGTCATGACAATGATAAATACGTTTTTCAACATTAAAAATGTACAGAAAAGTAACACAGTATGAAATTTAAAATTTTAGATTTATAGTAGAGGTTCATAGTAATGTGAAATATAAATACAGTGAAACCTGTCTTTAGCGGAATCGAGTGGGACTTGCAAAAATTTCCGTTAAAGTCAGGTTTCCGCTTAGTGGAGGTAGACCTTTTTTTAATACATGCTTATAAAGGGGTATACTGAGAAAATATATTGCTGTACGTACATTGTTCGATTACAGTACTTCTTTCTTCTACGAATAAATACACAAAAAAATTAAAATGAATACAAAATATACTATGCACACGTTTTCTTTATTTTTCTAATAGCCAAGCAGGGTTTTCTGTGTACATTGATGCTTGGCTGCTTGACTTTCCGCATACACTTTAGCCTGAGAAATTATACTAAGTGAATCAGAATCATTTTTCCGTAAGGCAATTTTTTCAGTTTCTTTAAACTTCTGAGAGCATCTTGATATGTATTTATTCTACACTCTTCTTCGAACTCGTAATCGTATTCCTCTTCTTCTTCTATCTCGTTTTCTTCTTTCCGACATTCCGTATGATTTTTGATTAACCCTGGAATACACAGAGGGGTGCTGGGGCACCCCAGACGTTATACTCATCGGCATTGTGGCTCTGTTCTCAGGCACACTGGTTGGTGCTTCCGTGTATTCTCATTTTGGGGCATGACACTCACGGTGGTGGGTGTGAAGTAAATTGTCTCGTTTCAGAAGAGAATATATTCAAGGGGTGGGGTTCTCCAGCACCCCACCTGTGTATTTACGTATGTGAAATTCAAATTTTGACGAAATTCGTTTTAGATACTTTACGTGCATATTTGTTTAATTGCATGATGGCGAAATGTGTGCAGGTTCAAGCAAGTTTACAGATTTTGTACTGAACACATTAGAAGAAGATTATGACTCTGAAGGTAATTTCAGAGAGTCCGATGACAATATTGAAGTATTATCGGAAGTCGATGATGAAATTAGTGGAAGTGACACGAGTGACACTGACGGTAACATCGAAAATGATCCAGCTATAAGAGGAGCCTCTATATTAAGTAGAAACGGTCATAAATGGAATTCTCAACCATCCGTTTGGAGTTTCTAAAAAAACTTGGGTTGCAGTTAGCTAGACCCTACATGCTGGAGCGCCTCAAGAAGAATCTTCCGACTAATTTCTCTATTGGTATCAGAAATATCCTTGTAATTCAAAAAGAGCTGTTACCTGTAATTCATTCAACATTTAGTCTTCCAGAGCAAGCACGATGTCGAACGTGCCCTAGGAATAAGGACAGAAAAACTAAATCTTTTTGTTTCAGATGCAGAGGCTGTTTGTGCTGAGCACAGAAAGGAAGTCTTCATTTCTTGCAGTAAGGAACAGCTGTGTCTGTTCAAGAATACACACAAACTCCTATTGTGTATTCTTGTGACTGATAAAATAAAACAAAATATATTTAAGTTCGTGTATTATAATTTCAGTAGCGTTTAATTATATGGGGTGCGCTGGCACCATACCTGTGTATTCACGTAAGCTTTTTTGTCTGTGTATTCCAGGGTTAAGTTGCAGGGATTAAGGACAATTTGTGGGGGTGAATATGAGTAGTGGTTGGGGAAGGTAAACGCTGTCCAGAAATATTTAACAAAAGAACTAACATTTTATCGCAGACAGTGTAATGTATATGTCTCACAAAATGTCTAAACATCTTCTAAATGCTGTAGTCCGGAACTCAAAATTTTCCGTTAAATGTTTATTTTGCTTTCCGTTGTCCGCATAACACAGTTTCCGCTTAATGAAGGGACTTTTACGCGTTTTGTTCCCCAAACTTCATGGGACCGTGAAATATTTCCGTTTAAGACAGTTTTCCGTTTAATAAAGGGTCCGTTGAAGACAGGTTTTACTGTATACATTTTCCCCTGTCTTGCAATTTGGTTCGTATAGAATTAATAATTTGTTTCGATTTTTTCACGGCACACCAGCGGCCCATTCGCGGCACACCGGTTGGGAAACGCTGAGCTAGGCAAACAGGGAATTTGTGGATTCGTAATTTGATGAATGATTCTTCCATATTTACAACTGTTTTGCGTCTTCACAAGGAATTCCATGTAAGAAGACCCCGACAAAAGGTCGAGGACAGAGAGGCCCGGGTCAAAAGAGCCCCACGGCTTAAAGGGCCCAGTTCAAAAGGAATCCGCGTCAAAAAGGCCTCAGTCAAAAGGATCCAGGTGAATATGATCCCACCGCTAAAAAGTCTGAAATTAAAGCAGAAGTGGAAATCAGAGGGGTATGAGGGAATGGTGTCCCCAAATAAGTTCAAGTATTTGTCCAAAAGAAGGCAGAATAACAGCGGTTATTAGCGACAAATAGGAAACTTGAATGGTAATTTTGACTTTTGTTTAGTTGTTGTTTGTTCTGAAACAATTACTACCACGTAAGTCAGTTCCTCATGAAAATTTGCTTGCTCCTCCGTCTCTCTGAGCTTGTATTCTCGTAATATAGCCCGATCACTATTAATAACTGTACCCATAGTTCTGAAATTCCATTTCCATCCCTGGATCAACCCCTTGAATTTCCATTTCTGGATCAACGTATAAAAATATTTATTAGTATGAAAAATATTCTATGGAAAACACCTGCTTAATTTTGTTGTAAGAATATACATGTTGGTTTGTATATAGGTTTAGTCAAATATATTGGGACAAACCGGTAGTAAAGACACGCGTGGAGAGAGGAAAATCAAATGTTGCAATTGGTATTATTGCAAAGCTACATTGCTTGAAAGTGTGATCATCGTGGAAGCCATCTTGAATTCTGAAATGAAAAATGAAATGAAATCTGTGAGTTTTACATCCCACGTTTATACCGGTTAGGCTAAAGGAGACGCTGATGATGAGAGGTGAATGCGAGTCTGTACTTAAAAACCCGAAGAGCATGTGTGGAATAAACCGAAATGTAAACGTGAATTAAAAGCAAGTATTGGAATAGCGAAAGAAGCCTTTAGGAGGAAAGAAAGTCTGTTTTGTACGACCTTGAATATAGAATTGAGAAAAAGACTCATATAATGTTTCGTGTGGAGTATTGTACTGTAAGGGTCAGAAACGTGGTCAAAAAATGATTTAAAACGACTGGAAGCTTTCGCAATGTGAGTGTGGAGGAGAATGGAGAGAATTAACTGGGTCGAACGAAAAACGAATAAGAGAATATTAGAAATGGTGGGGGTCAAAAGAACAATTTTAGATATAATTAAGAAAAGTAAGAGAAACTGATTGGGACATTGGCTACGAAGGAACTGTATCATGGGGATTGTGCTAGAGGGTATGGTGACAGGTAAAAGAGGTAGAGGATAAAGGAAACTACAATTACTGGACGATATCAAAATATAAAAATCACACGTGAAGACGAAGAGGTTAACGTAAGACCGTGGATCATGGATGCTTCTCAGTGGCAGCAAGTGACCTGCCAAAAATGGCAGAACACCTATGATGATGATGATGATGACAAAATGTAATGGTGAATAGACACTGAACCTCCCTGGTTTCTATACTCACTTCTGACACCTCAAACATACAATGTCAGCCTGGAAACAGAAGAAGAATGAAAAGAAATCCTGTTATATCTGTTTTTAACAAACGCACAAGTTGTGACTTTAAATCAGTGTTGGGTAAGTTACTTGTAAAAATGTAACGCGTTACAAGTTACTTTACTTTCCCTTAAAATGTAACGCGTTACTTGCCCCCAAAAGTAACTGTTACTCTACTTCAAAAGTAACGCGTTACTTTTAAGCCGAAACTTTGAATATGCGAAAAATTATTCTTATTACTTCAATTTTCCGTACTATTACTACCACTATTATTGTTATTGTTATTATTATTATTATTATTATTATTATTATTATTATTATTATTATTATTATTATTATTATTATTATTATTATTATTATTATTATTATTATTATTATTATTATTATAACACTGTTTATAAGATGAAAGATAAGCTATTTGTATCTAAATACTAAAAAAATACTTGATTGCCAACCTCGGTAGTCGTGAAGTCTAGGAGTCAAGGACATTGTCCACAAGCTTCTGAATTTGGGTTGAGGGTCTAGGTCAGCGTTTCCCAACCTTGTTCAACTTGCGGCACACTACGAGTGTAAGTTGAATTCTCGCGGCACACTCATAGATTATATTATTATTATTATTATTATTATTATTATTATTATTATTATTATTATTATTATTATTATTATTACAGTATAACATGAAAGTAATAAAAATCACTCACAAAATGTTGTAAGATTATGACACCAATATTGTAGAGGGTTTGTTTATACCTACAGTACTTTTCCAGTTAGAAATTGTTTTGATTCTTCAACATCAAAAACGTAAGTGTAACTGATATTACTCTGCGATGTCTATTCGCGAAGTGCCTAGAGGGATTTAACATGTAATATCTCACAAATGGTACAAGCTACCGTAAAACTCACTACACCAATGTATTTCCGAGAAAATTTTATATGAATTTGATGTATCACATGCACCCCAGACAGCACAATGCACGTACAGTGCCCGTATAGTACACGTACAATTGAACGGATGCAACATGTGAATCATCTGTATAAATGCACGCCTGTACATGTGATGCACATATATGTCACAGGTCCTATTCAACATCTTCACGTGCACATGACATGTGCAATGCACACGTACACGTCCTGCACAAGTGATTTACACCTACCCCGCAGGTGATTTACAAGTAGCACGTATTCGATTTACATGTAGTGCACAGGTGTTTTATATGCAGGACAGCGGTGATTTACATGTAACACACAGGTGATTTACATGTAGGACAGAGATGATTTACACTTAACACACAGGTGATTTACACGCAGTACCCAGATGATTTACATGTAGGACAACGGTGATTTACACGTAGTACTCAGATGATTTACATGTACGACAGAGCTGAGTTACACGTAGCACACAGGTGATTTACATGTAGGACAGAGATTATTTACACGCAGTACTCAGATGACTTACATGTAGGACACAGATGAATTCCTCGTAGTGCAGAGGTTATGTGAAAGCATATTCGAGATGCAATGAAAAAAAAAAAGAGTTTATATATTTGATGCCTTACGCAGTAACATCGTCTATAACATCAAAGATTTTTTTTTTGCTAGCCCAAAGCTAGCCCCACCCAAGGGTTACGCCCTCGACTCGGGAAGAGGTCATCGGGAAAATGGAATATGGACTACTTTTGTTGGGATAAGTGATATTGGTTTATTTATTTATTCATTTATTTATTAACATTTAATTGTCCTTGGATTTTATGATCTTGTGATCATAAACATTAGCATAGGTAGATATGGAATGATTATGTGGTATGAAAGTAATGAGTACGTGCAATACACATCACAACACATAGGTGAGGTTAGAAAAACAAGTGAGGTTATCTTCTCGCCCCGGGGCAACGCGGGGCATTGATGTAAGACAGTTGGTGCCCTGTTAGTACAGTAGGATTACTGTGAATGATGTGATGGAAAGATGAAATGTGAATGAATATCGAGATGAAATGCATCGAGAAGAGGAATGTCGGGGTGATTCGGAGGGACAGTGTATCGATAAAGGGTAAAAAGCAGAGATAGAGGGGTGGGGCGTAATGATGTGAGAGTAACGAAATCGGCTGCAGTATATACTGTGTCCATGAGTAGAGGGTGGTTCATTGTCAGTCGATCAGTGATATATTTTAAGCGAAGATGTTCTATGTGGGAAAGAAGTGTGGGAAAAGTAATGCGACTATAGAGATCGGCAGTGGGGCTAGGTAAGGATATACGGTAAGCGATTCTGAAGGCGTGACGTTCTAACATTTGTAGTTTTTATAAAAGAAAGGTGCTGCAGGTATCCAGGCTGTGAATCCGTAAGTCAGTACTGGTCGGAGAAAGATTTTATACGTAGTTAGAACTGTAGAGGCTTTCAGACCCCAATTGGTGCCAGTTAAGCGACGGAGTAGGTTAATTCGATTATAGGCTTTGGACAAAATAGATTTTAAATGAGGTCTCCAGGTGAGATGTTTGTCCAAGAGAAGTCCTAGATATTTGGCTGTGTTGGAAGTGTGAATTCTTCTTCCGTGAACGTAAACATTCAGCAGTGTTAGGTTGCGGTGGACCCTAGTGCGTTTGCCAGGAGGCACAAAAACAATTGCTTGAGTTTTGTCGGCGTTGATCTTAAGTCGCCATTTGGAACACCAGGATGTGAATAGATCGATAGCTTCCTGAAGATGTTTGTTGATGTGCTGTATGGTTTTGCCAAGTGCCAGAAATGCAGTGTCGTCCGCGTATTGAAAAGTGCTGATAGTTACTGGAAGTGGTAGTATATCTGCCACATAAAGAAGGTAAAGAAGCGGAGATAAAGCAGATCCCTGTAGAACGCCTGAATGTAAAAAGACTGGATGAGATTATTGTTAAACACCAAATTTTTTTTTTTTTTTTTAACAAGAGTTTCATTCCCATCCAATGGATGGGCGGGCCGTAGAAGGCAACACCTTCTCTGTGGCCAGAGATATTTTGAACTTTTGAAGTAGATGACATGGAGAATGATTTCAGGCTATAGAATAATGTGGATTGAAGTAAGGAACTAATAGCAAATCAAGTTGACGAGGATCTGTAAGAGGTGGCTATTGTGTAAAAACGTTTCTTTATGAGCAATATATATGTGGATTTCGTTGGTAGATACGGCGGTCAGGATTATACTGATCTATGGCTTCGGTGCATTCGTATATTGCTAACAGATGATCCAGTGGTGGGTAGGCATAGCGTGGTACAGCAGGAACTTGGTCTAACAGCTCATGGACAATGGGATGTGCCAATTGGATTCGTGTCGCTATGTAGCGTTGGCGTAGATGGTAGAGGTGTGGCAAAATAGTTGGAAATTGCGCACGACGATATATTTCAGCAGTGGGAGTATCAAAAGCGAGAGAGTAGGCCAGACGTAAGGCATGTCTTTCGAGAACTTTCAGACGTTCATAGTAAGTTGGTGCTGCTGATAACCAGGCAAGATGTCCATACGTGAGAGCTGGGCGTACGAAGACTTTATATGTTAGCAGTAGAAGTTTTGTATTAAGACCCCACGTGGTGCCTTTAAGGTTTCGTAAAAGGTTCAAACGGCGCCGGATATTAGCTTCCAATTGTTTTAGATGAGGCTTCCAAGTAAGATGTTTGTCAAATATTACTCCCAGATATTTGAGACTGTTTTGAAGTGGGATTGGAGAGTCAAAAAGGGTTAAATGTAGACGTTCCGGATTGCGACTGTTACAGTATTTATTGCGTTTGAGCCCAAAGAGAGTCATTTGAGTCTTAGTGGAATTCAGCTTTAGCTTCCATTTCAGGCACCATGTAACTAGTTTGTCCAAAGCTGGTTGTAGGAGTTGATTAATGCGATCCACTGAAGATCCCAATGCGACATAAGCGGTATCATCAGCAAATTGCAAGGCATATAGTGGGGGCTGAGGTTGAGGCATGTCGGCTACATAAAGAATATATAATAGAGGAGATAAAACAGATCCTTGGGGCACACCGGCGCGGAGTTGAAAGATGCGTGACTTTGCACTGTTGATCTGAACGAAAGCCTGGCGCTGATGTAGAAAATTGGCTATTAATCGGACATAGCTGTGAGGAAGCAGACGTTTGAGTTTGTAAATTAACCCCTCATGCCAAACAGTATCAAACGCTCTTTCAATATCAAAGGAGATCAAAACAGATGGTAAACGCTTATTAAAATGGTTGACAAGTAGTGTAGAAAGTTTGAGTAATTGATCAGCAGTGCTATAGAGTGGACGGAAACCAGCTTGAATAGTTGGTAGTTTGTTCGTGATTTGTAGATAGTGATGTAGCCGTTTTACCAGAAGACGTTCTAGGGTCTTGCTAAACACGTTAGTAAGGCTAATGGGTCTGTAAGATGACACAGCAGTTGGATCTTTGCGAGGTTTTAGAAAGACCACAATTTTAGCAAGTTAAACACCAAAGACATCACCTTCAAAGTATATCACAAATAACTAATAATTGTCAGTGAGAATTTTATTTTGGAGTTTATTATTTGCAACAAGCAAAGCTTTAGGTAGTATCTTTGACATATTTGCCAAGTAACAAATAACGCAACATATTCTTCTGTAATCTGTCACGAAAATAATTTTGTAAACCTATGAACTGTCTGACAGTAGTTACATTAGTACTGTACTGCCATCTGTTGATTGTGTATCCTAGCTCAGCGGACGTTATGGAGTTTTTACAATTATTCAGCTGTCATTCGTCGAAAAGTCTCTATAATACCGCCTGGAAGAAAAACGACACCTACCAAAAATGGAGATTATTTTATATTGATGAGAATGAGAGTAAAAGAATGAAAGTAAAAATATATACTTACATGGTATTATGGACGTCTCATATACACGTGCAGTAGCCGTGCAAATGCACATGTGCACACAACGGCTTAAGCACCGGTAATTTAAATGTGTTTCATCCACGCAAATGCACATGTGCACATGCACGGCTCAAGCATGGGTTATGTACGTGCGCTGCATCCACGCAAATGCACATGTGTACATAACGGCTACAGCACGGGTTATATAAATGTGTGCTTCATCCATGCAAATGCACATGTGCACATAACGGCTTAAGCACGGCTTACCTACGTCCGCTGCATCCATGCAAATGTACATGTGTACATAACGGCTTAAGCACGGGTTATATAAATGTATGCTTCATCCATGCAAATGCACATGTGCACATAACGGCTTAAGCACGGCTTACCTACGTGCGCTGCATCCATGCAAATGTACATGTGTACATAACGGCTTAAGCACGGGTTATATAAATGTATGCTTCATCCATGCAAATGCACATGTGCACATAACGGCTTAAGCACGGGTTACGTACGTGCGGTGCATCTATGCACGTGCACATGTGTACATAACGGCTTAAGCACGGGTTATATAAATGTGTGCTTCATCCATACAAATGCACATGTGCACATAACGGCTTAAGTACGGGTTCTGTACGTGTGCTTCATCCATACAAATGCACATGTGCACATAACGGCTTAAGTACGGGTTCTGTACGTGTGCTTCATCCACGCAAATGCACATGTGCACGTAATGGCTTAGGCACGGGTTATATAAATGTGTGCTTTATCCATGCAAATGCACATCTGCACATGCACGACTTAGTCACTGGTTATGTACGTGTGCATAACTCACGCAAATGCTCATGTGCACATACACGGGTTATGTATGTGTGCTTCATCCACGCAAATTCACGTGTACGACTTATGCACGGATTATGTATGTGTTCATCATCCACACAAATGCACATGTGCACATGTACGGCTTATGCATGGATAGTGTACATGTGTCGTGCATTTACGTGTTGTCTGGGACCTATTACCATTTGAAAAACCGAAAGTTGAATCCAATATGGCGGATCCAAGCTGGCGGCCGGTGTGGATAACGCGTGTCAGAGAAGCAATACTTGATCCAATTTGTTTTGCATATGCCCACATTCATGTTCAGTCACATTTAAAGAAACTAAAAGCAATTTTGTGACCGAGCGTTATAGTAGTGTATGATTGAATTCCGGGTATATGAAGGCTCATAAATATGCAAATTACCCATATGGGCCGCTAAAATTTGTACAATACACATTGAGCCATGGAGAACTTTGCATTTAAATCAGTTTTACATGAATCCCAAGGGGACACTTCGCGAATGTACCTTGTAAGAGGGAAGATTACTAAATAACGAACAAACAAACTAATCTCATACTTTAATAACACAAATGTAGGTAATTTGTATACATGTTTGCTTTACCGAGAGGAATGAATGATATTTTAATATTTCAAGTTACAAAAATATTCTGCAACAATAAAGAAGCAATAATGGACATAACAATGATAACAAATATTTTTTCAACGTTAAAAATGTACAGAAAAGTAACACAGTATGAAACTTATAATTTATTAACATCGTTGATCTAGATTACAATTTTTAAATATTTTATGAAGGTTAGAATTGTTCAATAATATTAGTAATGTAACATTATTTCAATAATATCTATTGAAGGTTGCAATTGTTTAATAATAAAATATGAAGGTTACAGTTTTTCAAAAATAAGTGAAACAAGTTGGTGCACGAAACAAAATTAATGTACAACTTGAGCTTGTTGTTCTTCCATAATCTTCTTCAATTGTGGACTGATAGTTGTTAAACACACCCTCGTGTGGTGTTCCGGAGTTAACAGTTGTGACCCGTTCTTACACTTGATTGTGTTCATTGCAGAAAATACTGCTTTACTTAAGTAGGATGTAGAAAAGGGAATATGAACTTTATAGAAATAGTTGGAAATTCTCTCCGGAGAGAAATCCAGAATGATGTCTTGTCTTCTTGTGAGTGCTGGAGCTTCAAACCTCGGTCATTCCTCACATCGACCAATTCACTTTTTTCCTGTACATTTAATTCTGCTGATGTAGGACAGAAAGCGTCCCTCACCCAGTCAAATGAATTAAACTGAAGCATAGGAAAATACTTCTCAACATACCCAACAAAGACAATGTCTGAAATGAGTAGAGGTCTGCGCGGATGCGGATACGCGCGGATATCCGCATCAAAACGGATATCTGCGGATATATATATTTCGTTTCTGTGCGGATAGCGAATAAAGTTGCGGATATGGTTTCCTCCTTCTTTTCCCTACCTAAAAAAATGCTATGAAATTTGTGAAGATGGTGTAAAGAGCACTAAGAAACGTTTGTTTTGAATTAGAAGTTTTAAAACCGGTTGAAAAATAACTAAAATCAAAATAAGTATGTTTGAAGCTTGTGACTCAGTGACAGCAAAAGGAGAAGAAATGACAGGAGAGAGTTGTTCTTTTATTGCTCTTTTCAATAGCTATTTAAAATTTGTTTTAATTTTTTTTCGAAATCATGACTATTATAGAATATATAAGTTGTATATATTTGCTACCTCATTATCGGCGGATGTGGGTGTGGATAGAAGACTGCGGATAGAGATGCTGCGGATGCGGTACGGATGTGGATGCGATATTTTATATCCGCGCAGACCTCTAGAAATTGGTGTTGAGAGGTTTGTGTCAATTTTACAGCACTTTGTAATCTCAAATGTCACATTTGTTTTGTTTTCTAATTCTCACCTCCCAAAATGAGAGTTTCTCCCTAAATGAGCAAATTTTGTCACTTAAGGTTAGGATATTTTCCTTTTTTCCCTGCATGCATTTGTTCAGCGTATTTAATGTTTGGAATATGTCGGTAAGAAAAGTAACTTTATTGCACCAAGAATCATCACTAAGGAAATCGACATTCTCACTTTCTTCTGACAGAAAGAATAGAAGAAATTGTTCTTTAAGAGCATAAAATCTTGACAATACAAGACGACGAGACAACCATCTCGATTTCGTCGCGGCACACCGGTTGGGAAACGCTGGTCTAGGTTGAGTGTTCGGGCTCGAGCAAAATGTTGTTAAAATTATACGGCGCTGGTAAAATATCTTCAAAACTGCTCGGCCCGGGCTTAAAATTGTCAACGACTCGAGCAGCTCGGATCACAGCTCATTCACTATCGACCCGAATCTAGAAGTGAGCCGGCTCAACAGCTCATCCAACCGAGACGGCTAGAGTCCTCGACTCAGTTGAACCAAACCGAACAGATGGTTCATCCCAAGAAGCCGGCTCGAACCATCGGCTCAGTTTAGTCGAGCCGTACTAAGCTCGTTTTAAATCTCTTGTGGTCTCGTTATTGAGACGAGATGAAATGCAAGCATTGCCCCTCTCGTGAGCAACACTAAAAGTATTTCATATTACTGCTTACATTTCTCATGGCTTTCGCTTTCCAGTGTAATCAGGCCATGATTCCAAAATGAGTTAAACGAACGAGCTATTTATCAAACTCGACTCGACTTGAAACTCGATGTCAATGCAGTGAATTAGCTCGAAACTCGACTCGAGAAAATTACCTTTGACTCGACTCGAAACTCGACTTGAATTCGAGTCGGGTCGAGTTTGACTCGTGCCATCCTTATGCGTTAGAAAAAATTGTTGCTTATTATTATTCTGCTAAACTAATTATATAATAATAACAATGTTATTATGTAAAATTAGAAATGCAAAATACAGAGAAGCAGCACACTACAACTAATAAAATGAGAACACACGATCTTGGGGTGAATCAAAACTTGTCAGTAACTCTAAAATCGATACTTGCTTTTTAAAGCTAGTTGTTCCAAACTCAATAATCAACGGGACTATAGGATAAACAAATTGATCTGAAAGAACTTCAATATTACATACCATCAACAAACTATTTTCTAGTAATAAAGTAGGCCTGCTTATCAGTCATAGTTTATTCATATTAACCCCTTACTGTATATCGTTACTTGTGGCACCCTAGTTGTTAATAAATATTGTGGCACCGGGCACTTCCGACACTTTATTTTTAAATTCTGTCCACCATAATCCTCAGCTTTTAAGAAAAAGTATTCTTTCAAATGTTCGAACGGTAAAATATTTTCGTTCTCCGTCTTATAAAAATAACACCAATCAAAGTAAAATAGACTACCTGTACCATTGCACTCATAGTTCACTCACTGAATGTATTGATTTGGAGCTGCCAAAATCTGTGACAAAATCTTCCGGGTACTTGCAATCAGTACACGTGATTTCCCTGAGGTTGTCCTAATCTTCCAAAGACAACAAGTGGCACTATGATCTTATCTGTTTTTGTGTGTGTCGGTGACTGTCGGTCACTGACATACGTAGTTCATACTCCATTGTTCCATTCTGAGAAATTCACTTACAGGAAAGAAACATTTGTTTCCGAAAAAAATATACATATGTTGTAGTTAGTCATCAGAAATGTAACGCGAAAAAAGTAACGCAAACTAGGTACGTTACTTAAAAAATTGTAACGCTTTACCGTTACAGTTACTTTGGATAACATGTAACGCGTTACTAGGTAACGTTACTTGCGTTACGTTACTTTCCAAGACTGCTTTAAATCACGTATAATGACAGCCAACAAGGTACAGATCGTTGGACGAGGAAACAAAACCAAACAGAATTATCAAACCCTCCGAAAATTCATTTTGTTTCTTTCATGCTTCCTAAAGAAACATCGGTTAAAAGAACAAAGAACCTTTTCATTCTGCTTTGTGAGCTCATGAAGTTATTTGTTGCTAATGTTTTTCTCATCTTCATCTGCGTATTCAAAGTAAATAAAGAAGTGGAATTACAAACTAAACCAAGTTTTATTGTCAAAATTGTCAGCATTCGAAACAACATTAGGGACCACGTGGGAACTGTAAATGAATCAATTACAAAAACAAATAACTTTTTATCACCAGGAGTGAGGAGGTTCATTATTAACAGGTATTGGTCTGCTTTTTCCCCTTCCATAGATACTGATCTTCTGAAGAAACAGTTTGTTTTGTTTGAGTACCAACTGCATTTTTGTGATTTATTATTGCTAACTGAATTTCGCTCCTTTTCCTTGAGTTATATATATATATATATATATATATATATATATATATATATATATATATATATATATATATATATATATATATATATATATATATATATATATATGTGTGTGTGTGTGTGTGTGTGTGTGTGTGTGCGTAACTCAAGGAAAAGGAGCGAAGTAACCGGAATGTAAGATTGAGTGAAGTTGACGCAATGTTTCTCGTATGTGTGGTCCAGGATTCGATTTTGAAATAATGCTTCCGTTAAGCAGTAGATTCGTTCTCGCATAGCATCAAGTGTGAATACTCATCGGTATAGCACAACACTTTACATCAGTAACTTTAAAACAAACATTATAAGGAAAATAGCATTGGCAAGATTTGTCACTGCCTTTCTTCTGGTCAGATGCGCGCGCTTTGGAAAGTTGACTCTTAACACTAAAAGTCATAAAACCTAAATAAAGAAAGATATCGACCTGCAATTTGTTTTAAAAATAACTTCAATCCTTTCTGAATATTTTTCGCTTTGCACCCCCATCTAAGCTGAAAAATAAAAAAGTTTCTCACTAGTCAACTTTTTACATATTGCATTGCAATAGTATATGCACTTTCTCTTACATTTTATTTTTTATTTTAAAATTCAAGAAGCTGTTTTGAATGCCAACTTTTCCAACATTGGGACCAAATATGGTGTTAATAGCTGTATAAGTTTCAACGTCGTATCTCTTATAGTTCCGAACTTATGAAGTGATTTGTTTAACGCGACGTTAGAATTTGCCATTGGCAAGATTTCACTATTTCAATTTATTTCAATACTTGAAAATTCTTCTTGATATAAGAAAAAAAAAACATTATTTGATAAAGAATACAATGTTCTACAAAAATCTATCCATATCTAGTAAATAAAACAATTTCTTAAATTTAGGCTAATTTGGCAACAATGGGCATAAGGAAAAGCATTGCCATTTACTCCTGTACTGCAATCTAAGGGTGAGACGCTCTATAGACAGAAACCACATATTATTCAAGAAGGTTGCTGACCGATTTGAAATCCTTTTCTGTATGTACTTTAACGGGATGTTTGATCAAACTGGGTCTCTGTACCTCTTACTACTAGGGGTGCTGAGTGAGCCCCTTATCTCTCACTATTCGGGGTGCTTGTTGAAAGTGATTCCTTTCACCTCTCACTATATTTATTTATACAAGTAACAATATAGACATAGTGGACACACACACTGCACACACAAATAGTAGAGGAGAGGGTGCAAATGTGGAAACCCAGTTTGTATTTAATTTGTAAAAAAGCAGTGAATCGTTAATTTAACCTGGAAAATTGCCTCAAAATGCCTTATAATGTTAGAAATATGGGACCATAATTCGGAAGTCCAAAAACATGTACGTAAAAAATAAAAATAAAATTTAGCACATATACTAGCATATTTCGATATTTTAAAAACTGAGGGTAATGTGGAAACACCCTAAAATTACAGCAAATCAATGTGTAAACGTACAAAGTTGTTGGATGATAGTATGTTTTTAATCATAGTATGTTTTTAATCTGTAGATGAAACAAAGACAACAAAAGATTTTAAATTATTACAAAGTTAAGAAGCTAAAAGTTACAAAGTAAAAAAAAATCGATTCAAGGTTTTCTTGTCAGCAGACAAAAATGTTATGTATTTAAATAGGTAAATCTTATTTGCAGAAATCACAAATATAAATGTCTGTTTCCGCACCGGCACACTCAGAGTGACTCTACTTCTCACATAATTGACATTGAAACCATAGTTCACCACGGATATCGTTTGAAAATAGACTACCATAAAATATGCACAGGACGTCTTCTTCGGTGGGCTCTTCAACTCCAACTGGAAGATAGACTGCAGTTTTTTTTTTTTTTTAATTGGAGGAGGAACTTTGGGCATTTTTCTAGTTTTCTTACCGACTGCAGGCAGCTTCTGTTTAGGTCTAGTCGTACTCCCCTAGTAGTAAATTAATCAATTACAAAAACAAATAACTTTTTATCACCAGGAGTGAGGAGGATCATTATTAACAGGTATTGGTCTGCTTTTTCCCCTTCCATAGATACTGATCTTCTGAAGAAACAGTTTGTTTTGTTTGAATCAGTAATAAGTTCGAGGTCTTGTCCCCAGCATAACCAGATAATGCTAGTACTAGCACTAAAACTGCCACGACAAATCAGCCACCCAGTTTCAAGCCTCCTCCGATTTTCATCTACGGAATTACCAATACCTATACATTTATTAAGACCTTGTCACGAGCATTGAAGGAGTCCCCTCTAGCTCAACCAACTAAGAAGCGCATTCGGATTCAAGCGGCAAACAAAGATGATTACAATTCTATCAAGGCTTACTGCGATCAAACGAAAACTGAGTATGCCACAGGGGTAGCAAAAAATGAAAGGCCTATTAAGGTGGTTGTCCGAAAACTGCCTATTGACACTAACTTAGACGATCTGAAGGATTAATTTATTCGACTGTGCTATAAACCAACAAGCGTTCATCAAATGTCTCGCAAAAGCAAGACGGATAACAAGAAAATTATGATGTCACTTTTTTGATTTCTCTGGAACGAACTGCAGCTGTTAAAGAGATCTATGCTATCAACATGCTTCATTATAAGGTCCAAATCGAACCATACAAGCTTCCCTCGGTGCTACAGTGTTACAGATGCCAACGCTTGGGGTATTCACAGGAAACCTTCCAAGCGCATTCGCGCTGTCTCAAATGTGGGCAATTTCATTTTACCCAGTCCTGCAGTAAATCAGACTCCCCCACACCCGCCACTTGCGCAAACTGTCAGGGAGATCACCCTGCAAATTACCGTGGATGTCCGGTATTCAAATCCTATTCTGAGGCTCTTACATTTCCGGTACAGCAGCCGAGGAAACTTCAAGATAAAGCCGAGAAAAGTTTCAACAAACCATCAGCAGAGACAATTCCCAATCCCACTATTATTAATGTCGAACCTATGGCTACGGACAATGAAGACGCTGAAGCTCCCACTGCTTCTCACACCCAACCAGCTTCTGCAGAAAAACAGGAGAGCCCTAAAGAAGACCTGGACCTGAAGTCAATTCTTTCTTCCTCAAGGGGTTACATTTCCACAAAATCATAACGCATATTAAACGTGGTATTACCCGTTTCCGTCAAGCAACAGATTCCGCTTCCAAGGCTACAGCAGTAATAGAAACAATAGCCGAAATGGTTGACGATGGCTGTTTCTAACTCCAGCGTCCTACATCATACACTTATCCTTGCTACATGGAATGCAGATGGTCTCGAGGGGCAGAAAGACATGCTAATTAGATTTCTCACACACCATAGAGTTAATGTCATGTTTGTACAAGAAACACACTTTACTGCTCGGATCACTACTTGGCGACTACCCAATTACATTGTCTATCGGCAGGACAGAGTGGGCAGACAGAAAGGAGGATTACTACTTATAATCAAAAAGGCTTTCCCAGTCAGGTTGATTACAATACCACCCCTACTTACTTTGGAGGCTCTTGCTGTTGAGCTAATAACTCCAGGCGTTCCATTAATATTGGTTACCGGGTACAGTTCCCCGGCCACACAACTAGGGCCCACAGATTTCGATGTCATTGCAAACTTAGGGCCAAAAGTCATCTTAGCTGGAGATCTTAATGCTAAGCATGGAGAATGGAATTCTATTACTGCAAACACTGCTGGTGACGCTTTACACCAATACCTCTTCACGTTCAACTTCAACATCAGTGCTCCGCCAGACCCAACTCATCATCCAAGTTCGGTGGACAACCCGATGTGCTTGACGTCGCTCTTTGCAAAGACGTATCCTTTACTGTCCATCCTTATGTCATCTCAGATTTAGACTGACCACGATCCAGTCCTTTTTCACGTCTCACACCGCACCATTGCCCATTATGGCCCTATCCTTAAGCAAATAGAAACCGATTGGGATATATTTAAACAAAAACTAAACATTATGATCGATCTACGAGATCGGCCAGCTACCATTGAAGACATCGACCATGCGGCTTCTCACATCATATTAGCAGTTCGAACAGCAGAGGCAGCGAGCTCCACTACCAAAATCTCTCCAACGCACACAGGACAATGTGACAGTCTACATCTGCAGATCTATCTCCATTTAAAACGTTGGGCTAGACGCCGATGGCAGCACACACTACATCCAGCATACAAAATATTATGGTATAAACTGCGTGTGAAGCTCAAGATGCTCACACAGCGCGAAAATCAACTGTACTGGGAAGATACTTTTTGAAATATCACAGCAAATGATCGCAAAATTTGAACATTCTCTAAATCCTTTCAGCGTGCTACAAATGCTTCCAGAGCTAGAGTCCTTCAAGGACCACAAGGACTGACTCAAGACCCACAGTCGCAAGCGGATATTTTCGCTGACTCTCTGGAAGAACAGGTCCAAGCCTAACAGAGCACGTCTTGATCCCTATCTC
This sequence comes from Thermobia domestica, assembly GCF_964235325.1. Taxonomy (NCBI): domain Eukaryota; kingdom Metazoa; phylum Arthropoda; class Insecta; order Zygentoma; family Lepismatidae; genus Thermobia; species Thermobia domestica. The sequence continues at coordinate 9,478,459 of NC_137455.1, read as the reverse complement.
AAACAGCACATCCGAACCACACTATATAGTATAAATACACAAAATCCTACACATGACATCACTTTAGTTACACCTCGAGAAATAGAAAGACATATCAAATGTCTGCCGGCAAAGACAGCATCCGGGCCCGACAGAATTCGATCTGATATCCTAAGACATCCAACCAGAAAACTACTGGTATTCCTAACCTATTTATTTAATGCCATCTTTCACTTAAAACTATAGACCGATAAGTCTTCTGTCACATATAAGTAAACTCTTTGAACGTGTGTTTCTCTGGAGGCTGAAACAGACTAGAGACCTTCTACCATTCCATCAATTTGGGTTTCGTGCCCAACATAGCACTACTATACAACTCGTGCGAGTAGTGGATCATTTAACAGTGGCTTTCAACAGAAAACAACACACCCTTGGAGTCTACCTGGATGTCTCAAAAGCCTTTGATAAAGTCTGGTTAGCTGGACTATTATATAAACTATACACGCAAGATTTTTCAGATCGTCTTCTGCATTTACTGCGTTCCTATTTCATTGGCAGAAAATTCCATGTGTCTGTTGATGGTCTTAAATCAACGTCTAGACTTATTAAAGCAGGTGTTCCACAAGGCGCTGTACTTTCACCGCTTTTATATAATCTGTACACAGCAGATATCCCGATTTTACCCCATTGCTTTGTTGCAACGTACGCCGACGATACTGCCTTTTTCACGACCGTAGCTCACTTGCACAGTGTTATATCTACATCCAACGCCAACTCATAGGTTTCAAGAATGGGCAAGACGTTGGAGAATCAAAATAAATGCTGACAAAAGCTGTGCTGTCATCCACAGTCGGAGACGCATCCGCGCCCATCGAAATCTAAACTATGAGAACGCACGCATTCCTCATGCTACGCACGCTAAATATTTGGGTGTAACTTTAGATCGTGGTCTAACGTTCGCCGCACACATCAGAGACATAAAACAGAGAGCATTACGAAAAATCTCAGCGTTGTACCCCATCTTGCGCTGTAGCTCCCTTTCTCATGAGGTTCGAGTTCACATCTTCAAAATGATAATCCTGGCTACAATCTCTTATGCATGCCCTACCTGGCAACATGCCTCACATAGCCACATACACTCTCGAAAGTGTGCAAACTCGAGCTGGTCGTATAATCACTGGTCACGACAGATATACACGAAACAGCCAGATCCTGGAAGACTTAGAGCTACCCACTGTCAGAAACGTACTACGGCATCTCCACAATAAGTTCTGGCGTACTTTACCCAGACATATAAATCCAGCTATAGCTAACATTGGCACCGAATGCGCATTGCGGAACGTCCATCGAACACCACGCATTTAAAATCTCAAGAACTGGTAAAGAAGTCATAATCAGCCACTCTGCGACAGTTGAAGATGTAGTCTCCCATACATAACAAAACAATAGTAACATCCAACAAACCACCAGCACATCTTAATATATTCTTTATAACATATTACTCATGGAGTCAGGGGCTACGGCCCGATACTCTACACATAACCACAAAATTACCGTGACCGTAAACCTGTACCAGTTTTCTGGTATCCCTCCTACTGTTTGCCACGGAACATTAGGAGTAACCTAACCCAAGGCCTTTAGTCTGCTTCGGGACTACGTTAATCCTTTCTCCTGGCTTAACCTGCTTCGGTGCTCTGTCGGCAATCCCAACCACAGCCGCTTAGCCTGCTACGGGGCTCTGTGGTCACATAACCATCCCTCTGCTTGCCACGGAGTATTGGGTCCCTAATGCCACTCTGCTTAGCCTGCTTGGGGGCTCTGTAGAGATCCTGTCTGCGACCTCTCGGTCAAAGACTACCTATATCTAACCCTAAAAACTTAGATAAATTATCTGTATAGTATTTTGTAAAATACTTTTTATAGTGGAACTTTTATAATAAAAGCTGGTAGTGGGAGTCGATTCCGGACGCTCTTTATATTAACGCTCTACCTACAACCTATATGGGACCAAGTTTCACAGAAAGTAAGGCTACAGAGCCTGCAGTGAAACGTGTATATATATTGTTTCATAGAACTAATATAATTAGCAGATAGTATATACACATTAGGTTATTTTTTCTGACAGTCTCTATATGTGTTGAGACACTTGTCGTATCGTGGGATAAGCTTGAAGATTCCCTCCTGGTAAAAATCCTATCCTTTCGTGTTCAGACACGTTGTTACGAAGTGTTTCACCTCCTCTTCTGAAGCAAAGCGACAGCCTTCCAGATGCTCCTTCAAGTGCGACAAAAGGTGGAAGTCGCTTGGAGGACTGTAGGAAAGGTGGTCGCTGAGGTTCCAACGAAACTGCTTCAACAGCGGGGTGGTCTTCTGGGCTGTATGTAGGAGCGTTGTCGTGAAGAAAGATAACGCACTCGGTGAGAAGTCCTGGCTGTTTCCTCCTGATTGCTTCGTCCAATTGTGTCAAGGTCTCGCAGTATCGGTCAGCGGTGTGTGCGTCCTGTTTCAAAAAACTTTAAGAGTATAATATCGATAGTGTCATAAAACCAGCAGATGGCGTCATCTTAAACTTCTTTGTCTTTGGAAAGGAATGGTGTTTCCACACCTTTGATCACTGCTTACTGCTGGAGGTGTAATGGTGGATTCATGTTTCGTCACCCGTGACAATGCGGCGAAGAAAACTGTTTTCTTCCCTGAAGAATCGTTCCAAAAGCTGCAGACTTGTCCCCATGAGCTTCTTCTTGTGTTGGTTGGGCAGATTTCGTGGAACCCACCGGTACTGCAGAATATCGTGCACATTGCGACGAACGCTTCCGAACGACATTCCCAATTCTATCATCAGATCCCGTTAACGTGATCTTTCTGTTGTCTTGAATCAGCTACTCCACGGAAACTGTTTTCAAATTTGTTGATGCCGTGTTAGGTCGACCACTGCGCTCCTCGTCGGTGACGTTTTCTCTACCAGCCGCAAACTTTCGACATTATTCTGCGACATGCTGACGAGACATTACAGTCTCTCCATAAACCTCTACCAGCTGCGATTATATGTTTCGCAAACAGGAATCGAATAACTGAAGATTTCTTTGCGACAAAAGTTTTCCAAACGAGTCATCATTTGTGTTTACCTACAACTAGCGCCGTAGGTGGCTGAAACTGTACAATTGTCAACTCCATATTTTAAAATTACCGCATACTCCTCATTCCTCTATAAGAGACGAAACTCCAGAAATAGTGGCCTTGTAACCTTAGTTTCTAATCCTCTCTTGTAATTTATGATATATTACCTCAAATCATGAAAGGTGCACTATAAGAAATTAATACAATATATTGTAATGACTTTGGTAGTCTATAATGGACCGAGATTTATCCCCTTCACCAATTTATTATAAAATTTAATAAATACAAAAAACGTCTTTGATTTACAAAGAGCAAAATAGTGTCTATCTTGTTAATGTCCAAGTAAGAGGAGAATAGGTGTTTTGCACGCTGCCCCTGCCGGTTCCGGTAAGTCTTGAAGGATAGCCCCCTCAGCTCAAGGCAGCTTCGCAAGGCTTGGTTGTAGAAAGGACCCTTAGTCCAGTGCGACCTCAGGGCGGTGTAGGTGATTTGATCAGTTGGACGACTGATGCTGGGTCCCCCGGTGATCCTCCTTTTATTTGTCCTCTTCGGGTCCTTCCGTGAGGTCGTCCCTCGGTGTCCTTCGTGTCGGTTTCTTGTCTGCTAGGTTGTTTATAATCAATAGCACGTGTTGAGTTGACACATGCGTCTGTCATGATGTGGGGATCCTTACAATATAAATATTTGTGCAAAAGATTGCGTAGCACTCATTTTTGTACTCGTTCTAATGACGCTTTCTTCCAGAAATTTTTATCGTCTGAGGGGAGCGAGAGCAGAAACAAAATCAAAATGCGAGGGATTGCAATGGGATATTACGAGTGAGTTATAGGTCTTGCAATATTTTCACATTCCAAACAACAGGTACGTGTATATGTCGTGATCGATGAGAAGTACAAGCTCAAACTGGCCCAAGAGGTGGTATAGAAAGCTTACTATTTAACACGGAGGCCGCCACTCCATCAGTCTCTTCAGTCAGTTTTAGTGGCAGTGACGGTGGATGCTCAAGGATATGTCAAATTTTACTATATGAGTTCGAGCATAACGCTGAGGTAGCAACCCACAACATTTGTTATACGAAAGGGAAAGTTGCAATGAATCACAGCGAGGGTAACTCGTTGGTTCTAGAAATTGCATTCAGGTTGTAAAAATTCGAAGATCAGCCAAGATCCAGCCGCCATAGGATAACAGGTTCTGAGGTCATACGCGACAGGTCATTGAGGAAAATCCATCCACCAGTATACGACAATTGTCAAACCAATTCGGCATATACCAGTCGACTGTAGTGCGTCACACTCATGAACTTGGGAATACCACCAGGAGCTGCCGCATTGTGCTCAGGTACAGAGGAGAATGGCTGTGTGCCGACAACTGCTAGAAAATCTGCGTTATGCTCGCTTCCTGAAATGCATTGTCACATGTGATGAAGAGTGGGTGTTTTCCGAATGTACAAAAGCACTGTTTGAGCAACGGCCAACCTTCTAGAACCGGTTCGTCAAACAGGGGCATCTCAAGCATAAAGTCATGCTTTGTGTGTGGTGGAACTACTAGGGAGTTACTGACTTCGATTTCTCTCCTAACGGTCGTAACATCAATGCCGACCTTTATTCCAAACGGTTGGAGCGAAAGTATGCTGCACTACGCTACAAATATCCTATATTGGTGAACCGAAAGCGCGCCCTGCTGCAACAGCAAAACACAAAACCACCCTCGGCTATAAAAACGCAACAAATAATTCAGAAACTTGATGACATCGAACTGATGCCACATCCGGCATATAGTCCTGACCTTGTTCCTTTGAAATATCTGTTTCAGTTCTTGGCGTGCTTTCTGAAATCACGATGCTTCAACAATCAACAGGTGGTGGAAACAACAGTGACCGATTTTTTTGCCTCTAAAGACAAGAGGAACTGGCAGGAAGGTGGCTGCAAAGACTCCAACATGCTTTTGGACCCCATATTGTATACTGGAATGTTGCAAGGCTTATGACTTATTCTTGTATTTGTTAAAAGATATGCTCTGCTCAAGAGTGACATGCGTTCGCAACTTTCCGCGGAAGAGAGAAAGCAAAGTTTGCCCGGACTATGCCTGGAAGAAACACTGCTTCTAATATTCCGATTCAATTAATGTCAAATTTGACGCAGTTGACAGCAAGGGAAAAAACCCGGCTTTTTTGAATAAAAAATAGTTTTTTTCTCCTTCGGTTTTTTTCTCTTGGGAAATTTCGGTCTTTTCTCGAAATTCTGTTTAAATTGATAAGCAAATAACACTACAAACAAAAAAGTCTTTTCGTAAGCTTCTGATACACAACGTGTCGCCTGGCTTACTGAGGGTTGACAAATGACTGCTAGAAAGTCAACTTACAATATTTCGGAGTTGCTAAAAATCGGTACTTTCCCAAATTTTCTATTTATTTATCACATACGTAATAATGTTACCATCTATCAGGTGCTTCGGAGCTGCAAACTCGGTAAAGTACCGGATTCTGTAATGCACTGATTGTTCCTTAAGCTGGTTTAGAATCGGGAAGGTACCGAATTTTCTGTTCATGGATCATATGCGTAATAGACCATTCATCTGACCGTGTGGTTTCCAAGGACCAGCCTCTAGAATATATAACCACCATCACGTTTTACCCAGTTCTGAATTTTTAACAAGAATAATTCAACATATCATTGCAAAACTCCCTCCCCCTTTTCTTAAAAAACTACGGGATACATTTGTCTAGAACAACTTCAAAAGAAACATGAGTGAGTGGTTAGCATTTGCACTTCTATCCGTAAGTCCGGGATTCAATTCCGCATTCCACCATTCTGACGAGTTTTTTTTAATCTATCTGTGAATGTAGAGATACTGAGTCCTGGCTGACTTCCTTTCTTATTATTTGTAGATCGTTATTACTAATTACCAGCAGTGACGGATTTGCCAAGCGGGTAAGGATGCGTGGATGGGGGTCTTCCGGACTGAACCCTGTTTTTCGAAATTACGGAATTACTAAAACAAACGACACATTAGTTATGCCTTTACTCAAACTTCAAGCTCACCTCAAATACAAATTAGTAATTTTTATGAAAACTAAACATTAATAAGAAAACTCCCCTCCCAAAGTACGTTTCCAAATTCGCCACTGATTATCAGTATAAAATGGTGTTCAAGGTTGTATTCGGAAGATTACTGCTGAACATACAAACGAAACGAAACATTAGTTAAGCCTGTACTCATAAACTTTAAGCTCCTCCTGTCAGTCACATTCTTCTTCTCCACAAGCTTTCCAATAGGTTTAATGTACATGGTAAATTTCTCTCTTTAATCACCAGCTATCTAAAGGGACGTAAACAGAAAGTTCTTCTTTCAGGGGCGACTTCTAACCCCCAACCTGTGATCTCGGGGGTGCCTCAGGGAAGCGTACTAGGGCCCCTGCTATTTGTCCTGTATATGGACGATCTCTACTCTCACCTATCAGTTAATCCTAGTGGCCTTTTGCTTTTTGCTGACGATTGCAAATTATATAGAGAAATATCATGTTTCCATGACACAATTGCCCTACAGGAAGACATAAATTATCTTGTAGACTGGTGTGAAATGTGGCATTTGAAACTTAACAGTAAGAAATATGACGGTATTACAATTACTTTGAAAAAGTCTCCTGTTCCCTCCAAATACCATATTAACGATTCTCCTATAACACATTCTGACAGTCATAATGATCTTGGTGTCATCTTTGATTCCAAACTCTCGTTCTCTGACCACATCTCCTCAATAGTTAAGAAGTCAATGCGTATGCTGGGGCTTCTTTACCGATTCACTGAACTACGTACTGTGGCATCATTAACAACATTCTATAAAACTCTTATAGCACCCAAGTAGGGGATACATGTATGTTTTAGGACACTTTCCCCCTTCCACCCCCTAACTACCAAAAAATTATGCACCCACCACTAACTATTACACTTTAACACAGAAGGAGCCAGCTAATTATTCAAAGTTACACGGCGCAAGGTATTCCCATAACTACAATGTTAAAGTGAGATTGAGTATGCTTTTATGACATTTAAAATCATAAAAACTTACATCTAAAATCATATAACTTATAGTGCTGTCTTTAATTTAACAGATACTTTTTGTTTGATTAAAATCGATTCACAAATGCCTGAGTAATAAGAAGATGAACTTAAACTGTATATGAGTATTGAATAAACGCACAGCCACAGTATATATATATATATATTTTCATTCAACCAACTCACTGATACATGCACACACAATTCAGTTTGCTTGGTGAGAATAAAAAAATAAGTTGAACTAAAGCCAAGGCTATCTACTTCCATTGTATATGAGGATGATTTTGCATGCAAATTGTGTACGTGACTTACATATGAACATAGCTGTAGTAACAATGTAAAGGAGAACTTGTTTCTTTTTAAGTCACAAGTTGCATTCCCTCAGGCAGTCATTCTATTCTTTCTTTTTAGTAATTAAGCAGTATATGGAAGTGTAGTAATAACAACACCAAAACTGTCACGTTATAACTAAAACTAAGAAGTTTAAAACTTTTTCGATTGCGAAGAGAGAAAATTGTAGCTAGATAACGTGACAATGTAACGTGATGATTCTTACCTTCACGTGACAAACAGGGTTGGAAACTAATTCTTTTTATCATGTTTTTCCAGAATTGTTAAAATTATGAATTAAGCTCTGAAACTTACAAATGAACTAGTACTAAATAAGGTAAATATGATAATTTTTTGAAGCGATAATCAACACGTTTTAATGGCGGCTCATGAGGGAAAATATCTCCAGATCTTTATAACTTTGTTGTTTATTAACCGATTTTCAAAATTCAAAAGACAATCGATAAAGAAAAAAATTTGCTATTTTTTGATTGTATTGCAGGTTGCATAACTCTAAAGATACTATTTCGAATTTGCTATAACTTCGTCAAATATTAACCGATTTTCAAAATTCAAACGACAATCAATAGACAAATAAATTTCTTATCTATTGAATGTCTTATAAATTGCATAACTCTAAGGATATAATTACAAAAACATAAATAAATCCCTTATTTATATATGTATCTTTAAAATTCAAATGACATTGTGTTCTATATATCCAAAGGTCTTAGTTTTTTATAGTCTGATACTATAAAAACACTTATACACTTAAAATTACAAGTTCGGATATTGATAATGAAATCATAAAAACACTTATACACCTAAAATTACAAGTTTTATTTTTTGGATTCATTTCTAAAGTAAAACTGATGTATTTTATAACCATTATCTAAATCTTTCAAACCTTCATACTTAACAAACAGCTTATACTTTTTCAAATCTTTCAATACTTGCTCAGTTTCATCATTATATCTTTGTGGTAATAACGTCTTATGTTTCTCATCTAAATGTACTAAAACTCTTTGACCATAACGCTGTGTTTGAATCAATTTCCATAATGTTATCTCGTACGCTTTACCTTTTTCTAACTCATCTATGCGAAGGAATCTCAATGCTTTAACATCATTTTTTTATTCAAATATTTAGCCATAGTTTATTTATTATAAGGAAAATGCTCGTTTTATGAGAAATTCTTAAAACCAATCCTCATTTACATACATAACTCAACAGTTGGATAATTATCTTTTAAACCAGTGTATTTGATTTTTATTCCATCTTTAACGATTTCATCAATCATTTTATCTGTTAAGTGTTTTGTAAATCTAGGTGGAAGAAAGAACTTAAAGTCCTCACACTCAGCTAAAATGCTCTTCCCAAACTTAGTTTTAATCTTTTCCATTTTCACAATCTTATATTCTGTATTTAATTGTAATTCTCTTAATCCAATAACTTGTTTTTGTTCAAGACTTCCAAGTTTATTTAAAAGCTCAATATGACTTGACATCGTATTTATTATATAGAAAATCAATGAACACTCTTCAATTTTTATCTTCACCAAAAAATATTTAATCATTTTTTATCAATTTTGTTTATGGAAAAACTTTAATACAAACATACATTTAACTATCTAAAACTCTTCTACTACTTTCTCATTCTTAGGGTCATATGTAAAGTTCTTTTGTCCAATTAAAATCGCATAACATATAGTATTAGCAACCACAGCTTCTGCAAAGTCTACTACAATCTTTATGTTTGTTCTCTCATTTACCGATACATTCTTCCTCTTACTACAATTAATCACATACATTGGTCTGTTATCTATAAACTCTTTAGGGTCATAGTACATTTCGGTATTGCCACATGTTATTCTCTTAAATGCAGTATAATCTTCATACATCTTAAAATAACCCTTGTTAGTAATATCTAAGTTTCTTGATTCTTTTGGAAATACCTCATTCCTCCCATTCTTAAGATAGATATTCTTTACCTTACAATGATCAAACTTACTTGCATCTGCTGTATGTTTACCACTTCTATCAGTTTGGAACATTACAACTACGAAATCAGGCATATCAAATTGTCTAGAATTAAATTTAGTAGTAACATCAAACTCCAAGAAAGAACCTACAACAGTCTTCTGAACACATTGATAAGTATGGAATGAAAACATGATTTTAGGCTCTTTAAGAATATTCAACTTTAACTTGTTTTCATAATTAGATTCGTATTCAACAATAGGCATTCTTATCTCCATACTTTTTATTGTTATTTTTCCATCATGAGGAGCTGCTGCACCTGCTCCTGTTCCAACCCATTTGTACAAGACATCGTTATTGTTGTTAGCTTTTGTAAATGTTATTCTCAATCCACCTTTCCACATAACCTCTTTATAATCACTTAAGAAGCCTGGAATTAATCTTAATGGGTACAAAACACTAAAGTCCTTTCTTAGACCAAGTTTATCATCTGTTTCAAATCCTGCTTGTTTTAAATATTCAACTTCTGGTTTGGAAATCTTTAATGTTCCAATAGCTGTAGATGTTATTCCTGGTAGCTCAATCTTATCTATAACAACTCCATGCTTTCTAACCTCAATTTGAGAAAAGAAGAATGGGAAGAAGTTATCTACAAGTTTTATAGTATCATTTGCACCAGATGTTCCTCCGACTGATGCACCAACAACTTCAAAAGTCATATGACAATCTGCTTTGTGTGGATGTACGAACCCATCACCCACATCGAAATCAAACTCAATATCTTTGTTAGCTTCATTCAAATTATTAAATGTTCTTGTGTTAGCTTTAAAACTCTGTAACTCGTAACTCTCAACACTATCCATTTATTATAAAGAAAATCTTGAAACAACGCTTTTATGGGATATACCCATAAAAGAATCATACATAATAACAATTAAAAACTTATAATCCCCATCCTAACTTAACCTTAGCATTCATAGCAGTACCAACCCCAAAAGCAGCTAAATCGTTCACCAATTGACGCATCACTACTAAATGCTCTTTTCCACGCTTTAGTTTCTAGTTCCTTATCTGCAATATGTCTTGACTCTGTATCTTTATTATCTCTGTAGTATATATCATGTTCTTTACAAGCCTCATCTAATGGGTTAATACCTTTATCACCTCTTTCTAATCTTTCTTGTAGCTTAGTTCCCGGACCACAATACGAAAATCCTGGAATATGTAATTCAAATGAGAGTTTATTAATCAAATCATTTACTAATCCTTTTCCAAGCTTCTCATCTTTCCAGAATCGTGGTGGTAATGTATTTAAGATCTTAATCAAATACCCTATACCTTTTGGATCATTAGGAATAAATTGTGAAAGCTTATTATTAATCATACTTACTATACCTACTTTTTCATTATAAAAGTTATTATTACCAGCCTTTTCTTCTGCATCTATAACTATTAACCGATCAATTAACTTTCTCACATCATCCATCCATATATATTCTTTAGGTATTTCTGTATATTGTTTAATTCCTTCACCAGTCCTTTTAGGAGTTGGAGGTAAAGATGGTTTAATATAATTATCTCAAATAGGCTTGATAATGTTAATATACTTAGAACCTCTATTAGATGCTACTTTTTTATCTCGATTATATTTTTGGAAGGCAGCATCTGATTCTATTATTATTTCCTTGTACTGTTCAAAATCGTCATCATCATAATCTTCAATGGTTTTATTAGTATTCATTGTTAACAATTCCCATAGACCTTCTGTTCCCTTATAAGTTTTACCATTAATTATCAAATCATTACCATTCACTTAAACTTCAGAATTTCCTACCTTATTTATTATTTTTCCATCTTCTTCTACAGTTCTTATTCCAAATACACTATCATTTCTTTTACTATAATATTTCGTTGCAATCTTACCAAATGATTGTGCTGTTGTTAAAGGTTCTACTCCTTCCACTTTGTCTTTAATTTGTTTTCTCATTTGTTTTATTTCTCCCGTTATAGGTGTATCACTACTACTTGGAGAACTATCATAAGTTATCTTTTTAGGTGTTTCTAGTAGACTAGGATCTATTGAAGCCGTCTTATGTACAACTGGAACAAGTTCAGTTATTAGATTTTTATTTTGTTCTGCTACTTCTTTGATCTCACTTCCCAAGTTTTGAATAGCATCAATTACAGGTTGTTCTTGTGTTTTAAATTTATCATATATACCTGCTCTTTCTTTCTTCCAAGATTTCAAGCCCTTTATCAAGAACTCCTTTAACTTGATATTCTTATTAATATCTTTCTCATCCATTTATTATATAAAAAACGAACAAACGTTAATAAACGTCAAAGAACATAAATAAACGTCAATAAACATCAAACGTTTAAGAAGTGTTTTATCTTGTTCCTATACTTACCATTGTTTACCTTCCTTGTCATATCAATTACTATAAAACCATAATCTTCTTGCCAACATTTTGAACATATCTCTTTAAATTTATCATAAGACATATCTCCTCCAACAAACTCATTATACACATGTTTAAGATTAGTATCATCTTGTCTGAATATGCATAGGAAGTTAACGTTATCTCTTATAAGCTGTTTAGGCACTTTTGAATATGTTTGTGCAAGATAGAAACAGTCTAAATGTCTATGCCTACCTCTTGTAAAATAATTTCTAACAGTATCTTGATTCTCTAAAATGTAATCATCAAACACAACGACAGAGTATCTTTCACATTCATCAATAGGTACAATAGAATCATTACCGCTTCAGAACGTTGCTATTTGTTTATTGAATTTTTGTTCTGCTTTTTCAAATCGATCTTTTAACTGCTCATACTTTGGCTCATTCATGCTTTTAGAATATATGTAGAAGTAATTATTGTTTAACCAACCTGGCTGTAATAAGAAGTTAAATAACAAAAACGTCTTACCAGACCCAGACGGACCCACTATAAGGCATCGAACATCATCAGGTATAAGCTCTCCATTTCTTTTCTTAGCTGTTGTTTCTTCTATCATCTCTTTTACATCCCAATTAATAGTTTTCTTACTCATTTATTATAGAGAAAATCGACTCTTTTATGATCTTATATCTTTAAGTTGTTCTCTGATCTTAAGCAACGTATCTTTTATATATTCGCTATCCATTTCGCCATTTAGTGTTATTATCATTTCTAACTGTTCTTTAAATGAGTTAATACAAGTGACAATGGTTTTATATTCATCTTTTCTTTTGTTTATGTTTAACTTAGAAGACAAACCTGTTATTATAGCACTTCCGGTTGCAAGAGATGTTGTTAATATCGAGTAAATTGTTACAGGTATAAAAATATTAATAAACCCAGTTGTTGCAGAAAGTATAACCGATAACGTGATCAAAGTGTAGTATGCATATCTAACAATTCGTAGTTTTCTCTTTTTCTTCTTTAAAATGTATTCTAACTTTCGAATGACATCTTCAATTAACTTGATTACTTTCTCTCTTGGAATATCTCTAGGTAAATCAAACTCATTCATTTATTATATAATAAATGGCTAAGGTATTTAAGCTAACGAGTGATACTTCTGTTTTAAAGAAGAAACTCCATTATGAATTAGACAACAGGAGCAACTATTTAAGTATAGGACTAGTTGGTTTTTACAGTACATATCTAACCCCAAACATAACAACAGAAAAAAACAGTTTCTCATATGGTGATAGACAAGTTTTTATACCAGAAGGGCAATACAGCTTAAACAGTCTTAATGAATATTTAAAATCTCAATCCATCAACATAACATTATCAGAAGATCATTTAAGAAATAGAGTTAAAATAGAAACTGATAGTAATGATGTTACAATTGGGGGTATAGGTACTGTCCTCGGGTATAATGTTTTTGAAGTTTTAGAAAAGAATAAAACACATATTGGAAGTAAGTTGCCAAAGTTTCATCCGTTCGATACTATAAATGTTCACTGTAATATAGCAGATGGTATGTTTGTTAAAGATACAGAATACACACATAGAGAAACAGGGATCATAGCATCATTTAAAACAGATGCTGAGTTTAAACATAGCATCATTTACGAGCCTACTTATCCATTATTTTTCCCTATATCCAAAGACAAGGTTGACAATTTTGAGATAAGGATAACAGATGAGAATGATTCCTTAATTGATTTTGGTGGAGCAACAACAACTGTATTTTTACAAACTAAGATTTTCTCTTAAATAAATAGGAGGATGTGTTCTATTAAAGGTTGTATGTTTAGTGTTCCTTATAACGAACTAAAGGATTTAAATATTGATCATGTATTAACAAAGAAACAACTTAGTGATAAATCTAAGAAAATTAAAGAAGGTAAAGGAATGAATTTAACTTTAACTACTGCACAAATGAAAAAGATTAAGAAAGAGCATATGGGTGGTTTTATCTTTACAATTCCAGCCATTTTAGCAGCTTTAGGTGCAGTCGGTTCATTAGCAGGTGGTGCAGCAGCGATTACTAAAACTGTACTGGATGCTAAGAAGAATAAACAAGAACTTGAAGAACAAAAAAGACACAATATGGCTATGGAAGAAAAGCAGGGAGCAGGTAAACCAAAGAAGTCAAAAAACTAAAACCATTGACCAACTTCGATATAGAGAGGTTGGTTAAAGAATTAAAGATAAAACGATTTAGAGGTGTATTTATGAGTGATGAACTTCCACAAAAACCTTATGTAAATGAGTGTGGTATAGTTAACCTTGATAAATCAGAAAACATTGGTACTCATTGGATATGCTATTGGAAAGATAACAACATAAAGTACGTGTTCGATTCTTATGGTGGTGTTCCTCCTAAGCAGCTAGTACAATATCTTGGTACCGAAAACTTATTTTACAATGACGAACGAATACAAGACTTTAATTCAGTTATATGTGGTCATCTTTGTGTTAAGGTTTTTAAATCTTCTAAATCAAGGGTATTATTTTAGTGATGTTATGTATATGATTAAAAATGATTAAATATTATTAAGTTTAAGTACTTTTATGGTTTATATCCATAAAAGTTTTGTTTTAAGATAAATATGGAAGCTATACACAATAGATTTTTAGATTATTTTGAGAAGCATGAGGATGAACTAGATGCACTAGTTAGATTTAATTTTAATTGGTATTTTCAGGATGTTAGTAAGATAGACTTAAAAGATAAAAACAACGCATATACAGTTGTTCAGTTATGGAAAATGTTAATACCTAAATTTTTGTACACGGAAGAAGAGTTGGTAAAGTTATATCCAATAATTACCTTAAAGGATATGTTATCAAATTATAGCTCTAGACCATTAAAATGCAGTAATTGTGGTTGTAAGTCATTAACAAAAGGTAGGAGTACATACATTTGTGATTATTGTTCTGTAGCGAATGGTTTTGTTTACAGTACTTGTGAAGGAATGAGAGCTGCTTGCGTAAGAAAACCATGGTATGATACTATAAAAAGATTTAAGTTACAGTTATCTCGTTTGCAAGCTTTACAGGATAGAATTATTCCTGAAGATGTGTTCAAGGTGTTAAATGATGAATTTGGAGATATGCCAAAAATTTAATATCAACAAAAGATGTTCTAGAAGTACTAAAGAAAAACAAATACACAAAATATTATGATGATGTATATTTAATACACCATCACCTTACCGATCAAAAACCATTAAACTTACGACATATGGAAGAAACACTTATAGACGACTTCGAAAACTTATACAAAACCTTTAAAGAACTGTATCCAAAAAGAGTATTGTTTATTAACTTAAAATGTGTATTGTACTATGTGTTGAAAAAGCACGATGTTCATGTTGATATTGATTTTAACACTCATCTAAACAAATAGAGATGTTAAAGAAATGTTTTGAAAAATTAGGATGGACATTTTCTGTATAATAAATGAGTATGGATATATTTGGTAATGTTAAAGATAGAAAAGATAATGTTGATATTAGTGAAGAAAAATTAAAATTGTTGGAAAATTTAAATGATGTTGTTAGCGTAAGTCAACTTAGGTCAATAGAAACCCAATTAGAGAACGATAGAAAACGATTTGAAGATGCATTAGAAACGTTACAAGACACATACGTCAAGAAAGAAGATTTTCAAAAAGTTAGGATGGATACTACTAAATTGATTATGCAGAAAGAAACTATACCCTTTTTATGTCGATTGAGAACTAAGAATGTTAAGGAGCCAATCTTTAAAATATTCTATCTTTCTAATGGTTACACATTTCTTTATAATGGGAAAATAATGCACATGGATTTAAGTTTGGATAAATACTTTTTAGACATATATTTAGGCGATACTTTGATTGAAAATATACCTTTTGGTTTTAAGAAGAACGATATAATTACGATTAAGCCGACTAAAAATTCAGCTATGGAAGAAGGGCAATTATTGTTTGTTGTAATGTACATAGAAAGAGAACTTTCCTAAAGACGTATAATTTTCGTTGATTTTCTATACAATAAATAATGATGATGTATTGTGTTAAGTGTAAGAAATTGACATACGGAGAAAGATACCATTAGAATAGAACAAACAAAGAATGGAAGATATCTAAAGAAAGGTATTTGTTCTGTATGTGGTGTTACTAAAACTCAATTCGTTAAAAAGCCTGATTGACTAGAAGAAGGTAAAGGTGTTAGAGAAGACATTATAGAAGAAATTCACAAACCATCTAGAAAAAACTTTGACAGATTAAGTGTGGATATAAAAGGTATCGATGATCTTTGGCAAGCTGATCTTGTAGAAATGGATAGTGGAGTATTAAAAGGTGTTTCAAAATTAAATAAAGGCTATAAGTATTTGCTAACGATTATAGATGTGTTTTCGAAATATGCGTTTGCTGTTCCTGTTAAAGATAAAAGTGGTAAGAATGTTACAGAAGCATTTGAATCCATATTAAGAATGAGAAAACCTAATAACTTACAAACAGATCAAGGTAAAGAGTTTTATAATAAAGAATTTAAGAAGTTAATGGAGGAAAATAAGATTAATCATTACTCAACCTATAGTGGTAAGAAAGCTTCTGCTGTTGAGAGATTTAATAGAACACTTAAACAAAACATGTGGAAAAGGTTCACAACACAAGGAAATTATAAATGGATAAAGATATTACCAACATTGGTTAGTGAGTATAATAATAGAGTACATAGAACAATTGGTTTAAAACCTATAGAAGTTAATAAGAAGAATGAGCGAACAATATTGGAGAAAGTGTATCAAAAAGAATATAAGCGTGTTAAACCTAAATACAAATTAGGTGATCATGTTCGTATAAGTAAAACGAAAGGGTTATTTGAGAAAGGATATACACCTAATTGGTCAACAGAAGTATTTGTTATTAGTGAAGTTATTCCATCCAATCCGCCTACATCTAGAATTAAAGATTTAGAAGAAGAGGATGTGCAAGGTAGATTTTACGAACCAGAACTATTAAAGACGAAACATAAAGATGAATACTTGGTAGAAAAGGTGTTGAGAAAGAAAGGTGACAAAGTATATGTTAAATGGTTAGGATTTGATGATTCGCATAATAGTTGGATAGATAAAGTAATGTTGTAGTGTAAATATAAATGTTATCTTTTATGGTATTATTCCATAAAAGACGAATACAGGTTAATTCAATGCTATTAAGCTATGTCAAGATCGTGATGCTCCGGCAAAAAAATAAAGATTTTCTATATAATAAATATAAGTACTATGGATAGTTCTCTTAGTTTAAACGATATTTCCTATGAACAGATTAAAGATGATTACTGGTATGGTCTGTTTGGCGATTTCAAGTTGATTATAGACAAATCAACAGGATATTTCAACGCTACTAAGTTGTGTCAAGACGGAGGAAAGAAAGTTTATAAATGGTTAGAAAATAAACAATCTAAAGAGTTAATTTCTTATATAGTCATCGCAACGAATTCGTAGGGATGATTTTAAGATTGTTAAAGGTGGACAATTAGGTATTATACGAGGAACATATGTTCCGAAAGAGTTAATACTTGACATAGCAAGATGGGTTTCACCAGATTTTTATATTAAATGTAATGAAATTATTATTAATTACTTCACTCAGGAATTTAGACAGTATCAGCAAGACAATGAAGAGTTGCAAAAAAGAGTAGAAGAAATAGATCAAACAATGGAGAGATTAAGAATTCAAAACGAGAGCTTAAAAGAAATTGCAGCACCATATACAGATGGTTTCAAAAGATAATTGTCTAATCATATATAAGAAGAACAAACCTAATGATCCTTTCCCTTATTATGCTATCAGATGTCAAAAGAGAAATCTATATAAACCTCTTAATGAAGAAGAAGAAAAATATCCGAATCATGTAATAATATTTGAAAAGTTTAGAGATCCTAACAGTATTAAGCTATTCAACCTAATGCAACAAGAACTAGATATTCGTAAAGGTAAGGGTAATGAGTTTTGGACGTCCTTATCAGAAGAAGATTTGATTAAAGAAATTGATTGTTTATATGATAGGTTATTATCTGATAATTAAGGTTAATATTAAATAATTAAAGTTACAACTTTTATGATATAATAATCATAAAGGATAATTAAGGTTACAACTTTTATGATATAATAGTCATAAAAGGTAATTAGTTAAACATTAAACAAACCATCTGCTGTAACATCGAATGCTAAATTCAATATACCACCTAAATCAGGATTATTACGGTATTTTCTTATTATAACTCTCCAATCTACATAATGTCTAAATAAATATATAAACTCTACAGAGAGGTGTTGAAAAATTGAAATGTTATGCCAATGAACTTTGTCTTTGAACTCTGCAATAAATCCTTGTGTTAAATTTTGAAACAATGAAATTATTTCCCAATCTACTTTGTCAGCGTAATCTCTTATAAGGTTTTCTGAAAATTGATGAGTTCCAGATAAGCGCCACCAAGAAACTTTATCTGCATGTTTTCGTATAAAGGCTTCAGAGAGTTTGCTTCCATAAGATATAGCATCAAAATCAACTTTATCTATAAACTCATTAATAAATTCTTCAGATAGCTTTTGATTATACGATACTTCTTTCCAATCAACTCTATCTGCAAATTCTCTTATAAAGTCTTCTGATAAGTCTTGGCTTCCTGAAATAATCTCCTAATCAACTTTATCAGCTAATTCTCTTATAAACTCTTCCGATAACTTTTTCCATAAACATATTTCACTCAAATTAACTTTCTGCAGATATTTGCGTATGAAGTCTTCTGTAATGTGATCATAGTTATATTCCTCCTCATAATCATCATAACCTATAGATAACCATTGTTCATTAGTTAGTGAATCTAATATCTCATCAGACAAATTCATAACGTTTGTATAGAGAATGTTTTGTATAAGAAATGAGTTCTTTTCTTTATTGGCTTTCTTGAACAAATGATCTAACATACCTATGGAGATGCTAAAATTTATTTTGTCTTCATCATTATAACCACCAATATCTAAATATTTACATACACAATCAAATATAGGTTTGTAAGATAATATTTCCTTAGCACTAGTCATGTTCGTTTTTATTCTTAGATTTTTAAATTTATTTCATTTTTGTTAGTTTTCTATATAATAAATATGGAAGCACATTTTGATTTATTACATGATAGACTTAAACTAATTCATCATGATCTTAAACTCTTAGCAGCACTAGTAGAGAAGCAAATACTGTTAAAGGAAAAAGAATTATTAATAACACAGCAAAATATATCTGATTTGAATAGTGATGATGAATATAAATATGGCAGTGATGATTATGATGATGATGATGATGAGTAAGTTTACAAAAATGATTTAATTTTAATATGTGTATATGTGACTTTGATGGGGTATTCTCATCAAAGTCGTGTTCTAATACAACGCGTAATATGTAGACAATAGCAGGAGTGTACAATGTTAAGCGTTGTATTAGGATATATGGAACTAAAAATAGCACAAAAATGAATAGGAATAATCCGGCGAAGATAAAAATTGAGTAGTAGAATTTTCTATATAATAAATAAGATGAGTGATTATAGTAAATTTACTGTAATAGAGTTAAGGCGACAATGTAAAGAAAAGGGAATCAAAAAATATTCCCGATTAAGAAAAGCAGAACTAATAAACCTTCTTAAACAATATGATTATGAACAAAGCAGAAGGCAGATTAGAGATATATTCCCCTTTAAACAAGAAGTAATTGAAGAACCGAAACCAGCACGTATACCTATAAAAGTAGAATTAGAAGAAACAGCATTCAAGAAGCGCTTACAAACCGTTAAAGTTGAAAACACAGGAGGATATAAAGACCCAATAAAATTTTTAGATACAAGTGGAAGAGTTGCTATTAACAAAATCAAAGAGGAATTAAAATTTCATCCAGTTAAAGTAAACCTTGTTCTCATTTGTGATTATATAAAAGATAAAGAAATACAAGAACGCAATTTCAAAACATCAAACGAGAGAATATTAGAATCAACTGACTTAAGTGAATATATATCTTATGCCAAACAAAAACTTCGTAGAGAAATGGAAGAATTTCAAGGCCGAGGATCAGGATGGACGTTACATCAAATTAAACACCTAGAAATCAGATTAAATAAGTATGTACCATTAAGAGCTTCTTCCTATATTGAACTTCCAAAGCAGATTAAAGATAAGAAAGCAGTGATTAATGTTAAAAATAAAGACAATAAATGTTTCTTATATTCTATTACAAGTTACTTAAAACCTGTTGAAATACATCCTGAAAGACCTTCACACTATAAACAGCCTGTTAATGAGTTGCAAAAGAAGTATTGTGATAACATTGAATTTCCTATACAATTAAAAGATATTCCAAAATTTGAAAGAAGAAGTAATATTTCTATCAATGTTTACAGCTATGACAAAAACTATAATGTATATCCACTTCAAATCACAAAAAATAAGCAGGAAACTCATATCAATTTATTATATGTAAAAGATGAAAAAAACAGTCATTTTTGTTGGATAAAAGACTTATCACGATTAATAAGAAGTCAAGTGACAAAACATACTGAGAAGTTATACTTTTGTGATAGATGTTTAACAAGACACTTTCGAAATGAGAAGCAGTTGCAAAACCATGAGCTATATTGTAAAGAGCATGAGGCTGTTAGAATAGAACTTCCTAAACCATATGACAATCAAATAAAGTTTCAAAACTATAATCGATCATTAAGAGTTCCATTTACGATAATTGCTGACTTTGAATGCATCTTATGTAAGTTAAAAATAGAGCATAATTGTAGTAAAACAGTAAAATATCAAAAGCATAAGCCAATGAGTTTTTGTTACTATGTCAAATATTCAAATGGGGACTATAAAGCTCCTGTTAGTTATATAGGTCCAGATGCTGCGAAAGTATTTATTGAAATGTTACAAAAAGAAGCAATAGAAATTATGGAAATATATAAAAGGGTAGTTGATATGATCCCGCTTAGTGAGGAGGAAATAGAAGTTTATAACAGTTCGGATACTTGTCATATATGTGAAAAAAACTTGAATGACTTACCACCAGCTGTTGAAAAAAAAATAAATATACTGAAGAAGAAAATACAGTTCTACAAGGATAAAGATGATATGAGTGAAAAAATAGAAGAATGGAAGCATGACTTAAAAAAGTGTTTGTATGAGATAAATAAAAATAAAGCAAAAGTAAGAGATCATGATCATTTAACTGGGAAGTTTAGAGGTGCAGCTCACAGTTATTGCAATTTAAACTATAAAAATCCCAACTTTGTTCCTGTATTTCTTCACAATTTAACTGGCTATGATACGCATTTGTTTATTAAGGAGTTAGCTTATGATACGCAGAAAATTAAACTGATTGCAAACAATGAAGAAAGGTACATAACATATGAAAAATATGTAAAAGCAGGACCAAAAAAAGATGGAATAAATTTAAGATTTGTTGATTCATTTAGATTTATGTCAAAGAGTTTAGCAGAGTTAACAAAGAATTTAAAGCCAGAACAATTTCGAGAAACATTAAAGTTTTTCTTGATTGATAAACTTGATCTAGTTAATACTAAAGGTGATTATCCATTTGATTATGTTGATTCATTTGAAAAATTGAAAGAACCTGTTCCATTATCTCCAGACAAATTTACAAACAGATTAACAGGAGAAAAAATGAGTCCTGAACGTCATAAGCTTCATGTACGAGTTTGTAAAGAATTCAATCTAGAGTTATTGGAGGACTTAACTGAACATTATAACAAAACAGATGTCCATCAATTAACAGATATCTTTGAAAACTTTAGAGATGTGTGTTTAAAGGCATATGGATTAGATCCTGCTTGGTATTATACAGCACCAGGTCTATCGTGGGATGCAATGTTAAAAATGACTAAAATTAACTTAGAAATGTTGACTGATTATGATAAAATACTAATGTTAGAAAAGGGTATACGAGGGGGAATCTCACAATGCAGTAAAAGATATGTAAAAGCTAACAACAAATATATGCAAGATTATAATAAAGATGAGTGTTCAACATACCTAGCATATCTAGACGCAAACAACTTATATGGATGGGCTATGAGTCAATACATGCCTTATAAAGATTTTAAGTGGGTTAAACCTTACATAGATATAATGAACATTCCGGATGACTCAGAAACTGGTTATATATTAGAAGTAGATTTAGAATATCCAAAGCATTTGCATAACAAGCATTCTGATTTACCATTAGCTCCAGAGAACATGTGTCCACCCGGCTCAAAACAATCGAAATTATTAACAACACTTTACAATAAGGAAAGATATGTAATTCACTATAGAAACTTAAAACTTTATATGTCACTTG
Source organism: Thermobia domestica (assembly GCF_964235325.1). Taxonomy (NCBI): domain Eukaryota; kingdom Metazoa; phylum Arthropoda; class Insecta; order Zygentoma; family Lepismatidae; genus Thermobia; species Thermobia domestica. The sequence goes on along the minus strand of NC_137455.1, from coordinate 9,456,158 downwards.
GAATGAGATTGAAGAAAGTGCATAGAATATTAGAATTCAAACAATCAGACTGGTTAAAGAAATACATTGATTTAAATACAAATATGAGAACGCAAGCTAAAAACAAGTTTGAAGAAGATTTTTATAAGTTCATGAATAACTCGGTATTTGGAAAGACTATGGAAAATATTCGAAAAAGACAGCCCATACAATTAGAATGTGATCCTAAGAGGGTAGAAGCATTAATTGCTAAACCTAACTCTGATTACAGAACAATATTTAGTGAGAACTTGTGTGCTATACATATGAAAAAAGAGCGATTAACGTTTAATAAGCCAATATATGTTGGTATGAGTGTGTTAGAGCTATCCAAGCTATTAATGTATGATTTTCACTATAACACGATGAAGCCGAAATATGGAAACAATATAGATTTATGTTATATGGATACCGATAGCTTTATATATGAGATTGAGACTGAAGACTTTTACAAAGATATAGCAGAAATAGTTGACCAGTTTGACACGAGTGAATACAAGGAAAATAACATATATGGACTACCACTAATAAACAAAAAAGTAATAGGTAAGATGAAAGATGAAAATAAAGGTAAGATAATGACAGAGTTTATTGGATTGAGATCAAAGATGTATGCTTATAGAGTAGAAAATAAAGAAGAGAAAAAAGCTAAAGGAGTAGCTAAATGCGTAGTTGCCAAGGAGTTGCAGTTTGATGATTATAAAGAAAGCTTATTTAAAAATGTTAAAACGTATAAAGACATAAACCTCATTAGAAGTTATAAGCACGATATATATAGCATAACCGTTCATAAGCTAGCATTAGATTCCTCAGACGATAAAAGATATATACTACGAGATGGTGTAAATACGCTAGCTTGGGGACATTATAAGATAGAAGAGGAGTAGATGTAATTATATGTAGTGTAGTTTTAGTTATAAGTTTTAGATGTAAGTTTTTATGATTTTAAGTGTCATAAAAGCATATTCAATCTCACTTTGGGGTATCCCTCTGTGTTAAAGTACAATAGTCAGGGGTGGGTTCATAATTTTTTGGGTAGTTAGGGGGTGGAGGGGGAAAGTGTCCTAAAACATACATGTATCCCCTACTCACCCAAGATCGAATACTGTTCTCCCATATGGGTCATGGCCGCACCTACACATCTCTCTAGACTTGAGTCTGTTCTCAATTTCTTTATTGCAATAGTACGTTTTCGTGTTCCCGCAGTTCGAATATTACCTGAGGAGGAAATTTTGCGATATCTTAATATCCAGACGCCGGAAGTACGCAGAAATAACTCTGATTTGAAGTTTCTTCATAAGATTGTAAATGGGAACCTAAGATCAGAAACCCTAATTCAACAACTATCCTTACATGTCCCTTCCCGCAAAACCCGGAATACCCACCTATTCCATCTTGCACGCCCTAGGTTGACAATTATACAGAGGTCTCTTTTTCACCGAGTACCCAACTATTATAATAATCTAACCAGTGAGGTGGACAATTTTTCGAGCTACCCGGTGTTTGAAAGAGCAATAAAACGCGTGCTGGCTAAATAATATTGCTTGTGCACTCTTTGTTAATACTATTGATGTTACTGTTGTTGTTTATTTTTAAATTGTTTTTCTTTTTTTTCCTGCTTGTTGATATTTCCTTGTGTAAAATGGCACAATTATGCTGTATCTGGGAATTTGTTCAATAAATAAATAAATAAATAAATAAATAAATAAAATAAAAATTAGAAATTTTTAGAAAAAAAACAAATATTAATCAGAGAAATCCTTCCCAAAATACTTTTCTAAATCCGCCACTGATTATTTGTATAAAATGGTATTCAAGGTTGTATCCGGAAGATTATTTCTAAATCATTGCACAGCTACAGTATAACAGAAATGTAGTCTGACAGATATATTGAAAAATGTTAAGTTTAACTTATGTGCTAGAAGAGCTAAGCTCTAAGAAATGAAACACGAATGACTAAAAATGAAATAATCTAGAGTAAAAAAAATGTCGATAACTCATAAGTTAAAATAAAGTTAAATAGGTTCTAAAATTGCCCTCAAATACTACGTACTTTATGTTTACTTTAATTCATAAAACATGTGCTCCATCCATCACGATGATGCATTCCAGAGCGAATATGGCAATTAGGTCATGACATCGTAACTATAGAGTATATTATAAGAAAGCTATTAGAAAGCTGTAACACGATTGGATCGTGTTGGGTTCGGTTCCAGTTTGGGGCAGTCGTTCTTATGGCCTGCAGGGTTTAATTCTTGCTTGAGCTAACCATTTTTGTGACTGGAAGAGTCTGATGCTTACCTGATCCCATTTGGGATAACCAAATCTTATAACTCTGCTGGAAACAACTCCTGTTCAATACGGCTTACCTGTGGTGGATTTTAGTAACTGGCATGAAGAAGACATTTGCAATACAAATGATAATACTACAATAGAGAGAGCGCAAACCTCCCAAGTTGGATTTTGAACCAGAATACTATTTTATTGAGGTTGCGACTGCGAGTGCCCACCATCCTTGTCACGCCTGCTGGTATCAGCGGAATAAGTGCAAGTCACTAGACATAACATTCAGCAACTCTGTAGTGATTGTGCAGAAAAACTGTAATGGTAATTGTACATAAAGAAATTGATTGTATGTAAATTTTATTCGCTTAACACAGGTTTATAATACTTACGTTAACAACGTTACAACATTTTGTTAGTGATTTTTACTTAACATGTACCAAAATACCATGAGCCCAAAACTTTATAAATGTGTAATTTATGCGAAGAAATTATTATATATTTTTAATTTTATTTTTCCTTTCTTTAAGGAAAATGACGCACTACGAATGCCGGCTAAATCTTATATTACGCAATGCACTAGTGTTAAACACACGCCATTTTGGTATCACACTTAACCACACTATAAATTGATGGATTTTGGGGGGGGATCATGTAGTCATTCTTACGAAGAAGATTTCTCCATGCTTCTTGTTGCTCGTTGGCCAGTCATTATTTAGCTTCCGTGGAAGTTATTACCTTTCAATTCCAAGTGGAATTCACCCTTTTACTTGTGTAGGTTCCTTTATCATGCCTCGTTGCTTACATGATTTCACATATTAAACGTTGTTCTGGTATACGAACATAGATTTTGTACTAATTTTATACTTATATACTTGCGCAGATTTAGCTTATTTTTTTCATTGTCAAACTTATTAAATCTTGAAGGATTACGAGGAAAAACTTTGATATTCTTTTCGGGCGTCACTGTAGTAAAACCAATCAACCACCATAACCACTTAGAGTACCTCTCGCGGCTTTTTTGCCTCAGCGTCCGTATGTTTACGCTGAGCATGCCAGAAAAGATTTTATAAATATTTATAATAAATATCCTTCATCAGAAATACAAATATCAAAGGGCGTTAAATAAATTTACCATTAAAACAAAATAATTAAAGTGTTAAAAACAGTAAAAGTATTCTACGATGGCATTTGAATTCAAGGGACTATTTTTTAGATTGTCATAACCACTATGCACCTCCTTTGTTCGGTGGACAGGAAGCACGAGTCATTACTCACAGGGTTGCCAACTTTTACAAAGATAAAACCAAAACACAGTTTGCGTCGACGAACAGTACATGAAGCCTCATTCCAATTCAGCCAACAGTAACTGGGAAATTTTAAAATGGAATGGGAGTGAGGGGGGCTACACACTCACAAATGGCGTGCGACATGGACGATGATCTTCTTTGAAGATTATCAGAACCCTGGGATTTTGTGTTTCCTCTTCTTAAATTTACCTTTCCGATTATTCCTCTTCTTTCTTTCATTACTAACATTTGATTCATTATGGTTCATTAACACTTTACACAAACGTAGATGGGCTTTTTATTTTATGGGCTATATACTTTAAATGGGCTCTCCTTTTGTATGTGTAAATATAAGATTACATGTGTTTTCATAATACAATATTTCAATATAAGTTGAATAATATTAATTATCTATTATATTTTCATTTTATATTATATCCTATTCATATTCTATTTATTAACATCAAACCAATATATTTCTTACACTATTACTTAAATCAAAATTTTTTTTTTTTTTTTGTAAGTATCTGACTCGTGTTTTTACATCTTACACTAAATATTCTTATCGTACTAAACACATGAAATTTTTAATATTTTGAGAAAAATGACACATGAAATGCAAAAATAACCTTTTTCATCAATATATCCTTCCTTATAACTAATTCTCAAAATAACTCCTAATAATGTAATATTTCCATTCTTCAAACCTTTAAAATACAACATTTAAACAGCACTATTAATTAGTTAATTAACTTCAAACACAATGCGATAATACAATAACACGAATATATGAAATGAAATCTTTCATTCGTAAACAAATTTTTAAAACATATTACATATTAAAAACTTTATTTCACACAATATTGAGTAATATACGTTTTGTCGAGATTTAATAAAATTTATTGGCGCCTTAAAGATTCACAGCTAAATTTTTACAACGTAATAATTCAGTTATGACTCGCTTTGATCACTCGACGGGATCTGCCTGGCTAAATTTTGAAGGAACCTACCCACAATGAATTATTTGTTTTACCACCCCGAGATGAGGCCGAATTAAAGAATACAAGGTTAAAAACTTAAAATAATAAAGAATGGGATTTACCAAAATAGCTTACTCCGAGCATTAAAAACATGTTACATTACCCAATACACATAAGGGGGGGGGGGAACCTCATCTCCATGACTTGGCATATTTCTTTGCTGGTTTTTCCATTACTTTGGAAAAGAAATATCAACGGCCACCTGGAAGTCGCATAGCGGGTCACAGATGCTTGCATATATCATATGAAACGACTTTTTTTTTTTTTACATTTCTTGTACTTGTTCATTTAGTGCCACATATGGATTCTGTAGATTTACTAACGCAAATTCCAATACATTAGATGAACACAAATTTTTACAGTACAGAAAATTCAAATACTTATCAATATCTAACAATTTCTCCAATATTTTATGTATTCGTTGGTTATTACTTCTGGATTGAACACTTTGAGATAAACATACTGGTGTTGTAGTTAATGCATTGCAAAGAACAGTTTCAACACTGCTTTCTAGGTCTGAATTTTTAAATTCGTTTGAAATTACATCATGGTATTTCTCAGAACTATGTTTTACTGCTAAATCTAACCAGATTTTACGAGTTTGTTTCGTAGGTTTCCACACCTTAAGTCTATCCACTGAATGTGAACCAATTGATTTACCAGTTAAAGGATCTAACAATTTACCAATCTTCTTAATTTCTAATTTTCATACGATTCAAAAGGAAATATTTAATTTTGCATTCATCAATATTATGCATTCATTTTTTTTTTTTTTTTGTAATATTCAAGTATATTAAACATTGCTACGGTCAAATTTTCAAAATGTACACAGTCCAGTTTTCTCGCAAGCATATTTTTATCCAATTCCTACTCTTGGTTTTTCAAGTACAACAAAAATTTTGAATTTTATTCCAAAACGTTTAATAAACATGTTTTCGCAATTGCCTGTGTGTTTTTTGCAGCAAATATTTACTTTGATAAACACTGACTTTCCATACGCGTATGATTTTTCACTGTCAGTAGCAACAACAAATTGTATATTGACAGAAATTTTGACTTTCAACTTACCACATTGCTTCACGAACTTGCAATTTTTACGTATTTTGTAATTATGTTTACTGCATTTATTTTCGTTTAAAATTTTATTGCGTGAACTTTTTTGCCTAATTATATATGAAGCATTGAATTTGCTTTTATACTCAACCCGGTTTTTCATTTTCCCTGTGTGATTACGCGTATGTGTTGTTACTGAATGCTCGTGCCACCTAGCACAAGTTCGTTGGACTAACCTAACTTTTGCTTTTTTCTCACGTTTGTTTTGAATTTTTGACGCTTCGCTACAACACGGTTTTTCTACCTGATTTCTACATTTTTCACGGACACCATCATGATTTTTAACGACTAACTTCTGCATATGTTTTCCTTTCGCATTGACTTTTGGCTTTTTGAACAACTTACAAGATTTACTAGATTTCAACTTTTTATTTTGCTTTTCACTTACACTTTCTGATTGTGCTTTTTCTGGAGTGACTACATTGCTTTTTTCATTACTACTTACCACCATACAATTGCCTTTGTACTTACATTGGGTTTTCTTAAAATTCCTACGGACAAACTTTGACATTTTTTCAAAAGATCGCAATATTTTGTGCATTCCTTTTATTTTTCGTTTCAATTTACACAACTTTCGTTTCTTATCAAACGTGTGCTTACTACGCTGTGACCAATATTTATACTTGCTGACGGATTTACTCAAAATGTACTGCAACTTACTAAAATTATTTCGACAACTTTCAACTTGTTTGTGCCATGACATTCCACTAACATTATTCTCATTGATGTTACTAGTGCCTGAACTGATTTCATCATTCATTACACATATTTGGGTGCATAGAAAACAATAAAACCTTATGCGCTTGAAACTTGCAACATACACATTTATCACAACCAAGTGAGAACTGTTACCACTGTTTTCCTTCTTGTCAATCTGAACCCTAACTATGTTCACGAAGTACGAACATATGTCATCACTTGGAATATATGCAAACTTATCTGTTTGTGACGTGCTTTGGACGCATCCTAGCTCCATTAAATTCAACATATGACTAATGAGTAAAGAGCGCATTCTCTTGCCTCCATTCATTAATATTACTACATTAGTACAATTACACGTACAAAACCTATCAGTGCATTTTCCTCCGTAACATGACAAATATTTTATGTTCAACACATTTACCTGCTGTTTAAACTTCGAACGAACACTAGGCCTACATGACGTAACATTTTGGCTAACTAAACCTTTACATTTGTATGACACTGGCTGACTACTTGTTTCTTTACCATTGCAAGCGCTAACAAAAACTGACTCATTTATTACCTTTTGGCACCCTTGTTCTACATTTGCACAACTAGCCTTTTCAATTGGAGCTTCAACTGATTCAATTTTTTCAAGTGCTTGGACCCCCTTTTTTTCACTTTTACCCCAAATTTCTTTCTTTGCAACTTCTATTTGTGCCTGGAGTTTATCGTTGACGTGCTTTACAGTTATTTCATTGACTTCCACAAATTTACTTTCCAAAGATTTCCCAAAATTATTAATTGTACTTTTTAAAGATTCCCATACGTTACCTTGTTTACCGGTTTTTCCTATTTTTCCTCCCAAGGATTGATTACATTTTCCAATTTTGCTTTCTAAGGACTCATTAACTTTTTCAACTTTATTTTCTAATGATTCGCGTACCATATTAGTTTGTTCAATAACCCTTTCAAATTTGTTTTCTAAAGATTCACGTAAATTTTGCATTTCAGTTTTAATTGCCTCTAAAAGTGACTTAACGTTACTTGCATCCATTATTCACAGTTATGTAAAATTTCTAAGTACGAGTCAGATACTTTATACCTTTACGTTTCTACACATAAATCACTACTTTTTACATAAACGGTGAAGGAGTTCTGTCCCTGTTCGGGCGCCATTCTTGTAACACGATTGGATCGTGTTGGGTTCGGTTCCAGTTCGGGGCAGTCGTTCTTATGGCCTGCAGGGTTTAATTCTTGCTTGAGCTAACCATTTTTGTGACTGGAAGAGTCTGATGCTTACCTGATCCCATTTGGGATAACCAAATCTTATAACTCTGCTGGAAACAACTCCTGTTCAATACGGCTTACCTGTGGTGGATTTTAGTAATTGGCATGAAGAAGACATTTGCAATACAAATGATAATACTACAATAGAGAGAGCGCAAACCTCCCAAGTTGGATTTTGAACCAGAATACTATTTTATTGAGGTTGCGACTGCGAGTGCCCACCATCCTTGTCACGCCTGCTGGTATCAGCGGAATAAGTGCAAGTCACTAGACATAACATCCAGCAACTCTGTAGTGATTGTGCAGAAAAACTGTAATGGTAATTGTACATAAAGAAATTGATTGTATGTAAATTTTATTCGCTTAACACAGGTTTATAATACTTACGTTAACAACGTTACAACATTTTGTTAGTGATTTTTACTTAACATGTACCAAAATACCATGAGCCCAAAACTTTATAAATGTGTAATTTATGCGAAGAAATTATTATATATTTTTAATTTTATTTTTCCTTTCTTTAAGGAAAATGACGCACTACGAATGCCGGCTAAATCTTATATTACGCAATGCACTAGTGTTAAACACACGCCATTTTGGTATCACACTTAACCACACTATAAATTGATGGATTTTGGGGGGGGATCATGTAGTCATTCTTACGAAGAAGATTTCTCCATGCTTCTTGTTGCTCGTTGGCCAGTCATTATTTAGCTTCCGTGGAAGTTATTACCTTTCAATTCCAAGTGGAATTCACCCTTTTACTTGTGTAGGTTCCTTTATCATGCCTCGTTGCTTACATGATTTCACATATTAAACGTTGTTCTGGTATACGAACATAGATTTTGTACTAATTTCATACTTATATACCTGCGCAGATTTAGCTTATTTTTTTCATTGTCAAACTTATTAAATCTTGAAGGATTACGAGGAAAAACTTTGATATTCTTTTCGGGCGTCACTGTAGTAAAACCAATCAACCACCATAACCACTTAGAGTACCTCTCGCGGCTTTTTTGCCTCAGCGTCCGTATGTTTACGCTGAGCATGTCAGAAAAGATTTTATAAATATTCATAATAAATATCCTTCATCCGAAATACAAATATCAAAGGGCGTTAAATAAATTTACCATTAAAACAAAATAATTAAAGTGTTAAAAACAGTAAAAGTATTCTACGATGGCATTTGAATTCAAGGGACTATTTTTTAGATTGTCATAACCACTATGCACCTCCTTTGTTCGGTGGACAGGAAGCACGAGTCATTACTCACAGGGTTGCCAACTTTTACAAAGATAAAACCAAAACACAGTTTGCGTCGACGAACAGTACATGAAGCCTCATTCCAATTCAGCCAACAGTAACTGGGAAATTTTAAAATGGAATGGGAGTGAGGGGGGCTACACACTCACAAAGCTTTCATGAAAAATCACGAAAATCATGAAAAATGCCAAGATTCCCAAACTTTTCCCCCCAATGTCGGCTTTATATGTGAAAAAAACATAGATTAAAAAACGCCAGTTTTTTTGCATCTCTATTTGACGAATTCAGCCTAGGTCAGAATTGATTATTGATTTTATTGTGAACTGGTATAAGAAAGCTATTGAAGAAAACTGTATCAGTGGGAGTGTGAAAGAAATACATTTTTGAGTTGTTTTTTTGGTTTATTTCAAAATAGCTAGTATTATACACAAGTGCATATGTTTTAAAGCATTATTTAGCAAACCATTATTTTAAGTCAATACAACTTAAATTATGAAGGTTTGATGCGTTTCTTAAATTTTGTCTTAAACGTGAATCTTCTTTTGTTTTTGGAGGCTTTTACCAAATCCACAGCTTCGGTCTTCTCAGGGCCTGAAATAATTAAAATGTAAAAATAAGTATATATTTAGTACTACGAATATGGCATTGTATTTATGTAAACACACAAAATATACACTTGTTAATTAGAGAAAGACATATATTTAAGGCCAAAATGGTTAAATAAATCGAACACGGACAAATATCTTCAGTTAGTATGTATCAACATTATGAATGCGTCTCTAGGAATAAAACCTTGGAACACGTTTCTCTTCTGCTGAAACGAAGTAAACTTGCGAAGGAAAATTTCCCATTGATTTTACAAGTTTGATTGACTAGTCGTTCGCAAATAGCATATTCTAATGTGCTAACTCTTGGATATCATTTGTAAGCTCGTTCATCACAACTGCAAAAAAGGTATGGACTAGTTCCCTAATGAAGTCCCACTTAATTGTGGACTCATCTGTTATTCTGTATGCATTCTTCATTCATGTCCTACATCCATTATACGTATCCTAAATTATAAAGATGTATGTGTTCGGAACACACTTCTTCTTCAGTACCCACTACATAAGATCCCGTGAAACTCTATCTACACTTTCTCTACGACGGTGAAAACCATATGAAGGTCCTTCTGGTATTCTCTCTACTTTTCCATTGGCATCTTTAGTGCTAATATTTCATCCGTCCTGGCATGAAACCAAATTGATTCTCTCTTATTTAGGTCTCTTATCTCAATCTTGCATTCCATCACTCTCTTCCAGAGCTTCATTGCATGACTCGTAAATTTTGTTTGAATCTTGAATGCCGAATGTGAGTATGTGATCTTTATTAGTTACTAATTCACTCAAATACTTAAGGAGAAGGACTGCTTCGACAGTGGTGCCCCCCCCCCCCCATATGTCCATGACGCATCCCCCCAATTGTATATCCGTAGGTGTTCTTCCATGAAAAAAAAAATCTTTTCGATTAATTTTTAACCCCTCAAACATATTTATATAGATTTTTACCCCCCCCCAAATATTTCAATGACGCAGTTTGCGTCATAGCCCCCCCCTTTGTGGGCACCCCTGGCTTAGAAAAGCACCTCACATTAAAAAACACACTTGTACTCAATACTTAAAAGCTGTACCAGACGAGTTGTATTTAATGTTGAATGGTTTGAACGGTAAGCATATATGTGAATATTTGAATTTTAAATACTGAGTATAAGAGCGATCTCAGTGTGAGGTGCTCTGCTAAGAGCATTGAAGGTTCAAACTTACGTATACGATCGAAAAAACATTTTCAGCGATATTCAGAAACGTGTTTTTGAGTGACTAGCTGCGCGCTGTACTAAGCGAGACGAAAACATTATTTATATCTGTATTCCGAATTTCGTGCACTAATAGCGTCAATAGTTTAAACAAGAAGGCGACCTAGTTTTCAGGTGGTACGAGCTTTCCTCTATCTGAAATGCTTTTAGTGATATTTTTAATTATTGCCCTAAACTAGCAAAAGAAGTCCGTGAGAGAGAAATTCATCCCCATCGAGTGAGGGATAAACAAACGAAAAGATCAAATCCCTCAAGCAATTCCCCGGGAGAGTATTTTAGAACAGCAGTCTTTGTACCGTGCTTCGATAATTTAATTTGTGGTTTTGGTCTTAAAACAAGATTTTGTGACGACAAGGACGTGTTATATTCTCTAGAAATACTTTTGCCAAGATATGCTGAGAACGGAAATCTAAAAGATCTCGCAAAAATTCAGAACAACTGGACTGATTTTTGCTTCCGAATGTGTCCTCAAAGCCGGGAAGCAAGTATGTGGTGTGAAAAAAGACATCACGAACCAAATAAACCTCTGGATATTATGGATGTCCTCGATGCCTGTAAATCCAGCCTTCTCTCTAACAATCAGCAAGCTACTCAATATTTTAGCTTGCATGCTTGTTTCAACCACTCGGTGGAGAGATCATTTTCTTCAATGAAAAGAATAAAGTCCTATCTCCGAAACAGAATTTGTAGTGAGTGGCTTACAGAACTAAAGCTCCTATCAATTCATTCCCACCTGCCACCTAATGTTGAGATGATGATTAATGTTATGGCCATTAACAGACAAAGAAAACTGCTTCTGTGCACGAACAAATTAACTCTTTTCACTGTCTTTTGTAGCAAGTGTATGCCTATTGCAAGAGATATTTTTGATTGGGATAATTTATAGATAATTTTAGATTAACTGAATCATTATTTATCTTATAACAGAGACTTGTTTTCTCTTGGTTGGTTTTGGATTTGCAATTTTATTATTATTCTAATTGAAAAATGAAATTCCAGTTTCTCAATGCCCCAAGAATAACAGGATGGCAGATATTATCCTGGAAATGCATAAACCATTAAGTTAAATTTTGATGGTTGTGGTTTCCTACGGGAAACACAGTGTACGGAAAATGTGGTTGTAGGAACTACAGGAATTTTGTCATCGATAGTGGATAATCAAATTAAGAAAAATAGGGAAAATAATGAAATCCAGAAAACGGATATTCTTCCTATCTCTCTACGTCGCTATGCCATCCTACTCAAGTTCTGATACTCAAGTTCATAACCAATCACGAATAAACATATCAAAGGAATCACCATAAACTCCGCCTAATCATACTATTCGATCCCCCCTTTCTTACCATTTACATCAATTAACATTGTGTGACTGTGTTCCGGCCAACACCCTATCCGAAAAATTCATTTGAATGAAAATAGTAATTTGCATTTGTTCTGTTATGTTATGTTCTCTCTAAGCCTTAAAGACCTGAGGTAAATAAATTTTCTTTGAAACATCTCCGACCTGAGATTTCTCGGGTTCGTGATTCTTGGTATTGTTCGGGATAATGATGGTAGTCACCTATTTTACCCCGGACAACCTAAAATATCGTTTCACTATACTTTAGAGAAAGAGAGGTCCATAAAAGAAAGAAAGAAAGAAAATGAATTTAAGTGTGTGTGCTTCCCAATAGCAACGAGATCTCCATCCTATATTATTAGTAATGATATAAATTGTGAACGTGAAATAAAAGCAAGGATGGGAATGGCGAAAGATGCCTTTAGGAGGAAGAAAAGACTATTTTGTGGGACCTTCAATAAAGAGTTGAGAAAATGACTCATAAAATGCTTCATGTGGAATACTGTACTGTATTGTGGGTCAAAAGAGGCATTACGCAAAAAGGATTAAAAAAAAATAGAAGCTTTTCGAAATGTGGATGTGGAGGAAAATGGAAAAAATAGCTGAGTCGAGCGGGAAACGAATGAGAGGGTGTTAGAAATGGTGGGGGAGAAAATAATAATTTTAGATATTATTAAGAAGAGGAAGAGAAACTGGTTTGGGCATTGGGAAAGAAGGACTGTACCATGAGAGACGTGTTAGAGGACGGGAAAGGAAGGGAGAGAGGGCGAAGGAGCCTATAATTAATGAAAAAAAAAATGAAATCTTTTAATTTTACGTCCCACGTTATGCCGATTAGGCTAAAGGAGACGGTGATTATGAGACATGAATGAAATGGTGGAATGAAGAAAGTTGGAGGAAATGGGAGAACCCCGAGAAAACCCACGAGCACGGTGTTTGTCCACCACAAAGTCCACACGGCGCGAGCTGGGATCGAACCAGGGACCCCGAGCACCAGAGGTGAACGCTCTACCACTGAGCCACCGCGCCCCCTATAATTAATGGACGATATCAAAACAGAGAAATTGTACGTGAAGACAAAGAGGTTAGCGGAAGATCGTGGAGTACAGAAACTTCTCAGTTGCAGCAAGTGACCTGCCAATAATGGCAGAATACCTATGATGATGACGTTCCTCCCCAGAATAAAATTCTGGCTACGTCCCTGGTCGGTATATTATCTTACTATCCGGTATATCGTAGTTGGATTGAATTCTTAAACATTTAATGCACTAAGCGTGAAAATTTATGATGCTCCTTAGGTGAACATTTAAAATAAGAAACATAAGCAAATTTCAAGGTTACCATCGACTGGTATCTGTTATTAAGCGTTAACTATGATTACGTAGTTTTCGCCTTCGGTGTACGAAACTCAGGTAGAATTTAAATTTCACATAAGGCTATAGATCCCTGTCCCATCTACTTCGATAACAGGAAGGGAAGTTAATTCGACACAAAACAAGATTTCATCAGCAACTTACCTGAAATTTTCGGAAGCTCTAATTTTCCCGTTTTGGTTGGATACCTGGTAGCAATATGTATATACAATGGTCTACTGATAAGACTATCGAGTTGCTTTTTCTTAATTGCTACAGCTTTCTTCTTCCCTGCATCCTTCTCTTTTCTTTCATCATCAGAACTGTAACTAGTGTTAAGGAAGTATCAAAAAGTTGTTCTGAATTGGATACAATCATTCATTGAAGTAGCTAGGTAAAAATAATCACAACTAACTGAAACGACCCCCATGACCTCCCTCATTTTACGAGTATACAAAGTCTTACAAGAGAAACGTAAACGTTAAAATTAAAGTTTAGAAGTTAATAACAGTCTTGGATTATTATAACTCATTAACCGTAGGGTATACTGTCACCCTGCTAATGTAATACTGAAAGCCTCGATGAGGGTATATGTATTTAGTATTAGTTTCACATTAATAGTTGTGAATATTATGAACGACAAATTTTAGCGTCACAAAAATTAGTTCTTATAGATTTTCTCGAAAACCACGCATGAGGATTTACCATCAAACACGTCATTTTGATCGGCTCGGTGAGATCTACCGGTTTATATATGTCTCATTTTTGGACAAAGTGTTTCTCCACTCTACGCTAAGAGCGTTCAGAGTTTTACACACATGGATGAAGTTAATTGACAACAGCTTCTGGAACTGATAACTAACTCCAGATCGAGTATACGAGAAGTCAGAAAGTAAGGTTTCCCTAAAGCATATCTTTTGTACCGCAAGTGACAAAAATTCTTTCTGCTTGATGAAATTAGTTTCGTAAATAACTTCAGATGAAAGGACAATTTGAGTACAGTTTTCAGTAAATTAAAAAGAATAGAATTTTCTATACGTTCCAGCTACACCCATCGTTACTCCCAAAATAAATTTTACCAAACGGAAATAACTTTTGTCACTGACTGTACCAGTGTACGTAGGAGATTGTTATTTAGTCGAGATGAAGTTCACATCTTGGCTGCTTTGAGGCAACAGAATCAACTTTTAGTGCCTCGCACGTCCTGATAAGACCTACACAAAATGGCTACTACGCTCTCTGCGTGGACACTAGAAAACCTGCAATCTATTATTCAGTTTTTGTAACCAAAAGGGGCAGAAACAGTTCAAATTTATAAGAAGTAAATGTGATGACAGAGCAGCATGTGCGTAAATGGTCGGGAATTCAGTGATGGTCGCGTGAGTGTGCAAGATAAACAAAGGAGCTGGCGTCCTTGTATGACAACAAAGCTCCCAATGTCACAGGCAGACTTCGAAGTACAGTTTAATCTGTGACATGACACAGTATGGGAGATAATCCACGAATGTTTAGAATACAGAAAAGTGAGCAGTAAGTGGGTTCCGCGTCACTGACAGACGGAAAACTCGAATGGGTGCATCCCTCTTACATCTCTGCTTTAATGAATATAGGGGAGATTTCCTGAGCCAAATCATTACTAAGGACGAAGCGTAGGCATACCAGTACTGCCTTAGTCAAAAGTGCAACCAGTGGAATGGAAGCATCAAGGGCCACAGTCAAAAACTTCAAGACATTAATCAGCACTGACAAACTGATGGCAACAGTTTTTTGGAATTTCCATGGTGTGCTCCTGGTGGATATTTGTGCCCCTAATCACACAGTGAATGCTGCAGCATATCAGGCAAAGCTCTGGAAAGTGAAGAAATCTGTCTCAACTATTAGACAAGACGGTGCGCTTGCTCCATGGCAATATGCGTCCGAATACAGCTTATTAAACAGTAAATATTTCGCAACAGTGGGACTAGGAAATTCTTCCGCATCCACTGTACAATAGGGTGCATCGAATTTCCACTTTTTTTGAAATCAGCTTACCCTTAGTGATATTTTTTTGCGAAATGGCCTCCATATAACGTGTAAAAAATTGCAAGTCGATTGGTCAATATCTTTAGGTGCCACCAACGGCCAAAAGTTTTAAAATGTTGTTAAAAATTAAATGTTATTTTAAAAAATGTAAAATATCTAGTTTTATGAAATATGGTTATCCTATGTGGGTTTGTTTCTGTAAAAGGTCAATATTTTACGTGAAAAAAAAAATTCAGCTTGATGAGTCAAGTCATTCAGGTGCTACCTGTGGCTTAAAATATGGACAAATGTGTCCCTACTTTTTCATTTTTCTAAATTAAGTTGCATTGTTTGTGATTCATCTGGATCGTTAATTAGATAAGAAAGGTTTTGTTTTACATCTGCAGCTATTTGCTTATTTCCAAACGTTAATGATGGAAATAACCCAGAACTCACCATGAGGAGATGGCTGTAGTTCGAGTTCCGCCCACCCGTATATACTAATGTTGCATATGATAGTGCAAGTCATATTGTTACTCTTTTACCTCAAACTGTTTTTCTTTTCTTTTTTGTATTACATTCTGGTATGTTTTTTTTCTTGATTGTAGTGTTGATAGGACAAATCTATGTCGTGCTTCTTGCCCACATACCGTTGATGCCGCTTCTGTCCCCAACTTCACCATTCTTTCTACCGCGCTAGTGTGAAAGGGTAAGGATGTAATATATTCATTAGCCATTGGAGCAGTCTTTACATTTTCTCTTAGCTTCTGCACGCTGAAGTGTTTTGTCAGTGGTGGCTCCGTCAGCGTCATGTTGACCAATTAATCATATCAACATAGTTTGTCGCTTCTAAGTTGATTTCAGGGATGACGAATTCTCGCACCGGTACGCGATCACCAGATTGAGTCGTTTGTCTTGCTTTTAGGACTCGCCCCCAGCCGAGCTCTCGTACGTTAGCATCTTGGTCAGTCAACATTGATAGAAGTAGGTTCTCAGGATGACCGTACCACGCATTTCTACGGACACTGGATCAATTATTTTCCTGTATTTCGCTTCCATGTGGCGAGAAGTCGTGATGAGTTGCCACAAATGACGAGCTTCTTCTGCACACGATGGATTACGGATCACAGCAAACCAGAGTGGCGCGTAGACCATCATGATGTACTGGACGATGGTTTTAAGTTCATTCGTGGGTTCTTTTGTTCCTACGCACAAACGTAAGACTCTATTTGCAGTAATTACCCATCTAGCTTGATGAATTTTACCAGGCTTCATGTGAGCTAACTCAATGGGCCATTCTCCTGAAGAAACCGCTTGGCAGATATTCAGCACATATTTTTGATCCGTGTTTAATGAATCCTCAGTGAAGTTGAGATCCCAGTCTACTGGAACGGGCTGAAAAATCTGGAGTGACAACTCTTCGCAGATTGGAAGTGCTGATCCTATTGGTCCTTTAAATGTATTTGGTCCAATAGATTTGCCGTCTATAAATTCAATCAAATGTCGAAATGGAAGCTCATTCGTGTGTATGATGATTAATTGGTGATATGATTAATTGGTCAACATGACGTTGACGGAGCCAAAACTGACAAAACACTTCAGCGTGCAGAAGCTAAGAGAAAATGTAAAGACTGCTCCAATGGCTAATGAATATATTACATCCTTACCCTTTCACACTAGCGCGGTAGAAAGAATGGTGAAGCTGGGGACAGAAGCGGCATCAACGGTATGTGGGCAAGAAGCACGACATAGATTTGTCCTATCAACACTACAATCAAGAAAAAACATACCAGAATGTAATACAAAAAAAGAAAAAAGAAAAACAGTTTGAGGTAAAAGAGTAACAATATGACTTGCACTATCATATGCAACATTAGTATATACGGGTGGGCGGAACTCGAACTACAGCCACCTCCTCATGGTGAGTTCTGGGTTATTTCCATCATTAACGTTTGGAAATAAGCAAATAGCTGCAGATGTAAAACAAAACCTTTCTTATCTAATTAACGATCCAGATGAATCACAAACAATGCAACTTAATTTTAAAAAATGAAGAAGTAGGGACACATTTGTCCATATTTTAAGCCACAGGTAGCACCTGAATGACTTGACTCATCAAGCTGATTTTTTTTTTTTTCACGTAAAATATTGACCTTTTACAGAAACAAAACCACATAGGATAACCATATTTCATAAAACTAGATATTTTACATTTTTTAAAATAACATTTAATTTTTAACAACATTTTAAAACTTTTGGCCGTTGGTGGCACCTAAAGATATTGACCAATCGACTTGCAATTTTTTACACGTTATATGGAGGCCATTTCGCAAAAAAATATCACTAAGGGTAAGCTGATTTCAAAAAAAGTGGAAATTCGATGCACCCTACTGTACAACCAGGATCTGGCTCCGTTCGAGTTCCATCTTTTCCCCAAAATGAAAGAACATCTGCAGGGAAAACGACATCACATCACATGACGTCCAAACATGGCTTTGTGGTCAGGGTCGTCTTCTAGCGCTAGGGTTTTTGACAAATGGATTTTCCACTTAGACAAGTGCATCAACCTAGAAGGTGACTCCGTCGAAAAATAGTGGAAAGAAAAAAATGAAATGAAATCTTTGAGTTTTACGTCCCACGGTTATGCAGGTTAGGTTAAAAGAGACGGTGATGATGAGTAATGAATGAAATGGTGGAATGAAGAAAGTGGGAGGAAACGGGAGAACCCCGAGAAAACCCACGCACACAGTGTCTGTCCACCACAAAGTTCAATTGGCGGGGGAATAGTGAAAGAATATATATTTTCTTTCTACAAGTATTTCTCTTTATTTCTAGTATCAAAAATATATTCTACTTTCTGACTCCTCCTCATATCTTATCAGATATTTGTATTTGAAATCTCCAATATATGAAATTTATTTTATAACTGCAATGTGATTGTTGATGATTACGAAGTAAGATGGTGTGCGCAGAATACCGAAGCTGTTTCAAACACTTGAAAATTACTCATCTTTTTAGGTTCCAAAAATTAAAGCAGTGAGTATTTTTTTTTTTTTCTTTTAATAGTTCGTCCTAATTCGTAGGGTAACATTTAAGCTTACCATAGTAGCTTTAGAACACGAAGGGGAAAGGGGGTGAAGTACACAGAAATAAGGACTAGAGACATAATCACTCTGAAAGTTAAGGATTTTCATTAGATTCTTTCGATAGAGAAACGTCTTAACTAAAACTGGTTGGTTCGATTGGAGTTCAGCATCCCTTGCTATGAGGGGTAATCAAAAAGTAAGGTTACAAAGCCAGCAGTGAAACGTGTATAGATATATTATTTCATACAACGAATACAGCCAACAGATAGTACATACATTAGGTTATTTTTCGACATAGTCTCCGTATCGGTTGAGGCACTTGCCGCATCGTGGGATGAGTTTGAAGATCTCCTCCTGGTAAAAATCCTGTCCTTGCGTGTTCAGCTACGCTGTCATGAAGTATTTTCACCTCCTCGTCTGAAGTGAAGCGACGGCCTCCTAGGTGCTCCTTCAGGTAGGAGAACAAGTGAAAGTCGCTTGGAGCGAGTCCAACCTGTGATCGATGATATCCCAGTGAAACTGCTTTAATAGCGTGATAGTCTTCTGGGCTCCTCGTCGCTGACGTTTTCTCAACCAGTATTAAACTTTCGACATCATACTGCGACATGCTGACGAGACATTACAGTCTCTCCTGAAGCCTCCACTAGCTGCCGGTGAATTTCAGCCGTGGTTATATGTTTTGCCCTCAGAAATCGAATAACTGAGCGGACTTCTTCGCAAGACCACTTTTCCAAACGAGTCGCCATTTGTATTTACTTACAACTAGTGCCGTAGGTGGCTACAACTATGTACAGTTGCTAACTCAATGTATTAAAATTACCGCACACTCCTAATTCCTCTATAACAGACGAAACTCCAGAAATATCAGCTTTGTAACCTTAGTTTCTAATCCTCCCTCGTACCCGAAGACTATTTTAGACATGGACCTACAATTAAGGTGAAATTACAACCACGTAAAAGTTCTAACTTCAAGGCTCTTCCCCCAGGAATCGAACCCGGGACTTCGTGCACCAAAAGTGTGTACGCAAGCCACTAGACTAGTGATAAAGGCGTCTTGGCTAAAACTTTTCATTGTTCAATACACATTTCTTCCACTTGTACATAAAATAAATATATATTAATTTAAATGTATCTCTTAGTGCTGTAAAACGAAACTCACAAAAACTTAATTAAATGGATGTCTAGCAACAGAAATAAACAATGTATTTATGAGGATATGCTAGACTGGCGAGGTAATCGTATTCTAGTCTCGCGCTTTCAATGCAGAACACACTATCACTACAGGGATTAACCTACAGGTGGTCTGGAGGGTGAAGATTACGTTACATTTCCTTCTTATACTTTATAAATCTAGTTTTTATGACCATGGCATGAGAAGAACTAAAAAAAAATCCCAGTTCATTAACACAGAGACTTTAGCAACAGAAGGTAAGTTCAAAATTCAGAATTACAGCTTACGTTTACAGGATACGTTCTACAAAATCAAGTTATTTTTCTTCAAAATAGCATTACTGAACTACCAGCTACACGGTCCGTTATCTATGTTTAGTTACTTTCTCCAAGACTGCTCCAAATATAATTATTATATGAAACGGAAATTCTACAATGTTACAAAAGTATTAGTATATAAGGGGGGAAATGTCCGAATATGAGGCTATATCAAACGATAGATCTCATTAAGCTCAACAAGCTAATATGGATAAGTGTAAATCATCATGCGTAGTTCTTGAGAAAACTGATCTTTCTGTAAACCTAAAAATCGATTCTATACTGTAATGTCCCACGTGCTTGCGTTTACAAACACCCAACATGTACTTCTATTTATAAACACCAACCACGTGCACCTTAGTATGGAGTACTACAGCTGCAGACGACGGAGACAACTACATGACAAGTCACGTGACGATAAGGGAACAGCAGCGCCACCGCTTCACCTGAAGCGCCTATATAACACAGAGTATTTCGGCGATAAGCATCAGTCTCGACTGGTCAACTCCTCCTGTAGCTTGCTCTGGAGCTCTAGGAGATACCTAACCCAAAGCCTCTAGTTTGCTTCGGAACTCTGTGCTTTCCTTCTTCCCGCTTAGCTTGCTTCGAAGCTCTGTGGGAATTCCTAACCTCAGTCACTTAGCTTCTTTCGGAGTTCTGAGGCTTTTTAACACCCCCCCCCCCTCTGCTTGCTTCGGAGCATTGGGGATTCGTAACCCACTCCACCTAGCTTGCTTCGGAGCGCTGTGGAGATCCTGGTCTAGGCTGCTCGGGCCTTGAGTTACCTTTCTCTACCTTATCTGTAAAATACTGTTTATAGAAAATTTTATAATAAAAACCTGTAGTGCGAAATGATTGCGGACTGTAATTTGCTTTACTTATGCTCTACCTACTCCTGCATAAGCAGAACTTTACAATACGGTAACCAAGCCACCAATTAAGTTGAAACTGATATTTAGGCAAGGGCGCCGATTTCTCTGCAAATTTGGGGGGGGGGGAGGGCAGTCAGATGCAGAAGGTATACATATGAGGATGTTAAGACAAATTGCATTCAAATTATCCAAATATTGTATATTCATAAATCAATAGGGGGGCCCACATTAGCTTTGGGGAGGGGGACCCCAGGATCAACACCCTTGTATTTAGGAATACTTTCATCAAGCTTTTCATTGGATTCTAGCAA
Organism: Thermobia domestica; assembly: GCF_964235325.1. Classification (NCBI taxonomy): domain Eukaryota; kingdom Metazoa; phylum Arthropoda; class Insecta; order Zygentoma; family Lepismatidae; genus Thermobia; species Thermobia domestica. The sequence goes on along the minus strand of NC_137455.1, from coordinate 9,434,880 downwards.
GACGACAGTACACATGTGGTTAATGAAATATGGCCCGAAATTATAATTAACTCCCAAACCTAATTTTTTTTATTTAAATATAACATTCTGCAAAGTATAGACATATATCAACCTATAGACGACATTGACCTGAACAAAATGCCATGCTTGGAGATAAATTTTCATCCATAGTTTTCGAGAATATCCGAGAAAATTAATTTCTATGGCACTAAAAAGTATGTCATTTGTTGCCAATTATAATTTTTATGTTGCTGCAACATATTGTTTACTCCTTTATGTACATTGTTAACTATTAGATTTTATCTCTTGTTTGTCTTCCACACATACTACTTTAAAATTTGCATGTGCCTTGTTGAAAGCAAAAAGCCAATCTGAAAATACAGGGTGTCCCACATAAAACCGGTACGCCTCACGCACGAGATTGAAATAACTCTTTTTAACAGCAACAATGAACTAACTAAGAATGAACAGATAATAGTAGCGTTAAACAGTTACCTGCTTACAAGAAATCTGGAAGTGGTAGCAATGGGCATCCAAGCATCGCTGACCCCGTTTGATGACCCTACTAGCAACACGCTGTAATTGTTAGCGTGATGTTGTTAATTTCTCCAGTAATGTTCCATTTAAGATTGGACTGAGGATTGTCAGCGTAATCTTTGCTTTTCCCGTATCCCGTAAATAAAACTCACCCTATGTTCTCAAAAGACTTCTACTGATAAGTCTGTCTTCAAGGAACACGTTGCTGATGTGAGCCATACTTTGGTTGGATATGTGGGCGGTTGCTCCATCTTGTTGGAACATACTGTTGCACTCAACTTTCCGATAAAATGCAGTATAGCTAACTTTCGAGACAGTGTTGTCATCCCACAAGCAATTTAACTAGAAATAATTAACCGGTACGTGAGGCGTACCGGTTTTATGTAGGACACCCTGTATATGAAATTCTCATTAGCGGAGTAACTATCCGAAATATTGCCTGCTTTGTTTCGTTTGTGAAGGAAGAAACAAAGAAAGCTGACAGTACAGCTGTTAGCTAAGCAGTAGAACATCCGATGTGGTAAGTAGAACACCAGAATCAATTTGCAGCTATTTCTGTACACACATTTTATGCGAAAAAAAAAAAAAGTCATTTTAAAAAGGATACGATTTCTCTTCATCTGATGCAAGATCTAAGTCTTTTACGGCTTTCTGAAACCATGACATTTTGGCATTCGCTTTGCGCATCGAGAGTTCCAACTTATCAATTTCCCGTGCCAAGTTAACTCTCTTCTTAATTTCTGGTAGAACATTCCGGTCGAGAGGGAATTCTGGGAGATCATCTGAAACAGAAAGCACAATAGAATAGTTTTACTCTGATCATACATTCATACTCTAATCATACGTCTTGTCTTTCTTTCTATAACAAATACTCTATTGTACATCCTATTTAGCACGTTAAAAAAAAAAAAAAAAAAAAAAAAAAGTATCTGCATCTTGCCTCTCTCCTCCAAATGAAAATACATTTCTAATTACGTTCGGTGAGTTCTTTTATCTTCCTGGCTTAGTAATCTGAATGTTTTCCAGCTTGGTGGAAAGAAGATTAAAGCGCGGAAACAGCACATGCTCCACAAGGCATGATGGTAAGTTCTAATAATAAGGACATACCAGAGCAGTCAAAAAGTTTTCAAAATTTTATTGCAGCGCTTTATTTCCACAATATAAGTACAGATTTACTTAATCGCCGTCAAAGTAGGCTTCTTTGGAACACACACACTTACTGCTCCTGCCATTGTTGGAAACACAAACGAAAATTCTCTTTTGGTACCGTATCTTCCACAGTTCAGCCGTCACATTGGTTTTAAGGTGAAACGGACACCTTTGAGGCCAATTTTTCCTTAAAGCATTGACAACGTATACTGTTTTAAGGGGGCAGATTACTAAATATTTTTGAAAAACTAATAATATTTCTTTTGCCCGTTTTTCGTATGTGGAAAGATGTTATAAAATGTAACTTACCACAATAATAGATAATGTTATTCTACACCCGAAAATACGAATCGGAAGAATTTTCAATGTTGCAATCCATAGAAATTACAGTGTGACCAGAATTTGAATTACTCAAAAATCTAGGTTAAGGCAGCGACTAGAAAAATGAACTCACCGGTAATTGATGATTTATCACGCTGTCTATGTTCCTTGTTTACTACTTTTTAAATAATGTTTCTATTTATTTTATAATGACTTATTTATTTTGTAATAATTTATGTAAGGTTTATAAAATAAATAGAAATATTATTTAAAAAGTAGTAAACAAGGAACATAGACAGCATGATACGTCATCAATTACCGTTGAGTTCATTTTTCTAGTAGCTGCCTTAACCTAGATTTTTGAGTAATTCAAATTCTGGTCACACTGTAATTTCTATGGATTGCAACATTGAAAATTCTTCCGATTCGTATTTTCGGGTGTAGAATAACATTATCTATTACTGTGGTAAGTTACATTTTATAACGTCTTTCCACTTACGAAAGGGGAAAAGAAAAAATATTACTTTTTCAAAAATATTTAGTAGTCTGCAGCCTTAAGGCAAAGTGTCTGAAGCAGATCTCCCCATTTGCACATGATCTCGATGTTTGAGCGTTGCTTGAACTGCGACATTGTGCCAACTGAACATAACGCATCCCTCCGTCCAGTTACACTATTCGAATACTGTCTGTTATGACCTGTTCATACTTGTCAAATTCATAAGTAAACAACCCAGAAGGACTGTGGTGTACAAGAGTCATTATGATTGCATCAAAAATGTCAAAACTACATTCCGGATTTTTTTTTGACTGCCCTGATACATTTGTTTCTTCAACAAAGATTTGGATGCCCCACTAAAAGAGAAGAAAGTCATTCTCAACTTTCAAATTATCGACTGAAAAAGATGTGTGATCTTGAATATAATCAGAAACTGAATTTCACTTGCAGCAGAGAGATGAGTGATATACTCTTTAAATTACTATATACCAAAAGAAACCAACTTTATACGAAACAAACTTAGTAAAAAAAGTAACAAAAGTTTTTATAAATTCAATTAGGTCTGTAGAAATATGAATCTAATTAAATACAGACCAATTCAATTACGTAATCAGAAATATGGATACTTCAAAACAACAGGGGGGAAGACTCGAGATATATTGCAGAGGAAAGGTCTGGTAGCATGACTAACCATTTCAAAACGGACTAACATGCCACTGGAATAAAAATGCGAAAGAAAACGCAATGCGGTTGATCCAGAACGAAGTATTTAAAATTCAACAAATATCGAATAAGTAGCAGTCCAAGAAATAATCCCAGAGTAATATGCTCATCAAAGTTGAGAGGATTAAATTCAACGAAATATGGTGATGAAATTAAAAGTTTAGGTGAGTATATTGAAGATGAGAAACTAACTGATGAAAACAACAAAGGACCAACAACAACCGAAGTAGAATTCTTCCATGCAATAAATAGGTTAAAACTAAGTAAAGCAACGGGAATAGATGACATCCCTGAAGAGCTGCTACAAAACAGCAGTAACTACTTCAAAAATAAATTATTTGTGGTGATAACGAAATTATATGAGGAAGGCATTATTCCACTTGACTTCACAAAAAGTAGAACAATCACATTATCCAAGAAAGGTAATGCAAAGGATTGTACAAATTATAGAACGCTGGCACATGCGTCAAAAATACTATTAGCGATAGTTAAAAAGAGAATAAAAAAGAAAATAGATCGGAATCTAGATAATGACCCATTTGGCTTCAGATCAGGAAAAAGAACGACGGAAACAATACTGGTACTGCGTCAAATTTTGAAAAGAAGAATAAATAGGAAAACGTAAATAGCATTCATTGACCTAGAAAAAGCATTTGATATGGTAGATTGGAAGTTACGGGTTCAAGCAATGCACAAAACAGAGCTTGATTGGAAGGACAGACGAGTAATTTTGTACATATACTAAAGTAAAAGTACTGTATTGGATGTTAACAGCAGCAAGAAAGAAGCAAAAAATTAGAAAGAAGTGAAGCAGGGGTGCTATCTATCACCTTACATATTTAATATGTTCATCGAAGAGGCTATAACCACAATGAAAGGAAAAACAAAAGGAATCAAAATTAATGGTACACATATTCAGTGCATCAGATCTGCCGATGATATTGCAGTAAGTAGCAAACTCAGAAAACGAGCTAAATACATCGCTTAGAGTCTTAAACTAGAAGATAGTAAAGCTCAAGCTAAAAATCAATACCACGACGACCATAAGAAGAGAGATGAAGGAAGAGCCGACATAAAAACAGAAGACAGACAGACTCAAGAAAGTGGCCGAATTTTGGTATCTCGGTAGCAATATAGAAGAAAACAACAGATGCCTTAGTGAAATAAAGAGAAGAATAGCATTATCCAAGAATGCCATTCAGAACAAGAAAAACCTTCTCCTGAATAAGCACATTAATATCCACGCTAAGAGGAAATTCATAAAAACTATTGTGCGGAGTATTGTACGGATGCTAAACTTGGACGTTAGCAAAACAGGAGAAAGCCCGTGTTGAGGCAGCGGAAATGTGATTTAGAAGAAGAATCACCAGACGTAACTGGACTGAAAAGAAGAGCACCAAGATGGTACTGCAAGAAGTGAATGAGAAAACACAACTTAACACGGTAATAGAAGTACGAAAAGCAAAACACATTGGTCATTTACTTAGACATGATGCTTTGTTCCAAACATTTTGGAAGGCAAGATATTATGGAAGAAGACAAGAGGATAACAGAGAACATCGTACCTTGAAAGTATGATCAATGAGATGGGATATACTTCCTACAAACAGATGAAAAAGACTGCTGAAAATAGGAAGCTGTGGCTGCAAAGACAAGGCTTAGGCTTTTGAAGGAAGAAAAAGACGAAAAAGTTAAAAATATTAGATTTTTCAAAATATTTTCTTATTTTATTTATATATTATTTTTAAAAGGATTCAAGGACTAAAACTTCTGAAAATTCTTACATACTAGATTTTACAACAATACTTGTTTAAACACATACAATGTTACATTTTTAATCATGCTCTGAAGATATCTGATTTGCTAAGGCGATCTCTGTTCTAAAACTGGCCTGATAACACTGCGTGAGGATTCAATGGCAGAATTTAGAATCACATTTAACCGAAAATGAAAATTACTTCATTATTATAAAAATTACAATATAGGTTAAAAAATACATTTTATATATTATTAATTAGCACAAATTGCGTGAGTTTGGTGAGAGGAGGGTGGTTACAGAAGGAAGATTTCTTCCAATGCTTTTCCCGGTGGGAGCGTTCCTAGCATCGCTGCTACGCTCCCTCTTTGCACAGCCATACTTAATCTTTGTATAAGAAAGGCTGAAGCTCGAGTGTAGCCTGTGTTGAGTTATTCGGCGTCCAACTTCTTTAATAAAGTTTAGTCCTTCATGACCCCAGGACCCACAAGTTTCGATGGCGATGGTAACGAAGTGGTATTTGTCCAACAGGTTGTTATATTTTCGTCTCTTTTCAGATTCTCTACGAGTTGCGACCATCCCAGCTTTTATGGAAGAAGTAAGAAGATTAGAGGGGGCTAGAGTATCGGCACAAGTGAAATCCCATATTAAAGATTTCCCTCGTTTCCATGGCACCAAAGACATTCCGTCAGGTCTCTTGCCGTCAGAACGACTACACCCCATTGGCTCTCTCACGGAAGGCGTTCCTGAAGAGATGAGGGCTCTCATGATGAGGTCATTAACATCGGAGTGGCGAGAGTATCTGCCAGCACTGTGAAGACATGATAGGCCATGTATACCATTCTTATCCACTAAACTTCCGCAGAATATAGGCAAAATAGAATAACGTATACTTCAAAAATGTACACCACAAGTATTTTCGTTAAATTCTTCATGAGATACAAGTAAGGCAAAGGAAACAAAATTAAAGACCAAAACAGTACCCGTAAAGCATCTAAGTGGGTGCCATATTCAAATGCAGAATCTTAATAAGAAAGAGGTATATATATATATATATATATATATACACAGAGTTTTAAAACAACATCGACGACAACGTTTGGGTGGTGAATCGTGACACCAAAATAAGACGAAAAGTATAGACCAACCTGGGTGCACAAATGCTTCCTTGCGGAGTTATAGCTTCCCGAAAACATGAAAAAGTCAACTTTAGAAGTCTATAGCTCCAATACTATAGGACCTACCGTAGTTGGGTCAAGACTTCACTTAGGAACTAATATGTGCCCTATCCAAAAATACATATTTCAGAATTCTAAGGTATTCACGCCACAATTTGAAGTGCTCATCAACTACCTCTATAAAAACTTTTGCGGAAATACCGCACGATTCTCAAACATGGATGTTTGGATAAGGCACATATTAGTTCCTCTATGAAGTCTTCATCCGATTATGGTAGGTCCCATAGTATTGGAGCTATGGACCTTTAAAGTTCATTTTTTCATGTTTTCGGCAGGCTATAACTCCGAAATGAAGCATTTGTGCACCCAGGTTGGTCTATATTTTTCGTCTTATGTTGGTGTCAGGAATCACCTCCCAAACGTTGTCGGTGTTGTTTTGAAACACTCTATATAGGGTATCTCCGTTACGAGAAGATACTTCTATGTCAAGATCTAACAACTATAAATTAAAGCGTACCTTTCCCCAACGTTCCTAACAACCTTGTGTAAAATGTGATTTCATTTGGCTCTACTAAAAGAATAGTCAACCCTTCGTGGCGTGCACGAGCTGTTCGTCCACTCCGATGAACGTAACTCTGTAGAAAGAAAAAAGAAATATTCAGAATACACACTACAATCAATTATTTCAATTCAATTTTTTAAGTAAAGAGTTGTGCCTAAAACATTAAAGACATCACGTATACTGGAAATAAAAGACTCGATTATAAAAGCATAAACATTTACAAAATTTGTTGGAAGATCGGTTTTGTTAAGATCCCATTTACCTACTGAATAAAGTAAGAATAAAAACCAAGTTACGGATGTTATCTTAATAATTTAATTAAAAAATCGCTCAGGTTGATCCTACAGAGTAGCTAACATAATTTCGAATATACAAGGTGGCTAAAAGTCGAGTGACAATTCTGACATAAGAAAGACTATTGGATTGGGAATCCACATTGACCATAGATGATGTTTGGGGGTAAGGCATCTTATAAACACAAGTGACCATCACTGCGGTCGTGTTGGAATCCTCCACCTTGACTATCACTTGGATATTTTTATATACGAAGATTCGAATGCGACACGTGTTTTATATGCAGTTTTTTTTTAGCAGTACAACAATACTGCTGACCTTTTTAGTCTATTACTAACCATTCACATTCTTCCCACGTGATCTTCTCAGAACATGCTCGACATGACCACCCGTTACAACAAGTGTGTGTACCACACGTCTCTTTCACTTCTTATACACAGTCAGCAGTGCCTTTTGACGCATGGCAGCACGGGTGTCCTCAATTCACTGCACCAAATGATGTAAATTGCAGATCTTGGCGGAGTACATTATGGATTAAAGTGGCCCCACACAAGTCCAGACGTGTGAGATACGGAGAGCATGGACACTCCCTGATCCATCTCCCAGGAAACTTTGATCCAAGTAGTCCGTAATAGAGAGGGGTTGTATCCTGCTTGAAGAGCGCTGAGTATGAGCCGTTCTCCGACAAAACTGACGGCACGATTTTGTCATCCAGTAGCCGCATGTATTGGTCGGCGTTCAGCGCGCTGTAGATGAAGAATGGATCAATAACTCATTCAGAAATATCACGCTAGACCATAATCTTTTCGCCACCAATCATCCCTAATGAATCAATCTAATGCGCGTTGCTGTAACTGCAGTAGAGATGATTTTGTTTGTTTACCTCTATGTTGGTCGAAGTACAAGAGTACCAACGTCCAACAGGAAATCCGGGTTGGTTGCCAATTCGTCCGTCGCTCAATCGGAAAATGCAATCTACGGTCTGGATCGTCCCCTATCAGATGCTGGTGCATCTGGATTTTGTGTGTGTGTCACTAGTTAACGGAAAAGTATTCTCTGTATGGATGTTCAACTCATCCCTAGAACAAACGCCATGTTCTATGTTGAGAGTTTTTGCTGAAGAATGTGAGGACAGAGGCCTGGCTTATCTGTAGACATTTTCGGGCGATTACGCGATGTTCTAAAATCTGTTGATGAGTTTTGCCACTCCATTGTGGCAAATGGGCTCCCTATTGGAATGTAGTATGCCAACTCTGAGGTTACCACTTGCGAGCTACGATTTCTATACATCAGAGTAATCACGTCACATTCCACGATCATCAGCAACATTATTCAGTCAGTGACACTTGTAAAGATCCACACGCTACAATTAGCGAACGGTTCGAATAGCACAAACAATGTATGCACTCCTGCTATAAAAATGCATACAAAACATGTGTCCATGCAGACCTCCCCACATAAATAATTAAAATGGTAGTCTAGATAATGGATATGGTGGTCACTTGTTGCTTAGAGTTTAGCGTTCCGCTCAGCATCAAGGCTATCTGAAAAGTGGACCTACAACTTAATGTAGAATCGAAGCCGGGTCTCCCACCCTGGAGGCGCATACGCTAACCATATAGCCACAAGGAGGTTAGTAGTGGTCACTTGTGCTTTTAAGATTGACCAAACATCATCTATGGGCAACGCAGACCACCATCCCAACAGTCTTGGAATGTCACTTGACGTTTGGCCCTCCATGTGTTAAGAATTCAAAGTTCCAATTTAATAACAGAAGAAAATATATTTTGTGATACTTCGCAACGGACCCATTTAAGAATTCTTTCTTATAAAAATATTGACCAAAAATAACGGAAACAGTTAGCTTCCAAAAGTTAATTTAAAATTTACTCTAAAAATATTTAAATCTCTCTCTCTCTCTATACATATATATATATATATATATATATATATATATATATATATATATATATATATATATATATATATATAGAGAGAGAGAGAGAGAGAGAGAGAGAGAGAGATACAGATAAATAGATAGATATAGTGTGTCCATAAAAATACTAGCGTATTTTAACGTGGTATTACGTCGCTTTGGATAATCGTATTTAAATGAAATTGGTCGCATTTGAAAGAAAACGTCAAATATTTTTATGCATGTCAACAACAGCGGACGGGATCAAACACAGAAAAAGTAAATAAACTCATGTTTACTTTGTGATTACTCGATATGGGTTCATTGTTGGATATTTAGCAGGCAGTTGCTGTTTCTACTGGAGGTCACTTGAGAAGCTTTTATGTTTCTGCACTGTTATGCCGTAATGGGTTAATGTAAATTTATTTCCTTTCATTGTGTTGTGTTGTTATAACAGAGTAAGTTTTAAGGAGTTATGGCGATCCCCACAAGAACGAAGTTAGTGTGTTTTGGAATATTAAAGCACGCAAGCTCAGTGTGCTTGTAGGTGAAGGTTTCAACATCAGGCTCCTACGTAAAGTTTTGTGTCTGTACCCCCACTGCCTCAAAAACCTGCAAGAAGTGCAAATTCGTATCAGTGCTGCCATCTAGTCCATTTCATCAGATATGTTGGAGCATGTGTGGCGTGAATAGGAATATCGTCTTGATGTCTGCATCGCCACTCGAGGGGCTCATATTCAATGTCTATGAGGTATAGTAAAAATATTTTATTTTTTTTCTTTCAAATGTAACCAATTTCATTTAAATACGTTTATCCAAAGCGCCGTTATACGATAACTAATGAAGAAGAATGACAAAGCAGAATAAAAAATTACAATACTTTCCGTTTCGATTAACTAGTTTATCTTATAGAGTCAATAACATATTAAAGGAAACAAGATAGAAAGAAAGATATAAAACTATAATCACCTCGAACGTCCTTGGAACTTGATAATGTATAACATGTTTAACTTTAGGAATGTCTAAACCTCTCGCTGCCACATCTGTTGCCAGCAGAAGCCCATTTTCACTCGACGCGAATCTTTCTAAATTCTTAAGTCGCTGCTTCTGATGCATCTGAGCATGTAATGAGAGCGGATCACACTTTAAGATTGAAAATACTTGCTGCAACCGCCGGACACAGTCTATGCTGTTACAAAACACTAAGGTCCTTCCACTATGATGAAGCAAAAAATAATACAGATAATAGTCCTTTTCCTGAAGCGAACAATTAATTCGTGATTCGGTAAGCGTTTCAACTGTTACGGATTTCTGAGTAATGTCTATCACTTCTGGGTCAGTTATACCCAATATATCGATTACACTTTGAAGTTTCTGTCCCGGAGTTAGTCGATAGTTTCGTTTTACTTTTTTCTTGATGTGAGCTGGAGGTTCGTGGACAACGGTCAGAGTTGCAGAGAACACGAAATTTTGCCTCCCCTTTTTCTTCTCTTCATCGGAATTAATAATAGACATCAGTGACTCCAATTCTTGGAAATGACCTTTTTCCACCATTCTATCTGCTTCGTCCACTGCAAGATATCTACAAAATATTAAAATTTAGAGTAAATTACGTGAAATGGAGTACACAATCTTGTTTAGTTACATCATATTCTCAAATGAACGAAATTCAGAAAGTGTAACTGGGGGAAAAAAAAAGCAAATCTTGATCTGTTGTTTATCTTGTTGACGCGTTAACACTACGCTACCAAGTCTTTTCTTAAGTAAGAACACACTCTCACTCTTCAGAACGGTATTAGATAGTTTAAACCAGATGGACGTATTAATACAAACTGTAAGCTTGTCCAAGAACTCGAGTTATAATACAGAGTTATGTGGTCTACACCAGAGACGGGCATTGTTGCTAACCCATACTCACCCTCACACTCAAATATTGTTGATACAATCAGCCACACTCACCCTTGCACTCATCTACCAAAATGACGGCCCTCTTAAGGGGATAAATAAGTGAGAGTGCCCATCTCTGGTCTATAGGGCCGAACACCGACCTCTAAAGCGAGGATGCGTAAATAGTGGAAAAAATGAAATGAAATTTTTAAGTTTTACGTCCCACGATTATGCCGGGTAGGCTAAAGGAGACGGTGATGATGAGAAATGAATGAAATGGTGGAATGATGAAAGTGGGAGGAAACGGAAGACCACCGAGGAAACTCACGCACACGGTGTTTGTCCACCACGAAGATCGCTTGGCGCGAACTGGGATCAAACCAGAGATCCCATGCACCAGAGGGGAATGCTATACAATTAAGCCACCACGGCCCCGTGTAGATAGTGGAGCAGTAAAGGCAGGGCATAGTACATCAGAAATCCGCGTTCGATTCCGGACTCAGTCGATTTTTTTTTACACTTTACATCTAATAATCTTCCAGTATCTTATCCTGTAAGGTGAAGAGACATTATAAACAGGTATTTTAGCTTGTATCTGCGCTGTTACCACGGTAATGTTAGCAATGGGAAGAGTAAATCATGACCTTCTTGTTCATAGACAATAATACCAAACAACAACATACCAGTGCCATTATCGATCAAAATAAGAGCTTTGATAGGGCTTCTTTTAAAGCTTACATGATTCTATTGGATAATTAACAGTCATCTTAAGAAGACATACAAATATTGCAAATATATTGATATTGCAAATTTGTTTATAAAATTAGCAGTGCCTCAAAAGAGACACAAGAATACTCTAAAGCCACTTCTAGAAAAAAGTTCACAAAAATGCTGAACTTTCTGCTTGAGCAGCACACTTCTCCTAAGATGATTCTCAATTGCTATAGGGCTATTTAAAACTTAAAAGAACACTTATCACGCCTTTCACTTCGATTGAAAACGGCATCCACTTGATGCTATTACGACTAGTATATTACAGCTATTGCATATTAATGAATGCCCATTGTTTATTCCTTTTACTGATAGCATTATCACATTAATAGTCAGTGTAGGGGCGAGCGAAAATACCAATGCTCGAATTTCTTTACTTCAAGGATACTGTACCATGTAGTTCTGTGTGTAGAGTTCAGAAGAAATGCTTCTTATAATTTCACTAATTGAAACTGGCTGTCAGGGGCGGATCCAGGACAGACTTCTGGGGGGGCGGCGGTGGGTTGTCATACTGCTACTTTTAAGGGCTCCAAACTTTGGGATGGGTTTTATTTATATATATAAAATATAAAATAAGAAAGTTTCCTCTTCTGTGGGGGGGGGGGGGAAGGCGATCGCCCCGATCCCCCCTGGATCCGCCCCTGCTGGCTGTTATCTTCAGGAGTAAAATGAAAATAAAGTAAGCTGAAAGAAACACACGAAAATTAAACGTAAACCTAAGTTACATGAATACTGACAAACTAAAGAGGCGATTCTTCACATAAAAATAAGAAAAAAGTTCATATGAACCTGTAGGGAAAAGTACATATTTTTTAACACAAAATTGTTATTTTCAAAAGGCCAGTTGAGAAAAATGTGACTTGGGATGGAAAAGATCAGATATGGGAAGGAAATAAAATAAATCTGCTTATAAACTAGAGGTACTTTAAGCCAAGTAGTATACCATGCAAGCTTTAAACTTCGCTTTCATATAAATGAAACACTATGTGATCCAGAGGGTGTAGGGTTGTTAAAACGAGTGGCCTCGGTTTCAATTACCTGTAGAGACATTCTCGTTCAGACTACAAAAATGTAGGTCGCGTCTTACATAGCCCTGTTAATGAAAAGTGAAGTAAAACTCTAAAAATCAAGCAAACAACTTGCCACCTGTGAAAATTGACACCAACTTTCCATAATGCATCAAACCAGACCAGTTTTAATGTACACGGACTGAAGAAATGACTTGTAAACAGAATTCAAAATTACCTAATATCAGGCACTTGGGCCAAATGATCATTTCCCAGCTTCACAAGCTCCCACAGTCTACCAGGTGTAGCCACAACGATCTCTGGTTGTTTTCTCAAAATTCTCTCCTGTTTTTCCTGCGACATTCCTCCCACAACAGTTGCAATCTACAAATAAACAACTATTGCTTACATTCAACAAGAAATAATTATTAACATCTTAATATGCTCAACAATAATTACTGTTCGAATAACTATACATAAAACTACATGAACTGACATAAAATAAAAGAGTACTTTTGGTTGATGTGAAAAGTTGAAATTTGACATGATTGTAGCTTTCAGAGACTAACCCACAGGGAAATTACTAAAAGTGAATGGTTTTAATTTTTAAGGGGTCTAAAGGTGGGATGAAGAAATTCCCCATGTTATTTAAATTGACCTCTTTTTGGACCTATAATTTCATATTTTAGGTACTTGGAATTGCAATAAAAACTTGAAATTCAGTATGCTTGTACGTTTTTGTTAGCGTTACCTAAGTAAATCACCAGAAATAAAAATTTCTAACTTATGGGGAACTGAAAAATCTTTCCCATATTATTTATGAGACATTTTCTATATCCTAAAATGTTTAGGCACTTCTGGCAGCATTAGAATGATGGAATTTGGAATAATTGTAGCCTTCCGGGACTAACTGACAGCAAAATTGCCAAAAAAGAATATTTTTAATTTTTAAGAGGTCTAAAAGGGGAATGAAGAAATTTCCACGTTATTTAAATGGGCGTTTTCTTGGGATACAAAATCTTATTTTTTAGATAGTTGAAATAGGAAAAGAAACTTGTAATTTCGTAGAATTGTGGATTTAAGAGGTGTGAAGCTGTAGGCCCAGCAAAGGCGGGGGTGTGGAGGCAAAGCCCCCTGTTGGGCAAATTTAGGAAATATGAAGAGCAAATGGACGAAATTCACTGTTGATCAAAGGCTGATACATAAGAAATGCGAGGCCGTAGGCCGAGCAAACGCGGGGGTCTGAGGGTGGAGCACCCATCTAGCTAAAATCTTCTTAATAAAATGTCACTTTAATTTCTTGGTAATAACGAGTTTTAAAATATGTTATTAATTATTTCTCTACATAAAGGTATCTATTTACATAGCTTTAACGATAAGTGGGAACTGCAATATTTTCGAATGCATATATACAAATATGACTATAAATTAGGTATTTACGAATTGTTCCCGATAAAAATTAATGCCTTTTATTCACTTTATTGATTAATTAGGGAAAAACAGCAGATGCCCATAAACATCTCAGAAAATCTTCCACCGTATCTACTCGACTAATTGCTGAACTTCCTTTAAGAGTTTTCATTGGTTCAAGTACTTTATTGCAAGCCACATTTTGAAACGAAACCTTCCTATGATCTATTTCTTTGACACAAATATTAATTGTACCATAACATGCCATATTTTAGAATCCAAGATGAACTTATTATTTTACTTTTTTATCAAAGAAAGTCTGCGGCAGCCACAATTACACAGCAGAATTTTATTTTATTCCCAACGACAGATAATAACAGAAATTATTTTATTAAATCTATTTTTAAATCATAAAATTTTAATATTATGTTATTTCTTTCAGTCGAAAAATATTTGATTTACATTTCTCAGTTTAGAGATTCTAAGGTCTCTTGTCTGTTATCAATACCAGCACTGGCCTGGTGATACTAAGGGAAATCATTGGAACGTATCTAGTAGGGGTAGTCGCCAGCAGATTTGAATCTGAGGATTTTACAATAATAAGTATGAACCCCCGTCGTTGGTTTGGGTACAAAAATCTTGCATGGCTAAAACCTCGTGAGTCAAAATCTCGCTGTGTTATTTTGCAGGTCGAACGAAATTCTTACCGTAACGATTTCTTTAGTATATTCAACAGGGTTGACAAAAAACATGGTTTTTATTGAAAAAACCAAAGAACCGGTTTTTTGGTTTAAACCTTTTTTTTTTTTTGGTGAAAATAATTTGCTTTATGTATTTATATCACATAAAGAAACAGAAATAAGTTTGTTTCGCGTTGGTGTTATTATGCAACAATTGGGTTATGCTGGAAGAGGTCACATAAGCTAAAAGCGGAATCCAAACTACTTCTCGGCTTACATCCGAGAGAAATTGTCCTCCATTTGAATTCGAAATCGAGACTAATTGGTCACAAATGCGATACGTTTGCCGAGACTCACGAAGGACTCCTGATAAAAAATACGTTGTACTGATCTTTACATACTTGTTAATATAATTGTCAAGAGTCATTTCAGAAGGACAAAAAGATAAACAGTTGCACAAGTGAAATCATTATACAGAATTACATATAGACAATTTCAAAATACTGCTGAGTACAGAAGATCTAATTTAGTCCAAGTTAGTTCACTACGACTTTTATTAGTCCAAGTTAAAGAAATATAACGACTTAATTTACATATCAGTAAGAAAAGTGAAAAAAGATATGAATTATTTGAATCCACTTTGTCTCTGACCCATTTATACATAAATAGACACCAAAGATACTTCTGATTTCAATAAATGCCTCTCGTGGTGTGTGTATGACCCCTTCCCCCCAAAAAGTGCAGTACTTCGATGTATTTTATCAATAGTAAACATTATTAAAACATTATTTAAAAAATCAAAAAAAGAAACATTCATAAATATATATATATATAAATAAAGTTGGTTTTGTAGTATAATCTCTCTGAGTAACGAATGGGGAATTTAGGTCTGAATATAACATGAATAATATACGGAAGTGAAACGTGATATGTGTGTTCATCAAGATTTTACGAACATTTATCGCTTTTTGGTTTAAACCAGCCAACCCTGGTATTCAATGTATATATATATATATATATATATATTGAAAAAACATAATTGAATTTAAAATAATGGCTGTAGATAATCTTGAACGTAGGCCTGGAAAAAGCAATTATTGTAAATAAAAGAACAGCAGAAAGAACACAATAAGCAATTTTATTAATTTTACGAGGGTTGTTACATAAATTCTCAGTCTAATCAAGAAATGTTAGAACTAGACATGTAATACTTCTAGGCCGTATTTATTGAACCTTCCTATGATGTAATATTACATTTGGTATTAATATCGACTTCAATTCTATTGTTACAGGTCCAGAAAGACAGAAGACTGAGCAAAGTGTGACCAAATGGAGAAATTGAAGACAAGAGCTGTTATTGAATATCTCCACAAGAAAGATTTAAAGCCGCAGGAGATCCACGCCGACATGGTTGCTACTTCAGGTGATAGTGCCCCTTCATTTGCTACAGTGAAGAAATGAATAGCGACTGAAGATGACAGTTGATCAAGAAGGCCCATGGAAGAACTAACTCAGGAGAACATTAACAAAGTGCATGAAATTATCATGAATGATCGGCGAATAAATCATCAGCCAGATTGCTGAGACAGTGGACTTCTCTACTACAAGCGTTGACTGAATTATCACCCAGCATCTGGGAATGAGATTTGTGCCAAAACTTTTGACACCTGATCAAAAGCTCACCAGATGCAACATTTCAAGGGACAATCTTCATCTCTTCCGGACAAATCCAGATGCCTTTCGCACTCTATTCGTAACAGTAGGTGAGACCTATGTCCACCATTACCAACCACAGTCTAAACAAAGTTCCAAACAATGGAAATACCCCTTATCCTTCCTTTCGAAGAAGGCCAAGTCAGCGCCCTCAGTCAGCACCAAAAGTGATAGTTACAGCCTTCTGCGATTCGAAAAGAAAACTGATGGTGGATTATCTTCCAAAGGGGCGAACAGTGACTGGGGAGTACTATGCAGGTGTTCTACGATAGTTGCGTGATAATATTCGGCAAAAGCATCGTGGAAAACTGACAGCAGCTGTGTTTGTCCATCAAGACATGCCCCTAGCCACAAGTTAGTCATCACAATGATAGCAATTCACGATTGCGGCTATGACTGGTTCCCCACCCACCTTATTTGGCTGATTTGGCATCTTCTGACTTTCATCTCTTTCCAAGACTCGAAGCTCAAAAAGAAGCTGGAGGTACTCATTTTGACACTGATGATGACTTCATTCATGCCGTAGATGAAATTTTATACACCTTCGATTTTTAAAATTTTTTTATTTATTTATTTATTTTACCAGTGGCATTAACGCATTTGAACATCAATGGGTAGGATTTAGGATTTAGATTTCTGGGCTTTCGGCATCTAAGGCCATTTAGCCCTTCACGTTTTGAGGGATGACGTTCCTCGGCGAGCACATTATCTAGGGAAAGGGAAGGAAGGAAGCGGCCTGGGACCTATAAATTAGGTACCACCCCGGCATTTGCCTGGTGTGAATGAGGAAAACCTCATTCAGGGCGGCTGGCCTGAAAAAGCTTTTATACTTTTTCGACCGAGTACCCCCCACCGGGAATCGAACTCAGGACCAAAGGCGAGAGCGTTAGCGACTACGCTACGCGGTACCACATCATCAATGGGTAAAATGTGTTGTGTCAGGGGACTGTTGAGAAGTAACACCCCGCACAAACTCTCTGCTGGGCTCCGTTCATAGTTAGGCTTAGAATTTTTGTAACAACCTTCATGAAAAGAGGGAAAAGAAAGCTTAGCAGGTTACTTCCTCGCATAGATTACTAAACAACTCTACAGAAGAAAAAAAAACTTTGAAGTTTCCGTTCACCAACTAATTTAACTAAAGTAGAATCGAGAGATACGATTTTCTCTTATTTGTTTTTATTTGACAATTGTATACATGAACCATTCAATTTTATTCTTTATTAAAATTCTGATCTCAGAAATACATTCTTACATGTTTGCCTTTATGTACACAGTGATAGATTATATATACACATGGTAAAGTTAAATATTTGAAACATAACGAATTTTATTTTAGGCAAATTATACTATATA
Source organism: Thermobia domestica (assembly GCF_964235325.1). NCBI lineage: Eukaryota > Metazoa > Arthropoda > Insecta > Zygentoma > Lepismatidae > Thermobia > Thermobia domestica. The sequence goes on along the minus strand of NC_137455.1, from coordinate 9,417,128 downwards.
AATAAATACTTTGTGTTTGTGTTTGAGTGATTATTGACTCGTCCATTCTGGCAACAGTGAACAAAACGGACTAGTACGTTCAAGAAGGGGTGGTCATAATTTATGTCCAGTATTTTCCTATACATTAAAATATAAATTAGCTACATTTAAGAAAAGGAAGAAGAAATTATGATGATTTAAGAGACTCGCACGTATATATTCTAATCACGCTCAACCCCTAGATAAAGGAGCTAAATTCACAGTTTGGATTGGTTGAAGTTATCCGTTTCTTGCCACGTGGCATACATATAGCACAAATCAAACGCCAGCTGCTGTCGGTCCTCGTGGCCGAGCATGCTAGTGCATGGGCTAGTTGTGAAAATCGCTTTTGGCGTGGGTTCAAACCCGGCCCAAGGAAAGTTTTCTTTTTATTTTTTAAAAATTTTAATAACACTATTATCATTAAAATAAGATAAAAGTAGTACTCATTTCTCCTTGTACGTAATACATAATGCATAAAAAGTGATTTACTTACGTTATGAAAACATAGTTGAGCGAGCGAAGCGGGTTAGAAGCCCCGCAGGGCTCGTTTTATTTCACCTTGACCTCCATGATAATACCATGGGACATTACGTCACACTCGGGTGGTGCAACTTCGATGTAATCTACCCTCACCCGCTTCCTTGTCACCATCTTAAAACAGTTGACTAGGATAGCGCGTAAAAAAAAAAAAAAAAAAAAAAAGCGACTCGCACTTTGTACTATAAGTAGATTCTACCCTCTACAGAAAGTGGTTGAAAGATATTGGACAAGTCTATCATCATTTAAACACAAGGTAACAAAGCTTTATTTCATTTAAAAATTAGAAATTTTTATGTTAAAGATACACAGAGTGATAAATACTACCGTGTTGTATCATTCAATATTAATAAAAATGTTGATATATGTGCATTATTCTCTGAACTTACCCTAATATCTGTATACTTTGCAGCAGCTGTCAAATGGTTCTTCACTTGAATTGCCAACTCCCTGGTTGGGGTCAGAACAAGGGCCCATAATTTTTTGGTGGGCAACTGAGATGGTACGTCAAAATCTAATTCCACATTGTCTATTACTTTCACACAACCAATGCCCTTCTTCGTCTTTGTAACTTCTGGTTCGCCATCACTTTCAAGCGACTCCTCGTCATCAGATGGAGGAGGACTCTCATTACTACTCTCGACTTTCTCGGCATCTACTGTGAGAAATTCAACGTTTTTAAATGACTGACAAAAGCATACTACAGGACATTTACTAATGGATACTACAAGATGGCGAAAATGTGGCCGTTACTTTCAATAAGTAAAATTCACAGAAAGTCATTAAAAGTGACGGCCATATTTGTAACCATTATAAAGGAGTATTTTCAGAAATAAAAACAGCGACACTCCTGATTGAAATTTCCAAAGAACGAACAAAATTCCATAACTGAATAAGTGCAGAAACTAACAAGTGGTAACCAACTCATTTGTTTTTCAGATGATTCTGTTTCTATTAAATTTGCCAGGCGAATAACTATCGTCGATAATTATACAAAAAACTGGTACAACAAGGGGAATGTCATTTCACAAGATTTCTAAGTGAACTGAAATTACGCTAAAACCAAAAAAATATTGAACACAGGATACACCCAAATGTCTACACTAAACCACAACCAATCGATCTATCTTTCTCCCTAGTACTACTTTTCTAATCCCTTGCTATACTCTATCGAACAGCCAATCGAGGCTTGAAAGTTACGCAACGTAAACTTAAGAGAAGAAAAAGTATTAATGATCATTTTTGTATTTTTGAAATTCACGGTAAAATTAAATGAAATCTTTCAGTTTAAATCTCCACGATTTTGTCCTTTAGGCTAAGGAAGACGGTGATTAAGGCAAATCAAAGATGATGGAAGAATTGGTGGAATGAGAGATTGGGAGGAAACGGGAGTATTCCGAGAAAACCCACGGACATGATGATGTGAAATCCGAAATAATCGAAAACACAATTTCATAAATAATTATTATCGGAAAGACCTCTCCACTGGTCTAGTGATTAGCGCACGTGCCTTGATGGGGTCCTGGGGTTTGCAAAATGGTTATATGGCAAAACCAAAAGAATGGTTGAGATGTGGGAAGCCCGGTTCGATTCTCAGCGGGAGCTCATTGGTTCGGATTCCACGTTAATCAGTAGGTCCACGTCTTATATAGCCTCGTTGCTGAACGGGACGTTAAACTCGAAATCAACTCAACTGAACGATAGCTGAGGAGGTAGATATCTCGAAAAGCGCGGGTAAATGAATTCTCCAGACGGATAATGGGAAAGGCATAAGTGCGGGAAAAGCTGACCCACAAAGGAACCTAACATGAACTGTTCAAATATGCGAAGATTAGACGTGAAGAATGAATCCATTTGCACCATCTTCTGATCCCTTTGGATTCCACTCTGGGTAAGTCCCTGAATTACATTGTAAAGTTGGGTATTTGTACGACAGAGGCAAAACGAGTAACGTCTCAGGGACTGTGTTGAAACTGTCCGCCACTGTCCTTATCATATCGATGGCATCGACGAATGTGGTGTTGCCTAGTAAGATCAAATATACCTGTCATTTCTGAGGTCATCACGGCAGCTGCAATGACATAGGCAACGAGATCTTCGCATGTTGCGATAGATGTTTCATCACTAAACATTTCACCTCACTCCACAGAAAGGAACCTAATGGAGTTATGTCAGGGAAGTATGCTGGCCAAGGCACAGGCTTACCACTGCCAACCCAACACTCTGCGAATATTTCATTTAGGAAGTTTCTGATATGCACGTCTAAATATACAAGTGTGCCGTCGAGTTGTAATCACATTTGCTGTCTTACAGTCGATGACGCATTCTCTATAAATTCCGGCAAAGACGTTACGTAGAGTTATGCTTGAACAATATGTATAAACAGGTTGATTTTTTAAAAGTCGGTTAAAAAGACGTATGTATATCAGTTCAGGTCAGAGACGTCACACTCGAGTCTACATTAAGAGATTCAAGGTGGTGTATCTGAACTTATTAAGTTGAGAACCACACTACAAATCATGGCATAATACACCTTCATTTAACTTAATGCATTTGTAACCCATTATCCTGTATTGTTGTATTGTATGATCTCTAAATCCAAAATAACCCTATCACTTCAAAGTTGCCTTCATTATCAAGAACGACTATTTGGTTTCCCTAAGATTAAAGAGTTTCTCAATAATTTCCCTGACAAAAAACAAATTCCCTGATTTTCCAGGTCTAAGGAAACCATGTAGAAGTCGAAATGTGTCGAATATGGAGACTTTATGGGCCAAAATGTTGGTTTCTTGCGACCAATCCATTTCTCACCAAATTGTTCGTCCAGATAATGGTTCACCTGAGAAAAAAAAAAAAATCGAGGCAAGATGTAACCTGTCTTTTGAAAATGAACAGTACTAATACATCTCAGCTATTTACTTCTAGCATTGAAAAATTTTCCAACATTTGAATGTTCGCATTTCCAGATATTTTGTCAATGAGACTGTTTCGTTTAATGGGACTAGCACACATGCCTTAAAAATGTGCATGGGGCTGTCCCATTCATGTATTTCAAACTACACGGTATCACGAAAGTCAGTTTCTCTCTCTCTCCCCGGAAGAGAAAGAAAGAAAATGAAATAATAATAATAATAATATGTAAACTTTTTATAACTTACATTGGCCTTCTTTCTCCCTTTCTTGTAGTATTCCGTTGATGATCGGAATTCCAAACGCCAAGGTTTTCCCACTGCCTGTTTCTGCAGCTCCCAAAATGTCCCGTCGTTTTTGGATTGCAGGTGGAAGGGCACGGCTCTGTACAAGAACAACAATAATAATATTGTCTAAAGTCAAAATTCATAGAAAGTGTTAGTCTTCAACTAAGGCATCAACTATAATAAATACACCATAATGTGCTAGAGACACATTTTTACATACCTTGTACTGGTATCTTCTACGTCTATGGATAGGACAGGGTTTAAGAGAAAACTAGGATTGGGATAGAAAAAACCTTAGTTGGAGCGCTCTCGTGGCTATATAGTTAGTGTACGATTCTATGGGGCGGAGGACCTTGGTTCGATTCCTGGTGAGAACTAGTGTGGTCTGTATTATACGTTAAGCTATGGGTTCACGTCTCATATAGTCTCAGTGCTGAAAGGGATACTAGACTTTCAAACCAATCTAACCTAGCTATAGGTTCAGAAGTTCCAATGCAAAGTATGGAAAATTATGTCTACAACAAAAATCTTCATAGAAGTGAAAAAGAGAACACAATTATTCACTAAATGGTTACTCATTAATATTATTATAAGTACATATTTAAACAGATTAAAAAAAAAAAAAACCTCCAATCTCCAACATCCATCAAAGCTTGCTATCACATACGGTTTCGAGGCTCAACTCGTTTCTTCATCAGCGTGACTGGTAAAGTCTCGTTGCTAGACGAATTATATTTTGAAGAAATTTTTCATTATGACTAAATGTAAGAGATTATTTTTTGGTAAGGTTCCTTTACGTTCCCAGTTCCCTGAAGGAAAATTGGCGATGTTCTTGAAAACCTTTAGCTTATTTAGAATTTTGCAATATAATTTTCTGATTAATAACATTGAAACATCTTTTCAACATGAAATTGAAAAATGAAATGAAATCTTTAAGTTTTACGTCCCATGGTTATGCCGGTAGGCTAAAGGAGATGGTGATGATGAAAAATTAATGAAGAAAGTGGGAGAAAACGGAAAAACCCCGAGAAAATCCACGCATACAGTGTTGTCCAAAACAAAGTTTACTTGGCGTGAGAGGAGATCGAACCAGGAACCCCACGCACCAAAGGTGAACGCTCTACCGCTGAGCCACCGCGGCCCTTCAACATGTAATTAGTCTAGCAGCGTGATTTCACCAAACATAATGACGAAGGGGGCGAGTTATGTTGTGCCTCGATTCCGTATGTGATAATAACAAGATCTAATGGATGATAAAGAGCTCTTTATCTACTTGAACATCCACTAAATGCTGCCAGAAGATAATTGGGTTAGTTGCAGCTCAAAGAATAAGTAGTGAATCCACAGCCAATTGTTTACGTCACTGGTAGCTTAAGTGCTATCAGGCGGGAGATCAGAGTTTCGATTATCGTCAGTCTAATTCCGATTTCGAGTCGGATTTTCCAAGTTTATTTAATTTAAATCAATTATTTTTTATTTATGAACTAATGTTTTAAGTGAAAAGATAGAATCTTAAAATAGTTATTACTCCGAAAAATACGTTATAGAAATTTAAAATGTCCACTGATACTGAAAGTACATGCATGTGAAAAACTTCTTGCATAACATGTATTAAGCATCTTTAGTTATCGTAAAAGAATACTCGATCATCTGTCCGAAATGTCGGACAGTTTTCTGCTGCTTCTATCCTATTTTTATAATATCTGTTCCATACGAGCTATCCGTCAATATAGTTTTGGTGGTGGTGGTGGTGGTTGTTGTTGTTGTTGATGATGATGATAACGACGACGACGACGACGACGATGGCGATAATAATAATAATAATAATAATAATAATAATAATAATAATAATAATAATAATAATAATAATAATAATAATAATAATAATGGATAACTGGGAAAGGACTTAAGACACTAAAGTACCTTCTTACGATTGTGTCTGTAGACATTTGCTTCCTAATAAGAACTTGTACCTCCAACTAGCTAGAATTAATGTGGTATCTCTCTTCTTCTTTTTTTCTTTCTTTGAGTGACGATAACAGATCAATACGCTCCACGTTAATTTTACAAACAAGAAGCTCCAGGGCTTTTAAAGATTAACATAAAATATAATATTTTATACTTTCATTATCTATTTATCAGGAATACGTCTACATATTTATTAATGCTAAAATTTTTAATGGAAACCGCCACCTTCGTAAACGGCTTAATTTTTTATAAACAAAGATTGGTATTTTAATTATATTTCTTGGCTCCCATTACATTATGGATGAAGGAAGAAACAAACTGCCGGTATGGTTAAGATTATCTGTAACAATTACTGCTAGATGCTCTTGAGTACATATTTAATAAAAATAAAATGACTGACCTTGCACCTGCGAGTGCAAGAAAGGCGAATTTTTTACCTCTAACATTGTGAAACATTTTGTTTTTAGACAGTAATAAAACACGTATATACGTATATAAAACACGTTGACGAAGATTGGAGGTTTACATTGAAAATTTTTGGCAATAATATATAAAGTTCATTAATAAATATTTAGACGCATTCCCCAGTTCAAGTATCAGTTATAATTATGCGTCAGTTTTGTTCCTTTAGTAGTTTATTTAGCATGGAACTGGTACCACGGTAGTTACGTAGTAGAGCGATCAATTCTGCTACGACGGCAGCATGGGGCAACATTATGTCTGTGGGTATTCCCGATTCCTGTCAGTGCCTTTATTTCATTAATTGTACCCCTACCATTGATTTACATTTATTGTCGCCGTTAACCTAAAGGGCGTTAAACTTAAGATTTCGTTCAATTTTATTCAGTTATCCATCACTTACATTACTATTATTAAAATGAAGAATTCATAAACCTGTATTTGTGTGGGCTCCGTAAATCCTAAGTCGGACAAAGCTTTGAGAACAAGTGGTGGAACGCCGAGTTTCGTCCACGCCGACATGTCCTTTGGAGTTTCCTTTGCGTCACAATGTTCTTCACTAATCTTGTCCGCACTATTAGCTATATCTTCCACAATCCATGACTTGACTGTAGCTACAACAGGGGATTTTTCATTGGATGTACCTTTTACTTTGTTTAATTTAGGAGTTTTATCTTCTTTGATTCGCTTCGCTGAAGAACCTTGCGTTTGTTTCTTCTTGCGCTTCTTTTGGGTCTGGAAACAAAGAATGGATATATACATTTTTAACAATATACAATACAAATGATCGTATAATAATTATAATACTACTACTAATAATAGGTTATATCTAATAACGTGTAGAATCCTTTGGCATTCAGAACAACCAGGATCTACCTAGGAATGAAAGCATACCTATCTTGAATCATGTCTAGTCGGACACACCACTCTTCATGCTGAATCTACTCCAGTTTCTTGAGGAAAGCAGGACTCCACTTTGTTTTCCAAAATGGGCGTCATTGGAGGTATGCTAATTCTTGTTCATGTTCCTAAAACTGCTCTTGGGCATTTAGAGTTGTATGATTTGAAACATGTCATCCTGGTAGATTCAATCACCTATAGAAAAAAGTGTCTGCCTTTTTGGATGAACGTGATCCTTCAAACTTAATTCATGGACCTAGTCAGTCATTGCTTCATGGACGGTAACAATAGAGCCTGAAGAATATCAGGATAAACCCATCCACATCATGACAGGATCGCAGTGTCTGTGGGTTCTCTCGAGATTTCCCTATTATCTTTATTCCACTAATACCTCCATTAAGCATTAACACTCATATGAATTAGTCACGACATCAGTATAGAAAGATTTAAAATTTTATTTCATTCCATTTCCAAAGAAGCCAGCATGATTTGTTGAAACAATAAAGAGACGAAGAGAGCCTTTTTGAAGTAACTCTCCTGTGTTAAAATAGTATGAAAGGTCATTTCAGCATCCGACTTTGACTGAAATGAACTAAAAGCTTCAGTTAAGAGTAGCTCGTCACAGGTTAATTAGTAACTTTGGTGTCTTAAAGATCCTTTCAGGTATATGGAACATGGACCTACAACTAAACGTACAGTTTGAACCACATGAGCTCCCGATATGAATCGAGCCATATCTCCCACGCTGAAGGACAGTACGCTAACCACAAGGGTGCTTTGGTCGGCCGCGCGGTTGAAGCTTTTTCAGGCCAGCCAAGTACGATTCCACAAAGGTTGAAAATAGCAAATAAAGATGACAGTAACCAATTACTGTACAAATTTATTAGCCAGTTTCTGTTCTTCTATCTTTTCTAACTGACGCCCCCATTAAGAGGCCTCATCACTGCGAAATTAAAATACCGCTAATATTACAGTAATTATGTGATATCTTCAAATAGATAAAAGATAATCGAAAAGTGGAACAAGACCTCCCTAGACAATATTATTCTGCGTGAGATACCGTTATCATGACTTAATTATCTGCTTTCGATTTCCAGACATTTAGAAAATCGTCATTTATTTTCGCGTTTCTAAATAACTGCAAACGGAAAGCTACTAGGTGACTCGTGATAACGGCACCTCATGCAAAATAACATCGTCTTGATCCACTTTTCGATTATCTTTTATCTATTTGAAGATATCACGTAATTACTGTAAAATTAGCGGTATTTTAATTTTGCAGTGATAGGGACTTAAACCTCAATTATAAATCCATCTTTCCTAAACTTATTGGCCATTTTCTGTTTTTTCATTGTTTCTAAACTTCTTAACATGAAAAGTTGGTTCGTCTTAGTAGTTTTCTATCCGCACGTAGGATAATTTACAGTCTAAGCGCAACGAAAAATACGGTCACGAAAGCTGCACTATGTAACTGCACTGCAAACTTTACATTGAAAAACAGTACAGTATTACATAATTTGGTGAGTATAAGCATAATATAATGCATTCCTTGTACATGGCTTGAAACTCTAAATAAATGCCTAATGGCGTTCTTTGTAAGTTCCATGGTTATATAGATGTTCTTCAGTTTTGAGTGCGAAATTTCAACTATACGAACAATAGATAAATAAATAAGTAATATATGTGAACAGAAAATAACATAATATTTGCTTAGGGCATAGTCCAGATCATTTCAAGGAATTAGAAATTAGATTTTTGGGCTGTCGGCATCTAAGGCCATTTAGCCCGTCACGTATATGAGGGATGACGTCCCTCGAGGAGCACACTATCCAATGAAAGGGAAGGAAGAAAGGATTGGGCTTCCCGGAGAAGGAAGCGGCCTGGGACCATTGTTAGGCACAATTCCAGTATTTAACTGGTGTGAGTGAGGGGAAACCCACGAAATACCTCATTCAAGATGGCTGACCTGAAAAAGCTGTTACACTTTTTCGACCGAATGTCCCCACCGGGAATCGGACCCGGGGCCTCTCGTACCAAAGGCGAGAGTCCAAACCATTTCAGTCAGGCAAAAAATCTTATCTTGATACTCTCAGATGTTACCGAATTTAACAGATGTCAAAATTCAGGACAAAGTGAGAACCCTATTTTCTTTCTTTCTTTCTTTTCTTATTTATTTTTGTTTTCTTAAGAAAAAAAATCTTTGTCCGAGATACAGGTCAGCAAAATCAGCGCTTCGGGCGCTATTTCTCATATGCGAATTTCGGCAAAATATTAAAAATGCTCTATCTTTGGAACGGTTCAAGATATTCTGTTGCTTTTGTTTTATCTAAAAGATAATAATTTACAGATTAAAATGATATCCTTCGTTTGGGATACCAATTTCCAAAACTTTGATTTTGTGACTGTTGATCAGTACCATAGAGTACTACATGCTCTGAAAAAGAGATCTTCTACTCATTTTTGAGTTGAACAAGACTTTTGAAGATTTTCTTACACACATTAAACAATCTCCGTTAACACATTTTCAGATATTGGTCTCATGAAATCAAAATCTAGTTTTATTTGACGTGGCATTTTAATCCTGCACAAAGACACGTGACAGACACACCTTTCAAACATATTAAAGCTTCCAAAAAATATGAGCAAGTTTCAAAGCATACCACTTCTGTGCACTCTGCTTAGAACTAAAATTAGTAATTCAATGGACTAAAAATGTGTTCAAGTGCATCAGAATCATCCTTTGATATTGATGCATTGTTACTGAACCAACAAGAACTGAGACACTCGCAATCTTACTAATATATTATTATATTATTATGCATTATCATTAATATAATAAACTTCAACATCAAATAATTTGTAAACGTACTCTTTCGTTTATGGCACACAAATTAAGAGGAAAACTGAATTCAGTTTAATAAGCAATAGTTAAGTTTTTTCTCCCCCTTGGAAACCACAAGATTTCTTGCTTGAAATACAATTGTACGTACCTTAGAAATCGAACTTCCAGCATTATTCCTTCCATCCTGTAGAACATAATCACTTACTTCCTCAATGCCTACTAATCCATCGACGCTGCTACTATTCAACAGCGCCATATCTAAAACAACAGGTTTCCATTTGGATAAAGGCACGATTTCTTTCACCATTTTGGAAACTTAAAGGAAAACGATTCAACTACAACGCCATTAGCCGAACTGTGAAGATAAGATAATATTCTTGGCATCCAATGTAATTCTAGAAGAAGTAAATAGAGAAATAAAAATTAAAATATAAATCTCAACACAGATATCAACAATATTTTAATGTTACAAAGACAAAATTATTTGTGTGTATGTTTTGCACCCTTGTGGAACACCAAGGTTATGATGAATGAGGTATTAACGTGGGTTTTGAATACGATTGGGGCTTAAATCCGGTAAACAGATCATCATTCAAGAACAACCTTCACTCCACTCCTTTACCTTCAAGAGAGCTGGAGTACCGTGCCACTAGCAGCAGCTAAGAAACGGGAAAAAATATATTCCTGTATTATTATGGTGAAAACGCGATTTTAAAACAAAGAATGGGAATTATAGATAATTTTTTCCGTGTGCAACATTTTACGTTAATTATAATTTTAATAATAACTAGCGTTAATTACCCGCTTTGCTAGGTTGAAATAAACGCACGGGACAGTAAAAATTAAACATTGCCATTGTGGGCTGAATTTGGATTTAAACGGCACCGGGAGTGTCAATCTTCATCTCAGCCACCCCGAAAACTACGAATTCGATACTAATATCGACCATTTATATATATATTCCTACTTCCCCTCTCCTAAGTAGCGAGGCTGAATTTGATTTAGAAGGCATCGGAAGTGTCATTGTTCATCTCAGCAACCTCGAAACCTATGGTTTCGACACTAATATCGGTCATTTTCGATCATTTTTATATAAATATCTCCCCCTCCCCTAAGATGCACCGTCAAAGTGAAATGACATAAATCATTCCAGACCCGAACGTCATCTATGTGGTAAATTTGATCGAGATATATATATTCCTACTTCCCCTCTACTAAGTAGCGAGGCTGAATTTGATTTAGAAGGCATCGGAAGTGTCATTGTTCATCTCAGCAACCTCGAAAACTATGGTTTCAACACTAATATCGGTCATTTTCGATCATTTTTATATAGATATCTCCCCCTCCCCTAAGATGCACCGTCAAAATGAAATGACATAAATCATTCCAGGCCCGAACCTCATCTATATGGTAAATTTGATCGATCGGTCTCGGGTTCAAGAGTTATATATATATATATATATATATATCCCCCTCCCTCTCCTCTACGTTGAAAATTGATCCAGATCAGTCGGGTGGTTCAAGTCGTGTGAAGTCATATATATATATATGGAGATTAGTGAAAAATAAATCAATACCGAAAGGTCTTTATCTTGCAAGATATTCCCCTCTACGATATTATTTTTAATTAACTCTAGACGATTCACACGCAACTTTAAAATAATGAAAGTAGAAAGTTTATTTTGAAACAGGAACCCAAAAAACTGCTTTTTACATCTCTCCAGAGAAAGTATATAAGGTTCTCTTCTTGTTTAGCAGGGTAGTTCGTTTCGTAAATATAACACCTGACTATGGCAGTATATATATATATATATATATATATATATATATATATATATATAAATCCTAAAGTAATACTATCGAAATTTTCTCATCATCACTGATTTTCTATTCTAGCATACTACAAGGTTTGGGTATGTTCGAGGTCCCACAAGCGATTTGTCATTTCACTGTTCTTAACCTTTTAAATTCCGTCCTTTTTAAGGTAAATTATAGACTTTCAGTCAAGCAGCTACAGCATCATCCCTATTTATCGTAGGATCATGGTTCATACTTCGTTTTTTTTTTTTTTTTTTAAACAATAGAACAACCTTTCAAACGGTACCATTCACGTTTCCCTATCAACTCCCTGAGGCGGCAAATTTTGAGAGAAATCGGGATTTTTCTCTTTCTTTAAATTTTGAGCCCCTCTGAACCCCCCTGTATTTACGCAGTTCTGAAAATCAACTGAAAAATATTAAGGGGTGTACTAAATGTGTGTACAAAATTTCAAGCTTCTATCTTGAATAGAAAGGCGGGAAAAATATTTATCAATGATCTCCACAACGCCCCAGATTACCGCAAAAGGACCCGGACCTCAGGTAAATAATTTCCCGAGACATCCCTGTTCGTCCTAGGGTCATATATTGTACCTCATTCTCTTCAAAATAGAACAGCCTCTCAAATGGTACCATTCACATGTCTCCATCATGTACCTAAGGCAGAAAAATCGCGAAAAAGGGAGGTTTTTTTGGTTAAAATATCCCTTTTCTTTATCTTTTTGCCGCTCTTGACCCCCCTTTTATTAACACAGAGATCTGCAAAAATAATCTGATAAATACTACTCGGTAGACTGAATGTTTGTGCGAAAATTTGAATCTTCCAGATGCAAAAATAAGCCTGCCAAAAATAATAAAAATACACCTAACAAAAATATTTTTGACGTCATCATTCCCTATGTCCCGACGCAGAAAGGCGTGAAATCATACGTAACGTGTTCTACAAAAAAAAAAAAAAAAAGAAAGTCAAAACTATTTTTTTTTTAATTGAATATTGAAGACACGACTTTACTACCGTACCGTACCTAAAAATAGGTACTAAAACTCTTGAACTTTCCTTCATTTTGTTTATTGATAAGCGTTCTTCCATACGAATGTAGCCTATAGTTTTCAACTCTTTCTCGGACACTCTTGGTTCCTGGTGATTTAATTTTTTATTCTAACTTTTCTCGTTTTTCTGTGGACGTTTCTTAAAAATCTGTCGTCTAAATTCTGCTACAGTATTTGGTCACACTCATTGCTGTCGCTAAGTAGGATACTGTGAGTGTAAATTATGCACATATTATAAAGTAGCATTTTAACTTATACACGTATGATCCAACGCCATATCGCGTAGTTCAGGTTATGCTTCGTTATGTAGTTTCCTAAGAATTTCTTTTCTCATTTTCTGATCTCTCGCCACTACTAAACCCAGGTACTTTCAATTCTGTGGTATCTTCAATCGATTCATTCATCGGTTATTCGTTCGCCTTGAGACCGTGGTGGCTCAGTGTTAGAGTATGCATCTGGTGTGCAGATCCTGGTTCGATCCCAGCTCGTGCCAACTGAGCATTGTGGTGGACAAGCATCATATGCCTCATTCTTCTCTTGGCTTACACGGAAGCCATATTCTTTCTACATGTGTTTCAAGTATCCAATGTATCTTCATACTTTCTCGTTTTCTCCCTACATTATCACGTCTTCTGCAACAATAAACATATTTATCTACTTCTGCTATCCTTTTACGCTTCTAATTATGCCTGTAGTAACAACGTTAAGAATATCAGGGAAAACACACAGACTACACTTCACTTCAACCATTATGTCTTTACCACAACTGTTTGCACATTGCACACGAAATGATTCTCTAGCAGCTTATAGCCACGTCCTCACGTTACTTTAAAAACACATTAACTTAACATCCTAACCCTCTAAATCAGTCGTTCTCAAACTTGTTGTTACCGCGACCCACACTAAATATTAAAAACTATTTTGTAACCCACCTACTTTTATTCAATTACACATTGTCGTTCTACGCAATGGTGGTGTATTTCAAATAAATTACATTTTGTAAATCATATTTCTAATTTTTCCATATAAAGGTAACCCAGAGCTAACACTATTCCCAACGCAATGTCCTACCCTTCAACAGATTTTGACTCATCCATTCTCTTTCCATCCAAACCCAGCATTTCTATTGACTGTAGAACAGGGTAAGGTTCTGAGTAACCACTTACTCTTCACCTCATTAACAAACACTTCCAATTTTCATTTCCTCAATAGTACTTACATGTTTCTGCATCAAATAAAATTTTCATAATTAAAAGCAAAAACTTCTCGCGATCCACCTAAAAACCCGGTCCACGACCCACCAATGGGCCGCGACCCATACTTTGAGAAACACTGCTCTAAATATTTGCCTGTTTGGCCTTTGTGCCACAGAGTAAGTTAAGGCAGAGCGGTGCTGATTTACTTTTGGTACACCATATTTTGGAAAACTTACAGGTAAAATTTAATACTCTGCATGAAAAGATGAATTTATGAGATACAAATTTCTGCAGGCAACACAATTAAATATAGTAATACACCTGTACTGTAGATTTACAAGTGCTTCACGACGGATAAAATAAGTGACTGCATACGAAATATGACTGTATTAGATGCCATTTTTCACGGACGGTATATTCTGCACTGTGTACAAAAGCTGTATTTTATGTTTACAAGTGGAATGTTACTAGTATGAAACCATGGCAGGTGCTACTGAAACTTGTATCTTTACTAAAACACACTCCGGTGCAGTTTTACTATACGGATCCACAGATTCTAAAATGTACTGAATTTGTAGAAGTCTTTACTTTGCCCACGTTATGTCAACAGAACCCAACGAACCCATGCGGGGCTTCTAACCCGTTTTTACTCCTACCCCTACTACAACAACTTATACTATGGATGCGTATAGCAAAAGTGCAGGCACATTCCTTTCCATTATCCTTGTTTACGCGTATATTCACCATTACTGATGCGCGTTTCCCTCGGATCCCCCCCCCCCCGCGTAGGCTCACCAGCTTCCCTTTGCCCTGACTCGGTTTGATAGCGTTCGTGGTTTTTAGTGGCCACCTAGCACACACTGATTTTTCTTTCGCACAGTAATTGGGTAAACATTACAATACACGCTCCAGCTGTGCATTGATAAGTAGGGTTGAATAGCATAGGGTTAGGAAAAATTGGACCCATTTTGATAAAATTAATTGAATGTAATTTCACTTGTCTGGGTAAGGATAAGGCCTATGTTTAGGAGAAGGGATCCAGCACTTTTCTCTAAAAAATGTTCGAATTTTGGTAATTTCTGTTCACATTCGGTTAGTTTAGTTTGCATTACATTAGTGTAGGGGCCCTGCATAATTTTCCAAAAAATTATAGAATTTCTCTTAGGTCAATGTTTCGTTAAGGGGGTCCAGTGTCTTTGACACCACTTCTTTCTATTGATTTTCATTTGATTACATAATATAACGTTATATTAGGTTTTATTAGGGTAATAGTTAAGAACAGCTACTTCTCATCTCCCGTGCACGAGGATACATCTTACTGTTGCACTACATAAACACGCTAAGTACAAGGGCAAGAACTCAGTCTATTACCTACTTTTTAACATCCTAGATAGTCAATGAATAATGCCTGAAAGTATGGCGTTTCTCGTCCTTCCCTAAATGGGAAGTACGGCTCCTTAACTATAACCATTATGCGGGACTCCTACACCAATATAACATAAACTAAACTAACCTAACGTAACCTAACCTAGCCTAACCTAACTTAAACTAACCAACCATACCCTAAACTAACCGAATGTGAACAGAAATTACAAAAAATTGTAACATTTTTTTAGAGAAAAGAGCTGGACCCCTTCTGCTACACATAGGCCATAAATTATATTTTAGCACCTAGACTCTATCTGCAAGAATATGATGTAAGGACCCACGTTCTAAACACACACATACACACAAAATGTACTTAATGTTACTTCAAGTGGACGTATATTTATAATCACTGTTATACTCAAAATTTACATGTATTTATCTACACACGTTTGGAAACAACGAACATAAAGTTAAACATACAAATACCAAAACCATACCGTATTGCAAATTCCCACATGCATTGAATAATTATACAGTGATCACTGGCGCACGTGTGTTATTCTGTTTACATCTAAAGAAGAAGAGGAATAACAAAAAGTAGTGATTAGTAAGTGAGGTTAGATTTACATTGAATTTGGGAAACCATTCGAACCATTGAATTTGGGAAGTGGTATTAACATGGGGTCAAAGATGGAATAAAACAAGCGCTGCGGGGTTTCAAAACACCTTCGATCGCTTACCTATATTTCGTAGCGGAAGTGAATAACTATTTTCATCAGCATTACGTCACAATCTGGTGGTGCAACTTTAATGTAAGTTTAACCTCAGCTAATGCTTTTCAGTTCGATTATTTCCATTTTAATTTAAATATTATTACCCGTAAATGAATGTGAAGCACGAACTACAATGCTTACATTGCAAAATTGTAGTTTTATACTATATCCCTTTATACACTTCTTAATGAAATATAGCTCAACTCATATTATGATTGAAAAGTGCCATATGGTCGTTATTCTGTACCAGACTTCCAAAAAATTGTGGAGGATACCGCAACACAAGCCTTGAAAAAAACCGAAGGGAAGATACAAACATGTTGTTGAAAACAAAAGCAGGGTGGCAGTGATCAAAAACTAAATAATCAAATCTCAAACATCCCTTTTGTAATAATGTTTAATACTTATTTAATTAAGTTTATTATCAATCCTGATGATAGCAAACACACCATACAATAATAAGTACATACTCCAAAAATTTCTAGAAGTCAATACTAATTCTAAATTACTAATTTATATTTTAATCCTTTTTTATATCATCAAAAAATATGTCCAATATATGCAAATTATTAATCTTTCTGTTATTCCATTTCTTGTTGACTTCACATATAGTCAATATCAGACATTATTAACCTCACATACTAAGTATCCAGCTTTTCACATTGATTTTGTTATCAGAAGCCAACAAAACAGGAAACCACACTCAGCAGTCCGCATACGTTAAAATGGAAAACGACCGGAAAATCATACTTCACATATTTAGCTCTGGCTCTCAAATTTTGCTCTTCAGTCAAAATATAATATCATTTTCGGTATCAAGGAGAATCAATCAAACGGAAAAGCAATGAAAAGCACATTTATTTTTACACATATTTATTCAATTTAATTTCAAATTTAAATATTCCAATTTTTAATCATGCTGTAATGAAAATATAACTACAGGCTTTCTATTAATCAATTTCTTGTTAACTTCACATATAGTCAATATCAGACAATATTAACCTCGCATGCCAAGTATCCAGCTTTTCACATTGCTTTTGTTATCAGAACCCAACAAAACAGGAAACCACACTCAGCAGTCCTCATACGTTAAAATGGAAAACGACCGGAAAATCATACCTCACATATTTAGCTCTGGCTCTCAAATTTTTCTCTTCAGTCCAAATACAAAATCAGTTTCTGTATCAAGGAGAATCAATCAAATGGAAAAGCAAAGAAAAACACATTTATTATTACACACAATTATTCAATTTAATTTAAAATTTAAATATTCCTATTTTTAATCATGCTCTAATGAAAACATAACTACAGGCTTTCTATTAATCAATTTCTTGTTGACTTCACATATAGTCAATATCAGACATTATTAACCTCGCATGCCAAGTATCCAGCTTTTCACATTGCTTTTGTTATCAGAAGACAACAAAACAGGAAACCACACTCAGCAGTCCGCATACGTTAAAATGGAAAACGACCGGAAAATCATACCTCACATAATTAGCTCTGGCTCTCAAATTTTTCTCTTCAGTCCAAATATAAAATCAGTTTCTGTATCAAGGAGAATCAATCAAGTGGAAAAGCAATGAAAAACACATTTATTATTACACATATTTATTCAATTTAATTTCAAATTTAAATATTCCAATTTTTAATCATGCTCTAATGAAAATATAACTACAGGCTTTCTATCAATCAATTTCTTGTTGACATCACATATAGTCAATATCAGACATTATTAACCTCGCATGCCAAGTATCCAGCTTTTCACATTGTTTTTGTTATCAGAAGACAACAAAACAGGAAACCACATTCAGCAGTCCGCATACGTTAAAATGGAAAACGACCGGAAAATCATACCTCACATAATTAGCTCTGGCTCTCAAATTTTTCTCTTCAGTCCAAATATAAAATCAGTTTCTGTATCAAGGAGAATCAATCAAGTGGAAAAGCAATGAAAAACACATTTATTATTACACATATTTATTCAATTTAATTTCAAATTTAAATATTCCAATTTTTAATCATGCTCTAATGAAAATATAACTACAGGCTTTCTATCAATCAATTTCTTGTTGACATCACATATAGTCAATATCAGACATTATTAACCTCGCATGCTAAGTATCCACCTTTTCACATTGCTTTTGTTATCAGAAGACAACAAAACAGGAAACCACACTTAGCCGTCCGCATACGTTAAAATGGAAAACGACTGAAAAAACATACCTTACATAATTAGCTCTGGCTCTAAAATTTTTCTCTTCAGTCCAAATATAAAATCAGTTTCGGTATCAAGGAGAATCTATCAAGTGGAAAAGCAATGAAAAACACATTTATTATTACACATATTTATTGAATTTAATTTAAAATTTAAATATTGCTATTTTTAATTATGCTCTAATGAAAACATAACTACAGGCTTTCTATTAATCCATTTCTTGTTGACTTCACATATAGTCAATATCAGACATTATTAACCTCGCATGCCAAGTATCCAGCTTTTCACATTGCGTTTGTTACCAGAAGTCAACAAAACAGGAAACCACACTCAGCAGTCCGCACACGTTAAAATGGAAAACGACCGGAAAATCATACCTCACGTAATTAGCTCTGGCTCTCAAATTTTGCTCTTCAGTCAAAATATAAAATCAGTTTCGGGATCAAGGAGAATCAATCAAGCGGAAAAGCAAAGAAAAACACATTTATTATTACACATATTTATTCAATTTAATTTCAAATTTAAATATTCCAATTTTTAATCATGCTGTAATGAAAATATAACTACAGGCTCTCTATTAATCCATTTCTTGTTGACTTCACATATAGTCAATATCAGACATTATTTACCTCGCATGCCAAGTATCCAGCTTTTCACATTGCTTTTGTTATCAGAAGCCAACAAAACAGGAAACCACACTCAGCAGTCCGCATACGTTAAAATGGAAAACGACCGGAAAATCATACCTGACATAATTAGCTCTGGCTCTCAAATTTTGCTCTTCAGTCAAAATATAAAATCAGTTTCGGTATCAAGGAAAATCAATCAAATGGAAAAGCAAAGAAAAACACATTTATTATTACACACATTTATTCAATTTAATTTCAAATTTAAATATTCCAATTTTTAATCATGCTCTAATGAACACATAACTACAGGCTTTCTATTAATCCATTTCTTGTTGACTTCACCTATAGTCAATATCAGACATTAATTTATTTGTACTCCATGGAATTTTAAAATATTTCGGTGTGTTTTGAATCCCTCCTCCCCTTATACCATACGCGCATCTGTGCTGTGCTAATTTTGGGTTGTTCACATGTAATAAGTGCCGCTGTTTTTGTCCTCACTAATATTGAATTAAATCTTAGGTATTTTCTTTAATTATCTAAGTTAACTTTTATTGGCGCTAGTTTAGCTCTGGTTCGTAATAATTTGGTTTCAGTTAGTTGGTGGTTTTACATCATACATGCGCACGTAGTTCACGTACTTCTCGTTAGGTGTCTTCTTTAGCAGCTGGCTTTTCTCATGTGCGCATTGTGTCCATCTCCAGAGCTTAGTCTCTGTTTCGTCTTGTTTTTAACGTTTAATAATAGATGTAGCTACGGTGCCTGGCTATTGAGAAAAGTCCCTTTGCTAAGCATTTAATTATTTATACTATAACTTAAGTGAATACTAATTATTCTTTGCAGTTTATCGCTCACAATTACACCCTTTGGCATAACTGAGGGTATAACTGAAGCCAGTGAATCATGATGAGGCAATTAGTGAAATGAAAATGTTTGATGAAACTGGAGTATCCCGAAAAATAGTCATTCTTGTATACACCTGTCTAAAAATTGTATCGTACCTTGATGTGCTAAATATTAAAGTTTATCTATTACCGATTTGAATCCCCTCAAGAGCCGACATTGTATTGCAGTATCCCTTTGACACATGGGTAGTGATTGTTATACTGCTTAAAATGACGTTCATTTGTGTTAAACTTTTATAATGATTTTTGCTTTCATTTGCTTCTAGAACATTACAACAATAGTTTTTGGTGGTTTTAATTACCTAGGTACATCAAGCCGCAGTTACAGTGGACAGTGCGATTTTAGACGCATTATTATTCTATTGCTAATGTTATTCGATCTCTATTACACAATAGACTTTGTGTTTATCCAGATTTAAGAGTGTGTTTATTACAGTACATTTCTCTCATTTTGCTACAGTCAATAGTTACTATTTATATAGCGTTTATTATTCTATTGCTATAGTATTCAATCCGTGTTCAGGATAGAAGCTTATGCCAGGTGTTTTATATTGCTCCAGTTTCGCAGCAAATATGTTCACTATTTCTGAGTTATGAGAAAGTAAAAGAAAAAGGTTTTAAAAGAAAACGACTAAAGAAAAGAAAAATAATCGCTAAACATCACAGCCACTTCTTGACGATTTTGAAAGACATAACTCAACGTGGTAGTAGCATTCACGGACGGATTTTTCCCAGCGGGAGATGTGTTCGTTGACGTTGTTTGACTGCTGTTTTGTGGTTCACTGAGGAAAGGAACCGAACCTTTGTGTTTCTTAAATTGTACTTGAGAAAAGCGAAGGAACCTACACAAGGTGCGTAATTGGACTACGGTTACTTATAACTCATATTATTTCGTGTATAGCGAAGGGTTATTATTATAATTATAATTATAATTATAATTATTATTATTATTATTATTATTATTATTATTATTATTATTATTATTATTATTATTATTATTCACAAAGGAAGCAAAGAAACAAGTTCTGACGCATTGAAAGTCTTTAAAAGCCTTACTGATAACATAAAATAACAATATGAAGAAAAAGCTCCCTAATTTCCAAAATCAAAAACCTCAATTATAAAACTCTAAGTCATCTTCAACCTTGTGTTTATATATATGTCATCATCATCATCATAGGTATTCTGCCCTTATTGGCGGGTCACTTGCCGCAGCTGAGAACCTTCCATGCTACACGATTTTCCACTAACTTCTTCTTCACGTATGAACTTTCTATTTATATGGTTCTGTGCATGTAGCGCCCGTAGACTTAGCGTCCAGTGTTTCTGGCTCACAGAAGGAATTTTATATTGATTTTATCTCACAATCAGGGATGTCCAGTTCATTTTACCATTCTTTCCACAGGTCGTTAATTCCTGTTATTTTCTTACATCCATGTTCCGTGTACTTAGCGTCCACTAAGTAAAACTGTTATGAAGAGGGAGAGCGAGAGAGCGAGAGAGAGACAGAGAGACCAGCCAATAGCACTGATTATGACGCTTCAATGAATCATAACCTCCGTGGGAAAGGGTGAAACGCAGAAACGTAGTTATATATATATATATATATATATATATATATATATATATATATATATATATATATATATATATAGACCTATATGTGTGTGTGTGTGTATGTATGCATGTATGTAACTGTACTCCGTGGTATGCAATGCTCTACAATATTTAAATGTACTATAAACTAAGGTTACATATTTAGCTTTTAATGTGAAAACTATGTAAAACAGACGTAATCTAGAATACCGCAATGAGGATAAGGCATACAAAAAACGGTGAACATATTCTCACGACTGAAAACCGGGACAAAATGTAAACCGTCGAAACACCGGGATAAGAGTCTTCATGGAGGTCACGGTGGTTCAGTGGTAGAAACACTCACATTTGGTTCATAGGATCCCTGGTTTTATCCCATCTTGCGTCAAATGGGCTTTGTGGTAGTCAGACGCTGCGTGCATCGATAAACTCGGAGTTCTCTCGTTTTCTCTCACTTTCTTCATTACACCATTTCATTCATTCTCACAATCACCGTCTCCTCTATCCTACTCCTATCTCCTTAATCGTGGGATGTAAAATCCAAAGATTTCATTTCATTTCAAGAGCTTCCAAACCGGGACTGTCCCGGTAAAAATCTGTCATATGGTAACTCTGACTATATAACAACATTGGGTTTGATACTGAAAAAGAAAATAAGTCATATTATCATATGGTATTACACAGTTTCAGAAAAAAAAAATCTAACAAGCTATCCGCATTAAGTTTGATACATATTTCACAGCTTTATGCGTAATATAAATCTATATAGTTAAGCAATTGATATCATACACTACAAGCACTGAAAAACAACGTAACGTTCTATAATAAAAAGAACGTTGCTTTACGAACCAATAAGTTAATCGCTCTACGAACCTTATTGTACACATTATACCCTAAAGTTACAGCCTTATGCAGTAATCAATTCCAATCAGATATTGAACGAGTATGGTGTTTCTTTGAGAATAATCCATCACTAAGTTGAACAAGCGCCTTTGAAGGCTAGTCGTCTTCCATTTTACCCTCTTCTTCGGTAATTCATATCGCTGCTCTTGTTCGATGCAGTTGAAACCATGGCCTCATCCTTTTGTAATGTCCATCCACAAGGAAGGATGGACAGGTTCAACCTTTTGGAATTTCAAATTCGAAGCTTCTATCAATTTACTCGTTCGTGTCTCTTTCTGTAATTTTGCTATATGAACGGGTATGTTGCAAGGAAACAAAAGAGGCTAGCAAAGAAATTGAATCGTAAGATCACCGTAAGATGAAAGTCGCATACTCCAGATACTACCTGATGCGTAATGTTTATCAAAATAAATTAGGAATTCTTCAGTTTCTTCTGGTACGATTTGCTGTAAGTAATCCATCACTTCTGACCCTTGTCAGAGTGAAGGAAAACAAATCCGTCCACCATTCCATAGAAATCGAACTTTCTCATTCTCCCTGTAAAAATTCGCCAATCCCAAGTGCTGCAGTATGTACTTCGTGTTCGTGTGACTTGTCTGGAACGCTTTGGCTTACGACTTCCCTCACTAGCCACGTCTGGTTGTGAGTTTAATTTACATATTCCTATATATGTTTGTTTTATCCCTCCTCGCTGGTCTATTGGCAAGAACGCAAGCCTTTGGCGTATGAGGTTCAAGATTCGATTCCTGGTGGGAGAGCATTGAATGACCAAAGTGGTTCGGATTCCACTATAATCAGTAAATTCAAGTCTTCTTTAGCCTACCTGGCAAAACCATGGGACATAAAACTAAATACAAACCTATTTATTTATTTATTATTTTTATTTATTATTATTATTATTATTATTATTATTTATTTATTTATTTATTTATTTATTTATTTTTTTATTTTTAATTTTTGCAAAAGGGAGTTTTTATTATGAAGTAAAACACTATTCAGAAGTATAATATTGAAATTTGCAAGAAGAAAACTTATTTCTGCGTAACAAAATTTAAAAATTAATTAGTCACAGGTAATTGTTTTAGAATTCTCCATGTCTTTTTAGGTACTTTTCACTACACTAATTAGCACTTTGATAAGTCGTGATGAAATGTAAACATAGTTTCGTTGCAATTCTCCATGTCCAGTAGGCATTTTTGACGTACTGTTATTAGCGCTTTTGATATTTCGAGATCAAAGGTTTGAAGGGGTCTGTGTCCCACCCAACCATTTTTCCCAGGAAAATACGAAACACATATTCCATCTTTTAACGTTTATAATATCTGTGCACAATTTCATTCACTCCGGCTAACTTCTTCTTGTCTTTCGGACCTCAAATTTCTCCAAATTTTGGGTGGAGGCTTTTACCCTTAAAACAGTTTTCCCCAGAAAAGAAAAAAACACGTATTCGTTTATTTCATGTGTAATATCTACCTGCCAAATTTTATCAAAGTCGGAGTGTTACACTTCGAAAATGTTACATGTCAGTACATTCATGTAGCTTGCATTTGCGTCAGAAAGTTCTTGTTTTGTGCCCTCTTTGCTGGAGAGAATTTCTTAGACTGTTCCTCTTCAGTATGCAGGGAAGCTTCCATTCTCCGTGATTTTTTCTCAACGTTGGCGAACTGCTAACCAGACGAAATGAAGAATTTACGGCATTTCAAACTTTTTTAATGTCTGTTTCTCGTTTGAAATTACGCTTTGATGACACAACACCATAAGTGTTGAGTCCACTTACATCAGTTATGTAAAATACTGTCATAGGCCATTTTGTTCATTGTTTTGTAATCTAACAGCGAGCCATATGATTGTTAGTGGGATCGTGTGATTTTGTTGTGTTGTAATATATGATAACTTTGAGTTTTTCCTCCGCTCTAGAAGTGACCACTTCAGGATAGTTGTGCATTGTGTTTTGCAATGGGTGATCTTACTGGGTATATATTGTCAAAAGAGACAGCGCACCCAAAAAATGAGAAATTGTTCGTCTACAGTCATATTATATGTAAGAATAAAATTATATTGCAGAGTGTGTGAAGAATCTGCAACTTCACAAATTAGGAACAGTTCATCATCAGGTATTCTAATAGCGTCGATGTTGTCATCAAAACATAAGGCAGCCCATGTAGGATCGCTTTTCTCCGGAGTTTTGCTTTTTGCATTAGCACGTGCTTTTGCAATAGCTATAGGTGCTACGCTTCAAACTTCTAACCAATCCTCTGGATAAGAAAACTACTCAACGTCTCATTTCAATATCGGTACCTGAACAAGAAACTTCAGTTGCATTTGTATATAAGTCTGCTAATATCTTATCGTCTGTCGGGAATCAATTTCTTCATTGTTTATTGATTTACCAAAAATATTCCTCCTCTACCATCAATAGTGACGTGCATTGTTAGTGATCTGTTTGTCTACCACGTGCAATGATCAAA
Organism: Thermobia domestica; assembly: GCF_964235325.1. Lineage (NCBI taxonomy): Eukaryota > Metazoa > Arthropoda > Insecta > Zygentoma > Lepismatidae > Thermobia > Thermobia domestica. The sequence continues at coordinate 9,392,281 of NC_137455.1, read as the reverse complement.
ACACACTAACAATAAACAAAACTTTACATACAATCAGTGGCAAAGCCAGGATTTCTATTCGGGGGGGGGGGGGGGTCAGTGTCCTACTCCGGAAAACTTTTTTGTTAATGTGGAGACTGAAAGCACAAATTTAGATTTTATTCTAGCAACTTTTTAAAATTTTGGTTCTTGGGAGTTCATATCCCGGGAAACTCCCCCTGGATACGCAACTGCATACAATGGAAAAATTAATACAGTTTGATAGACAAAAGCAACTATTATGCTTCTGACAATGGGCTTATATAAGTGAATAAATAAAGAAAAGCTGCTACTAAAATAAGCAAAATTGCAAATAATTAAATCAATCAAACTAAATAATAACACATAAAGTTGCAATATGTTATATCTGACTTCATTGGGACAGTTAGAAGATTATCAGAACGTTCACTCCGCTACGAGCCACAATCTCAATCTATTCTGAATCTATCCTCATATTTCTTCATTAAGGCTCGAGTTTAATGGACCCATTCGGCACCCAATGCTATAAATTTTAAAAACTATCACTTAACTCACGGGAATGAAAAAAAAAACTTAAATAACATAATACAAGAACACAACCAGGGAAATGTCATAGAATTTCAATACTTACTAAGCCTTAGTAATTATTACAGAAAGTATGCGTACGAGTGCAATGGACCCACCTGGTAGTCCTAGGCAGTGGCGGCGGTTGGACGTTAAAAGTGGGTAGGCAAGACATGATCTGAATACAGTATTTGTATGTCAATGTTACTTTTCCTGGTTGCTTGTAACACTTTGTTAGACTAAAGGCTGTATAACTATTAGGAGGCTGTTATATAGACTAAAGGCTGTATAGCTGTATAACTATCTTTTTCAGTTAAAATACCGAATATCTTGTTTCATATTTTGTTATGTAAATTGACAAGAGCAACACAAGATACTAACTCTTTGTACTCTTATACAACGAAGGTGTAAGAAGAGATCTGATTCCTTGCTCATGAAATCAAAAAATCATAAAATCATGCATCTTAAAATTCTGTCTGGAAAATTGTGTGATCAGATTAGGACCTATTTAATAACAAATTTGCAAAACAAATAAATAGAAAGGATAATATTAATCAAATAATCATAGTAATGGATAATAAGGCTTGTTCTGCAAAAGTTATATTGAAACTGGAAATTAATGAACAACTTATATTTTTAATTCCACGCATGATATTATATGTGTTATTACTCTTAGAAAGACAGTGAATACTACAAGCATATGCTACGACATTCAAAGAAATATTTTTGCAGCTTCCCGAAACATGTTCGTTGCCATTAGATACAGTTTTCATTTTCTTGGAATACATGAAAACTCAACAATACTTAGTCACTCCACATTCCAGTTATACAAAATAATCCTAAAACTTAGAATTATGTTGAATTTACTAAATTTAATTGTATAACAAAACTGTATATGTACACCCCTAAACTCGTATATTACACTGCAAAATTATATATTCCTTACTGAGCTCCTTCGTGGCTAAGCGGTTAACGTACGCACCTTTGACGTGGGAGACCTGGGTTCAATTCCCGGAGGGAGCTCACGTGGTTCGGACTCTACGTTAATCATTAAGTTCACGTCTCATATAGCTTCGCTGCTGAACAGGATGTTAAACTGAAAAAAATCAAATCAAAATATTCCTTACTATAAGAAAGAAGAAAAGAACTGTCAATTTTTCAAGAAAAGAGCTGTTTTAGGAACTGTCAATTTTTGTGCAATTAAAGAATAACTTGTGAAGGACTTCTTTTCTTGCGAAATGATATCTCAATTAGATCCATAGCGGCTTACTAACATATCGAGCCCTTGTAAGATGAAATGAAAGTACGCTCGAATTGTCTCGCTCCAAGAGCTTAATTTTTGGGCCATTTTTAGTGGCATTTTTAAAACGCAATTTCTGTAGCTTTCTTAACTTCATGGAAAGATAACCAATACGTACTCATGGAACGACAAATATTTTATGGCACCATTTGTATTCTATGAACCAATAATACATACAAAACTTTATATTTCCAAATGAAATTATATACATTAATGGGTCATTTCAAAAAGTGGAGGGGCAACCTTTGCCCCCCCTAATCGCCGCCCGTGGTCTTAGGGTTAAAAGTGTATCCTTGTATGGATATTTAGATAGAGGAAATACTAGTTCTTGCCGAATTTCTTTAACTACTTACGATATGTTCCATAATTTTTAAACTAGGGTTTAAAATGTGATTGATTGCGTTTAGGGCGGCTTATAACACTTGACACATGTTCATTAGAACGTTTTATTTTCATTTGATATAAAGAATTACCCAGCAAATTTTGACATTTGAATTTTTTGACACCCTGTATTTACGATAGGAAATGAAGTTATGCAATGTGCATAAATAATTGCTGTTTTCCATGCAGTAGTATTTGCATTAAGGTGCGTGTAATTATTATTATTTGAAACTATATAAATTTTAAAATAACGCTGGCACATGAATTCACATCCATATATGAAAATCTCATAGGTGATATGGTAATGCTCTTAAGTCGTAATTAAATTTTACGTAATTACAGATGTACATGAAAAGTCAGAGTGTTAGACCTGACGGTAATAAACAGAAGAGGAAGAAAAGAACACATTTCTTTCAACTTGCCTAAGGGGTTTTAAAAGTGACATGACAATTGTGCAAGAAGTTTTTGTCCTTTTGTCGTCAAAAGAGAGGGGATGGGATAGATGATTTGAGTACGAAACTACATTTATACATATAAACTAGTTCTCTCTTTGGTCAACCCTAGCACACTGATAAGCATCAAATATTTTCTGGGCGCTAAGTATACGATATTATATGTGGGCGCTAAATCTACGGGCGCTAAGTGCACTCCACGATTTATATATCGTCGATTAATTGTTGCCTATTTTGTTCTCTCCCGCTCTTTCCTGCCACCATACCCTCTAGCACGTCCCTCATGATACAGTCAACCTTAAAACCTTTAACGGAAATTTTTGTGAGTTCTGTTCAATTTCCCTAGGTAGTTTTTATTATATGCTAATTCCAGAAATGATTCTCCGAGTAAATTTATTCTTTATTGACAGATACTAGGCGCATTTTTTTTATTTGTAAATTTATATACTGTATATACAGGTATATATATATAAGTATATATATATAAGTATGTTTTAATTTCGCATACTGCCTGTGAGCTGTTTCAACCCGAAGAAACCAAATGTATTCAAGAAGCTTTGGAGCCTTACGGAGCTAAAAATATTAAAAGCGAACTTGCGTTTATCAATACTCATTTCAGTTCGTGGGGTCCGCAGTGGCTCAGTGATAGAGCGTTCACCTCTGGTGTTTGGGGTCCTTGGTTAAAACCCTGCTCCCGCCAAGTGAACTTTGTGCTGGACAAACACCGTGTGCGTTGGTTTCCTCGGGGTTCTCCCGCTTCCTCCCACTTTCTTCATTCCACCATTTCATTCGTCTCTCATCATCACCGTCTCCTTTAGCCTAACTGGCATAACCGTGGGACGTAAAACTCAAAAAATTCATTTCATTTCCATTTTAGTTCAAAATCAAAATATTATAACGAAATTAGAAAAGCGATTATTAGGACTTTGTAGTGCATTAGAGCAGTTTGATCCAATAACGAAACAGACGCCACCAAGACCAATCGGACAAGAATTCCTTCGAAACGCAGTCAATAGACGCTAAAATTTCTGGCATAAAATTCTTGTCTGATGTAAATAAAGTGTTCCTGAGAACAACGACTCACGAATTTCAGATTTATCGCCAAGTAACATTCCTTCTTTGAAATACTGTCTCTTAACGACCCGTGACATGGAAAGAACATTTTTCATATACAGTAATGTTTTGACAAATAAATGAAGGCAGGCTTTTCCCAGAAAACATCGAAAGGTACATAGTTGTATATTGTAGCATAAATGCATCATAGTTATACACCAAGTATATGTAGTTCATGTAATACGCCTTTTTTCTCTACATATAATAAAATTCCTCATTTAACTTTAACTTTAGAATGGTGCATATTTACAATTTTTAGTACATATTTGCATATTTTCGTAATTTTTAACGCATATTTACATGCATATTTTGCCGTTTTTTAGTGCATATCGATTCGAAGTCTACTTATAAGTGACGGGCTTAAGATTGTAGATGCCGACAATGTCCACAAATCTGTATAAATAAATCAAAAATTTATAATCACAGAAATACCTTGAGGATGAGGAAGTGAGGTAAATCATAAGAAAAGTTAAATCTTTAATTATATTTTTGTATTAATGTTAATAAAAGTAGAGAATCACGAAGTAGCACAATTAATTGGGATGTTTCCTGGAAAAGAAAAAAAATATTCTGTACTTAAAAACATCTAAGTGGAGTGTAAAGTTCGACGACGGTGCACATTAAAATTAGCGATGAGCGCAAGAGTCCTGGTATCCAGTTTTTGCAAGAGTCTTGCATGCAAGACCAAAACCAAGACCAAGACCAGGACTCAGCAGTCCGCATACGTTAAAATGAAAAACGACCGGAAAATCATACCTCACATAATTAGCTCTGACTCTCAAATTTTGCTCTTCAGTCAAAATATAATATCATTTTCGGAATCAAGGAGAATCAATCAAGCGGAAAAGCAAAGAAAAACGCATTTATTATTACACATATTAATTCAATTTAATTTAAAATTTAAATATTCCAATTTTTAATCATGCTATAATTAAAAAATAAACTACAGGCTTTCTATTATTCTATTTCTTTTTGACTTCACCGATATTGTATATCAGAAATTATTAACCTCGCATGCCAAGTATCCAGCTTTTTACTTTGCCTTAGTTATCAGAAGCCAACAAAACAGGAAACCACACTCAGCAGTCCGCATACGTTAAAATGGAAAACGACCGAAAAATCATACCTTACATAATTAGCTCTGGCTCTCAAATTTTTCTCTTCAGTCCAAATATAAAATCAGTTTCGGTATCAAGGAGAATCAATCAAATGGAAAAGCAAAGAAAAACACATTTATTATTACACACATTTATTCAATTTAATTTAAAATTAAATATTCCTATTTTGAATCATGCTCTAATGAAAACATAACTACAGGCTTTCTATTAATCAATTTCTTGTTGACATCACATATAGTCAATATCAGACATTATTAACCTCGCATGCCAAGTATCCAGCTTTTCACATTGATTTTGTAATCAGAAGCCAACAAAACAGGAAACCACACTCACCAGTCCGCATACGTTAAAATGGAAAACGACCGGAAAATCATACTTCACATAATTAACTCTGGCTCTCAAATTTTGCTCTTCAGTCAAAATATAATATCATTTTCCGTATCAAGGAGAATCAATCAAGCGGCAAAGCAAAGAAAAACACATTTATTATTACACACATTTATTCAATTTAATTTAAAATTTAAATGTTCCAATTTTGAATCATGCTCTAGTAAAAACATAAACAACAGGCTTCCTATTATTCTATTTCTTGTTGACTTCACCGAAATTCAATATCAGACATTATTAACCTCGCATGCCAAGTATCCAGCTTTTCATATTGATTTAGTTATCAGAATGCAACAAAAGAGTAAACCACTCTCAGCATACGTTAAAATGAAAAACGACCGGAAAATCATACCTCACGTAATTAACTCTGACTCTCAAATTTTGCTCTTCAGTCAAAATATAATATCAGTTTCGGTATCAAGGAGAATCAATCAAGCGGAAAAGCAAAGAAAAAAACATTTATTATTACACACATTTATTCAATTTAATTTAAAATTTAAATATTCCTATTTTTAATCATGCTCTAATGAGAACATAACTACAGGCTTTCTATTAATCCATTTCTTGTTGACTTCACATATAATCAATATCAGACATTATTAACCTCGCATGCCAAGTATCCAGCTTTTCATATTGCTTTAGTTATCAGAAGGAAACAAAACAGGAAACCACTCTCAGCAGTCCGCATACGTTAAAATGGAAAACGACCCGAAAATCATACCTCACATAAGTAGCTCTGGCTCTCAAATTTTGCTCTTCAGTCAAAATATAATATCATTTTCGGTACCAAGGAGAATCAATCAAACGGAAAAGCAATGAAAAGCACATTTATTTTTACACATATTTATTCAATTTAATTTAAAATTTAAATATTCCAATTTTTAATCATGCTCTAATGAACACATAACTACAGGCTTTCTGCTAATCCATTTCTTGTTGACTTCACATATAGTCAATATCAGACATTATTAACCTCCCATGCCAAGTATCCAGCTTTTCACATTGATTTTGTTATCAGAAGCCAACAAAACAGGAAACCACACTCAGCAGTCCGCATACGTTAGAATTGAAAACGGCCGAAAAATCATACCTCACATAATTAGCTCTGGCTCTCAAATTTTGCTCTTCAGTCAGAATATAATATCATTTTCGGTATCAAAGAGAATCAATCAAACGGAAAAGCAATGAAAAACACATTTATTATTACACATATTTTTTTTAATTTAATTTAAAATTTAAATATTCTAAATTTTGATCATACTCTAATTAAAACATAAACTACGGGCTTTCTATCATTCCATTTCTTGTTGACTCCACATATAGTCAATATCAGACATTATTAACCTCGCATGCCAAGTATCCAGTTTTTTACTTGGCTTTAGTTATCAGAATGCAACAAAACCGGAAACCACTCTCAGCAATTCGCATATGTTAAAATGAAAAACGACCGGAAAATCATACCTCACATAATTAGCTCTGGCTCTCAAATTTTCCCCTCCAGACAAATTATAAAATCAGTTTCGGTATCAAGGAGAATCAATCAAGCGGAAAAGCAAAGAAAAACACATTTATTATTACACATATTTATTTAATTTAATTTAAAATTTAAATATTCCAATTTTTGATCATACTCTAATTTAAACATAAACTACAGGCTTTCTATCATTTCATTTCTTGTTGACTTAACATATAGTCAATATCATACATTATTAGCCTCGCATGCCAAGTATCCAGCTTTTTGCTTTGCTCTAGTTATCAGAATGCAACAAAACAGGAAACCACTCTCAGAAGTCCGCATACATTAAAATGGAAAACGACCGGAAAATCATACCTCACATAATTAGCTCTGGCTCTCAAATTTTGCTCTTCAGTCAAAATATAATATCAGTTTCGGTACCAAGAAAAATCAATCAAACGGAAAAGCAATGAAAAGCACATTTATTTTTACACATATTTATTCAATTTAATTTAAAATTTAAATATTCCAATTTTTAATCATGCTCTAATGAACACATAACTACAGGCTTTCTGTTAATCCATTTCTTGTTGATTTCACATATAGTCAATATCAGACATTATTAAATTGGCATGCCAAGTATCCAGCTTTTCACATTGCTTTTGTTATCAGAAGCCAACAAAACAGGAAACCACAGTTATCAGAATGCAACAAAACAGGAAACCACAGTTATCAGAATGCAACAAAACAGGATACCACTCTCAGCATACGTTAAAATGAAAAACGACCGGAAAATCATACACCACATAATTAGCTCTGGCTCTCAAATTTTCCTCTCCAGACCAAATATAAAATCAGTTTTGTTATCAAGGAGAATAAACCAAGCGGAAAAGCAAAGAAAAGCACATTTATTACTACACATGTTTATTCAATTTAATTTAAAATTTAAATATTCCAATTTTTAATCATGCTATAATTTAAAAAAAGTACAGGCTTTCTATTATTTCATTTCTTGTTGACTTCACATATAGTCAATATCGGACATTATTAACCTCGCATGCCAAGTATCCAGCTTTTCATATTGCTTTAGTTATTAGAAGGAAACAAAACAAGAAACCACTCTCAGCAGTCCGCATACGTTAAAATGGAAAACGACCGGAAAATCATACCTCACATAATTAGCTCTGGCTCTCAAATTTTGCTTTTCAGTCAAAATATAATATCATTCTCGGTACCAAGGAGAATCAATCAAGCGGAAAAGCAAAGAAAAACGCATTTATTATTACACATATTAATTCAATTTAATTTAAAATTTAAATATTCCAATTTTTAATCATGCTATAATTTAAAAAAGGACAGGCTTTCTATTATTCCATTTCTTGTTGACTTCACATATAATCAATATCGGACATTATTAACCTCGCATGCCAAGTATCCAGCTTTTCATATTGCTTTAGTTATTAGAAGGAAACAAAACAAGAAACCACTCTCAGCAGTCCGCATACGTTAAAATGGAAAACGACCGGAAAATCATACCTCACATAATTAGCTCTGGCTCTCAAATTTTGCTTTTCAGTCAAAATATAATATCATTATCGGAATCAAGGAGAATCAATCAAACGGAAAAGCAAAGAAAAACTCATTTATTATTACACATATTAATTCAATTTAATTTAAAATTTAAATATTCCAATTTTTAATCATGCTATAATTAAAAAATAAACTACAGGCTTTCTATTAATCCATTTCTTGTTGACTTCACATATAGTCAATATCAAACATTATTAACCTTGCATGCCAAGTATCCAGCTTTTCACATTGCTTTTGTAATCAGAAGCCAACAAAACAGGAAACCACACTCAGCAGTCCGCATACGTTAAAATGGAAAACGACCGAAAAATCATACCTCACCTAATTAGCTTTTGCTCTCAAATTTTGCTCTTCAGTCAGAATATAATATCATTTTCGGTATCAAGGAGAATTATTAAACGGAAAAGCAATGAAAAACACATTTATTATTAGACATATTTATTTAATTTAATTTAAAATTAAATATTCTAATTTTTGATCATGCTCTAATTAAAACATAAACTACAGGCTTTCTATCATTCCATTTCTTGTTGACTTCACATATAGTCAATATCGGACATTATTAACCTTGCATGCCAAGTATCCAGCTTTTTAATTTGCTCTAGTTATCAGACTGCAACAAAACAGGATACCACTCTCACCATACGTTAAAATGAAAAACGACCGGAAAATCATACACCACATAATTAGCTCTGGCTCTCAAATTTTGCTCTTTAGTCCAAATATAAAATCATTTTCGGTACCAAGGAGAATCAATCAAGCGGAAAAGCAATGAAAAGCACATTTACTTTACACATATTTATTGAATTTAATTTAAAATTTATATATTCCAATTTTTAATCGTGTTCTAATGAACACATAACTACAGGCTTTCTATTAATCAATTTTTTGTTGACTTCACATATAGTCAATATCGGACATTATTAACCTCGCATGCCAAGTATCCAGCTTTTCACATTGATTTTGTTATCAGAAGCCAACAAAACAGGAAACCACACTCAGCAGTCCGCATACGTTAAAATGGAAAACGACCGGAAAATCATACTTCACATAATTAACTCTGGCTCTCAAATTTTGCTCTTCAGTCAAAATATAATATCAGTTTCGGTATCAAGGAGAATCAATCAAGAGGCAAAGCAAAGAAAAACACATTTATTATTACACACATTTATTCAATTTAATTTAAAATTTAAATATTTCTATTTTGAATCATGCTCTAGTAAAAACATAAACAACAGGGTTCCTATTATTCTATTTCTTGTTGACTTCACCGATGTTCAATATCAGACATTATTAACCTCGCATGCCAAGTATCCAGCTTTTCATATTGATTTAGTTATCAGAATGCAACAAAACAGTAAACCACTCTCAGCATACGTTAAAATGAAAAACGACCGGAAAATCATACCTCACATAATTAGCTCTGCCTCTCAAATTTTGCTATTTAGTTCAAATAGAAAATCAGTTTCGGTATCAAGGAGAATCAATCAAGCGGAAAAGCAAAGAAAAACACATTTATTATTACACATATTTATTCAATTTAATTTCAAATTTAAATATTCCAATTTTTAATCATGCTCTAATGAAAACATGACTACAGGCATTCTATTATTCCATTTCTTGTTGACTTCACATATAGTCAATATCAGACATTATTAACCTCGCATGCCAAGTATCCAGTTTTTTACTTTGCTTTAGTTATCAGAATGCAAAAAAAAAAAAAAAAAAAAAAAAAAAAAACAGGAAACCACTCTCAGCAGTTCGCATATGTTAAAATGAAAAACGACCGGAAAATCATACCTCACATAATTAGCTCTGGCTCTCAAATTTTCCTCTCCATACCAACTATAAAATCAGTTTCGGTATCAGGGAGAATCAATCAAGCGGAAAAGCAAAGAAAAACACATTTATTATTACACATATTTATTTAATTTAATTTAAAATTTAAATATTCCAATTTTTGATCATACTCTAATTTAAACATAAACTACAGGCTTTCTATCATTCCATTTCTTGTTGACTTCACATATAGTCAATATCGGACATTATTAACCTCACATGCCAAGTATCCAGCTTTTCATATTGCTTTTGTTATCAGAAGCCAACAAAAGAGGAAACCACACTCAGCAGTCCGCATACGTTAAAATGGGAAACGACCGAATAATCATACCTCACATAATTAGCTTTTGCTCTCAAGTTTTCCTCTTCAGTCCAAATATGAAATCAGTTTCGGTATCAAGGAGAATCAATCAAGCGGAAAAGCTATGAAAAACACATTTATTATTACACATATTTTTTCAATTTAATTTAAAATTTAAATATTCCTATTTTTAATCATGCTCTACTGAAAACATAACTACAGGCTTTTTATCATTCCATTTCTTGTTGACTTCACATATAGTCAATATCAGACATTATTAACCTCGCATGCCAAGTTTCCAGCTTTTCATATTGCTTTACTTATCAGAAGGAAACAAAACAGGAAACTACTCTCAGCATACGTTAAAATGAAAAACTACCGGAGAATCATACACCACATAATTATCTCTGTCTCTCAAATTTTTCTCTTCAGTCCAAATATAAAATCATTTTCGGTATCAAGGAGTATCAAGCAAGTGGAAAAGCAGTGAAAAAAACATTTATTCATATTTATTCAATTTAATTTAAAATTTAAATATTCCAATGTTCTTAAGTTACGGTTTGTTCCGACTGAAGTAGGCCCAGGAGCGGATCCAGAACGGACTTCTAGAGAGGGGCGTTAGGTTGTAATACTGCTACTTAGATTTACTTTTAAACAGCTCCAAACTCTGGGATGGGTTTTATTTATATATAAAATATGAAAAACACTTTCTTTTTGTGGGGACGAGCGATGGCCCCGATAGCAGCCCTGGCAGCTTATAACTCCGAAAGCAAGCATTTGTGCACCCAGGTTGATCTATACTTTTCTTCTTCTCTTGGTGTCAAGACTCAACTCCCAAAATTTTTCGGTGTCGTTTTGATTCAACCTGTATAAATCAAAAGACCACATAGTCACTGACTAATACTCTAAATAGGAGACACCCGTTTGTTCATATAAATTGAATTTAACTTTACCTTCAACAGTGCTGTTAAATGAAACTTTAACCTACATGTGATCTGAATCACTCGAGATTGTACCGCCGGATGGCGTCGTGCCATGGAAAATCAGCGCCCGGGGCGAAATATACGACGGCGCCCCCTAGTATATATGAGTGAGGTCGACAGACCAGCCGCAAAGCGTAAGGGGAAGCATTGGACGAAAAACCTAAAGATATTATCTCATTGTTTTTAAACATACGTAGTAAAACACAATGATATTCTTGTATTGTTTTTCACTGTAAGAAAAAGATGAAAAAAAATGAAAAATTTAAAATAAAAGACAAATAAAACAGGTCCATTATGGTATGTGAATAGTGGCAAAAGTTACAAACCTCCCTTTTCATTCTGCGCCTTTCGTTTCACAGCAACTTCCACTATAATAATTGACACGCGCCAAACACGCCACTCCATTTCCTTTCCTCACGTATAATACAGTTTTTTTCTCTCTCTCTCTCTCTTTTATACACTTTCAGAAATTCACAGGCTCGGTTGCTGTCTTCCCTGAAACCACAAAACAACATTCAAATAACCTCAACCGACAACCCGCCCGCTGTGACAACCCATCCGTCAATCTTGTATCAAGATTTATGATGGTCTTTTCCTTTTTATTTCTTTCTGTTAGCTTTTTAAAATCCTTTTTTCAACACAATTTTCATTGACTTTCCCGTTGCCCGAAACAGGAGCAATGTAACACAATAATCATAATCGTCTCCCCTGAACGCTTATCGAATACTTTAGGAATAGAATAATAAACGCTATATTAATAGTACAGTAAATATTGACTATAGCGAAATGTACTGTAATAGACCCCATTTCAAATTTTGATATGCAGGAGAAATCAGGTTTCCTTGTCTCTCCTCGTATTTTTTTCAAGTTACGCCTCGTCTCACTTTGAAGTTTTTTTTTTCTCTGGTTTCGATTATCGAAAGGAGGTCCTCAACCCGTGGACATACAAAATTTATGACCTCAATTTATGACCTATGCATAAAGATCTGAAGTTTTATAGAACGACTTTGTCCGTCCGTTCGTCTCCCGTTATGTTTCAGAGCAACACCGGTAAGAGATATAGAGAGGAGGTCAGGGTTGGATCCAGGACAGACTTCTGGGGGGTGTTGTAATACTGTATAGCTACTTTTAAGAGCTCCAAACTATGGGATGGGCTTTATTTATATATAAAATAAGCAAGTTTCCTCTTCTGGGGGAGAAGACGCCCCGATCGCCCCCCTGGATACGCCGCTGGAAGAGATACTTCACCATCGATTAAGCTTCACAGAAACAGGTTGGCTCAGCATTACTGGTTTGAATATTTATCAATTATCATTATAGAACAAAAATTATAATAGACAGCGAAAAACATTTTTCTGCAATCGATTCTGGGCAGTGTTGGGTAAGTTACTTGTAAAAATGTAATGCGTTACAAGTTACTTTACTTTCCTTTAAAATGTCACGCTTTACTTGTCCCCAAAAAGTAACTGTTACCCTACTTCCAAAGTAACGCGTTATTTTTAGGCACGAAAGAGTCATTTCCATTTTCCACTTAGACCCCACCGCCACACAACTGTACAGAAACTTTACATTGACTAATCAACGTAGCTTTCCGTACGGAAGACAAATGCAACATAATTATCAAGTTGAGTTAACGCTTTCAAAAATGTTGCATGCTGAATTTAACAAGAAACGCAGTTCCTAGGAAGTTTCCAAGAGACGATATCAAGGCACATCCAATGGATCTAGAGCAAGGGGGAACGGTCAGAATGGCAGAAGGGCAAAATGGCAGGGTACATAATGGCAGGAATTAATGGTAGGAGAACGAAATGGCACGCGGACGAAATGGCAGGAGGACATTAAGGCAGAAAGTATAATTTGAATTCTCGGGTTTTAAACTATTTTGTTTCTTACTTGGTAAATGAAGATTTCGGCATAAATTTTTGATTTATTCATCATGTTCCAAAATTCGAACTGCTAATAATATTTCAATTCTGAGAATTCTGATGTAAGAATTAAGAGAGTGCCATCAAGATTTCCACCGGAAATTTGGATTTCTGATGAGGCAACTTTGTCTAAGAATCCTCGCACAAATAACTTATGATAGGGGTGGAATCTTAAGTATTTCCATTTGGTTGCACATAACCACCCAACGGTATGGAAATTCATACAAAGCCTACAGAAAGAGAATTCCACCGTTCATTCTACCATTTCCTAGTGCGAAAGAGGACAATACCCCGTCAAGAAAACTAAAAAGGTTTATGTTGATCTGCAGCATAGATTGAGGAACCTGTGTGTTGATTATTACACAAACAAAAGATCTTTTGAGGAATTCTTTCGGGGAATTACTCACAACTTTAAATTAACGACAATGTGAGTAGTTAGTCATTCTTATGATTGCAAATTGTTTTTGTAGTCTATTTTACGGTTTATTTTATTCCGACACTTTCTAAGAGACCACCACTTTTACGATACTTTTTCGATACGAGACAAACACAAACTTTGTCTCCTAGACTATTGTCATGGTCTGTATATGAGTAACTTAAGACACAATCTATGCTACATTTGCGAACTGTTCTCTCGGGATTACAGTAAATTTGATTCAAATGCAAAGTTTTCAGCGGCCCAATGCATATTTTACTAATTTTAACGGCCCATATGTAATTTGCATATTTATGGGCCTTCATATATCCGAAATTCAATCATACACTACTATAACGCTTGGTAACAAAATTGTTTTATACTAGTTTCTTTAGATGGAACTGGACATGAGTGTGGGTATATACAAAACAAATTGGATCAAGTATTGGATCAAAGAATTGTTGTGAATGAATATTAGTCTAGTAGTATACTGAGTAAATAGGCAGAACGATATTGAGAAGAAATTTATCGTATAAGCACAACAGTGGCTTGTGATTGAAGAGGACAAAATTATGTATTATGTATTATGTCAGAAATAAGATAAAGTATGGATAATGATAATATATTGTAGATATTCACTATTATTATTATTATTATAATAATAATAATAATAATAATAATAATTTCAGCACGCAAAGTGTTACACGTGTAAATATTCCGTGAAAGCAGAGAAATGAACTTGTTTTTCCGATTGCCTTTGTAAATAGCTGTGGGATTCTTCCTGTTATTTGAGGAGTGTCTGCAAATTTTGACTATCATAGCTTTGCTCAAATAAATAACACACTGCCGCAGAAAAGTAATATTGTTCTTCTCCTATTTTTATTGCCTACTATAAAAAAGGAAAGAGCTTAAAACTATTCAGTGAAGAAAAGTCTGAACCTTTGTAGGGACCTCTGATTACAGATTCCGTTTGGTGGTAACTTGTTTACTTGCAGAGTTGGAGGGCTGTTGAACAATAAACCACACGCGTTTAGTTGAAGTCCAGTATCAATCTGTAAGAAAGTTTGCCTCCAATGAATAAAATAAAAAAGAATTTCCGGCCATACAAAATATTAAGAAGCGAAATAAACACTATATTTACCATGATATGTGGGGGGCGCGGAAGCTCAGTGCTAGAGCGATCACCTCCGGTGTTTCGGGTCCCTGGTTCGATCCCAGCTCGCACCGTGTTGACTTTGTGGTGGAAAAACACGGTGCTCGTGGGTTGTTTCGGGGATCTCCAGTTTCATCCCACTTTCTTCATTCCACCATTTCACTCATCTCTTATCATCACTGTCTCCTTTAGCCTAACCGGCATAACCGAGGGACATAAAACTTAAGGATTTCATTTCATTTTTACCATTGTATGATAGGATTTAGCGAACATCATGATAATTGTCACTTCTGATGAAATTAAGTTATTAGGTGGACTGGATTGGTATTAAACCACAAGGGAAACTTGTTTGTTATGTGTCATTGTATCGAATTGCATAGGAATGATGAACTTCCTTTTCATACTTACTCGAAAGTCAGAAAATGTGGTATACAAAGGGTGTTAATGAACTATACCAACAAACTGTAAGATGTGATACCTTACAACAAAATAAGATAAAAAGTTCATATGGGTATCTGGGGAAAATGCCATAATTTCAGAGCTAGGGCTGCCCATAATTGCGAAAAAGCCTAATATCAACAGGCCCTATTTCAAATTCCAGAAACTGTGGAATGTGGATAGTGGTCATTATCAGCGTAAAGGAAGTCACTCATATGTTAAGGATCTTCAGTAGCACGGTTTCTCGTACTCGGGGAAACGCATGGTGCAATGTTTTCATTCACGCTTATAAGTGAATAACACGTGAAATATACCGTGACGAAATACATAGCATCACACATTATTCAGAACACAAAAAAACAGTTTGTATCCTGTTTTGTATCTAACTATTTTGTATCCTCCTTGAAATCAGGGTATATCTGAAAACTCTATTGAGAGCATATCTAAGAATTACACCCTGTAAGGAATACTCCGTAATAGTGTTGTAAATTCCTGGTGGAAAAAACGGAAATTTTGGGTTTAAAAAAACGGTTTTCTACAGCTTTCCTTCCCGAACTTGGAAAAATCCGTAAAAATTGGGAAACATTGAAATTTTCAATATTTTACTACATTATGTTTTTAAAATGAAAACTATTTTATATTTACTAATTTTCAGTTAAGATCATTGAGTAGTTTTGTTGCTTGTATTAGAATAGGGAACTTTAGTGTCAACAAATATATTTGTACCACTCCTTTAAAGTTAGCAGCGTGGTAGAATGGAGTTATGGCTACAAAACATCCTAAAATATAATCCTAATTAGATTAATTAATATAGACAGATTTAAATTAACTTCAGTAATCTTATAAAGTTACCGTTTCATGGCGGGAAAGTGTTAAATAACAGGCCAGAATCAGTTTGGTTAATACCAGTATCTTAAAATATATATATTATGGAGATACGTGTTATCCTCGTGCTGTGTAAAATTTTCGGAAAATTTCAACCCATTAGAAAAAAATCTTTTGTTCGGAAATATTGGTAAAACCCGGAAAATCGAAACAAATTTTTGTTCGCCTGATGCTAATCTTATTTGCTGTAACATGTCTGTAGCATATATGTATACAATATATTTCGCTAGCAGGAAAAATACTTAAAGCAACAGTTTTTCATTTTACTTTTCAGTTTTCTGATAAAATAATCCTTCTTTATTATTTGTATATCTTTCGAACAACTTAAAAAAAATAGATGATCATATTTACATATACACACATACACAGCAAAAGTGCGTAAATTTGAGCAGTGACAAATACATTAAAGAAATTAACATATGAAATTTCCGTTCGTTATTATTAAAGCCTAGCATAATATCCTTTTTCGCACGGGAACAATACGTTTCACTTTGGACAAAAAGGGCACCAAAACTGTCACCAATGAACTTAGGGACATCAAAAACTATGATTTCGACATGAGTATCAGTCATTTTCAATTACTTTTACATGTCATTTTCCCCTTTTAGAAGTAAAAAATGGGGGCTCAATTTGGATTTAAACGGCATCGGAAATATCACTCTTCATCTCAGCCACTCCGAAAACTATGGATACGACATTAATATTGGCCACTTTTTTTCAATTTTTATATATCCACCCCTTCTGCCTCCCCCAAGTTTTGGCGCTGAATTTGGATTTAAACATCATCGCAAATGTCACTGCTCATCTGAACAACATTTGGCTTCTTAGCAATTTTGACAGCTCTAGCTCTCAAACTATGCACTTTTTGCCATAGGTCCATATGAACTTTATCTCTTATTTTGATGTGAGGTATCACTTCTTACAGTTTGTCGGTATAGTTTATTAACACCATACATATACATATATATATATATATATATATATATATATATATATATATATATATATATATATATATATATATATATATATATAGACTGTTCCATAATTCGTGTAATTTTCTACAGCACTGGAAGAAGATGATGTTTACAAACTATTTACGTGTAATTTGTCACTCTTATTAAAAAAATATCTGAATGTTTCGAATTTCTATAGGAAATAAGAGAATATTGCTTTTTAGCCCCTCTTTTACGGGTGTAAACACGAAAGTTCATTTTCCTTATGGCAGATTCAATGTTAAACTTTGGAGGCAGCATTCTCCAATAATTATTCGTTAAGATTTTGGGGCAAATGAGTTGTATTTGTTACAGAACACTCATTCACGAAGCTAGTAAAGCCACCTCAAACATTATTTTGTGAAGATCCCCCTTTTGGGGGGCAAGGGGCGTAAAAAAGGTGGTGGATGATGTGTTACCAAAATCCAAATATTTATTTTCGGAATGCCAGTAAGCGTCAGATTAATCACAAATGTCACAGAATTAGTGCTCCAATGCTCCTTACATGTAAGAGTGACTGATAATGGGGTTACAGCCCCCTTTCAAAAATAATATCTTTCGTAGGGACATACGAAAAGCAGGCATTTTTTTTTAATTAACGTGAAATTTGTCGTCATTGTAGACAAAAAGTATGCGTTTTTCAAATCTGGAATGTTATTTTGGTAACGCACCGCCTAAGGGGGGCACAGGGGGCGAAGCATTAGAAGATGGATCTGTATAAAAATTCAAAATTATGTTCCGGAATTGCCAGTGAGCGTTAGATTTTTCACAACTGTCCCAGAATTAATATTCTAATGTTCCTTGAATGTGCCAGTGACTTATATGGGGCTATAGCCCCCTTTCAAAAATAAACAAATCACCATAAAATCTCCACAATCCTTAGTAGGGACATATGAGACGAAGGCATTCTTTGTTAATTAATGTGAAATTTGCTTCGTTGTAGCAAAAAGCTATGCATTTTTCACATCAGGAATATTATTTTTGTAATGTACCGCCTTAGGTGGGGCACAGGTGGGGAAGCATAAGTTGTGGATCTTTATAAAAATTCCAAATTTTATTTTGGAAAATCCATTGTATGTAAGATTTATCACAAATAATACAAAATTAATATTCCGAAATTCCTTGTATGTGCCATTGACTGATATTGAGATGCAGCCCCCCTTCCAAAAATCACATTAAAAATTCCCGATAAATATCCTTAGCAGGGACATACGGAAGAAGCTATAATTTGTCAATTAATGTGAAATTTGGCTTTCTGATAGTAACAATCTGGAATATTATTTTGGTAACAGGAGGCACAGGGCACACGGTGGGTAATTTGGTACCTTTGAGGGTCATAAGGGGGTTACTGAAATTCCAAATTTTATATTGATACTGCTCATGAGTGTCAAATTAGTTGCAAGATGCACAGAATTAATGTTCCATACTACTTTTATGTACCAGTGACTAATATGGGACTACAGCTCTCTTTGAAAATCATCATAAATTCAATATGATTGTTCTTACCCAAAGACCTAATGGCAGAATCATTTCTTTTTAAATAATTAATGTAAAATTTGGCATTATTTTAGAAAAAAATGTTTGTTTATAAGAATTGTTAAGTGACAATAAGATAATACCCATGTGTAGATTTCTTTTAGGGGCATTGACTCAGAATTTCTTTTGCCTAATGAGAGTGTCAATGTGAAATATTGAAAGCAGTTTTCTCCAATTAATTGTAGGAATTTTGCAGTAAATTTGCATTTTTATTTAGAAAATACAATAACACTTTTTCGCTTGTACCTATGATGGTGCATGCGTCTGGAATTTTATTACGGCCATTCCTTCTTATATTGGGTACCAGTAGCGACATGAAAAATTCCAACTTTTCGTTATTTGTGTTATTGGCGGTAGCGTAAAAATAATCACTAATATCACAGAATTTACGCTCAGAAGCTATTTCCATGTGCCGGTGGTCCTTGTGGGGCTACAACTTCCCCTTTCCGGTCCCAAAATCACTTTGAAAACCACAATAAATATCCACGCCACCTTTTTATACGACTACAACTATAAATCTATAAGTTTGGGGAATGACTTCTTTCTAAGGGGTGAATTGTCGAATGGCCATCAAATAGTCCAGATCTTCCTCCATGAATTTTTTTTTTTTTGTGGAGATTCCTTTAAAAAGTTCTATCAAAAATCATGTAACAAGGGCGCCCATCAGGGTAGGGGCAAGGTGGGGCGCTCGCCTCCCCCCGTTTAGAGGAAATTGTGCTTCGGAAGATGGAAAACCCAATAGATATTTTAGAATAGTTACTGCAAAAATTGAGACTACATTTGAAATGTCGCTTATATTGCACCCTCTTGGAAACCATAACATGGGCGCCCTTGTAGATGACTTAAAGAATTGTCCAGAGCGTAGAGATGATCATTCCAGATATATTGTACAAGGTGTTCACAGTGGCTTTAGGAGATCGCATTAATTCATGTCTTGTTCGTTCACGAGAGCGTGCTGAATAAAAGTTAGTTCATTTTATCTGTCTTACACTCAGATTAATGAAATCTTTAAACAATTTAGTTACTGACAACTGAGCAAAAAAAAAAAAAAAAAAAAAAAAAAAATTTAAGAAGGACTAATATGTTTTCTTTGGTTTATGGTATAGCCTTACTCAACTTTATCCTTATTCCTCGCGAGACATTTGTTTTTAGTACAACCATTTGTCCATAGTATTCGATTTCCTGACGTGCTCACATGTACAGTACACGAGAAAGCTACTGCGCGGAAAGTGGGATCATACAGTTATTGTGTAAGAAGCAGAGCCGTAGCTAAGGGGGAGCCAGCGGGGCGCCCGCCCCGGGCGCTGATAGCAAGGGGGCGCCGAACAAGCAAGGAGAAAGAAAAAGAGATTTTGGACATGAGTAAAAGACAAGTCGCCCCCAGAATGTATTGGAGCCCTGTTAGATCAATATTGCTGTCGGTTATCAATGAAATACGTAGATTTCTTAAAAATTTTCTTGCTCGCTTCGCTCGCAATCCAAGAGTTTAAATAAGTTACAACAATTATTTACTTATTACATAAACAGTTATTATAGATGATTTCTTAATGACGTGTGATATAGAAAATGCCCAGTGTACGCAGGAGCATTTTAAAAATCAGAAACGAGCAAAGTTGTGTTCGGCGTTTTGAAAGTGATGAGTTTGTTTAGTTCAAAACTTTTTTCTAGCCAATCGGATTAATCACGACGCACAGTGGGGCCAAAGCACTGAATTCTTGGCAAAAATAAGTATTCGCAATATGAATCAGAAAATTGAAAGAAAACCAATTAGTTCGGTATGTGCAGTGGCTACAATAATGTTATTTCGACATTATTTCATCAAAAACATAGAGTTTTACATCATAAAAGGAAATATTCCTTATATTCGCGCCTAAATTATATAACAGATTATATGATTGGCATAAACAAACGAGTGGGCAATATGCTTTGATTTGGCAATTTACGATTGGCTTACATTCTTAGGCATGAAAGGAAAAAAAGTGTACTTATTCATTTTACAACTGAAGAGTAATAAAATTGAAGAAAAGTTCTTGCTTCTCAAAATTATTTCAAAGTTGTGGAGGATTCGTTATGACAATGAAGATGCAAGGATGCTTCAATACATAAAAATTATCTCATCACAAGTTCTCGATATGAATATATTATCAGATATATTAAACATATTATCATTTACAAGCATCAGTAACCTGTTCAGGTTGTTTCATATATTGCATCGTGCATTATGTGAGCTCATTTCAGGGCTTGATTGGAACACTCTGAACTGGAGCGAACGGAGGCTCATTACAGTTGATTCCAATGTCACTTCTGCGCACGCATCACAAAAAACACAATACTGAGTTGATTAACACCATTTTTAATCTGCTTCTACATATTGGTCCATAGATTGTTTAGCAAACATTGGCGTTTCCAAATGTCGCCACCATTAATCAATATGTTTGACTAGAGTTTAGTTCTGTTGGTGAATGCCAGAGAAGTATGACTAGATGTTGGAAACAAGATGGGTCCTGGGGGCGAAGCCCCTAACGCGGTCTGGGGGCAAAATTTCCAGAATCGACCTATATTCAACTTTGTCACTACGTGCATGGGGAACACACGTCTAATAACCTAACACTTGTTCTCACATTCATCCCAGCTCAATTTCAAAGCAACATTGCATCCAGAATGCGGTTTTCTTCAAACATTTTCATGCGCTATATTTCCCAAAAGTGCAAATATGTGCAGGTTTTCTTTTTGCATACAGTAAGAACAGCTTCCGCTAAGACATATAAAAAATTCAGACATATTTTCTACTAAAATGCCATTCTATCGTTTGACCATAGTTTATATGCTTTCAGTACCACAGCATTTTCCAAATATGATATTAAGTAGGGGATTATCATAGGGATATGATAATGATATTAGCATCATTCCAAATATGATTATTGACTACACATCACATCAACATTCTAAATATACAAAACGATACATACATGTCGGTCGTGTCACCATGTTTACCAGCCACTGAATATCTACACGCAATGTAGGAATAGTTGCATTCAAAGTCAATTTCCTATCTTCTGTCACTAAGCAGCGCCTCTCCGGCTTCGGCAGATAACCAAATTTACACGTCCCATGAGTTCATTGTGAACTGCTATCACTTCTTTTCCTGTGCACTATCTTATGTGTACACTATTAAGGTTTCATTATAACAAATTATATCGAGTCAATCTTTTACTTCATTTTTCAAGTTTTTGCTAAGAATTACCTGGCCACACTGTGCGACGGTGAGAATGAAGGTATGAAAATGAGAAGAATGAAGAGACACATTCAAGCTGCTGTTCGCGCGGGAATATTAAAAATAAAGGTAAATGGGGTGAACAAATAACATTTTCGAACTTCAAGCAGTTGTGGAATAGGTGCTTAAGGATCAGAACTTAGCCCAACGAAGTTCGACTTTTTCAGACACTAATCACTACCAATGATTTATTTTTCAATTCCATTGACATATCAAATGCTTCCAATTTGGAGGAATTTATTGGGGTCATTTTTTCATCAACTATTTTTGTATCGCCAGCATATTATTTTGTGCATACGTGTCTAGTTGTGTGATGTTTTTATCTATCTACATACATACAAAACGTAAGTACACACACATTCTTTATACATGCACGTGTTAGTGTATTTTAATATGTTAATCAATAATAAGTATCTTAAATTCGGAACTTTCATTCATTAAGAAATTAAGTAATTACTATAATTTCAGACATATGTAGTAGCCAAAGTATATTTTGGATTTTAAGTACAAACATTGAACATATTCTTCACCTCCATCGATCAATACTTAGAAATTCACAAAGAAGGCTTCTTCTGAATTTCCATTACATTTCACAAAATATTTTTACCGTAAAATGATCGAAATTAAAATGTTATTGACGTGGTCACATACAGAATAAAATTAAAAAGTTTACAATTATTGCTGGAAATTAATACTGTCACCCATTTCGAACAATTTAAAAGCACATAGTTTCTAATGTATTGAAATTTCATTTCTTATCAATAGTATGAAACGTTGTAAATAGTAGTAACTTTCCATAACTGTTTTTCTAGTAAATCTGTATACAACCAAAGGTAGTTTTGTCAAGTTTAACAAAAAGTCCAAAATAAGACTCTTGAAAACAGATCTTATTTGAAAAAAGGATACATAATGATCGTTTTTGGTTGTTGCAATGGTCTTTCCAACAAAATTAATAAAAATTCAGCGTAGCATAACAACAAAAGCTGTTTTTCTTATATATATATATATATATATATATATATATATATATATATATATATATATATATATATATATATATATATATATATATATATATATAGAGAGAGAGAGAGAGAGAGAGAGAGAGAGAGAGAATGATCAATGAAAATTTGTGACAGCTGAGGGTAAGGGTCGGCCCTTTTCAACAACAACATGTTTATGACATTTTTCTCACGGTTTAAATAAAGAGTTTGAAGATTGCTGTGTGCGTTCAATTTCATTAGTGAAAGCAAAAGAAAACAATGAAAATTTTGATCTTCTTTCATACCAGTTTTATTTTTTTCAGGATATGTACACGTGTAAAAAATTCGAATGAAAATGTCTTTATCTTCATAAAGATAGTTATAGTGCAGATGAACGCAAATGTCGCTTTATTATAACCTTTTCCTTTCTCGAAATATGATTTTGGATCCAAAGAAATAGCCCCCTCTCTCCTGACTATATGATTAGCTTGCACCCCGGGAGGTGCTCATCTAGTTCGGTTCAGTATTGTAATTACTCTCTGATTTTGAGAAACGATATGGTTCATTACCACACTTAGCAAAAGCTCATATATATATATATATATATATATATATATATATATATATATATATATATATATAATAATAATAACAATAACAATTAAAACTAGTTTCTTATGAATTATCTTGACTATATAATGAAAAAAAAAGGATAAACATACTTCATTGCAGTCATAAAATTACATTCATTCATTTAAACTAATGTAAAAGAATGTTATTAATTATCTCTATTAACATTACATTCAAACTTAAAAAAACACTCAATGCGATTTTTACGGGCGATCAGTGTTTCTGTTATAGGGATGGTATCGAGACTAGACTTTGTACAGTCTCGATCTCATCTCGGTTGATAAATAATGCATCGAAAAATTGTGTTTTCTTTGTATATTAGGGGTGGCTAAATTTTTGAACAGCATCTAAATCGAGTTTTCGTATTTTATACGGAATAACCACACCATACTGACTTAAGTGATACTTTGGGTTTGGCTAGACTATATGTAGTTCTTCATATATAAGGCGTACAAGGAAATTTATCATGGCAACATATTTGATCTTTTGATCCCAAATAGAAAAGAATGTACATATTAATATACGTAAGTACTATATTCGTTTTTATTGTTTTGCAATTAGTACTATGATAGATGAATATCTAAATTAAACGACAAGTTACTGGGAGAACTTTTTATTCTTTACTTATGAAAGATACTACGGTAACTAATTGTATACTGCAATGAAAGTTATTGTTTACTGGTATTTTCTATGTTGGCCGATGATAACCATTATTATTTCATCACACATCATCAAAAGTTTATGATCAGAGGAAATGTAAGCCCTGGGAAGTGTCTTGGCGTTCGTAAATATATTCCGTTACCTATACTAAATTATGATATAATCTATATGATATCTTTGACCGTCTGTTGAGGATTTCCATATATATGTTGTATTGTGCTGATTGCATTACGTGTTGCTAAAAGGTAGGCAATTTTAAAATCAGGAATCATACAAATACTACCAGTTGGGAATCGCATACTCGTATTTACCTTATAGTGGCGAAGCTAGTAGGAAGATTATACATAGAATGTAACTTATTAATTCAAGTAAATATATTTAGTGTATATACACAAAGTTTCGTCAGCATGAATTTACATGTATATGGATATATAACCCTTAAGGACTTTGTTAATCAAAATAAGGTCACCATGCGTTATGTACAGCAGTGAAACATGGAAAAAAATGTATTTGTAACTAAATGTTGTTAGCCAGAAGTTTCATATTCTTTTCGAACTCTCAGACTATATAGACATGAACTAAAGGCTTAATGAAGGTCCCTAACCAGCTACATTCGCACAGAGATTAAATACAATCTAAGTTTGATTTAAATTTAGTGTTCCGTTCAGCAGCACGCTATATGGGACGTCGACGTACAGTTTAACGTTGGATATGACTAACATGACCTCACGGCAAAAATAGAACCTGCATCTCCCACGCCAAAATCGCATACGCTATTCAGATAGCCAAGAGTGAGTTTCCCTTTCCAGCGAAAGATTGGATCATGGGTCAACATTTGCGAGTGAGTTGTAGGTCAACAGGGCGTGAACAACTGCGACCCACTACTTCCCGTTACCCACTGTGACCCACTGACGCACTCCGATCCACCAATGCACTCTGATCCACCATGACTCACAAACCCAAAATGGACTACTACGATCCAGCGACCGTAACACTTACAAGTATATTGTATACATAGTCTGAACATTAGTAAATTTGTCTACGTTTTACTATCAAGGCCTTCGTTTTTCTTCATTCTTCATTCGTTTCTATTTACTTAACTGAGATGAGTGTATGTAAGTGAAATAGAACTTTAGTTACATTTAAGTATAGCTATTGGTAATTGTACTAATAACAATAGGACTTACTGCTTGACTTTTGAGACAGTATGTGTTTTTGAATGAAATCTTACAGTTTTATGTCCCACGATTATGTCGAGCAGACTAAATCAGGCGGTGAAGATGAGAAATCGAAGGAAGTAGTGGAATAGGAAACGGTAGAAACCCAAGAAAACCCACGCACATGGTGTTTGTCCACCAAAAAGTTAACTTGGCGCCAGTGACTTGTTTTTAAATGAGCTGACGACTTGAATATATATATATATATATATATATATATAGATATAGATATAGATATAGATAGATAGATAGATAGATAGATAGATAGATAGATATGGGGTCTAGGTCGGATCCAGGATTTTCTGACGGGGTGCACATAGGCGGACTGGGAGTAAAAGGGGCCACACGGAGAATGATGCTTAAGGGTCTTAATGAAGACCGCGTTGGTCCATGGTGGCCTTTTAGAAATGAACCCTTAGCTAGGGACTTGGATGGCTAAATCCCCGCATCCACGAAATGTAAAGTTGTGTATGCTTATCTATAGGCAAGTATTATGTCGCTTTCTTAATTTTCTACAGTATGAACATCTTTGCAATGTATCGTACATGTCCCTTGAAACCAGCGACTTTTCCTATTGAAAGAAATCTAAATATGATGCGATTCCATCTTAAACATGATGGGGAATTTAATGTTCATGAATAATGCATGCAAAGGAGTGAATAAGTTATAATAAACTTAATTTTAAGCCTAAAATAATAGTGTATCGTTGTAGATTTGTTTTCATGATATAGGAATGAAGAACATTGATTAACCATCTAATTATGGAGGTGAGAAATAAGAAAGTAACATTTTGAAAACACAGAAAGTGTAGATAATTGGTTTTTAAACTTTTTTGAAACACCACGTAAAATTTTATAATTAACTTCTTGTGGAATTCATATAAACTTACACTAATTAAATTGGAACATTAGTAGAATATATTAGCATTACAGCAAAAAATATTTTTTCCACTAACAGCAATTAGGAATCACCCTCTCAAACTCAAGAAAGAACAACGAAACGAACAAAACTAACTTTTGATGTAAAAATTAGCATACTTATTTACTACTTACAGATGATAGCGCATTTATCAGTCATGTATTTGATGCATTTCTTATAAAATACGTGAGTAATGAAGTTCATTTATCAAACCAACTTTTACAGCAGCACTTTTCTAAATACAGTGGAAACATATATGTTATACCTTAGTGGCAACACAAGTAACACTGCTTACACGGATGATTTTCGTTGCATATCTTATAAGACTTGCTTCTGAAAAAGAGGTGATGCATTTCTTAGGTTCACTTTCGCCCTCCGAGGCACTACACTTATTAGAACTGTCGCATTCTGCAACATCTACATCGGCTATGACTGTATGTCAGTATAGTCTTTAATATTTGATTTATCATATCAATCAAGTAGTTTTCGAAAGTTTTTTTTTCTTAATTTAACCAAAATTCAACAACTTAGTATTCAAATTTTCATGCTCAACTAAACATGTTCCCCCGTCCGATGCAAAGCACTTGGAGCACCTTCATATAGTAAAGTATTAAATCGGCGAGGATCAAGACAAGAAGCATCAAAGATTAATTTTTGGTTGTTTGTAAATCTATCCTTTAATCAGACGTGGATTTGTATTCCAGTGCCAACACCCCGAAATGGGACCTTGTTAATATTCGTGCACTATTGTTACTTATACCGAACTAGAAACCCCATCTTGCTATCCCAATTCCTCTTTGTGGACTCGCACTTTGAAAAAAAAAATAAATTGCATCAGCAATGAAGACCTCCTTCTAGCCGAGGTTTGTAAACCAGTAATAATAATAATAATAATAATAATAATAATAATAATAATAATAATAATAATAATAATAATAATAATAAATCATAAGATAAAAACTAAAGATTTGCAAGAAAAGAGTGATGTGTTTCCATTTGGGTCTACTATTTCCCGTGTACTTTACATATAAAAATAAATTGTACCAATCTAATGCCCTGTTAATTACCACAGCTTTCTAATATGTTTATTACTTTTTGATAAGAACATGTAGAATATTCCATGAAAATCATCCTACATTAAGGCAATCGTTTTAGACATGGAGTTGGAAACGCCAGTTATGTAGTTGGAAAGAACCGGGTTTCATGAGCACAGCGGTTATGTTATAAATCGGTCCCGTGACCTGAAAACAAAGAAATCGGGGCCCACGTGTTAATTCTGTTCGATATGAAAAAAAAAACTCTTTCTCCTTTCGCTGACATCATAGGTACAATTAATATTAATTTCAGAAGCTTTGTAGATTCGCAAAATAAATTTTCTAGATTGTTGCGAACAATTCATTAAAGCAAACCAAGTTATTGACAGTGATTCAAATTCCCCTACAGCGTAGATTGAAGACAGTTCGTGGCATATGTTAGTGTTATAAAAAATGTGAATTGATCACACTTTATTCAGAATTTATCTAGGAAGATTTAAAACAAATTGTGGAAATGTATCTAAGGCAAGCAACATTGCTGCGATAAGATGTATTGTGGAATCCTGGCTACGTCCCTGCCAGCACGATCCTAAGAGGGTGGATATGTTGAAAGAACAGACGATATGCTCGTTCCCAACAGGAGAGAAGGGTTATTATGTTATGTATACTTAGCAATTATCTTCTCTGATGTATGTATTTAGTAATGTTATCATGTAATTGTATGTGTGACACTGCTCCAGTGTACAATGATTATTTTAAATTGTCATGACAAGCTTTTCTGTATTCATACACTGGAAAAGTTCTAGGTTCGATTCCCGGAGGGAGTTCATGTGGTTCGGATTACACGTTAATCAGTAGGTTCACGTCTCATATAGTCTCACAGCTAAAAGGGACGTTAAACTTAAAATAAATTCTTTTTAACTATCTTCATTTCTGTCATCTAGACTGTGGCAGCACCTATCAGCGGTGTCTGCGCTACCAGTTATTACAATGACATAATAACATATTGAGACGATTAAAAATGTTTCTGTTTACTCTCAATATATTGTTTATCGGAGTATCTGATATGAAAATAAATCAAAAATACTGGAGAAATAGATGACCTACTCCGCTCCACACTAGCATTCATATGTGAAAAGTTACAGTCAATTATACTGTATATTAACGTTGTATTTTTTGTTGTTGGTTTGCACAAGAATGTAGACCACACATGTGCATTGCCCCAGGGGTTGGTGCTTTTCCAGAAAGTTGCAGGTTTGGTGAGAGACGCTTTACCTCTTTTGTCTAGTGGCAAGAAAGTTTTTAGGGACTGACTAGTGGGAAAGGGTTGAGAATGAGCAACAATAGACAACACCACTAAGGTTGTTGTTCTCTTCTTTTGAGGTTTAGTCTCAGTGTGTCCGTTGAAAAGTCTGCAGCTGATTCTTCCAGTCCAGAAGACTGTTGAGAAGAAGGAATATGTTTCAGTAGTTAGTGTCAATGAAAATTCTAGAGTTAGTTCGTGGAGTAAACGATAGTAACAAAAGTAGTGAACTTCGATTTTACGTGTTTCGGACGATATATAAGATGCTAACTAGAAGTTATTATTATTATTATTATCCTGAATATTATCGTTGGTTTTGTTGTATTTTTACGCATCATATACTAAGATTTTGCTATATTGACTGTGTTAACAGTATTGTACCTCAGCTCGTCTCGAGTTACTTTTCGAGACAACGAGAACTTAACATTCGAGATGGTCTCAGCAGGGTGTAGTTACATAGTGAAACAGGAAAAGTGTTTGTGATATAAATAATTCATAATCGGCTACAGCCTTAATTTAAACGTAGTTTGATTTGTAACTACACCACTTTCTGAAATTCGAGACAACCATGGTATGCCAGCACCTCTCTTCTTAGGAGAGACTAGTTTTTCTTCGAGACTAGTTTTTTGGGATGCAGTAACCCCCCGTAGCTCTGAGAGGGCCCCCCGGAGCAGACCAAAATTACACGTCTATAATTTAATAAGAAATATAATATTATCAGCAGTGCCCCTCACGGAATACTATGTGTGCCCCACGGAACATTGTTTCAGAAAGACACAGTGGTACAGACTGTTTGGAGGACTCCTAATCTGACCTTAGTTAGTGTCAAGAGTTCTGTTCAATTACTGCTAGATCTATAAGACACGAACTCTGTAACCACATATAGGATTCGCCTCAAATGGACAAATGGAATTTCTTATGATTTCTTCCAATC
Organism: Thermobia domestica; assembly: GCF_964235325.1. Classification (NCBI taxonomy): domain Eukaryota; kingdom Metazoa; phylum Arthropoda; class Insecta; order Zygentoma; family Lepismatidae; genus Thermobia; species Thermobia domestica. The sequence goes on along the minus strand of NC_137455.1, from coordinate 9,362,500 downwards.
AAAATTTGGAAATAGGATGTTGGAACACAGTGGACTGTAAACTTCTTTTTCTTATTTTGTTTTTAAATCAGTAATGTGTCGTTATTATTGCGAGTAGATGCTATAGAAAAATTCAGTGTTTTTTAATTTTCCTATAAATATATTTAGTCGAGCAGTGTATCGTGTGCTTCGCTGAAAATATATATTTCATGCATAAATATTGAAATGTATCCACAATGTTTTGTAATTATTGAGAAAAGTTTTGTGTGTTTTTGAGAATTGGTGCACCTCATAGATATAGATGTGTGTGTGTGTATATATAGATATGTCTACATGAGTGTTTATTGGTGTTTTTCATCATTCTTGAAGTTAAAAATTTAATTCCTACGCTTGGATTCTGGATGATTTCATCTCTGTTTTGGTAAGTACGATAATGGTCTGCCCTATATAGTACAAAATGATTATCTCATCTATAACTGTCGTATTGTAAGAATATAATTTGATAATAATTTTGAAGCGTAGTTTTAATACCGATAATATGTATATAATCGGGAAATGTATATTTGTGGTAAATTTCATCGGAAACAAATTATAAATACGAAAATTAGAACGAGTGAAACAAAATGTTGCTAAATGGAAAAGAAAGTTTTATTTTAGTTTTATTTTTCTTCTTTACTGCTCTTTTGACATGAAATTTTCAACATACATATATTTTCAGATTAGACACATGTTAATATTATGAGAAATACCTGGCGAATTCGTTATAAAATTTTATTCCTACAACAACATATTTATAGACATGCGACAATAATTTTGGACATTAGTGTACACCAATGTATATTTTTTCTTTCAGAAGGAATATTGTGAGGGTTACCTCTTACGTCTCAGAAAAAAATGAAACCTTCTCTAGTTGGGAATAGGAAGGGTGTATGCATTGGTGCTATTCACCCGGTTCGCACCTGTTCACTAGAACCGGTTGTTAAAATACTTTGAGTTCACAGAGCCGTTTGTTACACCCAGAGATACACACACACACACACACGACCTAGGCCATAGTAATAGAAGGAAGCCAAACAAATTATATCAAAGGTTGATAACAATGTCAAGTATATTGTAATCTTAATTGTTTTAATAGTCATTGTGTGATACGATCAAGCAAGAGCTCACATTTGAAGTTATACAATGAATATATTTCTAACACATTATGAATTTTTTTAAATCACAAAATAACTACCTTTGTACACTAACAAGTTACTAAGAATGCACTTGTATAGAAAGAACCACGTTTATTTGATAAATGGTCATTAATGCTTACAATGTCCAATTTTGATTCGTAATGTTTTCCATTTCTGTCCTATGTTTTAAGTTTACGTTTATACATATTGATCACACTTATACATAACAAAATTAACTAAAATTTCTATCTTTCAGAGAACCTGGTTTGATGCTCTTACGAAAATAGTACATAATATATTGTAATGTTCACATGTTAAATTAAAAACCTCCAAGTGTGTTTCACGTAGTCTTATGCTGATTATAATACATTTCTCATCTCCCGTTGCAGTGTCTCTGAAACACGAAGTATAATCCATGCACTCAAGATCAGGAAAAGAAATTATATAGAAAAAACATAACATTACATTTCATTCATACTCTAGGCGGCTCCTAAAGAACCTTGCCGTCTTCATTCTGTACAAATTGCGCTTGTCCACTATACATGTATATATATAAAAAAAATCGAATGTAGGTTAGCGGAAGACCGTAGGACGTATAAGCATCTCAGTTGCGGCAACTAACCTGTAAATAATAACTATGAAGATGATAAACCATGTACATTGCTAAAGATTTTGAGGCATTCTGTGAGGTGACGATATTATCTAAGATAGTGAAGTATTGACTATATTCCATCGTGAATTTCTTTTGCTTTACCTGAAATGAATGTTGTGTATTAACAGTATTGTAAGTATTGTGAAGGTACGAAAATTACATATGAGGTATTCATTTAATATACCTTCAGTAGCTGTCATCGAGGTTTGATGTCTATGACCGCTAGGTATAATACCAACTTCCCCTTTGCGGGCCACAGTGGCTCAGTGGTACAGCATTCACCTCTCGTACATGTCTGGGTCCTTGTTTCCATACCAGTTCGCACCAACTGAACTGTGTGGTGTACAAACTCCCTTTGCGTGGGTTTTCTCCCACTTTCTTCATTAAACAATTTCATTCAATTCCCATCATCAACGTCTCATTTAGCCTAGAACGCATAACCATGTGACGTAAAACTTTCATGTTTCCAACTTCCCGTAGCATGACAATGGTTTTAATTCATTTGTTATTGACATTAATCATTTATTTGTTTTAAATTTGTTCATTTAGCCAATATCTACTATTACCGGTGGTGAACCCTTTAAGATGTGGAAGCATATCTCCTCTTTGTCGAGCTCTTTCGTGGCTAAGCGTTTAGCGTAATCATATTTGGTGCCGGAGACCCTGGTTCGATTCCTAGCGGGAGTTCATGTGGTTCGGATTCCACGTTAATCAATATATTCACGTATCATACAGTCTTACTGCTGAATGGGACGTTAAACTGAAAATCAACTCAACATCTCCTGTTTGTTAAAACAGTAATTAAACACACATAGATGGAGGCAGATGCTCTACTTAAAGTAAGAATTATGACCCTAAATATTTTGATTTGGAAGTGAAACACGTAAAATATTCTTTGCTATATTTTTTCCATTCTAGTGATTTTGTCTACGTTATGTACCCAGAAATAAAAATAGATGTCTGGAACATTTAGCTTTTGCTTATGATAAATCAGCAAGTGGCAAGTTGCAACTGTGGTAAATTAATAATATTCATGTAACACCTAAGGGAGTGTACGTGTTTCGCTGAATGTTTTATGAAAACGTTTCTCAAATTATTGTCCGCGGAGCACTATTCGTTGTCGAAGGGGCCGCGGTGGCTCAGTGGTAGAGCGTTCACCACTGGTGCTTGGGGTCCCGAGTTCGATCCCAGCCACGGCCAAGTAAACTTTGTGGTGGACAAACACCGTGTGCGTGGGTTTTCTCGGGGCTCTCCCGTTTCCTCCCACTTTCTTCATTCCACCATTTCATTCATTTCTCATAATCACCGTCTCATTTAGCCTAACCGGCATATCCGTGGGACGTAAAACTTAAAGATATCATTTCATTTCATTTTATTCGTTGTCGATGTATGCACACACTATAGTTGGTAACCTTAGATATGTATTGAATGTATAAATACTACATTACGAATTTTGAATATATAGATTGTACATCTTCTCAGACATTAGATACATGTATTATTATAAAATATTCATAATGAACTTAAATTATTTATTTTTAATTTTTGTAGTGTTAATAACACTTATAACTTATAATATATATATATATATATATATATATATATATATATATATATATATATATACATAGGCGCCGACTTGAAGAAAATATTGGGGGGGCCAAAACAATGGATAAATATATAATCATATTCAGGCGTTTTCTATCAAATGCTGGATAAAGACCCCCTTTCCTCCAGATCTCGGTCTGCTACATCCGCTCCGCTGTTAAATTCATGACCTAAGTAAAATTTGTGTAAACGCATTAAAACAAATTCAAGTTCAAATTCTGGGAACTTCATTGCACCACATTGATCTTCACTTCTCATATCAGTGTTACCATAGTGTTGATTGAAGCTTCAGTGCTCTATTAACTCTTTAAAATTTTTGTTAACTTTTGTTACCATGGCGTACTATGGTCTTTGACCTCTTATTTAGGTGGTATAACAGGTACTTAAGTCTTCTTTTTATTAGTCAAGTCAAAGATGGACCAAATAACACTTCAGATGCGTTTTGGAACCAGATGGTCAACTTGGGTGCGGAAGGGCGTGACTTTTTACTTTTTCTTAAGGCAAATTTCAGAAATTTTTTACGCCTGTAGTTTTCACGATATCAGATTAGAATTGTATGTACCTTTGGATATTTCTCAATTTTTTCTGAGATCTCTACGTGAAGCGAGTCCGGGTACGAGGGCCGCAAATGTTCCCAGGGGCTGATTTTTTCAGAAAAAATTGAGTTTTCCCGATTTTTCCGGTTCAGGAATACGATACGTACATGTGTTTGGCGCCGTTGGAAAGGGCTTGTTATACTAAAGAAAATAACGTTTAACCCATAACTCTAGCCTAAATAGTAATGACGCAGTAAATTTTTATAATAAGTATATACGTATGTGTGTGTATAAAGAAAGAGCCTAAGTTCAGACTTTCAACAATTTTTCTGCCCTTTGTATTTAAGATACAAATTTGGAATTTTGCACACGTATTATGTACATAACAATGTATTTTCAGAAAATAAATCAGATACCTACGTCAACCCAGGCCTAGGCTAGAGGGGCAAAATGTTTTGGTTGGATTTGCAAAAATACTTCCGAGTTTTTCCTTAATTATCTGGTTTAGGTGTATGATACGGACATGTGAGTGATACAGTTGGAAAGGGCTTATTATACTGAAAAAAATGGCGTTTGAACCATGACTCTAGGCTAAATAGGAATGACGCAGTACATTTTTTAAAAATATTTTATACCTAGGTATATATAGAGGAAGTTCGGGTATTATGGAATACCATTTTTGTTTCGCTTGTAACTCAGTTAATAATTGCACATTGAAACAAAAAGGAAAACAAGTATACGCCCTACATATTTGGCTTTATTTATCTATATCTTGATAAAGAAGTTCGTTACAGGAATAGGTAAAATTTATAATTTGTAAAGAAACCACTTTGGAGGGTAATATGGAATACAAATGCTATATAGAAAAGAAAAAAAGTTTTCTGTTGAACATACAATGAATATAGTGATGATATATGAAAATTCTGAATGCCAAGCCATAACTTATTGTGATTATTTGCAAAAGACATAAATATAATACTCTGCTTCAGGATCGGCACAGTCATTGTGTGCTCACATTAAACATGATGAACGCTGGACCCAAGCTCACCCCTTGTATCATCAGATAATTTGCTGTAATAAAGAAACATACACTTAGCATTGTTGTCATCATAAATGTATGTTTAATTGCCCAATACCGATAGATATTTTTGTAATCGGAATACCATACGGAATACGGAATACCATGCTTTTCTTGCGGGTATTCCATATTGCCCCCCATGCCAGCTTGGAAACGAAAGAGCTGTTAAACGCATTCGAAGGCGTATAGGATAATGGCGCTTATCAAACTACCACTCTGTATATCCAACGTCACAGTAAATAAAGAATTGTTGTTCTATTACATTTCAATAGGAAAATACAGATTTTAAACCACTTACGTGTAAAAGTATTCCTGAATAAGAAATCAGATTTTCACGTGTACCAACACAACGAATGCCACAATCACATGGAGACTGACTGTAGAGCATCATGGGGACGTGAGGTAGTAGTTTCTTTCCTCTCCGCTTGGAAGCAACACATCACAGGCGAGCTAATAAGGTATTTCATATTATCCGACTATTCCATAATACCCGAACTTCCTCTATTTATATACATATATGAAAAGATGGGTCACTTTCAGACTTTCAAAAATTTCTCCCGACCTCAGTTTTCAAGATACAAGAACAAAATTTTGCGGACGTATTATGTATATAACAAGATTTTTTTAAAGATTCAGATCCCTACGTGAATCTAGGCCCGGGCCAGAGGGGCCAACATTTCGAATTTTTTTCGAAAAATCTAATGTTTTTCTTTCAATTTTCTTATTTCTGGTGTATAATACGGACAAGAGAGTGGTACCGTTGGAAAGTATGATCTATCCTGAGAAAAACGATGTATGAACCACGATCCTACGATAAATAGTAAGGAAGCAGTAGCTGTTTGAGTCTAAAATTTACCTCAAAAAGTGGAAATCCTAAAAAGGTTAAACGCCGATTTGAAAACGATGCTTTTTATCGAATAAGAAGGCTGTTCCTAATATTGAATTAAAGGCACGACGTAATTTACGACAGAAATTCTTGCTGCTCTTTGGTAATTCTTCCTCAACTGGATTATATTGGGGGGGCGAGGACCCCACCTTTAAATATTGGGGGGGCCAAAAGTGCCTTGCCCCCCCAAAGTCGGCGCCTATGTATATATATATATATATATATATATATATAACTTAGGCTAATAAAGCAATTTGTTGTACATAATTAAATTATATCCAGAGCAATTTTTAACTAAAGAATCAAAATATATATCTTCCTGTACGTAACATCACTCGGAAACTCATGTTGAGGGTAAGGCATATGATGAAGAACAATGAAATGATATCATTCAACCCTTTTGTGCGTACATTCAGTAATAACGGAAATAGAGAGACCAAATACGGATAGGAATTAATTACTATTGCTATCATGCTATCTGGTGATCTTCGTACTTCGATACAATACGGGTGAATAGTAGGTACCATGATTTCGTTGGGCTGGCACCAAATTATAGGTCAGTATGGGCGTGATGAGATTGAAATCGAGACTGATCGCACCAGGGTTTGCTGGTCATAACCAGCTGTTTAAAAAAATGGTTTAAACAAAAACACGAAAAATGTTCGTAAAAGTGTAAATGTCCGTACAATCTTGATGAGTACACATTTATGGGTTATCACGTTTCACTCCCGTATATTATTCGTATTATATTCAGACCTAAATTCCCCATTCATTACTCAAAAAGATTATACTACAAAAGCAACTTTTGTATTTTTTTTATAAGTTTATGAATGCTTCTTTTGTGATTTTTTTATAGTTTGTTATTATTGTTATGCAATTTCAATCAAAGAAAAATTCTAAATATTGTTTCGTTTTAATAATGTTTACTGTTGATAAAATACATCGAAATGCTGTAGTTTTTTGGGGGGGGGAGGAGGGTTCATACAAATCCCACGAGAGGCATTTATTGAAATCAGAAGTATCTTTGGTATTTATTTATGTATGTATAAATAGGTCAGAGCCAAACTGGACTCAAATAATTCGTATCTTTATTCACTTTTCTTACTGATATGCAAATTAAGCCTATTTCTTCTTCTTCTCGGTGTATTTCTAACTTGGACTTATAAAAGTTGTAATGAACTAACTTGGACTGAATTAGTTCTTCTGTACTCTGCAGCATTTTGAAATTGTCCATATGTAATTCTGTATAATGGTTTCACTTGTGCAACTGGTTATCTTTTTGTCCTTCTGAACTGACTCTTGACAGTTACATTAACAAGTACCTAAAGATCAGGACAACGTATTTTTACCAGGAGTCCTTCATGAGTGAGTCGGCAGACATATCGCATTTGTGGTCAATTAGTCCAGGATTAAGCCGAGAAGCGGTTTGATTCCGCTTTAAGCTTATGTGACCTCTTCCAGCATAACCCGGTTGTTGCACAATAACACCAAGATGAAACAAATTTATTTCTCTCCATATGTGATATAAATACATACAGCAAATTTTTTAAACAAAAAACTTCTTTAAACCCAAAAAATACCGGGTTTAAACAGAAAATGGGTTTATTGTTTTCATTTATTTAATTTTTTAAACATGGTTTTTGTCAACCCTGCATCGCACCATGCTACTCGTTTCTATGGTCCAGTCACGGCATTCTGTTGCCAGTGTAAAACATTAACCGTTGTGACATATAATGACAAGTAGTAACCTCGTGTGTTATCGGCTTCTGAAGTGCATATGATGAAGCGAACATTGTCTACTAACTATCCGGCTAAACCCCTTATTCAGTTGGGCGTCCGTCTTGGTTAAGGTTTACTGGTGTTCGGTGCAGTATACCTTGTTCTCTTTCATGTGAGTTTCTTTTTACATTGTTAAAGTACTGTAGATTTTCAAATTATGCAGATTCAATATTGAAACCGGAAATATACCTATAACGCACGGCAGGAATAGAGTGATAGTGTGAGAGTTGCAACCTGTTTATCGGAAGCTGATTTATCATGATCTCTTACGATTTTAAATATTTAGGAATCAATATTGAAACCGAAAGTTGTACTAGTTCTTACTTTAATAGAAGACTCAAGCTGAGATGAAATCTATTCTTAAGATTTGGAATCCATACCATAATCGTTTGGATCGTTAGAGAACGTGTCGATATATATACGATATATGAGTAGGCCAATGGCAAAACCCGTTAAATTCACAAAAAAAAAAAAAAAAAAAAAAAAACGAGATAGTGGTTGCTTTGGAAACCTTTGTTGTAAAGCTATTATTTCCAAATAGTAGAAAAAGCCATTTTAACTAGTTGAAAATTGAGATTGAAGTATGTGCCAATTACCAAAACTTGTTAAATCCATCATGGCAACAGATGCAAAACCAGTTAAATTCCTCTTCCATATTCAGTTTCATAAACTGTTAAATCCCAAACCTGCAAATAACCTTATGAGGAAAGCAGAATCAAACCCGGTTAATTCCATATTTCAAACAATTTTAGGTTTCGTGCTGTATAGGATTAGTTTAGTAATCTGAATATTTATTGCAACTCTTCCGAAATCATTCGATATTTTATTTGGCAGAATTTGAAGTGTGTGCTTTCATTTTTTTTTATTTTTGGACTGAAAATTGAAAAAAAATGAAAATGAAATATTTAGTTTTACGTCCCACGATTATGCCGGTTAGGCTAAAGGAGACGGTGATGATGAGAAATGAATGAAATGATGGAATGAAGAAAGTGGGAAAAACGGGAGAACCCCGATAAAACTCACGAGCACGGTGTTTGTCCACCACAAAGTCCACACGGCGCGAGCTGAGATCGAACCAGGGACCCCAAGCACCGGAGGTGAACGCTCTACTACAGAGTCACCGCGCACCCTGGACTGAAAATGGAGACACTATATGTCTTAACCTAACTGTTCGTGAAACTTTTCTGTGCTTATTTGCTTTTCTTTAATAATTACTAGACAAATGCACGAAAAATCGAAAGAAAACGATACTCTAGGCAGCGATGATCATAATTTTATTATCAGACAACACCAAAATTGTCTAGAAAACGTACAAGACACATGAAAAACTGGAAACGAAATGTAGCCTAAAAGACAAGGTGAGTGGACTATCCTATGCTTAAAAGTCATTTGTTTTACATTTCAGGGTAACTCTTTACTTTGAACAGAACATTGTTGGATTAAGTTCTTCTCTAAACAGTATCTTCAGCTTCAGCAGAACCTCTTTCTTAAAATGTCTCGTATCAATTATCATTCAAAATTATAACATGCTTCTAGTACAACATGTTAAAAAAACTTTGCCACTTATTTACCATTTCTGATTCTCTTTCTGCCACTGTTTTGCTCAAACTCAACATTTGCACATTTTGTTTTGCTATATTTCAAATTCATATATTGGGATAATTGGCAAATTAATATTCACCCTATGTTAGTCCATAAAAGGTTACAAACTCTTCCAAAATATATTCATTCAATTTAGAAATGTATACAGATTGGTAGGCCTATAATTAACTCCGCTTGTAGTTACGAAGGGTTTGACGATTGAAAGAAGCTCAAAGCTCACGTTTTACAAAGAGGTTTTTGAGGAATAGAAAACCGAGAAAATGGTGATGCACCAGAGGACGAAGACGATATGGATTTCCATTTAGTAGATGATGGAGAGGAGGTTACATAACTCAATTTTTTGCACATTTGGATCCATTGTTTTCGATTTAGAACAAAATTAATGTAGCATTTGTGTATAAATATTCATTTGTGCCAATCTTGTGCAATGTATAGTTGATAATACATTACCCCCTCCCTCCCCCAATTCTTTAGTAGGCATAATACTGATTTCTGACTCTGACTCCCTTTCTTTTTGATAGGTTTTGTATCTTGAGCCTAAAAAAATGGCCGCTCGTCCAGATGCAAAAGCTGTTATTTCCATTTACATACGCAAAAGCTGTTAAATCCAAACTATTTTCTTCAATAACGCAATTCACAGACTAGTGTGATTATGCAGCTTTCGACAGACCCACAATCACAATATTCTTAATTCTTTAATGTTCTCTAGTTTCTAATGTTATTTTACAATTATGACGTGTTTAAACAGTTTTTCTCGATTTGTCACAAATTTTAAAATGTGAATTTAACGGGTTTTGCTATTCGCTTACTCATATATATTCGTATATATCCATGGTCCTAGTAAATACATAAAGGAGTTTTGGTAATTTTAACTTCTCGAAAATAGTTAATATAATATTAATCTATATACTTTGCATTTCTTAACTCTTTATATACTAGGGAATTTTCTCTTATATAATTTCCCTTTAGTTGAATTTCCACGGTTTTTTCTTATTGTCCGCCATTTTAGGCGTAACATGGATTAGACAAAACGAGGATCCTTTTTTTCGCCTATAATGGCGGACACAAATCTTATCATTTATCTGTCATAAAAGTGTCAGATAATTGGAAAGGCGAAACGAGGATTAGGCCAAACATTCGACACGTGTCGACACGTTCATGTAGGCCTAGGGTTGATTGAGGTAACAATACTAACTATTCCTAAATAAATGTATTTATGACTGCCAGAAAAGAGAGGAGGACCAATAATTTATTTATTATTCGACCTAATTTCGGTACTTCCTTGACAAGATAAAAGGATTGTGTGGTTAAAAATAGGGATGCGCACGAGTCGAGACATGTCTCGAATCTCGACTCGACTCGACTCGAATTCGAGTCGAGATTCGAGTCGAGACACACTTTGTAAAATTCGAGACGAGTCGAGACAAACGTGTTTCTCGACTCGAATTTTCGAGTCGAGACACGAGTCGAGTCGAGACAGCTCATAAAAATCTCGACTCGACTCGAATGTCTCGAAAATTTTTCTAAAACTTTTAATATTATTATGAAGAAATTATTCACTCAGGAACAGCCTTGAAACCAATTCCAGCATTTATTACTTTAGAAAGGCACAGAACGCATAAATTTAATAGTTAATCTTCCGAGATCAAGATTTAATTTTCAGCTCAATTCAGTTAATTAAAACTAGTAATTAATGTCGTGATATTTGATTGTACTTCAAATATAATAATAATAAAATAATAATAATAATAATAATAATAATAATAATAATAATAATAATAATAATGATAATTGATTATCTAGTTTGTATAAAACTATTATCCGTAGCCTATATCTAGTCTGTATAAGAACATTGCAATAAAGTGAACATCATAAATTCTCTGAATGAGCAATTGGTAGTCTATAGTAATTTAGCATAGTTATAACTATTGTGTTTTTATTTCCATGAACGCCATAGGGCTACATAACTTCTGGACAGGGCCGGATTTAGGGGGGTGCAAAGGTGCACGCTACCCCCCCTTTGTTGTAAATATACCTATCTAAAATGAGAAGCTAGCAGTGAAAATACCGCGACACTGGTGTGTCGTGAATGGGCCACTGGTGTACCGCGAGGATATCAAAACAAAATTATTAATTCTATAGCAATAAAATTGTAAAACGTAGGGGAAAATGTATATTTGTATTGCACATTACTATCAACCTCTACTATGAATATACAATTTTAAGTTTCATGCCGTGTTCCTTTTCTGTACATTTCTAATGTTGAAAAAAGTATTTGTTATTGTTATGACCATTATTGCTTCTTTATCGTTACAGACTATTTCGTAACTTGAAAATTTAAAATATTATTCAATCCTTTCGATAAATTATTTACATTTGTGTTTTAAAAGTAACACAGATTTATTTGTTCGTTCGTTATTTAATGATCTTCATTCTTAGTAAAAGGTTGGATACAGTTTTCGAAAGAGTAAGCGTATTTTTAATAACCTGAGTCCAACATTTCATTGCAGTTGTTTTCTCCTTTTAAATTAGAATGAAAAATAAGCATAGTGATTTACCACGAGGAAAACCCAGTGATCGAGCTTTCTTCTCTGTGCGAAGGAGATAAGTAATCAAAGAAAAAAATACCAGTGTGTTTTATATTTACAAATAATAATATCTATAAGTGTGCCGCGAGAATTCATGTTACACCCGTAGTGTGCTGCAAGCTGAAAAAGGTTGGGAAACGCTGGTTTAGAGAAAAGAATAATTGGTACACTCCCTCCTCCCTGCTCTCTCTCTGCCTAGTATATTTTCTTTATTTTATTGTCTCCGAAACACCATTCCAGACAAATGCTTTTCGGTAGAAAAGTTAGAAACAAACCATCCCGCTCTTGGACAAAGTGGGCAACATGCGGTAGTCAGGTCAATGAACCTGCTTTGGAAATTTTCGTGCAATTTAGGTTACTGAGAGGGTGTAGTTTCTTCAACTATACCGCCTTCTACTATGGCACGTGTCATAAATAAGTCATCGTCTGATCGTATGGGAAACACCGCTAGTTGTCCTTGCCTGACATCTGTTTCATATTTATATTAGCCAGTGACAGCGATAAAGGGCGCGCATACCCAGGGCCGGCGAGAGGGGAGGACAGGAGGGGCCAAAGCCCTGGGGCCCAGGGCCCCAAAGGGGGCCCGGCGGCCGAGGATAAATAATTACTAAATGTTGTATATTTTTACTCAGTTCACTTCCAATCAGTGCGCTCTTTGTGTAACAATTTTTGTGTACTGTGGTGTTGCAAAGAAATGACAGGTGACCAGATCCAAGAACAAGCAGCTGCACTAGTCCAGCGATACCCAAAAGATTTAGGAGATGATCTTTCTGATGAACTGCATACAGGCCCGCAACTAGGGTTTCTGTCACCCGGGGCAAACACACAATTCGCCGCCCCCCAGGTTTAGACGAAAAGTATCACTTACTTATGGATTGCAACTGTAAATAACATTCTTAATGAAACCAGTTATATCGATTTTTAAGTACTTTAATCAAACTTACAAGTTTTAAGAATAATTTTGTACATACATTTTGTTTTAATGTTGTATGAAGAAATCAAAACAAAATGAACTAGAAAATATCTGCCACATTATACAGTTATTAATTGAAATAACACATTTAGTTTTAATAACCCGAAGAATAATTATGAACATACGCTTTCATATTAAAATAAGAAACTAATACAAAATAAACTAGAAAATATCTAGTACATCATAAAGTTATAATTGAAATAACATTTAGTTCTAATAAACCCAAAAATAATTTTGTACATAAGCTTTCATTTAAAAATACAAAAACAATAAAAATAAACTTGAAAATATCTGGTATATTATAAATAGAGCAACCCAAAAGCATAAAAAGCATAATAGCAATTTAGACATATGGTTGGTACCTTGAACATGGGTGTGGTTGTCTAAGGGTCCAGAAGAAACTAATTTTAAAGAATAATAAAGCATAATTTTAGAAACAAAAGCATAATTTAAAATATATAGCATAATTCTTGGAAATTCTATTTAACTGCAAGTTTAACATATACTATACTAGCAGCGTTCACCCCGCTACGCTGCGGTCACCCCGGAACGCAATAAACTTTGTTACTTAGATAATTTTTACTTTTTCGCTTTCAAGTGATATGATAAAAACCATAGAAGATTGCAGTAAATGTTAACATTATATCGCCTGTCATTTATGTTAACCCGCCCCGCTTCGCTGCGGTCACCCCGGAACGCAATAAACTTTGTTACTTAGATAATTTTTACTTTTTCGCTTTCAAGTGATATGATAAAAACCATAGTAGATTGCAGTAAATGTTAACATTATATCGCCTGTCATTTATGTTAACCCGCCGAGTGACACGGTCATGCGGGTTGCATATAAATACGTTTATTTTTACCTATGATGAACTAACAAAGGATTTGTACGTTATGGACACTTGAATGGTCAATTATCTCAAGACACTGGTAATTAAAAATTAAAGTGATATGATAAAAACCATCTAGGGTCCAAATCCTAATAACCCCCCAAAAATAAAAGAAATTGGTTCAGCCGTATTAGCGTGATGAGGTAACAAAGGATTTGTGCGTTCTCTTTTATATAATAGATTAATATTTTTAAAAAAATATTTACAATGCAAAATCATTGAGAACATGACAATGCAACAATGAAAAGCTTATTTTTATTTCTGTAAATTTTTCGGTGTAATCCTTTGATGTGAAGAAAAGAAGAAAAGAAAAGAAAAACTTTCCATCAACAATGAAGCACACAAGAACTCCACACTATATTGTTATGTGTATCTCTCGAACTTGAGCACTTTCTGTACTTTTTGTGCACCTTTCTGTATACTTTCTCTTTCTGTATATATGCACCTCTAAGGTGCACACAAGTGATAGAAAAAAACTGATTCGAGCAAAGCATATCTCTTTACAGCGCATTAACTAGAAAGTTCATTAAATATGAAAGAAATTGCTTCATAAAATATTAATAAATAGATCAAGATATTTAGATTATTTAATATATAGTAAATATTATACATTAAACACGATTAATGTAAAACAATGATTGAAATTAACAATAAAGCATAATAAAGCACAAGTTGGACTGATAGATAATAATTCAAAATGCCTTGAAAAGCTCTCAAGCAAAACTAATAGATAAAACTTCATACAGCCTTCACTCGCAAACTCCCTTGGTAGGCGTACAAGAAACAATTAAATACACCGAGGCGTGTAACTTATCTTTTCCGCCACCTGCCCTCTAGTTTAAAAACATTGCAGCAATTCCGTAACATTACAGGGGGCGCGTCTGAGCTAAACTCTTCAACCACCAGCAAGCAACAAAAATCGGTAACTTTTCGCCCCCGCCCCTATTGATAACAGCGTTTTAAACTTCAGAGCGGTTCTCAATGGAATTATAAAGCTTCTTCGTGGCTAAGCGGTTAGCGTACGCGCCTTTGGCGTGGGAGACCCGGGTTCGATTCCTGGCGGGAGCTCATGTGGTTCGGATTCCACGTTAATCAGTAGGTCCACGTCTCATATAGCCTTGCTGCTGAAAGGGACGTTAAACTCAAAATCAACTCAACTCAATGGAATTATACAGACAAACAGCTCCTTGTGGTAGGAAAAGCAAAGGGGGCGGATTCTCTGTGGTCGCCCAAGGGAACAAATGCATGCAATATTAGGTTTTTAATGTATGACATTACACCTATTTAGATGAGATTCTCTCTCTCTCTAAAAGAGGTCCCATGGAAAGGCCAAGTAAACTTTTGATTTATTTTAACCTCTAGAATAAGTTCCTCAAGGGAAAGGGTGCGATTTTTAAAACAATTGATATACTATCTTCTTTCTGGCGCCCCCTCCAACCACGCGCCCGGGGCACGTGCCCCCTCTGCTCCCCCCTAGTTGCGGCCCTGACTGCATAGCCTGAAATTGATATATACGGCCAACGCTTTCACCATGGGATCTCCTAAATAACATCAAAACCTTGAATATAGAAACTTTATTTCCAAATCTGACAGTGGCCCTTCGTATATTCGTCACAATCCCTGGTACCGTTACTAGTGCAGAGCGCTCTTTCTCTCTGTTAAATAGAGTAAAAAATGTTTTACTCTCTACAATGTCAAGACAGATTGTCAAGCTTAGGCTTGGCAGTGGAGACAGAACTTATCAAGTGTACCAAACTGGATGCTATCATTGATGAATTCGCCCTGAAAAAAAAAAAAAAAGCAAAAGAAAAAAAGAAAAAAAAAGAAAGGGAATTTTGTTGTAACTATACGTAGAAAAGGATACATTGTAACTGTAACAGTTGTCTAGCAGTAATACATATAATAAATTTCTTCTACAGACAATTACCATTAATATCACATTATTAATCACACTGTAATTAAGTTGAGCAATATTTCATTGAAATAACTAAATTAGGCCTAATACCTCATGTCTCTTGTTAAGGAAGACTAACTGCAAAGCTTACTTCTATATAATTATTTATAGCAACAATTTATGCAAAGATATGCATAGTACAGGGTAGTTTGGATGGTTGAGAACATTTACTTTCTCAACTTTTATTAACTATTTAATACTTTCTTTTTGTATTTCCTTCACAAATTAGTTTGTTTTGAGCATTTGATTGAGTATTAGGGGAGAACTTTTGCTATTACAAATAGATAAGTTACTTTTTTTTCCATATTTTGATACCATTGTATTTAAATATATATATATTTTTTATTCATTTTAGTTTTGAAGCCTTCAAAAATCTTAAAACCAACAAGTATAGGGTTTAAACAAAATCATAAATAGTGAATTAATGAAGTTTTTTTTTTTTTTCAGCGAACAGTGAACATAGGCTAGGTTCAGAATTCTTATTAATCACTTATTTGGAGATATAGCAATACTGTTTACCATGTAAATTAAACGCATTAATGGTCTAATAAAGAGTTCAAAATAAGTCTTAATGTTCATTTTAGTTTATTTCCGTCCAAAGTGGTAAGTACGTAAAAAGTTATAAGGAAACATGTAAGGGGCCCGAGATTGCTCAGCCCCGAGGCCCACGACCGCTCTCGCCGGCCCTGCGCTACCCTGGGGTGCGGGGGAGCATACTTGAGGGGGCCTCTACAACGTACGCTCAGCAAGGCACCTTTTACTTGTCATTTATAATTTTAATGCGTTTTGAAAGCGTTTCTACACAGCCTATAATTAATTCTAACAGTTTCACAGAATTAAACCAGTTGAGAATGCTCCATGAGCATTGCCAGAACGAACTTAAAAAGAATGGAGATATGGAGCGGGAAGGAAAACTGTCATCGTTCCTAGATGTAAAAGTAAATCATTGTATTCTCACCACATTCTCTCTCGCAAAAATTAGTAAAATATTGTCTCTCTATGACTTACAGTTCTCGAGATATGACTGCTTAAATATCTAGAAATTTGAACTTTTTGGCCAGTATTTGGGGAACGATGGCCAGTTGGCCAGTAGACAGTTAATCAGTGGACACTGGTTATTATTTGGTATTAAAATGTTCACCACCCTCTTAGGTATTGATCAACACCAATATGATATCTCTACAACCTACGGTTCCCAAGCTATGGCTAGTTAAATATCTAGAAATTGGCCATTTTTGGCCAACATCACGGGAACGGTAAGTCATAGAGAGATGATATTGGTGTTAATCAATACCTAAGAGAAAGGTAAACAATTTGGTACCGATATTAATTCGTGGCCACTGGCCATTGGCCAAACCAGTGGCCAGTTGGCCAGTGGCCACCGGTTACTATTTGGTACCAAAAAGTTCACCATCTTCTTAGGTATTGATCAACATCAATGTCATCTCTCTACAACTTATGGTCCATGAGCTATGGCTCCTTAAATAGGTAGAAATTGGCCATTTTTGGCCAATATCACGGGAACGGTAAGTCATAGAGAGATGATATTGGTGTTAGTCAATACCTAAGAGGATGGTATGCATTTTAGTACCGATATTAATTGGTGGCCACTATACAACTGGCCATTGGCCAAACTAGTGGCCAATTGGCCAGTGTTAATCGGTTACTATTTGGTACCAAAATGTTCACCATCCTCTTAGGTAATGAACAACATCAATGTGATCTCTCTGTAACTTATGGTTCCCGAGATATGGCTCCTTAAATCTCTGGAAGTCGGCTATATTTTGGCCAATATCTTGGGAACGGTAAGAGTGACGCGAAAAATTTAATCACTTTTTCTGATAGTTTTTGAAGCTCTATCAAATACACGGTTCAAAATTGAAAAATCGCAAATAACAGACAGACGGACAGACAGACAGACACACACACAGACATAGAGAATTCAGTATCGAACTTTGTGTGCGTGGGTTTTCTCGGGGTACTCCCGTTTCCTCCCACTTTCTTCATTCCACCATTTCATTCATTACTCATCATCACCGTCTCCTTTAGCCTAACCGGCATAAGCGTGGGACGTAAAACTCAAAGATTTCATTTCATTCTCAGTATCGAACTTTTTAAGTTCGTTGATAATGAAGTAATAATTAAAATCAAATAATGAGGAATGACTGTGAACATGAATGTCAGATTCCTCTTTGCGATTTTCCAAAGATTTTATTTTCCAGTGTAATATTTGAATATTATTATGTTAGTCTATAATGCCATATTTTCGATATCGTGTATCTTAGACTAGAATTACAGTGTATTACAATAAATTATCGTATTTACCAGAAATATCTTCCAAGAAAATAATTCGAGATATAACAACTTGTTATTTGAAGAAGACAGTTGCTTACTGACAAGAGAGTGGCTCCACTGAGATCCGAACGAGACAATTGTGTTCGCATTTGATATGTTATAACTAGACGAATCCCGAAGTTATACGTGTCACCGGGCGGGATATCGGGAGTTACAACATATTCAACGAACTTAAAAAGTTCGTTACTGAATTCTCTATTTTGTACACTGCATTAGATAGAGCATCAAAAACTATCAGACAAAATGATTAAATTTTTCGCGTCAATCTAACCGTTCGCAAGATAATGGCCAAAAAATGACCGATTTACAGAAATTTAAGCAGCCATATCTCGGGAACCGTAAGTCATAGAGAGATCATATTGGTGTTGATCAATATCTAAAAGGATGGTGAACATTTTGGTACCAAATAGTAACCGGTAGTCACTGTCCAACTGGCCAGTTGTTTGGCCAATGGCCAGTTGGCCAGTGGCCACCAATTAATATCAGAACAAAAATGTTTAGCATTCTATTAGGGATTGATTACCACCAATATCATATCTCTATGGCTTACCGTTCCCGTGATATTGACCAAAAACATGGCCAATTTCTAAATATTTAAAAAGCCATAGCTAGGAAATTACCTGCTAGAATAGTTTGAACCGAGTCATTTGTTCGGAAACGATTGGGTAAATGGAAAACTCGGTGAACATGTATCCCATCATTTTCAAGGCCACACTTTTTGGGGTAAAAAGTTTGCCCCAGGGTTCCCCGCAGGACCCCAGACGGGATCCAACTAAAAAGTTTCAAATGGCAAAGGGGGTTAAGTAGCACATCGTTTGAAATCTGTTGTAAAATGAAGGAAAATGGAGCAAGTCTCGACTCTCTACGACAACCCTGTGCAAAATGGCGGCGGGTCAAAATGAAAACAAAAACTTAATTAAAAAGTCCACGGCCACCCGTATAAATCGAAAATGGTGAGACAAATGTAAAAACAAGAAAGGACGTGTGGCATTACGAAATCGAGCTAAAGAGAATTTCACAGTAAATATCAAGCTCAAGCTCGAATTAGTGAGAAACTTGACTAGTGTGATCCTCATTGAGATTAGCGAACGCGAGCTCCATTGAGGATAGAGAGCATGAGCCCGAGCGAGTCACGGTTGCAAAATTACCAATTTTACTTCTTTCTTTCTTTCTTTTCTTTTCTTTTCTTTTTTTTCCCCCTACTCCAATGCGTAAGGTTTATGAACAGCAGAAGTGCTTGCTAGAAAGACCTTAATTAGCATTGCTTGAATTATCCATAGACTAGGAACTGCTTAGATATCTAATGCAACTTACGTTCGCATTTTAACAATTCAGGTTGTAATTAAAACCTTGAATACTGAGCAGATGAGCACGCAGAATGTTTTGTTTGGGTGTATTTCTAATACGCAATTAATTCTTCGTAAACAAATACAACTCTATAGTATCTGAAGCGGCTTGAGTTGGATTGAATGAAAACGTGAACATGTATTCGAAGTGCGCAATGTATTGTTAATTATCATGAACTGGAACAATTAGAAAAAAAATGGAAGCGCGACTGATGAGCACCAAACATCAAAATTTCACAAGGCATGGTCAAAGCTCACACCTCAAAGACCAGAAAAAAAGATTGCCCCATCAACTAACCGTTGTCTTGTCCAAGTCAGTTGCTTCTTTTCATTGTGAAATTTCCTGCAAGTTAATCAGAATGTTGAAAATTTCCTACATTTTAAATTTATTTAGTATGTACTGATCAGTCAGAACATTATGACTACCAACCTACTATCGATATAATTTCCGTCCAGGCAATATCTGTGTCACCTGCCGACGAATGCCTGCTAGTCAGTCACACGTACGGTGCATGCAGTATCAGTGAGAGTGCTGGTCGTGTGTAGAATGGGGAAGGCGCGCGATCTGAGTTTGACCGAGGGCAGGTTGTAATGGCCCGCAGACTCGGCAGGAGAATTTCGGAAACTGCAGGACTTGTCGGATGTTCGAGGAGTGCTGTGGTGAGTGTCTTCAACAAGTCGCGAAACCAAGGGAAAACGACGTCCAAACGTCGAGGGGTTGGGCGCCCCCACCTCATTACAGATGTCGGACGTCATAGGCTGGGCAGACTGGTAAAACAAGACAGGCAGCGAACTGTGGCAGAACTAACATCATACTTTATTGCTGGGCAAAGTACAAGTGCGTTTGAACACACAGTGCACCGAACACCCCTAACGATGGGCCTCCGAAGCCCATGTCCAATCTATGTGCGAATATTAACACCACGACATCGGCAACTACGACTGAAATGAACACATGACCATCGTCATTAAACCTTGGCACAGTGGCAGAGCGTTGCATTGTCTGATGAATCCCGATACCTTCTTCATCATGACGATGGGAGGGTGCGAATCCGTCGTGTTTCAAGAGAACAGTTCTTTGACACCTGTACTGCGGGACGGAGACAAGCTGGCGGTTGCTTAATTATGCTCCGAAAAACATTCACGTGAGCATCCGTGTGTCTAGTGAAGGTCGAGCAAGGCACCATGACGGCCAAGGCGTATCACACACTGCTTGCAGACGACGACCATGTTTCCCAACGTAGTGGCATTTTTCGAAAAGATAATGCACCATATCACAAGGCCAGGATTGTGATAGACTGGTTCGAGGAACACAGGGGCAAGTTCCAAGTGATGTGCTGGCCGCCCAACTCGCCTGATCTGAACTTAATCGAACACAAATGGGATGTGATTGAACATGACTTCAGAGCGCATCGCCCCTCTCTCTGGAATTTACGGGAATTAGATGATCTGTGTGCAAGGGCGCCGATCCTGGGGGGCCGAGGGGGCCCGGACACTCTCAAAGCTCATGTGAGCCCCCGCATTGTATTTATGAATATACAATATTTGGCATAATTTGAATACAATTTGTCTTAAAATCCTCATATATATGCCTTCTGCATCTGAATGCCCCCCCCCACATTTACAGAAAAATCGGCGCCCTTGCCTATGTGTACCAATCAACTCTCTCCAGTGACCTTTCAAGGGTCATTGCGTCCATGCCAAGACGCGTCGCCATTGTTATCCGTGCCAAAGTTGGACACACTGACAATAAGGTAGGTAGTCATAATATTCTGGCTGATGTGTGCGTATATTTTAACTCGTATATTTTGTCTCGACTCGAATTTCGAGACGTCTCGACTCGAATTCGAGTCGAGTCGAGACAGAGTCTGTCGAGTCGAGACACGAGTCGAGACAGAAACATATTTTCGAGTCGAGACACGAGTCGAGACAACATTTTCTCGAGACGAGTCGAGACAGGCTTAAATCTCGACTCGACTCGACTCGAATGCATCCCTAGTTAAAAATATTATTATGATTGCCGGCTACAAGTCATGAACTTTAAAGGTTCTTCAGAGGCATAAAATTAATCTCAGAAGAATGAAATATAAACTTTTTCTAATGCATAATATTAATCTTCACTGTAGTGGACTAGCCAGAAAAACTGATAATTTTTAACTTAATCTTGCTTTAATTAACAATTTAGTAAAATAAACGATAGCACATACTACAGTAGATAAAAGGGTGAACCCGAAAAAAGTGTACGAAGAAGTTAAGTTTTCAGTTCATTTCTTAGAGAATACATCAGAAAATAACATCTTTAAAAAATTCCATGCATATATTGCAGCTATTTATTAAATATAACGTGCATTTTATATCGGTATAATGAACATTTCTTTACAACGCTACTTTATTGCAGAAACCCTCATATAAGATATTTAGTGACAAATTGTATGCATTTTTTCTTCGTCATCCTCTAGAAAATATGATTGTTAGCCAGTGAGATCGCGTGATAAATTTCAAAATGCATAATCGCATGGAATTATGAACTTTGCAAAAAATCGTAATTCTTGCAATTATTAACCTATTCTGCAATGTATATAGGAACCTATATACAAATGAAAGTGATTATGTTTGTAAGTTAAAGACTGATCTCGATCACATTTTCAACATGAATTAGTTTCGGGCCTGGGATGGTTTTCATCATTTAACTTCGAAGACACGACTTGGGGCTATATAAAAATGATCGTAAATAATCGATATTAGTGTCGAATCCATAGTTTTCGGGATCGCCGAGATGAACAGTGACAATTCCGTCGTCGTTTAAATCCCAATTCACCCCGCAAGTTGGGGCAGAGGGAGGAGGAGATATACAAAGAATATGACGAATATTAATGTCCAATCCATAGTTTTCGGGGTCGCTGAGATGCACAATGATACTTGCAATGCCCTTTAAATTATAATTCATACGCCATTACTACTCCTGAAGGCGGATGGTGACAGGTAAAATTCATTGTAAGTTACCGATATTAGTTTCTAATTAATCGTTTTTCGGGTCCATAAGTTGATTGGTGATAATTTTGGTGCCCTTTTATGTCAAAACTGAAACTATTCTCCCCATGCGAAGAACGGATATTCTGCTAGTTATTTACTAAATCAAACTTAGCATGCGCTAAAATCATGATTCTTCAGAATCTTTGAATATGGCAGCTGTTTTAAAGAAATATATATTTTTTCTGGCGGCGAAAGATTTAATGGAAATTAACGGAAATATCTACAGTCAGGGATGTTCGCACGAGGGAAACATGACCTCAATAGTGTCATTACAATTTTGGGGTGGAGGATTGTTTTAATTTAAAAAAATTAAATTTGCCTCTTTTCACGCAAAGACAAAAAGAAACGTAAAATCCAGTTACCAAGTTAATTATTACATTATTGTACCCAAAAAGGGAAAATGGTTAGCCTATAGCAAATCTAAACATGCGACTTTCAGCGTGCATTGCATGCTATGCCTCACCAAGATATCAAACCGTATGATCTTCAACGGGATACAAAGGGTGGATTTCTTTTTTTAAAAATGCTTCTAGAGATAGAGAGGTCACCGAAATATAAAAATGGTATTTCGAATATCAAATTGCAAGAATACAATTGTTAGCAGGAAATCGAATTGATTCAAGTGTTTTGGTGCAAAGTAATGAACTTGTAAATCATCGTCGAGAAGTAATGAAGGTTATTCTTGACTGCTGAAAATACTTAAACGAGGAAATGCTGCTAGCTTTTCGTAAGATAGACTGTATGACGGAAAATTAATGAACAGATTTCGACTCTTTGCAAACCATAACTCAGACGATGTAGTGTATTGTGAAAAGGTCATTAGACTAGACGAAAATGTAGGAAGATGGGATACAACCTTTTAAGCTACCGAAACATTTTTGACCTCATAGATGTTATGAGCAAGCTCGTTGTCTCGAACCATGCGAAATGGCGTGGGGTAGTTTCATGTGACAATCGCTGGACAATGGCGTCAGTGGGACATGAGGGCAACCGCCCCCATCCCCACTCTGGATTTAAGATTTTGGGCTCAGTAAGGAAGTTTTAGAAGTCTCTTGATAAGCAAAGTCCAACAAAACAAGCTTGAGGACCTTAAACCGAATAAATACGGAGAACACACAGATAATTAAAACTGTAAAGTTGCTCAAGCCCAATTACCAAATGTTAAGCAGGCTCTTTTTAATCCTTGTGCAAAAAAGTATACAAGAGAGCAATATAGGCTTATAGCTCCTTACGGCCAATGGAAATGGATTATAACTGATCAAAATTCGTACTTATTAGGTGTAAGGACTTTCAATTTTTTATGTTGGACTTTGCTCAGCCAAAGGTTTCTATGTCCCCAAAACCTGAAATTCGGGTTAAAGGGCGGATGACCTCTAAACGAACACCCCTCTCTAGCGGCAATTATATAAAATTCTAGATTGCATCTTGCCATGTAGTTTTTCTTTCTTTCATCTCTGATTCGTAGTTATGAAAATTTGACGTCAACCCTCATGTTCGACTTGAGTTTTAGCATACATACGTTCGATTAAAGTTCTACGTCATGAAAAAAAGGAAAGTTTCCTTTTTTTTTTAAAAAAAAAAAAAAAGTTATTCTCAAGCGCTTTATAGATTGGCATACATTGCAATTTATAGTTGACTGTAATATTTTGACAACCATAACAACAACAGAGATGATTATAGTAAGAAGAGAGAAAAATATAACTGTAAATTATGCTCCTTGGATTAATAATCCTGAAACATACTTTGCATATGCGTGTCAATGTTTCGTAGACTCAGTCATACCGTGTTTGTCACCGAGTATATCTGTTGGCTTGAAAGCTTCGGGGACATGAGTGAAAGTTAGTAACTCTTTCCGTCACTGATATAAAAATATCATGGTGCCGAAAAAAATGATTACGTAACAAACTATCAATATTATATTGTAAGTTAGCCATGCCTTATTGTTAAATATTATTGTTTACTCATTCAGTTATGTATTAATATTTAAATTTAAACATGATAACAGAGGTAGAGCGTTCACTTCTGCTGCATGTGATCCTTGGTTAGATACCCACCTAAGCCAAGTGAACTATGTGGTGGACAAATAATGTTAGGGTGCGTTTTCTGTGAATTGTCCCACTTCCTCCCAATTGTTTTATTCCTCCATGTCCTACATTTCTCATACCCGTCTCCTTTAACGTAGTCAGCGTAATCGTGGGACACAGTAACCGGATTTTACTTTAAGAAAAAGATGAAAAAAAGAATGAAAATTCAAAGAAAGGCCAAATAATACAGGTTCGTTTATGTGAATTGAGGCAAAAGTTGGAAACCTCCTTCTTTTTATTCCGCGCCTTTTTTTTTCCACCAACTTCACCAGCACAGCCCTTAATAGTTGACACGTGCCAGTTGACTGGGTTGCATGCAACATGCGGTCACTCAAACGGGAGACACGCCTCTTTGTTTGCTTATACAGTTTCAGAAACCCACAGGCTCGGTTCCTGTCTTCCACGAAACCAGAAAACAAAACTAAATAACATCAACAGACAACTGTCCCGCTGTGAAAACCCATACGTCATTTCTCACTCCCATACGCCAACAGCTCACTCATCCGACCCGACTAGAGCCCTCAAAATTTCTCTCAAAAGCTTTAAATGTGCGTTCATACATTAACGTAAAAGACAAAAGACAGGCAAAATAATTGTTTTATAATTCTAGTCGTTAAATTCTTAGAGTGTCTTGATTTGTTAATACTTTAAGTATATACTGTATAAGGTATTCCAATGACAATTAACACAAATTTTCTTTATAAGCAGTTAACGTACGCGCATTTGGCGTGGGAGAACTGGGTTCGATGTCGGCGGAGGCTGCTGTGGTTCGGATTCCACGTTAATCAGTAGATCCACGTCTCATATAGTCTCACTGCTGAACGGGACGTTAAAATCAACTCAACTCAACTGACATTTTCTTTATTGTTATTGGATTTGACTGTTGGAAATATCAGTAAAAGTGTTTAATCATTATCAATTTGGACACCAGCGACATGCTGAGGTTCTCTCAGCCTTCAAAGTGTACGCGCGAAGATGCATAAATTATCAGAAATGAATTTTATTAAAACGTAGGCCAATCTTTTGACTAGAAATAGGGTAAGTTTGAATAATATGGGCACATTAAAAGCAAAATGAAAAAAAAAAAAATTTTATTGATATCAAAAGATAATTTGACAGAAACCTGAAATGTCTTGTCTAAAGTGATTTCAATATTGATTAAGTTACTTTTAAATTCCAAAGCATTACCTTGCATCAAGTTTGTCTATTCTCAGCAAGTTTGTTGCCTCAGTTCCAACAAAGGTATGCGCAGGAAGAGATCATTTAGAACACCAATGTCATACCCAAAGGAGGCGCAAGAGACCCATGATCCCACCCACCTAAAGCAATGGAAGGTACTAAACACAGCTTCAATCCATTAATTCATCAAGATAGATATACAGGAAATTTATCAAGTTGGAAATTTATACCTGACTGTGCAAGAACTTAGATTCGTAATAGTCTTCTTCACAGCCGAATCAAGGATTTCTTTAAACTAGACCCCAGATACAAGAAGACCCATTGAGCCGAATATACAGTCACTTCCATAAAAGCCACATCTGACCTGTAGCGAACCAACTCGAACATTTGATCAGGTTAAATGACCTGAGCCTACTTTACCTACTCTAATGGTGCAATTGGTTTAAATGGGTCGACTCACGGCTTGTTCACCACAGAGCCAAGCTCAGAAGGACCGCTCACATGTCACGTCTACCGAGTTGGCCGGATCGAGCCGATGGCTCACTTGAGCAGAACCGAACCGAGCTAATGACTCATCCCAACAGAGCCGGTTCGAGCCATTGGCTGCTGAGTTGAGCCAGGTCGAACCAGGGGCGGATCCGGTGGGGGGCGATCGCCCCCCAGAAGAGGAAACTTTATTATTTTATATATATAAACAAAGCCCATCCCAAAGTTTGGAGCCTTTAAAAGTAGCAGTATGACAACCCATCGTCCCCCCAGAAGTAGGTCCTGGATCCGCCCCTGGGTCGGACAGAACCGATTAATCGCTTCTACCGAGCCAGTGCTAATCCTAACCAAACCGGCTCAAGCTGTTCACTCACTTGCACCGAGCCGAGCCGGTTGACATCACTATCCGGGTTCTTCTTCTAATTGGGCTAAAAAATTCAACCAGAGCTCCTTCGTGGCTAAGCGGGTTCGATTCTCGTCGGGAACTCTTGTGGTTAGGACTCCACGTTAATCAGTAGGTCCCGTCTCATATAGCCTCGCTGCTCAAAGGGACGTTAAAATCAAAATCAACTCAATTCAAAAATTCGACCGTGCAAGTCTCAGCCTAGATGGTAAGAACTACAGTAATTATATATTTATTCGAGTCGAGTTTTAGCTCGACTCGTGCCCGTCCCTAGTTTTCATATTAGTGGTACTTGAAGTTTTATCTGATACAGGCACCATGTCTTGGCGGCCATTTTGAAAACGGTGACTGATATGAAAAATCTTTTGCAACAGTGCTCTTTAGTTTTTAAAAAACTAACGAACGAGATATTACTGGATATATATTTACATTTAAATTTTTAAAGTTGGGCCCTGAGCCCCAATGAAGAGCGACCCTGGGAGGCACAGCGACAATACCATTCGACGTACGGTACCTTATGGGATTTAAATTTTAGTTGGACCCCACATATAGGCCTATATATATATATATATATATATATATATATATATATATATATATATATATATAGGGGAAACTATACAGTCGTGGGCACTCTGATAGTGATGGGCACCTATGCCAATTATTTTCAAATAATAAGAGTCTGAGCGCCTGTAGCGAGCTATTGACGATTTTCAAATGTTGGTACGTCTTTCTTCTTTACGCTCACAGTTTCTCAATTGTCTTCCTTCTTTCGTGTGTGTGGCGGGGTGTAAAAAGGTACGCGATGTGAAACGTTGTGATGGTTGTTGTTCATTTCTAAAGAATTCTTTTAATCAGATAGGTGCACTGATTAAGGTTTTGTTTCATTATAAATCAATTGGAAATTAAAATTTTGTGTTTTGAGTGATTATTAAACGATAAGAGCACTTCATACTAATGAGATGTAAGTCTAAATGAGTTTTGCTCTGAAATCATGAGGTGCTCACCACTGTATTTTAATTTAATGGAACATGACAGTGATGGGCACCTAGTGCCCATAACTATATTTTACTATATGAATTTTTTTGTCGTTATTTTAAGCCTAAAGTGCATTTCAGACTGTTGTGTTTCTTGCTCGAAAATGTCATGAAATTTAAAGGTTATTTAACAGTGATGGGCCCAGTGCCCATTACTGTAAACTCACTATGCCCATCACTGTATGTTTATATTGGATTAAGCCACGCCTCCTTTGTTATACAAGCCAGGACCTTGAATGTGGCAACTGCGCAAATCGGCATGCCACAGACTATTGCAGACCTTCAACAGTTGGCAGTCCACAGACTATTTCTCTATCATTTTAGCGAGGATCCTCCCTTTCTCTAGATATTAATGCAGAGAATTTGGGCAGCCGGCTGTGCTGGGTGGATAGTCTGTGGGAGGCAAAAAGGCGTAGTTGCCATTTCAAGACTGGCCTTATAACACTAAAGGCGGCCGTGATTAAGCATAACAATAGAACTAGGCTTATTTTAAAGAGACCCCTTTCTGGAAAAAATGTACAAGAGAGTGTATAACTACGATCTCGGTATAGGGCCCATTATAATCAGGTTACTTAAGTAGGTTTAAGTTTCTCATGTATCTGATTACATTTAATTTTAGGGAAAAAGAGGAAATCTGCACTCTTACCAATATGAAAGGAAGGTTTCGACGCTTCGACTCAGATAGACCTAGGTCATGATCCCAAAAAAGAACAAGAAGGGGAAGCACTGCACAAACGTCAGTGTGCGTTGGAAGTCCGAAGCCTCTTTTTTTCATATTGCTAAGTGTACAGTTTTTTCCTTGAAAATTAATAACAAGGCCTGTTCATATTTATCACATATGATTACATTTAAAATATAGCTACAGTCCTCGCGCTAGGAGAAACGCCAGTGACTTACGTTGTGGCCATGTACAGTACTTACACGTGAAGCTATGGAATATGAAATAGGCCTAGTTGCTTTTTAAGCTGAATTCTGTGATGTAATGGCCAGTGTCTATCGGTGACTTTTGCATTGATGCATCGGATGTGATTACTCAGCACATCATTTGCCACTGCTGTTAATACCGGCTTTTAAGAAACTAATCACAGCGTTTTCACTCAGGTAGCTGCCCAAGTTAGTTTGCGGCGCTGAGTGAGGACTAAATTATTTCCAAGATTATGTAAATACAATTTAAATGCAATCAAGTTTTCGTGATTTGACTTATGAGAAGTTTTGTGATTTACTTCGGTCCGAGAATGTAACCAAATAAAACAGTTTAGAGGTAAAGGTGCAAATGGTCATGAAGAAAAGTGTGAAGATTTTCGCCTTTGCTGTAAAATATTTGAAGAATTTTCTAAAGATGAAACGCTCATAAAAATCCACACAAATGATGAGTTGCCGTCAGATGAAGCCTCAAACTCACCACGATTACAACAGACTGAAAGTGCTTTAGCAGAACAACTTGATGAAGCAAGCATTTCTCTACAAGTTGAGGTGACGCCAGAAGAGCAAAACGCAACTACTGACCGGGGTAAAATGTATCCAATCAAGAAATCAGATATGCCGCTTTTTAAGGACTGTTTGGTATGGCCAGAAACGCCAAAGCGGAAAGGTCGCAATATTCAAAGATTCCCATTTGTAATAACATCAGGTAAATGGAAAGAGCTGCACAAAGAGAAAAGAAATACAAAAGAAAAACAAGAGAGGAAGAAAGAGGAGAGAAAGAGGAAAAGAGATGTTAAACAGTCAGGTCCAGCTAGAAAAGTAGAAAAAAGACACGAAGATACTCCTAGTGTTAATCTATTTTCTTCTGAACGTACAGGTATAACTGGAGCTGATGTGGAGAAATTACCCTCTGCCCCTCCGGCTAAACGAGAGCTTTTTGGCGAACTGCAAGAGAACAAAAATGAGGAAGTTCGTTCTTCTTCAGCATCCAAAGAAGATTCAAACATATTGAAAGTGAGGGTATTGGAAAACAGTATGGAACAATTAGAAAACCGTTCTTTTTCACTTTCTGGATTGTGTAACCAGTGTGGTGAGACTGTAGGACTTCGTTTTCCAGGAATGAACTGCAAACGCTGTGGACAGGCTTTTCATAAAGCTTGCCTTCTTGCTGTGGAGAAGCCTACGATGATGATGTATGTTATTGTATCCAGTGTTTGCAGATCTTAGACGAAACTGAAAGTGACAGCGATTAGGCAAACAGAGTGCCTGATTTCATAAGTTCTTAATTTTTTATTAAAATTGTTACTATAAAACTACAAAACATCAAAACGAGATGCTGTATTATGCATTTATGTAACAAAGTAATGTATCTTGACATTATTAAATAATTTTAGAAATTTCTGCACAGGTGCCCATAACTGTAATCAAAAGTGCCCAACTCAGTCTCTGTAGGGCCCATCACTATAAAAGTTGTAGTACTTTTTTTTAAAAAAATATTACACGTACCTAACGTTACATTTCAGTCCGATATCATATTTATTTTAAAGCCCATACTGTAACAATATTATTTGACAAATATTAGATACATATGGCCAAACGTATAAAAGTTATAAATTAATTACTAAAAAAAAATGCCTTAAGGTGCCCACGACTGTATAGTTTCCCCTATATATAACTTATTTAAAGTAAAATTTGTAACTAACAAATAAAGTAACGTCTACATACGAAATATTCGATTCCCGGTGGAAAATATTGACATTTGAACCCACTAGAGTGGTTCGAATTCCAAGTTAAATGGTCTCTCTGTATTTTATATAGCTTCGGTGATGAGAAAGGCCTATCTAATCTACCTACTTGAAGATACCTTAGTGAACTTAGATTTAACCGATTACACCAGCCTATCAGCATTCGAAAAATGTTTCCAATAAAATTTACGTATCGAATCATCAATTAAAATGACGGGGTTTGTAAACAGTTTTTCAGTTTCACCGTACACCTCTAAGGCGGAAGGGAATTTTAGCATAGAGAAATTTCTGCCTGCAAAATATAAATTTTATTTCGTACATTTTTTCGTCTGATGCTTTTTTTTTTTTCGAAATATTTTGCAGTATGGAATAACAAAATTCACCCTATGTGTACATTTTCATCCCTCATTTTAATGAACCTACTCCATATTTTAAGTCCTTTAAAAACAAGGTCAGTGGTAGAGCGTTTATCTCTGGTGCAAGGAGTAAATGGTTCGATCACAGATTGCGCCATGTGAGCTTATTTAGTGATGGGCAGTGGGAATATTCCCGGTGGAAAGGAATTTAAAAAATGGGAATATTCCCGGGTTTTTCCCTGGCCTATAAATTCCCGGGAAGGAATATATTTCCATTTCTTTACTTCATCTTCCAAATTATAAGAACCGTACGACTAATTACAATTTTAATATTTTATGATTTACTTCTAGGTTTTAAAGAATTTGAAGGTTAAAAAATTTAAAATTCTTTGACAGTACTTTATATAAGTAATAATATGACTTTTTAAGTTCAATTTCCATTTGCACTAAAAAGTAAAGTAATTGTTTAGTATTGGGGGGCCAAAAATAGCCGAAAGTAGGATGATTTACTGAAGAAATGAGTTGAAAGTAGTGTTCAAGTAGTCAAGAAAGTATCGAACACATTTTTTTCTTTTTAAAGCAGTAGGGGATTTGTACAAACCGTAAAGGTAAGTCGAAGTGATTTATGTGAGAAAAGAAGGTGAATTGTTGGTAACGAAGATAGAAAACAACGTGCCCTGCGGGGATATAATCCGCCTTCACTCGCTAACGCTTGCTCGGCAATGCTCTCTAAATTTAATGTTGGTAACGTAATTTAACGTATGAAACCATAAAACAACAACATCGGAATAGAATATCGCAAAAAACTAGGAGCAAAATTTAGGCAGCCAGAATTCAGGGGGGGGCTAGACCCCCTGAATACGGGCCTGGAGACAACTGTAATAATATAGCTACTGTGATTAAAAAAAAAAAAAAAAAACGAACTTTGAAACCATAATATAGTAATAGTAAAACTTAAAGATTTCATTTCATTTTCATTTACAGAATTATTAATATATTAAAATAAGTTTTCTGATTATTTGAAATCAGACGCTTTTCTAAAATGAACATTATGACTATCTATTCCGTGTCAATACTATAAATTATTAAGCTTTACAAAAGTAGAGGGAAAAAGGAAACCAATCGAGCATATTTTACAACTAACTTTTTATTTATTTATTTATTTTTTAATCGAAGTCTGTGCAAACCATTGAAACATTTCCAAATTACAAATGAAATTATTATTTATATACAGACAAGGTGACCAGAATTTTCACTTGCGAAAACGGGACGCATACGAATCGGCTACGGGGGGGGGGGGATTTCTGACTTCCAGATTGTATTTTGGGACTCAGCAGTGTTCTCAATTTACAAAATACACAAGTAAGAGTGATAACACACCGTTTCTAACTTTACGTATACCACACAACAAATAATAGTTCCCGATTGCAAATTCTGCCCAACAATTCTTTTAATTAGTTGAACACTCAGAATTCCCACTTGAGCCACGAACACACAACTCCCATTTGAAAATTCAGAAGTTCTAGACTAGACACGGCTGAACCTTGGCAACGAGAGTTGGTACGGAAGAGAGTAGAATTTGCATTGACGATTTATATTTTGAATAATAATTACGGGACACCTAGACCATTTTTATTTAAAAACGGGACATTTAGGCGTCCCGTTCGATAATCAGAAAAAACGGGACAACTGTTGGAAAAAAGGGACTGTCCCGGCTAAAACGGGACGTCTGGTCACCTTGTATACAGAATAAATTAAACAAACGATGGGGCAACTTATGGTTTAATCGAATATGATGGTGGTTGCTACGATTTAGAAGAAAGCAATTTTCTGTTGGCACTGGCATCGAAACTATTTGTGTACAAACAAGAATTTCGCATAAGCATTTACTTGACATATTATTATAGTTTACTAATAATTAAATAATTATATATTCGTGTAGAAGGAGTTCCGGTCGACCTTTGGAAAAAAATCACCTCACATATCTATCTAGTTCAATTGCACATACGCGTATGCTGATGAACTAAATAACTGAATGTGTTTCAAACACTGAAGTAGCAACACTGAAGGCAAAAATTATGGAATAGAGACCATGGCGACATCTCATGAGAAGTAGGTAAACTAGAACTGGGACTGTGTAAGTCTGGCTGAGTCGCGTTATATGTGGATGGTAGCGACATTCAACGGCGTAGCAGATTATTGTTAGGATTAGCGTTGTCTTGACGCAAACCATTTCTGAAAGTGTCCACTTCATTGCACATTCAAATAATTTAGATGGTACTGGCACTCTGCGTCTAGGAGACCCTCTCCCAAGCGGCTTGTTGCTAAAGTAAGGAAGATTTGAAAAAATGGTTCATAACTGTTGCAAGTAGTTTATTATCACAAACTAAAACAGATTTTGTATTTCGTTGACGCAATCAATTACGGAAACAGACCCTCTAAAAATCGTCCATTATTATACATTCTGTCTCATTCTATATAATATTTCGCAAAATATGCGTATCAAAATTCAATATTGCAAAACATGCAATATACATCAGGTTAAATACCTAAATAATTGAATCTCTCATTTCCAGAAATAGGGGGTTATTCATATTGTGCCTTATACAATCATTCTGACGCGTTATTAGTGTCATACTAAAGAATATGAGTAGCATTCTGCCTTATGCAGAGTCGTTTCGACGTATGATTAGCATCATACTAAAACACTGACTACTGCAGAAGACTTATGTTAGTCGAACTCTTTAGTATGGCACTAATCGCGCTTCAAAACGATTCTGCATACGGCCCATTGTGTTTCCTGGAGTAGTAAAGACTTTAGTACAACACTAATCACATGTCAAAACGACTTTGCAAAAAGCGGATTATCTTTCACAAAAATTATATTTTATAATTGGTGTCTTATAATGGTAAACTAGAAAAGACACTTTGCAAATCACAAACCTTACTGAATGGGGTCTATAGCGTTATAGAACTAAACCCAAATCATTAATGATATATTCGTGTAGTCTCGGGTCCTGATGAATCAAACTGTTTGGAAATGAGATAATTTGAAGGATATTAAACTTAAATGTATTTTGGGATATACTATTTGTCAACTGCCGGCTTAAGAAAGTTTTTACCGGCAGGAATTATTTGTGTTTACCCGTGTTTTACGAACACTTTTTTCTTATTAGACAATCAGCTGCGAAGAAAGAATCTAAGTATTGGCATATCTACTTCTGTGGTATGCATCTTGGGTTCCGAATTTTTTAGCCGGTGAAAGCCAAATTAGAAACATTTGAGAAAAACAAGAACTGAAATATGACTGTTTAGTTGAAGTGAATAAACAAAACGTTACTTTGTGTGTGCGTGTGGAATAGTGGCAACCTATTCTTATTAACTTAACAGACGACTTGCTGAAATGGAAACAGCAGGGTCAGGTGAAGCAGTCACAATGCAGAGAAGATGGACTCATGTCAGAAAATTATTAGAACGGGCAGGACCCTTCTGCCACCCTGAGTTTAAACCATCAACTGAAAATCTGGAGTTTCTTATGAAAAACTGTAAAATCCTTGTGATAGGAGCAGGCGGTTTAGGCTGTGAGCTGTTAAAAGATTTGGCCTTAATGGGTTTTAGAGACATACATGTTATTGATATGGATACTATTGATTTATCGAACTTAAACAGACAGTTCTTATTTCGAAGGAAGGATATAGGACAATCTAAAGCTAAAGTTGCTGCGGACTTTATCAATTCAAGGGTGCCTGGTGCTAGTGTTACTCCGCATTTTTGCAAAATACAAGATTACGACGATTCGTTTTATAAACAATTTCACGTTGTTGTTTGTGGGCTGGATTCAATAGTCGCTAGAAGGTGGATTAATGGCATGTTAATATCTTTACTGTCGTATTCTGATGATATGCTAGATGAATCGACCATTATTCCAATGATTGATGGAGGCACTGAAGGTTTTAAAGGTAACGCAAGAGTTATTATTCCAGGTATGACTGCTTGTATTGAGTGCACTCTCGATCTTTTCCCTCAGCAAGTTACATATCCTATTTGTACGATTGCTAATACTCCTCGCTTACCGGAACACTGTATTGAGTACGTTAAACTTATCCAATGGCCGAAAGAGAACCCGTTTGGTAAAGATGTTCCGATCGATGGGGATGATCCGCATCACCTAAACTGGTTATACGAAAAGTCCCTCGAACGCGCAACTCAATTTGAGATTACAGGAGTTAATTTGAGACTCGTTCAAGGTGTGGTTAAGAACATCATACCTGCTGTATCTTCAACAAATGCTGTTATTGCTGCCATATGTGCTACGGAAGTTTTTAAATTGGCAACGAGTTGTTGTGTACCTTTAAACAATTATTTGGTGTTTAATGATGTGGATGGTATATATACATATACGTACGAAGCGGAGAGGAAGGAGGATTGCCTCGCATGCGGTCAGAAAACTCAAGACATCTCATTGCCAAATGATGCAAAATTGGAAGATTTAATGACTGAATTGACGGAAAATGCAAAATTCCAAATGAAGAATCCTGGGGTCCAAGCAAATATTAATGGGAAAATTAAAACAATGTATATGTCAAGTCCTAAAAACATCGAAGAACAAACTAGGTGTAATTTAAAGAAAACGTTTGTGGAATTGGGTCTTGAAAATGGTACACACCTTTTAGTGGCTGATTCCACTACTCCAAATACTATTGTACTCAAGTTGTGTCTTACGAACAAAGATGAAGAATTATAAACTGCTTTTGTTTCTCATGTTCAATATTTTATATAAATTTTGTGATCACCTGTAAAATAATTATACGTACCATACGTATATATGGATTAGAAACTAATGTAGGCTCTTTCTGGTATAATCTTTGAAATTTTATGTATATTCATAGTATCAAATAATGCATAATAATAATATTGTTCTTTGAATCTTACTATTTACGAGGTTGTTCTGATCGAAATACACATTTTCTTTTCCTGTTTGATATGTGTGTTGGTATAAGAAAAAAACGAATTGTTCGTTTATAACTACCGGTAACATCCTTGAAGGAAAAGAGGTGTATAAGTTTGTAATTACTTTCTGAATAAATCTATTGTCAGCAGGTATGACATGTTCAGTAACTATAAGGGCAAATATTCTACCCATATTCGTTTGCCTAATCTAATTATAGCATAAACTTGTGATAGGTTAACGTATGCAATAGAACTACCAGATAATTCATTGGAATGCAACTATTATGAATGGAAGATCTCTCACGTTTCTGTATGGGTACTACACAAGAAGTGAAGAAATACACGATCGAACCGGGAATCAAACCTTTGTCTCCGGTTAAAGATGCCAGTATACATTAATTATTAACTACCCAGACTGTCCTCTGAAAAGCTATACATTCTGACTAAACACTGATCTCAAATAGTGAGTAAATATATTGTTGTCCAGGCACCGAATCGGGCAGTGTAGTAGCTACAGCATCGGCACGTTAGGTCGGAGACTCAGGTTCGATTTCCGATCTAATCGTGTAATTTTTCACTCTGTGTATATTTTGAAACGAATTTCTGTAAAAAGAGTGTCCCAAATCTCGATATAAAATGCTAAATGTTTCATTGAATAAAGTTTAGTACTGGTAATACTGTATTTAAGGCCATAATTTTATATTTTTTTGAGTGCTCTGCGACTTCTTTTATCTGAAAATACAGAGCCAGTTATGTAATAACACAAAAATCTGAAAATCGGAGTCGCTATCTTTTTTTTTTTTTAATTAATTTTTAAATTGGCAGTCTACTAAAATTATTTACCAAAAGAGATTGTCTTTTTCACGGATACGAAGTTAATATAATCTCAACTCGTAATATGCGTCCCACAGCGTCCATTTTTAATAATCAGGGTTTATACACTATCTGAAAAACTTGGAAATCTCAGGGAAATTGATTTTGGAAGGAAAAGTCCTGGATAATTCAGGGAAATCGATCATATCTTTTAATAAACCTGGAAATATCAGGGAAATTCGAGTTCAATATTTTTGTATATTTTGAATGTATTCAAGTATAGAACAAAAGTATCTTCTCAACTTAAATTTTATTTATTTTCTTGTGACTCAATATTTAATTGCAATCGTTCATTGGGGAGAAGGGTGGCCATTCTTAAATATTTAAATATATTATTCTTAAAATTTGTGTTCTCTTAGTGTTAGTTTCTTTCACTAGACCTGGAAATTGCAAAATCAATACCTGGAAAACCTGGAAAGTTCAGGGAAATTGAGTTCAATATTTTTGTATGAACTCGGATTATGTTAGTACACTATTGTAATGCTCATTTGTTAAAATTCTGCTACCAATGGCAGATTTTTCTTTGTTGTTCCCCGATACACACGGAAAGTGTGACACGCTCTTTTTTTATATATATATATATATAAAAATACGCACAAATCACTTCATAAATAACATTGAAATATTACTTTCCCAAAACTGGAGATAACGTCATTCAAACTCAACCTGTTGCATAGCGTTACAATTCCTTGTGTCCTTTCACCTCTGGTGCATGGGGTCCGTAGTTCGTTCCCAGCTCGCGCCAAGTGAGCTTTGTGTTAGACACGCCGTGTGAATGTTTTTTTTTTTTTTTGTTTCCTTCCACTTCCTTCATTCCAGCTTTTCTCATTATCGCCGTCTCCTTTATCCTAGTCGGCATAATCGTGGGACGTAAAGATTTCATTTCATTTTTTCCTTATATCCTGTTTCTATTCTTAAGCTTGCCAAGTTCTGTCCAAAAGACAAAAGTACGATATCGTAATTCGTTTCGTACCCATTATTTTGAACTTCGAGAGGTGAAGTAATTTTATGTCAGAAGTATCATCTTACGAAAGAAATTACAAATATGCAGTGTAACCCACACATTTCTGAATTCTGCAAAAAATGAATTGTGATTACACTCGCTTTGGTTATAATAGTTACGAATAAATAATTTCCACATGCAAATAACTGTCTGCAATAATTAAAATCGCCACATTTTGTACGCACAAGTTAAGCAAGGCGCGAATTGACTGTGAATATTATGTTATGCCTTACATGTTCAAGGCGATCGTGAAGTGAAAAGTGAAGATTAACGATCTTTCTGGTGTTTTGTGATTCTGTTCGTTCAAGTGACTTACTATTGTTTAACATATAATCGTTATTTCAATTTCTTACAACAAGCTGTACAAGTGCTTCATAATTCAGTGTCATTCGTAAATAGATTTTCATCTACGCTTCCAAGTAAGGTCATTGTCTTCTTCTGCGAGTCACAGGATGAGAGGATACACAATAAGTAGCGTAGCAGTTCATGAAGTTACTGAAGAAAGTAGCAGACACTTCTGAAAAAGTCACAGGATGAGAGGATACACAATAAGTCTAGCGTAGCAGTTCATGAAGTTACTGAAGAAAGTAGCAGAAACTTCTGAAAAAGTCACAGGATGAGAGGATACACAATAAGTCTAGCGTAGCAGTTACTGAAGAAAGTAGCAGAAACTTCTGAAAAAGTCACAGGATGAGAGAATACACAATAAGTCTAGCGTAGCAGTTACTGAAGAAAGTAGCAGAAACTTTTGAAAAGTCACAGGATGAGAGGATACACAATAAGTCTAGCATAGCAGTTCATGAAGTTACGGAAGAATGTAGCAGAAACTTCTGAAAAAGTCACAGGATGAGAGGATACACAATAAGTCTAGCGTAGCAGTTCATTAACTTACTGAAGAATGTAGCAGAAACTTCTGAAAAAGTCGCAGGATGAGAGGATATACAATAAGTCTACCGTAGCAGTTCATTAAGTTACTGAAGAATGTAGCAGAAACTTCTGAAAAAGTCACAGGATGAGAGGATACACAATAAGTCTAGCGTAGCAGTTCATTAAGTTACTGAAGAATGTAACAGAAACTTCTGAAAAAGTCACAGGATGAGAGGATACATAATAAGTCTAGCGTAGCAGTTCATGAAGTTACTGAAGAAAGTAGCAGAAACTTCTGAAAAAGTCACAGGATGAGAGGATACACAATAAGTCTAGCGTAGCAGTTACTGAAGAAAGTAGCAGAAACTTCTGAAAAAGTCACAGGATGAGAGAATACACAAGTCTAGCGTAGCAGTTACTGAAGAAAGTAGCAGAAACTTTTGAAAAGTCACAGGATGAGAGGGTACACAATAAGTCTAGCGTAGCAGTTACTAAAGAAAGTAGCAGAAACTTGAAAAGTCACAGGATGAGAGGATACACAATAATTCTAGCGTAGCAGTTCATGAAGTTACGGAAGAAAGTAGCAGACTTCTGAAAAAGTCACAGGATAAGAGGATACACAATAAGTCTAGCGTAGCAGTTCATTAAGTTACTGAAGAATGTAACAGAAACTTCTGAAAAAGTCACAGGATGAGAAGATACACAATAAGTCTAGCGTAGCAGTTCATTAAGTTACTGAAGAATGTAACAGAAACTTCTGAAAAAGTCACAGGATGAGAGGATACACAATAAGTCTAGCGTAGCAGTTACTGAAGAAAGTAGCAGAAACTTTTGAAAAGTCACAGGATGAGAGGATACA
The DNA here is from genome assembly GCF_964235325.1 of Thermobia domestica. Classification (NCBI taxonomy): domain Eukaryota; kingdom Metazoa; phylum Arthropoda; class Insecta; order Zygentoma; family Lepismatidae; genus Thermobia; species Thermobia domestica. The sequence goes on along the minus strand of NC_137455.1, from coordinate 9,323,300 downwards.
CAATAAGTCTATCGTAGCAGTTCATGAAGTTACGGAAGAAAGTAGCAGATACTTCTGAAATTTTTCAACAAAATTGAATATCTTTGTTAGTAATCCCAATGCTATATTAACATATGAGATAACCGATTTATCCAACAGCACGTAAGCAACGATCATCCATGTGGGGTAGTTAACACGTAGTCTAAAAATTCCTTCCAAAAATAAAAATTCTTTTAATATTGTAAATTTAATTTTTACTTTCCTTGATGATATGCTATTATTTCCTTTACGCTTGTCCAGGTCTGGGTAGATTAAGTGAGATTCAGTCCTTTTTATTTTAGTCTGACTATTTTTGTGCGATTACAGGTGTTTTCTAAAATGAGAATTCGCAAAGAACATTTGAAGTACTTTTGAGTTATCTCCAAAGTAATGTTCTAAACTTTAACGTCTGATGGTAAATTTTGAAAAAAAAAAAAAAAAAGCGCAGTTCAACGTTTTGTATTATTTTTTCACTTTAGATAACCTTTTATATACGATCACCACGCTACTAAGCAGCTGAGATATTGCAATATTACACCCTCCATTGCAAAAGAAACCGAACTTTTGAAAACAAATAGTACCACTAGTGCCATCTGTTGTAATATTTTACCGGTAGATGGCGTAGTCCCTCATTGACAACTGGTATAAATGTCATGACATTTGGATGCACGGCAACAAAGTTATTGCGTTTCAACTGTCAGTGTGTTGTGTACATCGGTCGGAAAATGAGTTTCAAACAACGAGCTGCAATTGAGTTTTGTGTTAAACTGGGTAAAACTTTTAGTGAAACGCACCAAATGCTACAAAATGCATATGGTGATGAGTGTCTATCCCGTACGCAAGTTTACGAGTGGTTCAGGCGATTCAAATCGGGTAGAGAGACGTTGGATGATGACGAAAGATCAGGCCGTCCCAGAACCGGATTATCGGAAGAAAACATCGAAAAAGCGTGAATTCATCAAACATAACAAAAAATCGTCGGTGAAAGTTATTGAAATGGAATTAGGCATTCCTCAAACAACCGCATACCGCATTTTGATCGAAGTTTTGGGCCTTAAGAAGGTTAATTCGCGGTTTGTACCACACAAACTCACCGAAGACCAAAACGTTGATCGAATTGCGCATTGCAAAGACATCGTTAAAAGTGCTCGGCAGGATCGATACTTCTTGAAATCGATTGTAACTGGTGACGAGACGTGGTGTTTTGAATATGAGCCCGAAACAAAGCGGCAAAGTGGTGAATGGAGAGCGCCGGATGAAGGAACACCCAAAAAAAAGTCGCTTGGTGAAGTCAAAAGTTAAGGTGATGCTGATTTGTTTTTACGATTCAAAAGGAATTATCCACAAAGAATTTGTTCAGCCCGGCCAGACAGTCACTGGAGAGTTTTACTTGGGCGTCATGAAGCGTTTGCTGGCAAGAATTCGTCGTATTCGGCCCGAATATCGCGAAATCGGCAGTTAAAATCTTTTGGACGATAATGCACCATCACATCGTTCGCGACTTGTAACTGAATTTTTGGTCAAAAATCACATTATTCGGTTGCATCATCCGCCCTATTCACCAGATCTCGCTCCGTGCGATTTCTATCTGTTCCCGAAACTGCATTTGGCGATGAAAGGAAAGTGGCACGCATCGATTGATGCCATTGAGAAGGCGACGACCGCCGTCCTAAAGACCATTCCAATAAAGGACATGGAGAAGTCGTTTGACAACTTGTTGGAGCGTGCAAATATGTGTATCGATGCAGAAGGGGAATACATTGATTAATAAAAATGATTTGTTCCAAAACATACATTGCTTTTTTGTTTTTTAAAACGTTCGGTTTCTTTTGGAATGGAGGGTGTACAGTTACAATATTAAAACTAAAAATGCTAGAGCGTCCTATTATCAGGGATACCAAATTTTGAAGAGAATATCTGACTAACACATTTGTTTGCTATATGTGAACAAGTGTAAATAAATTTTCCTCTTTTAAATGCCATTTTTTACATAACGTTAAATATACAGGGTGTTTCGAAAAGAATCATCCGAATTAAAATGTAAATAGTGTTGGCAGTATAGAACATACGAGACTTCAGATTAATTTTGGGTGCTCAATATGACTCCCTTGGGATTCACAGCATACATCCATACGGTAGTCAAATTCATCCAAAGTGTTTGTGATCATTTCTGATTACACGACCCTATTATGCGTTCTCGTAGTTTGACTACTGTTGTTGGAAGGGGAGGCACATAAACTTGAATTTTTATGTATTCGCACTTCACGATGCGTGGAACGCAAAATTATTTATGCTGTCTAGTCACCATTCCGACAAACACTGAAGTGACCGGTGAAGGAAGCGCACTACTGCAACCTACCGGCAGCCACGTGAAACTTGGGAATTGCTTCTTTCCGACAATTCATTGTTCAAAATGAATAAAAAGCTGCATAATTACGATTGTTTGAAATCAGATGATTCTTTTTGAAACACACTGTATTTTAAATAACATTACTTTCCTTTATAGCCATACAATGATGTTATTGCTGAGCACATTGAGAGAATTACAATGTTAGCAGACCTTTCGGCTATTGCGCACTTCTTGGCGGTCGCAAGAGTCGAGATGGGACCATTTATTTTAATTTTTTACGAATCTTTAGAGAACTCGGATGATTTCGTTGTGAAGGAAGTCCGTCTGGACGCTTATTTTATACGTTAAAAAATGTCCGAGTAAAAACAGGACATGTAGTAACACTGCTTACCATTCAGTTAAGCATGCTGTTTCAACGAAGAGAACCTCTTGTCTTCACCGCTGGGTGAATACTAAACTATGCAAGTGGAAACGTGACCACAAAATCAGATGTTCTGTAATTACCGAAGTTCGGTCAAGATGGCTGGATTAAGCAGAAAGCATGGGCGTCTTTTGCAGATAAAAATTGAGGGGAATGACTAGATATCACTAAATTTACGTCAAAATCCTGAGTCAAATGAGAATCTACTTGTGCTAGAGGAATCGAGTTTCTACCTCTTCCAGCACAATTAATCATAATGTATTTTTGCTTCACTGTTAAGTCACCTGCTACATACTCTCCTTCAGAAGTGTCTACACAGTATACACTATGATCCTTAGGGAACTTCGTCTTAATATAGGAGTTATATTAATTCCATACAATAATTTTATATTTCTTTACCATCCTAGTTTCCTTAACACCTTTTGCGTTCTTTCACATTATTCTCTTTCATCCCTATTATTCCTAATGCCTCATAGTTTATCGTGTCAATCAGAAATTTGCTATTCTCGTCTACGTACAAATCGGAGAATTGAAGCACAGTATCTTTTGCCGTCTTTTTGTAATGTCCATGTTCCTGCTTCGTACAACGCATTCAAGTTCCCTTTGTATATCTTAATTCAGTAACTCATATCCTCTCTTCATTATCACCACAATCATCATCAGATATCATAATTTCTCATATATTTTATTATTATTTTTATTTTTCGTTGACATTTGGTAGCTTTGTTTTAGAGGTATGAAATATACCTCTTATTACTAATGGCTCTGTAGTACAAGTGTTGAAAATTAGCAACCTATTCTTTTTTTTTTTTTTTCTCAAACTTATACAATTGACTCGACCTCAATAATCCCAACCAACATTACTTGCAACTTTTTCATTTATATTTTAAAACTCAAATTATTTTCACTGTTTATCTTTTACCTTCCTCTCTTCTTTGCCTTCCATTATGCCACGGCACTCGGACACAATGTAATATTTCTACTTAACATTTGTGTGTGTTCATCCTATTTCTTTACTCCCTCCATTTAAGTACTTTCAGCCTTAATTTATTTCCTTTTTTACATAAAACTTTAGGGAGACGCGTTTACTCTGCTCCCCACCGCCAGACACGCCCATGGCAGAAAGCAAACATCTGTAAGAAATTTTACCTTTTAAGCGTCCTGCATTTTCAAGTGCTTGCTGAATTTTCGATGAACCACGTTGTCTATCTTTTTCTTTATCTATTAGTTATTGTTGAATTCGGAATTGGTAAGTATTGGATTGATAGTTTTCTGGCTCATTACAGCTAAAGTTACTCATTTCAGAAGGCTTCACTATACAAACACATAAAAAAGACATGGAGGTTATTTCAGTGAAGAATTGTCGAACCGTACCGTCAATCATTATGAAATAGAATTCATGGTGGACAGTGAACAGTGTGCTGTTGTCTGTGACTGAAATTGAACGGAGGTCTTCATATCACTTTTTACGCTTTTGTCTTCGTCCAAAATTTTGCTAGGCGTAGAGGAAAGCTCAACGGACGAGGGGGAAGGATAAACCCAACTTCGAAAGGTTTCTTCAGCAGGTGCTAGCTGGAGTGGTACGACTCAAATCAGAAATATTGGAGTTATGGAAGAAGTTCTTTGATTTCAGGAGTCATCACAACCCTATTTCCATGACAAAAGTCAAATAAGTGTTTTGTGGTAGGTTATAAGTATAAGCGAATGTAGAAAATCTTACATCCAACAGACTTTGAAGTGAAATAGGAACCTCACATATAGAAAGTGGAGGATAACAATCTTGTTTAGCTTCTTGGAACCTATGGTAGGTGGGAAGAACGGAGCACTGTTTCTCCTTCAGCGCTGTATATACATGCTCGTACTGATTTTTGGTCAACCCGACATAAAAATTCAGTGCTCTTTAGTCAACGCTTTGAAACATGTCTACATTCTTTGTCGTTTGGATCGTCTGACAAATAAATGGAATCAATGATATATATTTTCTGAAGACTCGCAAAGTGGTCCCAAGTGCATATTACAGATCGGCAAGTGTATACGTTTCAAATGAAAATGAAATCTTGGAAGTTTAACGTCCCCCGATTATGTTCTTTAGGCTAAGGGAGACGGATGATTAAGGCAAGTGAATGATGATGGAAGAATTGGTGGAATGAGAATTATTTCTCTTCTCTTATAAAATGAAATCTTTCAGTTTAACGTCCAACGATTATTCCCTTTAGGCTAAGGGAGACGGATGATTAAGGCAAGTGAATGATGATGGAAGAATTGGTGGAATGAGAATTATTTTTCTTCTCTTATAAAATGAAATCTTTCAGTTTAACGTCCAACGATTATTCCCTTTAGGCTAAGGGAGACGGATGATTAAGGCAAGTGAATGATGATGGAAGAATTGGTGGAATGAGAATTATTTTTCTTCTCTTATAAAATGAAATCTTTCAGTTTAACGTCCAACGATTATTCCCTTTAGGCTAAGGGAGACGGATGATTAAAGCAAGTGAATGATGATGGAAGAATTGGTGGAATGAGAATTATTTTTCTTCTCTTATAAAATGAAATCTTTCAGTTTAACGTCCAACGATTATTCCCTTTAGGCTAAGGGAGACGGATGATTAAGGCAAGTGAATGATGATGGAAGAATTGGTGGAATGAGAATTATTTTTCTTCTCTTATAAAATGAAATCTTTCAGTTTAACGTCCAACGATTATTCCCTTTAGGCTAAGGGAGACGGATGATTAAGGCAAGTGAATGATGATGGAAGAATTGGTGGAATGAGAATTATTTCTCTTCTCTTATAAAATGAAATCTTTCAGTTTAACGTCCAACGATTATTCCCTTTAGGCTAAGGGAGACGGATGATTAAGGCAAGTGAATGATGATGGAAGAATTGGTGGAATGAGAATTATTTTTCTTCTCTTATAAAATGAAATCTTTCAGTTTAACGTCCAACGATTATTCCCTTTAGGCTAAGGGAGACGGATGATTAAGGCAAGTGAATGATGATGGAAGAATTGGTGGAATGAGAATTATTTTTCTTCTCTTATAAAATGAAATCTTTCAGTTTAACGTCCAACGATTATTCCCTTTAGGCTAAGGGAGACGGATGATTAAAGCAAGTGAATGATGATGGAAGAATTGGTGGAATGAGAATTATTTTTCTTCTCTTATAAAATGAAATCTTTCAGTTTAACGTCCAACGATTATTCCCTTTAGGCTAAGGGAGACGGATGATTAAGGCAAGTGAATGATGATGGAAGAATTGGTGGAATGAGAATTATTTTTCTTCTCTTATAAAATGAAATCTTTCAGTTTAACGTCCAACGATTATTCCCTTTAGGCTAAGGGAGACGGATGATTAAAGCAAGTGAATGATGATGGAAGAATTGGTGGAATGAGAATTATTTTTCTTCTCTTATAAAATGAAATCTTTCAGTTTAACGTCCAACGATTATTCCCTTTAGGCTAAGGGAGACGGATGATTAAGGCAAGTGAATGATGATGGAAGAATTGGTGGAATGAGAATTATTTTTCTTCTCTTATAAAATGAAATCTTTCAGTTTAACGTCCAACGATTATTCCCTTTAGGCTAAGGGAGACGGATGATTAAGGCAAGTGAATGATGATGGAAGAATTGGTGGAATGAGAATTATTTTTCTTCTCTTATAAAATGAAATCTTTCAGTTTAACGTCCAACGATTATTCCCTTTAGGCTAAGGGAGACGGATGATTAAGGCAAGTGAATGATGATGGAAGAATTGGTGGAATGAGAATTATTTTTCTTCTCTTATAAAATGAAATTTTTCAGTTTAACGTCCAACGATTATTCCCTTTAGGCTAAGGGAGACGGATGATTAAGGCAAGTGAATGATGATGGAAGAATTGGTGGAATGAGAATTATTTTTCTTCTCTTATAAAATGAAATCTTTCAGTTTAACGTCCAACGATTATGCCCTTTAGTCTAAGGGAGAGGGATGATTAAGGCAAGTGAATGATGATGGAAGAATTGGTGGAATGAGAATTATTTCTCTTCTCTTATAAAATGAAATCTTTCAGTTTAACGTCCAACGATTACGTCCTTTAGGCTAAGGGAGACGGATGATTAAGGCAAGTGAATGATGATGAAAGAATTGGTGGAATGAGAATTATTTCTCTTCTCTTATAAAATGAAATCTTTCAGTTTAACGTCCAACGATTATTCCCTTTAGGCTAAGGGAGACGGATGATTAAGGCAAGTGAATGATGATGGAAGAATTGGTGGAATGAGAATTATTTTTCTTCTCTTATAAAATGAAATCTTTCAGTTTGACGTCCAACGATTATTCCCTTTAGGCTAAGGGAGACGGATGATTAAGGCAAGTGAATGATGATGGAGGAATTGGTGGAATGAGAATTATTTCTCTTCTCTTATAAAATGAAATCTTTCAGTTTAACGTCCAACGATTATTCCCTTTAGGCTAAGGGAGACGGATGATTAAGGGAAGTGAATGATGATGGAAGAATTGGTGGAATGAGAATTATTTCTCTTCTCTTATAAAATGAAATCTTTCAGTTTAACGTCCAACGATTATGTCCTTTAGGCTAAGGGAGACGGATGATTAAGGCAAGTGACTTGGTGGAATAAGAATGTGGCAGCAAACGGGGACATCCCGAGAAAATCCACGGACACGATTGTCCATCACAAACTTACCTGGGTAGGGATCGAACTAGGACCCTACACTTTACCACTGAGTCACCGTTTTTGTCTGAAAAGTTAGATTTCAAGACGAAGCAGGGCCAGCTCTAGGCACTTTGTCGCCCTGTGAAATATGATCATTTGCTACCCTTTCGTCACACCTTAATCACAATTAATACATTACCCCATCATAATTGTAGTAGTGTTATTAATAATAGCATGAGTTGAAGCGTTAGTAAGAGCGCACAAAATGTAATGTATGTTTGTCAGGAATTAAATTTGAACTACAGAAAATATATACATTTCATTCTCGTCAATTTTTAGGCTTTTTAAACTTCCGTGAAGGGTGACTATCGGGTCAACAATGCAATTAAAAATGTAGTTACTCAGGTCCATAAACTCACTTGCTTTGTCGCGTTGTGTTGTTAGGATATTAAACTCTCCACCGGTTTCATAAACAAATGGGACGTCAACATTATGAATTAATATGCAAATAGATGGATCAGATTAATACTATCAACATCATGATGTCACGTTCCATTTCGAATTATTTACTTCAAGAAATATGCTTTTCATGTATATATATAGTTTGATTCGCTTCTTGCTTAGCTGAAACTAACCGCACTCCCTTTGATTTCGCGGAGGGGGAGTCAGAACTTGTTTCTGGATTTAATATTGAATATAGAGCAGGAGGGTTTGCTCTTATTTTTATGGCTGAATATGCTAGTATTTTGTTTATAAGAACTTTATTTAGTATCTTGTTTCTGGGGCATGATATTTTTTCTATTTTGTTTTTTTGTAAGGTAGTATTTATTTCTTTTGGATTTATTTGAGTACGAGGAACGCTACCTCGATTTCGGTATGATAAATTAATATATCTTGCTTGAAAGTGCTTTTTGCCTTTATCTCTTAATTATCTTTTATTTTTAGGAGGGATAAAGCTTCTCTTTATTTCTCTTTTAATTTAAGTGTATTAAATTGAGAATAAGTTCTTAGAGCTTTGCTCTGTTGTATGTTTTCAAAACATGTGCTTATTCTCAGCCAAAGAACTAAGTCTTGTTTAGTAAGAAATCTCATAAGGAGGAGAGGTAAGGTACAAATAGGAAATAAGCGAAATAAATAACTGTGAGAATTTGGCCTGTTAAAATGTAAGGATCTTCTACTGGGCGGGCCCCAATTCAAGTTAAAAGGATTACTGTGCTAACTATAATTCAGAATAATCTTATTTTGTATACTGCATGACGCCCCTGTCACATGCGCGTGTTGCACATACGGTAGGCCGGCCTTGGATGGAAATATGTGTTAAACTGTATGTCTTATATAGTACGTAATAGAACGTAACGAAGATTTACTTCAATTATCTTCAACTTCATTCAGCATCATACTTATAACAGCCAAAGAATTGGCTTTCTCTAAATATTTCGAGTAATTCCTCGGCCATTCATCCTTAGTAGTCTGACAAGATTATTATATTTTGTGACGTAGAGGAAACACGTTGCATTTTTGTTGTTTCAACTTAAATGGGATTACGTAACCAATTAAATATTAATAATGAACAATTCTGACGAGTAACCGTAATTAGATATGAAAACAAAGAGAAAGGTAACCTAACACATAAAGGCTAATCAGGTTCAACTGTTTATGTACTCATGTCCTGACATTAAAAATTTTTGTAATTCCACAGGAAATTCATATGTATTATGCTTTTTTTTTTTTTTTTTAATATTTTTCACTGAAAATTTGACCATGACGATATAGATATTAGCATTAAAATCCTTGTCATAACCTTCTTGATTGTTGGTACATTATTAAAGTAGAAACTATTCGGTGATTTTCAACTTAAGAGATAAAAAATAATCACATGGAGTCAGATCTGATGAATAGGCAGGGAGGGACAACCCCCACACATTTCGGATTAAAAAGTCTTTTACAATCAAAGCCTTGTGACTTTAGGGCATTGTCATGGAGAAGACGCCAGTTACACTACCCTGACTTCACGCTTGTTATTCTTCGCATCAAATATTTCAGTAACTCAAGATAAAATGAGCAGTAACAATCTGTTCTGTAGGCAAAAATTCCTTGTGCGCAATATATACAAAATTTTGGAAATTGATTGATTCATAGGAGTTGGTCTTTCGAGCACCGAAGCTACGTGAGATAGGGCCTACTGCGGTTTGTAGTCGAAGCATGCACTCCCACCACGAGCACAGACAGCACGTACTTTAGCCACTTGACCATGGAGGATCACAAGATTTTGCATGAAATATAATGAAAACAAATGACGGCATGCAGCTTAAGCTCTGTCTTCTACTTGTTTGTGGTTATTTGATTAATATTTTTATAGTCATTGGCAATTGTTACTAATATGGTGAAGCCCTGAAAGCTGACGCAGGCATATTCAATTCTATCTTTATCATTAAAATTTTCTTACTCCTCTTCATGCTTATCATCATCATTATAAACATTCTGCGATTAGTGGCAGGTCATTTGCCGCAAACTGACACGTTTTCATCCACCACGGTCCTCACCTGTTTTTCGTTCTTTCATTCATCAATTTCAACCTTTCTCGACTCCTCTTTTTCCTTCCATCGTACATTCCATTACGTCTATCCGAGTAGAATTCTTTTCCTCTTCTTAATTCTTTTCTCCCCTGCTACTTTAACACCTCCTGATTCGTTTTCCACTTGATCCAACTAATTTTCTTCACTCTTCTCCACGCCCACATTTGGAAAGTATTTTACGTAGTGTCCATGTTCTTCCGGATAAATTACAATACTTTACACGAAACATTTGGTGAGTCTTTTTCTTAAATCTTTATTCAAAGTCCACAGATCAAGGTTATCTTCTTCCTCAAGGGCTCAAAACGGATGATCCCTTTGGTATATGCGGTTCAGGGTTTGATTCTTGGTGTGAGAGAATTGAAGATTGAAAGCATTATAGTAGTTCAGATTCCAAGTCCACGCCTCATATAGTCTCCGTGCTGAAAAGGGACAAACTTAAACACATAAATTATTATCTAACACCAATACTTTAACGCCAAAGGATTGTTCTTTGTTTGATCGGAAATGCTTGAAAGGAAAGGAAGGTAGGAATCACCTGAACTTTTCAAGAAATTCAAACAAAGTAGTTGAACAAACAATGGACTTTAATGTCAATAAAATTACCGCACAAACTATATTATTTCAATAAATAAAAAAATAAAAATGAGATCTTGGACAACGTCTCATGACTACAAGACATTATACAGAATAGACTGGTAATAAGGACGGAACAAGCAACGCCTTAAAATAAGATTTGTTAATTTTAAGAGACTATGGTTCGAGAAGATAAACCCTAATGATGGTAAATTAGTACATTGCTAATTATGTTCAAAAGTTTCACACATCAAGATAGTTAACACAGAGTGTAATGTTGAAATAAAATGATATTTTTATGTATTACTGTGATGAACATTTACCACTTAGATCTTAAGATGACCATCCCCATTTCAAAATAATTAAAAAAAAATATTAATTTCATTTGCTATTCCTCGAGGGGCTTTGAGGATATAAATGTTGCCAGTCTATTCTAAACGTCTATCGTCACAATATAGAGATGAACTTAATACGCGGATGCCACTGAGAAATGATTTCACTGTTGGTCACCTGAATGGTCCACTGACTGGGATATGGAGAGATCTGCTTCATCTGTGTCATGGCCCTGGAAAAGAAAAACGGTATTTGGATTATAGCTGTATCAATGTGTTTTCATTTTACCTACATATGTTTGTGTATACTTAGTTACTATACATGTATTCACTTATTTTAACATACAAAGCAATAAGGTACACAAAAATATTCTCTGAAAATGAGAACAAATCAAAAATCAACCACCATATAATTTGCGAAATTCATTCAATCTTCGTCGTTGTCTTTGTTGATTGGAATAATTTCAACTTTACAGCCTGTTTTAAATAAATTAGTGACGAAAGAGAAGAAAATCGTAAACTTTGGCAAATAAATGTTCGAAGTTTTGACCTTAAGAGTCCTAAAATGGTCAAAAAACTATTTAAAAAAAAAAAAATTGTTGCCATCACTTTCAGACACGAAAAAAATATATGTTGTACTTAAGGGTATACAATATTTTGAACAAAAATCAGCTATGTCCCCCCCCCCCCGCTCCAAATTTTTTTCTACGATTTTCTGAAATTTTCAACGCGCAAAACGCATCGATTTTTTTTTTTTTTTTTTTTTTTTGGAAAAAATGTTCACATTTACACCAACGTAGTATCTACAATTTGTGAAGCTTTTAAATTATTTGGACCACACCCACCAGAATTTAAAAAAATAAATTTTGAGCATGTATGATACAATAATTCGGTAAGGGGTGGCTGTATGGGATTAGAACTTTTTTTGGGGTGCTTTTAGGTGAAAACTAACATTTTGAGTCAATAACGACCCAATTTAGATCAAGGGTTGATTTCACTATCTTACTAGGAAAGGTACTTTCTTTACTTCACCTGCAACGTACCACCCTCTCTCTTATTAATTATGATTCAAAACATTAACAATCTGTAATTTTAATGTTACTATCTATTTATTATATCTAAATTTCTCTACATTTTATACCTAATTGATTACTTTAGTTAAAGAAATATTTTAATACAAATACTGATCTCAATATAATCAATTGCCAAACGAACCCAGGTGAACGGCTGGCGTTCCCTTCGCAATTGAGCAGTTACGGCTTTAAACAAAGTATTCGGCCATTCTAACAGGTTTTTCCTCAGTCCCACCAGACAAATATTCGGATGGAATCTTTATGCTTCATTGTTAACTGTTATGGTACGGAATAGCTCCACACTTACATTCCGAATTCTGTTGATACATTTAAAAAAAATAATAATAAATGTTAAAAAGAATAGCGATTGAAATGCCAGGTTTTTTGGAAATAGATGAGCCTCAAACTACTGCACAATATTTGCTGAGTTTTACAAATGAAGGAAACAACTTGCTCCATTAAAAATTTCAGATCCTGGCGGCTGAAATCTTGATAAATTTAACATGTTATGATAATCTGGTATTGTATGAGTGAATGATTGATATATTGTTTCTTTACATAAGTAGCCCAACCGCGTAATGCCGGAGACGAGCAAATTGTGTTTAATTCTGGCTGACGCTGGTGTGACAACCGATACTCAGGTGATAACCGTGTGGGTTCTGTTACTATCTGTTTTACACGACTATCTCCATTATCACTCATACATTACGCAGGTTTTCAGGAATTGTCAGCACGTCATTGTGAGTTAAGAAAAGTTCTTTGAAGACTTTTTGCAGTTAGTTTGCGATTCCTCTCGTGAATTTGTTGATGTCTGATAAAACTCAGTTTGAGCTATGTGGTGTTGTGAACAAACAAAACATGCGATATTGGAATCATCAAAATTCACAACAGTTGCATCAGAAAAACACTCCATGTGGCACTGTAGCTTTCAGGATATTAGGACTATATTTCTTCGAGGACCAGCATGGCGGTAACCTCAGATCGATACGTGCACATGCTAGAGAACTTTGTGTTTTCACGTTTTTGGGAGTTAAATGTTGATCTCGTCAGGATCTAAAAGCAGCAAGATCGAGCTAGTTCACACAAGACTCGCTGGTACATGGCTACGTTGTGTTATGTTTTCGGAAGTCGTGTGTTCTCCCAATCTGGAAACACTAACTGATCATGCAGCTCACTAAATCTATTTCTATCTCATCTAAATCTATCTCACGTGTGTGATTATTTTCTTTGGTGGTATCTGAAAAGGAAGGTATTCTCAACACCGTATCAGACAAAACAACATTAAAACGAAGATTTCAGGAAGAAGTGTATGCAATTCTGGGAGATATGCTTGTACGTGTGATGGAAACCCTCAATCACAGAGTCCACGGTTTATTATAATCACGATGGACAATATCTACGGGACATGATTTATCAAAAGTGACCATACTGACGGTTGTAACCACTGGTATAAAATAGCAAACCTTTCTCATATATTTTTCACTAACAATACAAAGTTTGTATGAGTAGTGAGTTATTTATTACAAGTTTCAAATGGCGGTTGAACGCTGCCTAACCCTGTATAAAACTATACAGACAAAGGAGATTCCTGGTTTGAATAAATCGAGATTAATATATTAAATGAAAGAAGGACACAACCGATTTAAACTCATTTTTATACACCAAATTCTCTGTAGGTGTGAATTCAATAACTTACAAAGAGTGAAAAAGTTATCTGACTGGACCCGGAATCTCCGGCATACCGTCCCGATGCGTTAACCATTACGTCACCCAGTCCGTTTCCCAGAGCATGTGGTCTGAGTGGAGAGCACCGACTGCAGGAATGAGAGTATTTGGCTGCTCTGGGAAGCGAACTGGGTGGCGTAGTGCTTCACGCATCGAGATTGTATGCCGGCGATTCCGGGTTTGAATCCCCGTCCAGTCAAATCTGTTTTTGTAAGAAATCGAGGTTGAGTTGATTCCATTTGTCATTCGTTTATGCTTTCGTCTCATTTCCTAATTACCAAATTGTGTATAAAGCACATTAAAATAGAAACAATCAACTTTGTAACAAAGATAAATCATGTCAGCTTTTACTTAATGTAACGATACTTGACATTTATCAACATGAACAATTTTTTGCTACGGCATTACTTTGTGGGATTCAGTTTGATATTGCTATTGACAATAATTTACCTGATTAAGTTTTTTGAATTCCGCTATGTGTAAAGATATGTATTCCAGGATATGCTTTGCGTCTCTTGCTGTCTGAGGTAGTTTCCTTGTAATCCCAAGGATGTCTGCGCATTCACGAATGTAGTACTCAGCGTCCTCGTCGGTGCATTTGTTCGTCAACTGGGCAAGGCGAGACTTTTCAGAGCTAAACGCTTCGTCTAAATCAAACAACTCCAGCGGGGGATTCGGAAGTTCTCGGAACGAAGGAGGGAAAACCTGGAATAAATCAAATTCATCTTTTAATTATCAATAATTACATCAACAACTCTTCCTATTATCTTAATACTCAGTATCTTACTTTTTTCTTACAGAAACTTCTGAAAATAATTAGAAAGAAATGTAAGCAAAAGACTAATACTCACTGCAAAAAAACAAAGTATTCTTCTAGGTAGCGCTTTCGGGAGATCTTGTTTCCATCTTCAGCCTAGGAACAATTCAAACAGAATTTAAAACACACGGAAGAAATATGCATACGTAAAAAAAAGGTTACAAGGACTTAAAATACGTGACGCACAAATCTTCTTGTCAAAATTGAACACATGACAATGGTCACTCTCTCGTCACCGTTTATTGTTGTTCACTGCTTTTTTTCTTACCTTCCAGACAGCGGAAATATGTAGTAAAAAGACTGTTCCAAATCACATTTATGCCTCCATTATCTAAATTGAGTATAAGCTTCTCTTTATGAATGTAATAGACTTCTTTAATTTTTCGTTCAGTTATTGTTTCTGCTTTTTCTATCAAACATGAATTAGCAATTCTATGGTTAAAATCCTCTTTGAATTGTTTCTAGGCTGAAGATGGGAACAGGGATTTCCGAAAGCGCTACTTAGAACAATACTTTGTTTTTTGCGGTGTAGAAAAGGGAATTTAAAAAATACACGAAACATTCAGTGAAAAAAAAAAATCTGGTAACTTTGAAAATTAAGTTTAATGAAATCATTAGTTTAACGTCCCACGATTACATGCTGAACATTAAAGGAGAAGAATAATAACTAGAAATAAATGACACGAAGGAATTAGTGGAACCAGAAAGTGTGAGGTAACAAGAAAGCTCCTAGAAAACTCTCAGACTCGATGCTGTCTACCCAAGTTCACATAATCTGGTATGGAAGTAGTGACACTCAGTAAGTTTATAGAGGTAAGTACTTACCTTGTAAGAAAAAATCAAATACTTGTTTACCTGATTCAGGGTTGCCTATAGGTGATTTTATAGGGCGAAAGTTGCACCCTGAAATTATTTGGGGACATAATTTCTAATTGAAAATTCTACAATCAAACTAAGGAGTGGTAAATGTGGGGGCAGAATGTTAAAGAGGGGAACAATGGTAATTATGGGGGCAGAATGGTATATTTTGAGGTAGAATGGTAAATCTTGGGGGAAAGAATGGTAATGGGGAACAACGGCATTTATGGGGGCAGAATGGTATATTTTGAGGTAGAATGGTAAATTTTGGGAGAAACAGCAGTAATTATGGGGGCAAAAATATTTTGAGCACGATGGTAAACTTTGGGGGAAAGAATGGTAATGGGAGAACAATGGTAATTATGGGGGAAAGAATGGTATATTTTGTGGGAAAGAATAGTAATTATGGGAGTCAGAATGATTTTTGAGATAGAATGGTAAATTTTAGGTGGAAAGAATGTTAATTATGGGGGTCAGAATGGTATATTTTGAAGTAAAATGGTAAATTTTGCGAGGGAAGAATAGTAAGATTGATGGACTGCGCCTACATCATCGGGCAATGGGCACCCCTGACTTGATCGCTCTGAAAATAATTTTGAAGAATTAGTTTTTATGCTTAAATTTACAGGGACACGATCAATTTTGAGTGTCTGCAATAATCCTGAATTCTTCACGAAACCTCCAACACCTGATCGGACGGCAATTCTTCACTCTACGAATATTTCTAATTTACCTGCTTCAACCTGCAGAGTATTTGCACAGCGAACAGAAGACCAGGTTTTGATCTACGTCACTACAGTAAACGTAATTTTTTGTGTTTCTCCAATAAACTTTTCGGAGTCATACCATACCCTTTTCAACGCTTAAACCATACACACTACTCCAAAATATAAAACCATACTTACAAAATATGTATTACTTAAGTTAAAATTCTAAAATAATAATATTAAAATATTACAGTATCCTTGAAAGAGACTTACGGCTGCCTGAAGTAGTGGTAAAGGCGTTTCGAATTGTGGAGTTATTAACCGGAGTTGCTCATGTTTCACATTCAATTGTTCATAGGCTTTGATCGCAGCAGGCACCACATCTGTATTGATGGAAAACAGCTTCTGGTCGAAGAGTTTCGTGTAGTCAGTCGGGATTTCTTCTGATTCTTGTAAACAAACTCGTAACTTTTCGGACAGTTTAGCAGTGTCAGGTATCATATTGTAGTCCGAGATCTGGTACCAAACAAAAATAAAATATTCTTGTGAACACAATAAAATTCAACACACATTAACAGTTACAAAAAGATTCTTATGCTTTACGAAACGAAATATTAAGAACAGAATAAAAGAACAAATATCTCTAAAATTGAAGTGTAACCTAAGCATGTTTGAGGACATAACTCACATTAAGTTTATTATTATTATATTACTGAATTTTCAACTACTGTGGTCTTCATGAGGATGTAAACTTCTTCCAGGGAAGTGCACATCCTTCAGATATTCATAGTTCCTCCTCAGGTAACAATTCCAATTTCATTTATATAGTATAGTTTACGTAAAATGGGATATGTTACATTTAACGTAACTTACGTTAAATCTTTGCACAAGTCTCTAATTATTACAATATCTGAATATATATAGGGTGTATCAAAAAGGACTTTACAACTTTAAAAACCCATATTGATTTATTCAATTATTTAACAGACATGGTTTTGATGTCATTTTGTAGCAAAATACATCAAGTTTTGACTCACGTAGTACACTAGTTCAGAAACAAGCCACCGCAAGCGCTAGTGGCAGTTGCAGCAAAGATGGCTGCCTTTACTGGTCCCAAGCGTGTTAGCTGTGTGTTTTGGTTTAAAGAATCCAAGTCTGCGACAACTGTGCACCGTAATTTTCGTACAAAGTATGGTAAAGATCCTCAAAGTAGGCCTACTATTTATCAGTGGAATAAGTGTTTTATTGAAACTAGATGCTCGGTAAGACATAACAAATCTTTAGGTCGTCCCCGTACGTCTGAAGACGTTGTAGAGCAAGTGAGACTTCAGATGGGATTTGTACCTCATCACCAATGGAAGCAACATTGAACCTCTTTAGGTATAATGTAAAAAGATCCTCCCAGTAGGCCTACTATTTATCAGTGGAATAAGTGTTTGATTGAAACTGGATGTTCAGTAAGACACAACAAATCTTTAGGTCGTCCCCGTACGTCTGAAGACGTTGTAGAGCAAGTGAGACTTCAGATGGGATTTGTACCTCATCACCAATGGAAGCAACATTGAACCTCTTTAGGTATAATGTAAAAAGATCCTCCCAGTAGGCCTACTATTTATCAGTGGAATAAGTGTTTGATTGAAACTGGATGTTCAGTAAGACACAACAAATCTTTAGGTCGTCCCCGTACGTCTGAAGACGTTGTAGAGCAAGTGAGACTTCAGATGGGATTTGTACCTCATCACCAATGGAAGCAACATTGAACCTCTTTAGGTATAATGTAAAAAGATCCTCCAAGTAGGCCTACTATTTATCAGTGGAATAAGTGTTTGATTGAAACTGGATGTTCAGTAAGACACAACAAATCTTTAGGTCGTCCCCGTACGTCTGAAGACGTTGTAGAGCAAGTGAGACTTCAGATGGGATTTGTACCTCATCACCAATGGAAGCAACATTGAACCTCTTTAGGTATAATGTAAAAAGATCCTCCCAGTAGGCCTACTATTTATCAGTGGAATAAGTGTTTGATTGAAACTGGATGTTCAGTAAGACACAACAAATCTTTAGGTCGTCCCCGTACGTCTGAAGACGTTGTAGAGCAAGTGAGACTTCAGATGGGATTTGTACCTCATCACCAATGGAAGCAACATTGAACCTCTTTAGGTATAATGTAAAAAGATCCTCCCAGTAGGCCTACTATTTATCAGTGGAATAAGTGTTTGATTGAAACTGGATGTTCAGTAAGACACAACAAATCTTTAGGTCGTCCCCGTACGTCTGAAGACGTTGTAGAGCAAGTGAGACTTCAGATGGGATTTGTACCTCATCACCAATGGAAGCAACATTGAACCTCTTTAGGTATAAGGTAAAAAGATCCTCCCAGTAGGCCTACTATTTATCAGTGGCAAAGTGTTTTATTGAAACTGGATGTTCAGTAAGACATAACAAATCTTTAGGTCGTCCCCGTACGTCTGAAGACGTTGTAGAGCAAGTGAGACTTCAGATGGGATTTGTACCTCATCACCAATGAAAGCAACATTGAACCTCTTTAGGTATAATGTAAAAAGATCCTCCCAGTAGGCCTACTATTTATCAGTGGCAAAGTGTTTTATTGAAACTGGATGTTCAGTAAGACATAACAAATCTTTAGGTCGTCCCCGTACGTCTGAAGACGTTGTAGAGCAAGTGAGACTTCAGATGGGATTTGTACCTCATCACCAATGGAAGCAACATTGAACCTCTTTAGGTATAATGTAAAAAGATCCTCCCAGTAGGCCTACTATTTATCAGTGGAATAAGTGTTTGATTGAAACTGGATGTTCAGTAAGACACAACAAATCTTTAGGTCGTCCCCGTACGTCTGAAGACGTTGTAGAGCAAGTGAGACTTCAGATGGGATTTGTACCTCATCACCAATGGAAGCAACATTGAACCTCTTTAGGTATAATGTAAAAAGATCCTCCCAGTAGGCCTACTATTTATCAGTGGCAAAGTGTTTTATTGAAACTGGATGTTCAGTAAGACATAACAAATCTTTAGGTCGTCCCCGTACGTCTGAAGACGTTGTAGAGCAAGTGAGACTTCAGATGGGATTTGTACCTCATCACCAATGGAAGCAACATTGAACCTCTTTAGGTATAATGTAAAAAGATCCTCCCAGTAGGCCTACTATTTATCAGTGGAATAAGTGTTTGATTGAAACTGGATGTTCAGTAAGACACAACAAATCTTTAGGTCGTCCCCGTACGTCTGAAGACGTTGTAGAGCAAGTGAGACTTCAGATGGGATTTGTACCTCATCACCAATGGAAGCAACATTGAACCTCTTTAGGTATAATGTAAAAAGATCCTCCCAGTAGGCCTACTATTTATCAGTGGAATAAGTGTTTGATTGAAACTGGATGTTCAGTAAGACACAACAAATCTTTAGGTCGTCCCCGTACGTCTGAAGACGTAGAGCAAGTGAGACTTCAGATGGGATTTGTACCTCATCACCAATGGAAGCAACATTGAACCTCTTTAGGTATAATGTAAAAAGATCCTCCCAGTAGGCCTACTATTTATCAGTGGAATAAGTGTTTGATTGAAACTGGATGTTCAGTAAGACACAACAAATCTTTAGGTCGTCCCCGTACGTCTGAAGACGTTGTAGAGCAAGTGAGACTTCAGATGGGATTTGTACCTCATCACCAATGGAAGCAACATTGAACCTCTTTAGGTATAATGTAAAAAGATCCTCCCAGTAGGCCTACTATTTATCAGTGGAATAAGTGTTTGATTGAAACTGGATGTTCAGTAAGACACAACAAATCTTTAGGTCGTCCCCGTACGTCTGAAGACGTTGTAGAGCAAGTGAGACTTCAGATGGGATTTGTACCTCATCACCAATGGAAGCAACATTGAACCTCTTTAGGTATAATGTAAAAAGATCCTCCCAGTAGGCCTACTATTTATCAGTGGAATAAGTGTTTGATTGAAACTGGATGTTCAGTAAGACACAACAAATCTTTAGGTCGTCCCCGTACGTCTGAAGACGTTGTAGAGCAAGTGAGACTTCAGATGGGATTTGTACCTCATCACCAATGGAAGCAACATTGAACCTCTTTAGGTATAATGTAAAAAGATCCTCCCAGTAGGCCTACTATTTATCAGTGGAATAAGTGTTTGATTGAAACTGGATGTTCAGTAAGACACAACAAATCTTTAGGTCGTCCCCGTACGTCTGAAGACGTTGTAGAGCAAGTGAGACTTCAGATGGGATTTGTACCTCATCACCAATGGAAGCAACATTGAACCTCTTTAGGTATAATGTAAAAAGATCCTCCCAGTAGGCCTACTATTTATCAGTGGAATAAGTGTTTGATTGAAACTGGATGTTCAGTAAGACACAACAAATCTTTAGGTCGTCCCCGTACGTCTGAAGACGTTGTAGAGCAAGTGAGACTTCAGATGGGATTTGTACCTCATCACCAATGGAAGCAACATTGAACCTCTTTAGGTATAATGTAAAAAGATCCTCCCAGTAGGCCTACTATTTATCAGTGGAATAAGTGTTTGATTGAAACTGGATGTTCAGTAAGACACAACAAATCTTTAGGTCGTCCCCGTACGTCTGAAGACGTTGTAGAGCAAGTGAGACTTCAGATGGGATTTGTACCTCATCACCAATGGAAGCAACATTGAACCTCTTTAGGTATAATGTAAAAAGATCCTCCCAGTAGGCCTACTATTTATCAGTGGAATAAGTGTTTGATTGAAACTGGATGTTCAGTAAGACACAACAAATCTTTAGGTCGTCCCCGTACGTCTGAAGACGTTGTAGAGCAAGTGAGACTTCAGATGGGATTTGTACCTCATCACCAATGGAAGCAACATTGAACCTCTTTAGGTATAAGGTAAAAAGATCCTCCCAGTAGGCCTACTATTTATCAGTGGCAAAGTGTTTTATTGAAACTGGATGTTCAGTAAGACATAACAAATCTTTAGGTCGTCCCCGTACGTCTGAAGACGTTGTAGAGCAAGTGAGACTTCAGATGGGATTTGTACCTCATCACCAATGAAAGCAACATTGAACCTCTTTAGGTATAATGTAAAAAGATCCTCCCAGTAGGCCTACTATTTATCAGTGGCAAAGTGTTTTATTGAAACTGGATGTTCAGTAAGACATAACAAATCTTTAGGTCGTCCCCGTACGTCTGAAGACGTTGTAGAGCAAGTGAGACTTCAGATGGGATTTGTACCTCATCACCAATGGAAGCAACATTGAACCTCTTTAGGTATAATGTAAAAAGATCCTCCCAGTAGGCCTACTATTTATCAGTGGAATAAGTGTTTGATTGAAACTGGATGTTCAGTAAGACACAACAAATCTTTAGGTCGTCCCCGTACGTCTGAAGACGTTGTAGAGCAAGTGAGACTTCAGATGGGATTTGTACCTCATCACCAATGGAAGCAACATTGAACCTCTTTAGGTATAATGTAAAAAGATCCTCCCAGTAGGCCTACTATTTATCAGTGGCAAAGTGTTTTATTGAAACTGGATGTTCAGTAAGACATAACAAATCTTTAGGTCGTCCCCGTACGTCTGAAGACGTTGTAGAGCAAGTGAGACTTCAGATGGGATTTGTACCTCATCACCAATGGAAGCAACATTGAACCTCTTTAGGTATAATGTAAAAAGATCCTCCCAGTAGGCCTACTATTTATCAGTGGAATAAGTGTTTGATTGAAACTGGATGTTCAGTAAGACACAACAAATCTTTAGGTCGTCCCCGTACGTCTGAAGACGTTGTAGAGCAAGTGAGACTTCAGATGGGATTTGTACCTCATCACCAATGGAAGCAACATTGAACCTCTTTAGGTATAATGTAAAAAGATCCTCCCAGTAGGCCTACTATTTATCAGTGGAATAAGTGTTTGATTGAAACTGGATGTTCAGTAAGACACAACAAATCTTTAGGTCGTCCCCGTACGTCTGAAGACGTAGAGCAAGTGAGACTTCAGATGGGATTTGTACCTCATCACCAATGGAAGCAACATTGAACCTCTTTAGGTATAATGTAAAAAGATCCTCCCAGTAGGCCTACTATTTATCAGTGGAATAAGTGTTTGATTGAAACTGGATGTTCAGTAAGACACAACAAATCTTTAGGTCGTCCCCGTACGTCTGAAGACGTTGTAGAGCAAGTGAGACTTCAGATGGGATTTGTACCTCATCACCAATGGAAGCAACATTGAACCTCTTTAGGTATAATGTAAAAAGATCCTCCCAGTAGGCCTACTATTTATCAGTGGAATAAGTGTTTGATTGAAACTGGATGTTCAGTAAGACACAACAAATCTTTAGGTCGTCCCCGTACGTCTGAAGACGTTGTAGAGCAAGTGAGACTTCAGATGGGATTTGTACCTCATCACCAATGGAAGCAACATTGAACCTCTTTAGGTATAATGTAAAAAGATCCTCCCAGTAGGCCTACTATTTATCAGTGGAATAAGTGTTTGATTGAAACTGGATGTTCAGTAAGACACAACAAATCTTTAGGTCGTCCCCGTACGTCTGAAGACGTTGTAGAGCAAGTGAGACTTCAGATGGGATTTGTACCTCATCACCAATGGAAGCAACATTGAACCTCTTTAGGTATAATGTAAAAAGATCCTCCCAGTAGGCCTACTATTTATCAGTGGAATAAGTGTTTGATTGAAACTGGATGTTCAGTAAGACACAACAAATCTTTAGGTCGTCCCCGTACGTCTGAAGACGTTGTAGAGCAAGTGAGACTTCAGATGGGATTTGTACCTCATCACCAATGGAAGCAACATTGAACCTCTTTAGGTATAATGTAAAAAGATCCTCCCAGTAGGCCTACTATTTATCAGTGGAATAAGTGTTTGATTGAAACTGGATGTTCAGTAAGACACAACAAATCTTTAGGTCGTCCCCGTACGTCTGAAGACGTTGTAGAGCAAGTGAGACTTCAGATGGGATTTGTACCTCATCACCAATGGAAGCAACATTCAACCTCTTTAGGTATAATGTAAAAAGATCCTCCCAGTAGGCCTACTATTTATCAGTGGAATAAGTGTTTTATTGAAACTGGATGTTCAGTAAGACACAACAAATCTTTAGGTCGTCCCCGTACGTCTGAAGACGTTGTAGAGCAAGTGAGACTTCAGATGGGATTTGTACCTCATCACCAATGGAAGCAACATTGAACCTCTTTAGGTATAATGTAAAAAGATCCTCCCAGTAGGCCTACTATTTATCAGTGGAATAAGTGTTTTATTGAAACTAGATGATCAGTAAGACACGACAAATCTTCAGATCATCCCCGTATTTCTGAAGACGTTGTAGAGCAAGTGAGACTTCAGATGGGATTTGTACCTCATCACCAATGGAAGCAACATTGAACCTCTTTAGGTATAATGTAAAAAGATCCTCCCAGTAGGCCTACTATTTATCAGTGGAATAAGTGTTTGATTGAAACTGGATGTTCAGTAAGACACAACAAATCTTTAGGTCGTCCCCGTACGTCTGAAGACGTTGTAGAGCAAGTGAGACTTCAGATGGGATTTGTACCTCATCACCAATGGAAGCAACATTGAACCTCTTTAGGTATAATGTAAAAAGATCCTCCCAGTAGGCCTACTATTTATCAGTGGAATAAGTGTTTGATTGAAACTGGATGTTCAGTAAGACACAACAAATCTTTAGGTCGTCCCCGTACGTCTGAAGACGTTGTAGAGCAAGTGAGACTTCAGATGGGATTTGTACCTCATCACCAATGGAAGCAACATTGAACCTCTTTAGGTATAATGTAAAAAGATCCTCCCAGTAGGCCTACTATTTATCAGTGGCAAAGTGTTTTATTGAAACTGGATGTTCAGTAAGACATAACAAATCTTTAGGTCGTCCCCGTACGTCTGAAGACGTTGTAGAGCAAGTGAGACTTCAGATGGGATTTGTACCTCATCACCAATGGAAGCAACATTGAACCTCTTTAGGTATAATGTAAAAAGATCCTCCCAGTAGGCCTACTATTTATCAGTGGAATAAGTGTTTGATTGAAACTGGATGTTCAGTAAGACACAACAAATCTTTAGGTCGTCCCCGTACGTCTGAAGACGTTGTAGAGCAAGTGAGACTTCAGATGGGATTTGTACCTCATCACCAATGGAAGCAACATTGAACCTCTTTAGGTATAATGTAAAAAGATCCTCCCAGTAGGCCTACTATTTATCAGTGGAATAAGTGTTTGATTGAAACTGGATGTTCAGTAAGACACAACAAATCTTTAGGTCGTCCCCGTACGTCTGAAGACGTTGTAGAGCAAGTGAGACTTCAGATGGGATTTGTACCTCATCGCCAATGGAAGCAACATTGAACCTCTTTAGGTATAATGTAAAAAGATCCTCCCAGTAGGCCTACTATTTATCAGTGGCAAAGTGTTTTATTGAAACTGGATGTTCAGTAGGACACAACAAATCTTTAGATCGTCCCCGTACGTCTGAAGACGTTGTAGAGCAAGTGAGACTTCAGATGGGATTTGTACCTCATCACCAATGGAAGCAACATTGAACCTCTTTAGGTATAATGTAAAAAGATCCTCCCAGTAGGCCTACTATTTATCAGTGGCAAAGTGTTTTATTGAAACTGGATGTTCAGTAAGACATAACAAATCTTTAGGTCGTCCCCGTACGTCTGAAGACGTTGTAGAGCAAGTGAGACTTCAGATGGGATTTGTACCTCATCACCAATGGAAGCAACATTGAACCTCTTTAGGTATAAGGTAAAAAGATCCTCCCAGTAGGCCTACTATTTATCAGTGGCAAAGTGTTTTATTGAAACTGGATGTTCAGTAAGACATAACAAATCTTTAGGTCGTCCCCGTACGTCTGAAGACGTTGTAGAGCAAGTGAGACTTGAGATGGGATTTGTACCTCATCACCAATGGAAGCAACATTGAACCTCTTTAGGTATAATGTAAAAAGATCCTCCCAGTAGGCCTACTATTTATCAGTGGAATAAGTGTTTGATTGAAACTGGATGTTCAGTAAGACACAACAAATCTTTAGGTCGTCCCCGTACGTCTGAAGACGTTGTAGAGCAAGTGAGACTTCAGATGGGATTTGTACCTCATCACCAATGGAAGCAACATTGAACCTCTTTAGGTATAATGTAAAAAGATCCTCCCAGTAGGCCTACTATTTATCAGTGGAATAAGTGTTTGATTGAAACTGGATGTTCAGTAAGACACAACAAATCTTTAGGTCGTCCCCGTACGTCTGAAGACGTTGTAGAGCAAGTGAGACTTCAGATGGGATTTGTACCTCATCACCAATGGAAGCAACATTGAACCTCTTTAGGTATAATGTAAAAAGATCCTCCCAGTAGGCCTACTATTTATCAGTGGAATAAGTGTTTGATTGAAACTGGATGTTCAGTAAGACACAACAAATCTTTAGGTCGTCCCCGTACGTCTGAAGACGTTGTAGAGCAAGTGAGACTTCAGATGGGATTTGTACCTCATCACCAATGGAAGCAACATTGAACCTCTTTAGGTATAATGTAAAAAGATCCTCCCAGTAGGCCTACTATTTATCAGTGGAATAAGTGTTTGATTGAAACTGGATGTTCAGTAAGACACAACAAATCTTTAGGTCGTCCCCGTACGTCTGAAGACGTTGTAGAGCAAGTGAGACTTCAGATGGGATTTGTACCTCATCACCAATGGAAGCAACATTGAACCTCTTTAGGTATAATGTAAAAATATCCTCCCAGTAGGCCTACTATTTATCAGTGGAATAAGTGTTTGATTGAAACTGGATGTTCAGTAAGACACAACAAATCTTTAGGTCGTCCCCGTACGTCTGAAGACGTTGTAGAGCAAGTGAGACTTCAGATGGGATTTGTACCTCATCACCAATGGAAGCAACATTGAACCTCTTTAGGTATAATGTAAAAAGATCCTCCCAGTAGGCCTACTATTTATCAGTGGAATAAGTGTTTGATTGAAACTGGATGTTCAGTAAGACACAACAAATCTTTAGGTCGTCCCCGTACGTCTGAAGACGTTGTAGAGCAAGTGAGACTTCAGATGGGATTTGTACCTCATCACCAATGGAAGCAACATTGAACCTCTTTAGGTATAATGTAAAAAGATCCTCCCAGTAGGCCTACTATTTATCAGTGGAATAAGTGTTTGATTGAAACTGGATGTTCAGTAAGACACAACAAATCTTTAGGTCGTCCCCGTACGTCTGAAGACGTTGTAGAGCAAGTGATACTTCAAATGGGATTTGTACCTCATCACCAATGGAAGCAACATTGAACCTCTTTAGGTATAATGTAAAAAGTTCCTCCCAGTAGGCCTACTATTTATCAGTGGCAAAGTGTTTTATTGAAACTGGATGTTCAGTAAGACATAACAAATCTTTAGGTCGTCCCCGTACGTCTGAAGACGTTGTAGAGCAAGTGAGACTTCAGATGGGATTTGTACCTCATCACCAATGGAAGCAACATTGAACCTCTTTAGGTATAATGTAAAAAGATCCTCCCAGTAGGCCTACTATTTATCAGTGGAATAAGTGTTTGATTGAAACTGGATGTTCAGTAAGACACAACAAATCTTTAGGTCGTCCCCGTACGTCTGAAGACGTTGTAGAGCAAGTGAGACTTCAGATGGGATTTGTACCTCATCACCAATGGAAGCAACATTGAACCTCTTTAGGTATAATGTAAAAAGATCCTCCCAGTAGGCCTACTATTTATCAGTGGAATAAGTGTTTGATTGAAACTGGATGTTCAGTAAGACACAACAAATCTTTAGGTCGTCCCCATACGTCTGAAGACGTTGTAGAGCAAGTGAGACTTCAGATGGGATTTGTACCTCATCACCAATGGAAGCAACATTGAACCTCTTTAGGTATAATGTAAAAAGATCCTCCCAGTAGGCCTACTATTTATCAGTGGCAAAGTGTTTTATTGAAACTGGATGTTCAGTAAGACATAACAAACCTTTAGGTCGTCCCCGTACGTCTGAAGACGTTGTAGAGCAAGTGAGACTTCAGATGGGATTTGTACCTCATCACCAATGGAAGCAACATTGAACCTCTTTAGGTATAATGTAAAAAGATCCTCCCAGTAGGCCTACTATTTATCAGTGGAATAAGTGTTTGATTGAAACTGGATGTTCAGTAAGACACAACAAATCTTTAGGTCGTCCCCGTACGTCTGAAGACGTTGTAGAGCAAGTGAGACTTCAGATGGGATTTGTACCTCATCACCAATGGAAGCAACATTGAACCTCTTTAGGTATAATGTAAAAAGATCCTCCCAGTAGGCCTACTATTTATCAGTGGAATAAGTGTTTGATTGAAACTGGATGTTCAGTAAGACACAACAAATCTTTAGGTCGTCCCCGTACGTCTGAAGACGTTGTAGAGCAAGTGAGACTTCAGATGGGATTTGTACCTCATCACCAATGGAAGCAACATTGAACCTCTTTAGGTATAATGTAAAAAGATCCTCCCAGTAGGCCTACTATTTATCAGTGGAATAAGTGTTTGATTGAAACTGGATGTTCAGTAAGACACAACAAATCTTTAGGTCGTCCCCGTACGTCTGAAGACGTTGTAGAGCAAGTGAGACTTCAGATGGGATTTGTACCTCATCACCAATGGAAGCAACATTGAACCTCTTTAGGTATAATGTAAAAAGATCCTCCCAGTAGGCCTACTATTTATCAGTGGAATAAGTGTTTGATTGAAACTGGATGTTCAGTAAGACACAACAAATCTTTAGGTCGTCCCCGTACGTCTGAAGACGTTGTAGAGCAAGTGAGACTTCAGATGGGATTTGTACCTCATCACCAATGGAAGCAACATTGAACCTCTTTAGGTATAATGTAAAAAGATCCTCCCAGTAGGCCTACTATTTATCAGTGGAATAAGTGTTTGATTGAAACTGGATGTTCAGTAAGACACAACAAATCTTTAGGTCGTCCCCGTACGTCTGAAGACGTTGTAGAGCAAGTGAGACTTCAGATGGGATTTGTACCTCATCACCAATGGAAGCAACATTGAACCTCTTTAGGTATAATGTAAAAAGATCCTCCCAGTAGGCCTACTATTTATCAGTGGAATAAGTGTTTGATTGAAACTGGATGTTCAGTAAGACACAACAAATCTTTAGGTCGTCCCCGTACGTCTGAAGACGTTGTAGAGCAAGTGAGACTTCAGATGGGATTTGTACCTCATCACCAATGGAAGCAACATTGAACCTCTTTAGGTATAATGTAAAAAGATCCTCCCAGTAGGCCTACTATTTATCAGTGGAATAAGTGTTTGATTGAAACTGGATGTTCAGTAAGACACAACAAATCTTTAGGTCGTCCCCGTACGTCTGAAGACGTTGTAGAGCAAGTGATACTTCAGATGGGATTTGTACCTCATCACCAATGGAAGCAACATTGAACCTCTTTAGGTATAATGTAAAAAGATCCTCCCAGTAGGCCTACTATTTATCAGTGGAATAAGTGTTTTATTGAAACTAGATGCTCGGTAAGACATAACAAATCTTCAGGTCGTCCCCGTACGTCTGAAGACGTTGTAGAGCAAGTGAGACTTCAGATGGGATTTGTACCTCATCACCAATGGAAGCAACATTGAACCTCTTTAGGTATAATGTAAAAAGATCCTCCCAGTAGGCCTACTATTTATCAGTGGAATAAGTGTTTGATTGAAACTGGATGTTCAGTAAGACACAACAAATCTTTAGGTCGTCCCCGTACGTCTGAAGACGTTGTAGAGCAAGTGAGACTTCAGATGGGATTTGTACCTCATCACCAATGGAAGCAACATTGAACCTCTTTAGGTATAATGTAAAAAGATCCTCCCAGTAGGCCTACTATTTATCAGTGGAATAAGTGTTTGATTGAAACTGGATGTTCAGTAAGACACAACAAATCTTTAGGTCGTCCCCGTACGTCTGAAGACGTTGTAGAGCAAGTGAGACTTCAGATGGGATTTGTACCTCATCACCAATGGAAGCAACATTGAACCTCTTTAGGTATAATGTAAAAAGATCCTCCCAGTAGGCCTACTATTTATCAGTGGCAAAGTGTTTTATTGAAACTGGATGTTCAGTAAGACATAACAAATCTTTAGGTCGTCCCCGTACGTCTGAAGACGTTGTAGAGCAAGTGAGACTTCAGATGGGATTTGTACCTCATCACCAATGGAAGCAACATTGAACCTCTTTAGGTATAATGTAAAAAGATCCTCCCAGTAGGCCTACTATTTATCAGTGGAATAAGTGTTTGATTGAAACTGGATGTTCAGTAAGACACAACAAATCTTTAGGTCGTCCCCGTACGTCTGAAGACGTTGTAGAGCAAGTGATACTTCAAATGGGATTTGTACCTCATCACCAATGGAAGCAACATTGAACCTCTTTAGGTATAATGTAAAAAGATCCTCCCAGTAGGCCTACTATTTATCAGTGGAATAAGTGTTTTATTGAAACTAGATGCTCGGTAAGACATAACAAATCTTCAGGTCGTCCCCGTACGTCTGAAGACGTTGTAGAGCAAGTGAGACTTCAGATGGGATTTGTACCTCATCACCAATGGAAGCAACATTGAACCTCTTTAGGTATAATGTAAAAAGATCCTCCCAGTAGGCCTACTATTTATCAGTGGAATAAGTGTTTGATTGAAACTGGATGTTCAGTAAGACACAACAAATCTTTAGGTCGTCCCCGTACGTCTGAAGACGTTGTAGAGCAAGTGAGACTTCAGATGGGATTTGTACCTCATCACCAATGGAAGCAACATTGAACCTCTTTAGGTATAATGTAAAAAGATCCTCCCAGTAGGCCTACTATTTATCAGTGGAATAAGTGTTTTATTGAAACTAGATGATCAGTAAGACACGACAAATCTTCAGATCATCCCCGTATTTCTGAAGACGTTGTAGAGCAAGTGAGACTTCAGATGGGATTTGTACCTCATCACCAATGGAAGCAACATTGAACCTCTTTAGGTATAATGTAAAAAGATCCTCCCAGTAGGCCTACTATTTATCAGTGGAATAAGTGTTTTATTGAAACTAGATGCTCGGTAAGACATAACAAATCTTCAGGTCGTCTCCGTACGTCTGAAGACGTTGTAGAGCAAGTGAGACAAAACTTTATGAACAGTCCTACAAAATCAACCCGGCGTACTTCTCGACAGCTGGACGTCTCACACATGACAGTTGGCGTGTGTTGAGGAAACAGTCACATCTCAAACCATACAAATTACAAATAATGCAAGAATTAAAACACACAGATAGAATTGTTTATAAGGAATTTTGTGTGGAAATGCAGACATCGACTTCAGATAGGATGTGTGCCGCATCCCAATGGAAGCCACATTGAAGCTCTTTAGGTATAAGGTAGAAAACTTGATGTATTTTGCAATAGAAGAAGTACAATCATAGTGATACACAAGTTTACGTTTTACACGTAAGTTCAATATTATTTCGTATTGTTTATAATAATACTAATAAAAATACCAGGACTTTTAATCGACATGGTATAATTAAAGCTCTATTTTTAATCCGGACTTGTTATTTTGTCTTGCTTAAAATGTAGCTATATAAACGGATCGTTAGCGTCTATAAAATAATAGCGTCCGATTGCACAGCCTCATCGACTTCTCGGTGTTTAGGAGAAGTATCGTGAAGCGATTGAGGAGCTGCGTGAGTTAAAATGTATCAAATACTTCTTTTAGAAAGCCACAAATAAATGTGCCGAGATTTGATACACTCACCACATAAGCTCAAGCGTGTTCACCTTCAGAGTGATACTAATGTAAACAAGGTGCAATTCTTTAACAACTTACAAAGAGTGAAAAAGTGACCCGACTGGACCGAGACCCGAACCCGTGATTTCTGGCATAAGGTGCTGATGCGTTAACCACTACGCACCCAGAACAGCCAAACACTCTCTCACTCCTGCAGTCGATGCTCTCCACCCAGATCATATGGCTTATACCACAGCGTAAGCTGCTGTGCTTGGACAATCCCGTGTCCATATATTGAGAACACTTTTTAACGGCTGTAATTTAATATAATAATGAAAGGAGGAAAAACCCATTTATACGTATACAATATAAAGTGCAATTGTATTCCTCCATCATTTCTGCCAAATTTAAAACAGAACATGACAGAGCGTGTCAAACTAATACAATGTGTTATAGAGCTGATGAAATGAAGTACAAGACCAGAAACTCTGACGAAACATCATAATGACGTTTTTTG
The DNA here is from genome assembly GCF_964235325.1 of Thermobia domestica. NCBI lineage: Eukaryota > Metazoa > Arthropoda > Insecta > Zygentoma > Lepismatidae > Thermobia > Thermobia domestica. Next base: position 9,291,902 of record NC_137455.1, on the reverse strand, counting down.
TGGATACAGCCCTTTTATGTTGTATTTCGGTTGCTGTAGGCAAATACCAAACGACCACGTGGGTTTGTTTTGATAGGATCAATCTAACAGTAAACACGATATGACCAGCCTTTCATAGTGCCATAAAATTTTACTTTTAGTTTTCCCTTGTATTGTATAATATCTAACGCAAGAATGGGAACCACGAATTTGTTACATTTTTATTAAGCTGATCTCGAATATTGCAATTGATTATTAAGAGTGATCGGTGAAAGTTTTACAGAAAAAAGAAGAGAGGTGTATGTGGTATTTATTGATCTAGAAAAGACTTTTGACCGTGTGAATTGGAAATTGTTGGAAGTTCTAAAGAAAGTTGGATTGGAATGGAAAGATCGAAGACTCATAAGAAACTTATGTTTGAACCAACCAGTAAGTGTCAGAATAGAGGAGGAAATGACAGGAGAGTGTAACTGGAATAGGAGTTCGATAGAGATGCTGTCTCTCACTTACATTATTTAATATCTATTCACAAGAGATAGTGAAAAAGAACCTACAAAAAGAAGACGGTGTTTCAGTAGGAGATAGAATGACTAGGTGTATACGGTTTGAAGATGATATGGTGCTTGTTGCTGAATCTGAAGAGAAAATCAATAAAGATGTTAGAAAACTTGAGGAAGAACTGTAAGGAATATGGGATGAAAATAAATGTTAGAAAGACAAAAGCCATGGTGAATGAAACGAAGGGGTTGGTGTCAAATATAGAAGTAGGAGGGGAGAAAATAGAACAGGTGACTCGTTTTCGATAGCTGGGTAGTATTATTAATAATGATATGAAATGTGAACGTGAAATAAAATTAAGAATAGGAATGGTGAAAGAAGCCTTTAGGAGGAAGAAGATACTATTTTGTGCGATCTTGAATAAAGAGTTGAGAAAAAGACTCATAACATGCTTCGTGTAGAGTATTGTACTGTATGGGTCCGAAACATGGACATCACACAAAAATGATCAGAAACGACTGGAGGTTTTAGAAATGTGGGTGTGGAGAAGAATGAAGAGAATTAGCTGGGTTGAGTGGAAAACAAATGAGAGAGTGCTAGAAATGGTGGGAGAAAAAGAACAATTCTAAAATATTATTAAGAAGAAGAAGAAGAGAAACATTGGCTAAGAAGGAACTGTATCATGAGGGATGTACTAGAGCAGCCATGTGCAACAGCCGGCCCTCGGACCGATTGCGGCCCATTTAACCCTTTCATCTGGCCCGTGTGATCAATGTATTTCTTACGTAACCTCTTAATTTTAATTCATATTTCCTGGACAACTGATGTCCACCTTAAAAATATCCTTTGCGTTGGAATATCCAATTGACCATCGAACATTAAGAGACTAGTTTAACACATGAAGGATCAAGTTTCCTACTAAAATAGTAAGTGAATACACTATATAGTAATTTTTCTGCTTTTCTTTAGTAAGTAAATATTTTGGTTACCATTATAAAAGTTCTCTTGTTCTTGTGTTGTTATTGTACGACGAACAAATTTCTTCATTCAATATAGCTATTCAATTTTTGTGGAAATGTTACACATTGTTTCGTACGGCCCTCAATACCAGTAAGCATTTTGTAATTGGCCCACCCTCTCTTCCAACCTGCACGTACCTGTGCTAGGCGGTATGATGGCAGGAAAGAGAGGGAGAGGGAGAAGGATTGTACAATTAATGGACGATATTAAAACAGAAAAATCGTACGTAAAGACGAAGAAGTTAGCGGAAGACCGTGGAAGCTTCTCGGTTGCAACAAGTGACCTACCAATAATGGCAGAATACCTATGATGGTGACTAATACTTAATTTTTCTTCTTCTTAAAAAAATTTAAAAAATGAACATTAGAAATTTTATGCACAGAATGCACAAGATACCGATACGAGACCACACAATGGATATATATGATATACACAAGAATTTTATACTAATCATTAATTAAGTCCCACCGTATCCTCACGCTTCATCAGTAAAACCGTTGTACTTACCTCTGGATCTTCGGCATCTATTTTGTTCAGCTGAACATCGTTTGTCGTGAGAAACTGAAATAAAACATCTCGGATTTTATTATTCTCTTCTTTATCTAAATAGGCATCCGAGAACATGTGCACAGATCCCAACACTACAATTTTCCCCTCCTTCTCTGGATGCTGGTAGAAGGCACAGATAGGCCGATTCAATGGGAAAGCAACACTTCCCGTCGACAATACAGGCACGGCAGGCTTAGCCACATTTAACGTTGCTCCGTACGCATACAGAAACGTTAATGCTCTGGAAGAAAGAAGAAAATTCTACAGGTTAGAGGTACATTGATGGGACACAGGAACTGGTATTCGTTTTTTTTTTTTTTTTTAAACAAAATGTCAACATGATATCTTCTGAGGATTATTTATTTAAAGACAGTAATAGACTTTTTTTTTTTTTTTTTTTTTTTTTTTTTTTTTTTAAATCTTACTGCGTCGATTGCGTCTCTAAAAGTTTTCCTGTCCGCTTTCAACCACTTATTCAGTGGCCTTGTTCATCACTTTAAGGTCTGTATTTAAAAAAATTCCCCTAGGTTAAGGGAACACTTCAGAAGCCCCTATGGGAAAACATACGAGTATTCGTATTAATAAACCTCAACATCACTCCTGGCAAACCTATAGTGTAATTAAAACCTGCGGGCATATCGAGACTCACCTAGCATGATAGGGGAAGCAATATGTGTAATGATCTGTTAATATAATCTGCGATGACAGAAAGAAACTTATAATATGAAAAACTAAGATTCTTTTGATTTCATAAATGTTGTTAAACATATTACAAATGAAGACGAAATTAGGTATGGGTCAATCCCTCGCAATTCTCTTTCTCTTCAGGCACACAAGACGATGTGTAATTTAGCGGGCAACACACGAACTCCATACAAACAAATGCAGTTCATAATCCACAAACACGGCATACAAATTTAACTGTTTACTGCCAATACTTGGAAGTTTCAACAAATGTGCAAATGCAAATAGTTGTTTGTCTGTGAATGAAATTCTACTGACTGTCATGGCTTATGAGACTTCACTCAACTAAACAAAAATTTTATATTTCAAAACTGTTTATTAATTATGTAACCTTAAGGCGAAAGTATTGTTACATTGGCTAGCCTTCACACCTAAGTTGTAAGTTAAAATAGCGTTGTCACATCTCAAGTCTGTAATTACCTAGGTACAGTGAAGTCCCGATTATCCGAGTTTCGATTAACCGAGGCTCCGTGTTATCCGAGCTTAATCCAAACAAACGAAAACTTAAAAATTAATCCGGTTACAACGATAAGCAGTCAACAGGCTTTTGTTTCAGCAACAACGACTCCGCCTGACATTGCCACAATTAAGCTAGCGATCTTTAATTGTTGCATGTCTTGAGTTTCAGTTTGAGAAGGCAAGTGTTCTACGTTGAACAGCAAGATGACATGGCCAAGGCTGACATTTTGATGTTGCTACGTCTGTGCAATATAGCGGCCAAAAGCGAGACAGCTTAATGAAACAGACGACTATGGAAAACTATTTAAATATATATATATATGTGTGTATGCCAAACAGTACCTTATTTGTGTTGTCTTTTATATTGTGTTTAACTTATGTACGTATCAATATAAAACTCATTTTATTTACTGTATTATAGCTAATTCCTTATGTATATATGTATAATTATATGTACTGTACTGTATGTCCAATAAAAATAATAAATACAATAATAATGAATAATCTAATAAAGATAAATAATGAATAAACAACAATAAATACTGTACACAATTTTCTATGTATCCTCCGTATTAACCGAGTTTTAGCTTATCCCAGTTAGATCCGATCCACATTACCTCGATAACCGTAACACTACTGTACCCGTCAGGTAGGGGTGTGGTTTATTATCCTTTTTAGGCGAACTGCTGACTATCTCCCGGTTGAGTAACACTCAGGGAAGGAATTTAGGGAATATTGATAAATACAGGCCGAAGTTACTCACACGAAGATTGAATCACTATATAAACATATTTTGCACTTTCGGTGGAAGGATTCCAAAATTGGAATAAAATTTTTAAATATACTAGTAGTATATGCATTAAAAAAAAATCCGGAGATTTCTTTATGAAAGAACTTAAGCTTTAACAATTCTATATAAATTAACAATGTCAGAATCTCTTTTAGAGATGATTTTCGTTCCTTATATAGCTTACATACTTAACATTAAACATCTGAACAAAAATATAATTAGTCATTTAAGAGATTATGAGTATGTAACCATTACACTATATTGAAATTCAAATTCGTTGACATTTAACGTTAATACATGTGAACTACTTAAAACATTCTTATGTCGCTTTGTGTGTCTGTGTGTGTGTGTGTGTGTGTGTGTGTGTTGTTGTTGTTGTTGTCGTCGTCGTCAGCGCCAAACTTGTTTACAAACGCAAGACGCAATCAACGAAGTAAGTGTTTCACTTGCCTCTAACAATTCTACGAAATCAGTTTCATACATACTCATGTTTGGTTCATTCTTGGAAAATGATTAAAAGTAAAGGTGGGTACGATAACAACGCCTATACAGCAAACGACAAGGATGTATGTCCTAACTAAAACAGAGGAGAGTGAAATACTCACTGCGTGTTATTCCCGTCGTCCAAAGAAACTCCCGGTGATTTCCCAGCTGCTTGTGCAACAGCTCGATTAAGAACTCCATTGGAAACGAGGCACTCCTTCGGATGAAAGTATTTGTAATAGTGAGTTCGAACTACAGAATCTGCAACAAAGAAATAAATGGATCACGACAAAAGTTACTTTTTAAATTGAAATAATCAAATCACGTAACTGATACAAAAATAAAAACGAATCTTTAACGTCTCAGATTATGTCTCGTAAGCTAGACAGGTGTCTACTATTTCAGGCAAATAAAATTCCCTGACTCTTCCAGATTTTCCAGACCAAAAGAGAAAATTTTCCAGACATCTCTCTCCCCTCTCCGCTTCTTGTTTCAATACAACTATATATATTCGAATACAAAAAGTGTGAATATGCCAAAACATACATAATACAACACAAAAATGCGTATAAAGATTTTACATTTCATACGACGTACTCGTGAGGTACACTCAGTTACATAAACTGGACTATTCAAATCATTTACTTCTATTACTTCTTTATTATTCCAGGACATGAAGTAGGCCTAATACAACACTCAGTAGGCCTATACACGACAATGCACAGATATATATGAATACTAACAAGAATGTCGTTGCAAGATACAAATACTGACAAACCTTATGGATTTTAGTATTCTAGATCAGTGCTATTCACCCGGATGTACGCGAAGATGTTTCTGGGGGTACGTAATTCTAAAATAAGCATATTTTCAATATTTATTGAATGATCATAGTTGAAGAAAATTTTCCCATGTTAATTTTTCCGGATATGCAGTTCATTCCCCTGTAAATACTCTTTTGATTGTCCTTTTATTGGGTCTCTATTTGTTCATCTTTTAAATCAACAGAACATGTATATTAAGTTTAGAAAATTCATTTCGATTTCTTTTAAACGGTTTCAGAAGTACACAATTGGATGGCGCACTGTGTCTAGGGGTACCGGAGAAAAAAAGGTTGAACAGCACTGTTCTAGATTATAAAAGTACTCTATATTTAGTATTTCTATGTAGAATACTAAGTACAGAATATCTTAATAATCTAGAACACAAAAATATACATGAGTTTTCCAATTATGATCACGTTACTGGACCTTTCTCTTAAGATTTTTCGTGCTCATCAACTTCGTTGATTTTTTTCGCTGCCTTCTCAAGAACATTTCTTCTTTCTCTTCAGTTTTTCCAACTCTGCAGCTGCTCTTTCTTTCTTTCGAACAATTTTTCTCCGTCTCAGTTGTTGTCTGCTTCTTTCTGAGGGCCTCTTTCCATTTGATATTTGCATTCCTTACTGCATGAATTGTTTTGAGATTGAAAAAAAGAAAAAACTGAAATCTTTTGAGTTTTACGTCCCACGTTTATGCCAGCTAGTCTAAAGGAGACGGTGATGATGAGAAATGAATGAATATGTTGGAATGAAGAAAGTGGGAGGAAATGGGAGAACCCCGAGGAAACCCACGTATACGGTGTTTGTCCACTACCAAGTTCACTTGGTGCGAGATGGGATCGAACCAGAGACCTCAAGCACCAGAGGTGAACACACTACCACTGAGCCACCTCGGACCTGTTTTGAGATTGGCACTGCCTAAACACTTCCATGAAACGTGACAGTGTCATGTACTATTCTCCACGAAACTAAAGACTCTTCGTGTAGATTATCCACAAGAAACTCTTTATTCAATGAGAAACTGCGTTCAACGGGAGTGTTTCCGTGTGATAACACCAGAATTTTCTTAACAAAAGTTGCGAAGTTGTTGCTGGTGTTAGTGTCGACAACAATGAAGAACCACAAGTGATCTAAATGATCCTTAGTCACGTCAAAATTCTTCATTCTTGTGATAACTGAATCTTGAGTACAAATTTCACTGCAAAGTCGTTTTACTTCATCAGCAGCAGGGCCAGACGAATGATGATTATACAAGCACTTTCAATGCTACGGTTATTTGTTCCTTCCAAGTCTTTTGTTTAAAACTGAATCGGGAGAGAGGCATGGAGCACCATAAGTAAGTCTGCATTTCAATAACAATGTACACAGAATCTTTTTACAAAAACCTGTTAAAATATGCAAACAATCCTCCTAAAACGGATATCCATTTCAGATAACTTCTCTGATTTTAATGCTGTACGTGTTGCAAATCCGACATTAACCTGCTTGGCCGAATATAGATCCTTTTGGCAAATTTTTATCAGGTCTTCAGAATTTGCTGCTCCTATCACTTTTTTTTTTTTTAAATCAAATCTGATCATAAGGGATTTCAGAAGCTTAAGTATTTCACCATAAAGAAAAGGAAGCATTGGTGAGTCTGACTGAAATTTCGTAAGAAAAGGTTGAATATCTGCAGCAACGGTTTGGAAGAAAGCCTAGCTACACTCCTGGACATCAGTATCATTTTTTAACGTGGAGATCAGAAACCACGAGCTCCAGACGCAAGGTTCGCCAATTCCTTTTACAAGTGTTTCATTGTATGATGATTTCTCCTGGCGAAAAGTTGTTGTCTAAACATTGTGTAGAAATTTCCAGAAATATATAGAAACTTCCCTGACTTTTCCAGAAATTATCAAATTCCCTGACTTTTCCAGGTTTTCCATGTTTTCCAGACTAGTAGACGCCCTGCTAGAGACGGATGATTGATGAACGAGAATAATTATTAAGTAATTGGTGGAAAAAGATTATGGGAGGAACCCCGAGAAAACCCATGGACATGGGTAGTCCACCATGATACTGATATGTTAAGATAAACACGAACTGCACATAAGTGGCCCCGAGTAGCGTAGTCGCTAACTGTCTCGCCTTTGGTGCAAGCGGTCCTGGGTTCCATTGGCGGTTGGGGACCTCAGTAGTAAGAGTATAAAAGTTTATCCAGGCCAGCCATCCTGAGCGAGGTTTCTTTCATTCCCACCAGGCAAATGCCACCAATTTCCCGGGCAGTATGATCGCCCAGGGACGTTGTTCCTCATACGTAACGGGCTACCATGGACACAGATAAGGGAAGACCAGAATTCTAATACCTAATCTTAACTTAACTAACTGCACACAAAGGAATATGATCAAATATGTTCTACAAATAATAATGAATGGGTCAAGCACGATGGACTTCTAGCATTAATTATTTCCGCTGGGTTCGAAAGAAACATGCTACAAAAAGAAATTTCACTGCACGGCAACGTTGCAGATAAACAATCATATAGTAGATCAATCAATCCATCAAATAGTAACATTGATTCTTTCCAGATGGTAGTTAAAGTGGATATATTTTGACACTACAATCACTTACTAGAATGACAATGGATGTGGCTGCTTGATGGATTCATAGAGCAATGCTATTGGTTCCAAGTTAATATACGACGTTGTCATATAGTAACATTTATAAGTCCCCATAGCGGCTGAAGGAGGCCCCAGAGGGTATACCATTATATAGCATTTTCGCCTAATTTTGACCTGTAGACTAGCGCTCTGATGTTCGTGGGCGCCATTTTTAGAACACTCGATATATCTCAAGTCAACATATTAAAAATTACGGCAATACAAGTTAGTTATTTTGTTATCTACAATAAATAGCGAATCGAATCATTTCCTCCCTATAGTCTTCTATCATTAGTATTAGGATTAGGAATTAAAGACTTCTGGGTTTTCGGTATCTGTGGCCATGCTAACCCGTCCTGTATAAGGGATGTCCTTCGGCGTCCACATTGTCCGGGGAATTGGAGAGGAAGAAAGGAAAAATAAAGGAAGGACGCTGCCTGGGACCATTATATTAGGTACCATCCCAGCATTTGCCCGGTGTGAATGAGGAAAACCCAGGAAAATCTCATTCAGGATGGCTTGCCTGAAAAAGCTTTTATAGATTTATTATCGACCGAGTGCCCCGCCGGGAATCGGACCCGAGACCACTAGCCCCAAAGGCGAGAGCGTCAGCGACAACGCTACGCGGGGCGCTACTACTCTCTTTCCATGATAACAAAATAAATCACTGTCAGGTCTTCAATATTAATCAAGGTGTATGCTTGTGTTAAAATAATGATAATAATAATCTGTGTTATAATGTCTCTAATCCAGGAATTTAAAATACTTGATCCCTGTCAATGGGTTTTGTAAGGTTTGAAATACTGTCATAAATAACTAAATACTGTAATAAATAAATAACGTAAATTTTAGCTGCTAAAAGCAGAATAAATAGATCTCATGCAGTGGCGGATATAGCCCTGGTCAGGGGTGTTAGGGTCCAAGATTTTTGAGTGCCAAAAATAATTAAAGCTATTATTTATATATTTTTAAAAGTTTATAGTAAACTCATGATATTCCTATCATAGTCAGGCTTCTGGTTGGCCCACAGTTTTTACGTTCTAGATCCGCCACTGATGTCATAACAGAATTAGCTCACATATCAAGTTGCTACTACATGTAACCTTTAGATAAAACTTAATGAATCAGACCAATTCATTAAAAAAAAAAATATATATATATATATATATATATATATATATATACTTTTAAAGAGTCTTACCACTGTTCACCATGATCCCATAGTTCTCCAAGAGATAGTTGATGTTTGTTTGATATACTTTCTCACCTCCTTCTCCCAATAACACTAAAATGCTTCCACCTGTTTCCATATAATGGATCATGGCTTTGCACTCGCTTTCGGTGAACTTTTCCCTTGGACCAGGCAGAACGAACACTCTGGCCGCTGACAACGTTTCACTTGTTATTTCATCTCGATTTCTAAACGAGAAAAATAAATAACAGTAATCATAGACTCTTTATAATACAGATACAGTACAGAAGAAATATAAAATGGTATAGAAGAAATATCTTAAGTTTTGATTGATAATTTTATCAGAATTTCTAAGAAATTTAATTACCATTTCACAAATAAACATTCTAATTACCACTATCAGTTCTTCAGGGTCGCACATAAAAGCATAAAAGATCAATTATGGCAATGAAATGAAGGTGAAACGACAGTATGTAACATTCATATCCTGAGTGGGATTTGAACCCACGACACACAGGTCTTGCAACCGCCAATTTAATGTTTTAAGGTTGGTTTAAAGGGACAAGTTTTGCCGATAGATGACACTACTATCTTCGTATCTCTCCCATGTATTTTTTATCTTTCACGAAAATTCACGATTTCTCTTACAAATTTCAACCTACAGACTTCAATTTTTTAGAAAAAAAAACTTCATAATCTATCAAAGGCAATAATCCGTGCCGATTTTTTATTTAGAATTTTCTTCATTGTTGAAATGGATATCCAAACCTTTAACAATAGAATTGTTTCAACAATGAAGAAAATTCTAAATAAAAAATCGGCACGGATTGTTCCCTTTAATAGGTTATGAAGTTCCTTCTCTAAAAATTTGAAGTCTCTAGGTTGAAATTTATAAAATAAATTGTAAATTTTCGTGAAAGGTAAAAAAATACATGGGAGAAATACGAAGACTGTAGTGACATCTATCGGCTAAACTTGTCCCTTTACACTAAGCTTAAGCCTCTTGCTCATATCAGCTGGTTATTATTAACACTCCAAACTTTTTCCCATATGAGAGGGGGACCCAAACGAAACTCAACCTTTGTTCTAAAAAAAACATTAATATTTTACGATGTTCTTTCAGTCTCCTTCAAAGTACTCTCCATTAAATGCGATGCACTTCTCCAGTCTTCTTTCCCACTGTTCGAAGCACCTCTGGAACTCTTCAACTTTGATATTGTTCAGTGCTCTCTACGAAGCTTTTTGCAGCCTCCACATAATCAAAACACTTCCCTTTTAGATTTTTGTTTTCAATCTAGGAAACAAAAAAAAAATGTCACCTGGGGCTAGGTCTGGCGAATACGGAGGTTGGGGAACGATAGTCCACTCTTAAGAGCCCAAATAGCGGTTCACAGACAAGGGCGTGTGTGCGCGGGCGTTGTCATGGTGAACGAACCAGTCGCCTGATCGCCAGAGTTCCAGGCATTTCCTCCGCAAATGTCTTAAAACTTCCAAATAAAAGTGTTATTAACAATCTGACCAGGGGGACACACTCACAATTCTACGAACATTAAAAAATAAATAAATAAATAAATAAATAAATAAATAAAATAAATCAACATTTGACTTCACTTGTCTTGCTTTTCTTGGTCGGAGATCTTCCATTAGCTAGACCCTTGTCTAGTTTCGGGGTCTATTAGTAACATCAACTCTCATCACGTGTAATGACTTGGTCAAAAAGTTTGGGTCAATTTCAATCAGATTTTTCAAGTTCTGGCTTAAATTCAGACGAACGTTTCTTTAATCCTCTGTGAGCAGGCGAAGGACAAACTTAGCGGCAACACTTCTCATTTACAAATCCTCAATCAAAATCCGTTGACACGAATTCCAACTCACTCTTTGTATGTTCTGAAAATTTGTCGATCTTGAAATGATTAACCTTGTTGATATTTCAGGAATCTTTTTAATGTTTTCGTCGTTTCGAGATGATAAAGGGCACCTAAAATGAGTATAATCTTATTTCAAACACACTCTTGAAATCAACCAGAAGCTAGATTGGCTTCAGCACGTAGTGACAGGGAGCAGACGAAACTTTTCATATCCAAATGAGGCTATAAGTTAATTTCTACATATTTTTTGGTTAGGTATGCCTATTTAATAGCCTCTAACTAGGTTTAGTACACGAATTAAGGTAACTATGTCCTGTATTTTGGACTTTTTTGATGGAATATTTACTAGCATTAGCAAATGGTAGCTAGCGTTGTCTATGATAAAGAGTCACATGTTATTAAAAATTTTCAGCAAATAATGTTGTGCCGTCATTTCATCATGGCTGTCGTCTTCGTAGTCGCCAATGTTTCTAGCTCATTGAGGCAACTTGGATGTCTCACGTTTCCTATTTTCAGGATAGAGTATTATGATACGTATTTCCTCCGCTGACGGTTGAACAATTCTGTAAACTTATAACCGACGTCCACTCACCCTCTGGATGTCTCACTACCACCAAGCCATAATTTTCATCTATTTTTCATAACTAAATTCCTCTACATTAATTTAGTTATGAATTACATTTAAATATTCCGTTTTTCACTGATACACGCCATAAGATATTCTTCCATTGGTTCTGACGTAGATATTAAACATAATCACCAACTGCCAGTGAAAAGCAAACAAACTGAGAAAGGAAAATCAGACATGACGTGTTCAATGACAGATTAAGAACAGCAGAGGAAGAAGAAATCGATTACACATTGAGGGAACTGAGTGAACATATTTTACACTTGGGTCAAGTTGTGTTCTCACTGTTCTATTTCGATTGAAATAAGCATCCTAATGAGGTTCATATATACCTTTCAAATGTTTCCAATAAACCTATTTCCGCCATGCGAAGAACAGGCGTTCACCTAGCTTCAAAATATATATGGAACTAAAAATGAAATTCAGTTTATTTTTAGTCAATTACACATTATTACTCCATAAGATAAACTTACGTTTCAATCTGCCAGCTCCCCTTCAGCTTCTTGCAAAGGTTTTCATAACCTTCATTTGTCTTAAACAATTCGCTCTTTGAAGCATTAAACAAAACAATATTACGTGAACTATTGTCTTTAGCTTCAACACCGAAGTCCTGGAAAACACAATAATAAATCCTTTAATTATTTGTGAACTACTATGCATGACAGGGTATTAAAAAGAAATAAAATAAAAATGAATGCAGACGCCTTTCTCTTTTCCTCTTAAAAAGGAAAAGTTATATTGTACAGAAAAGGAGATGAAAACTATGAACTGTTTATAACCAATAATCAATTACAGTAATCTCTTTTAATTTGGCAGGTTTAGTGTTTTTCTGCACGTTTCTTGTACAGGTGTTTCAAAATGTACACCTATCTTTTCTCAATAACTTCGGAGTGAAGGGCGGTTTCCGGTCATTTAAAAAGATTTATATTTTCCCTTCTCAAAGTGAACTTACATTCAAGTTTAAATTGATTAAATAAAAGCAAAAATATCTTATGTTATTTTTATATCTCAAAATATGTCTTTTTCTACCATATATACAGGGAGTTTCAGAACAACACCAACAACTCTTGAGAGCTGATTCGTGACACAAAGGTAAGACAAAAAGTATAGAACAACCAGGGTCAGAAATCGGTCATTTCGGAGTTATAAGCTGCCGAAAACATGAAAATATGAACTTTAAAGGTCCATAGTTCCAAAACTATTGGACCCACCGTAGTCGGGTCAAGATTTTACTTAGGAACTGCTATCCAAATATCCATGTTTCAGAATCGTAAGGTAATCACCCAAAAATTTTTATAGAGGGAGTTGTCGAGCACTTTAAACTATATGCCCGTAGCCAAACTCCCTATAAAAATTGTTGTGGATTCCGAAACATGGATTTTCATACAGGGTACATATTAGTACCTACGTGAGGTCTTGACCCGACTATGGTATGCTCTCTCCTTCCCCGAACGTTGTCGTTATTGTATTGTTTTGAAAAACCCTATATATATATATATATTGTAAGGTTCCACATATCTTCGCACCATGCTGTATCCATGTGTCTACTACACGTGCTTGCAGTAAACACACTCCAGACGACAGCAACGAAGAGGACGTCGTCCATCATCGCCAATATTCGACTTGTGACGCAGGGGCCAGCAGTCAGCAATATTGTGGTATAAAAGAGGAGAGCACATCTTAAGAAGCATCAATCTCACCCGGTTAATCAAACTACAAAAAGCCCTAAGGCGCCCAGCCATTGGGAACACCTTACTCCTCTCAGCGACGACTGGTCAATTGAGAGGTGTCTTTCCTACAAGCTCTAAGACGCCTGATCATTGAGTTCCTTTCCCTCTCTAAGACGCACAGTCATCGAGAGTAACTAACCAACAAAGCCTAAGACGCCTGGCCATTGGGTTCCTTTCACTTATTTACCTACTTATTAGAGGAAACTTTGTTTATTGTAAGATACTTGTATTCAAGAGGATCTTTTGTAATAAAAAAGGTGATGGGAAAGTCCAGTCTCCCGTGTACCATATTTAGCTCTACTCTATAGAACAGAGAATTTTACAATATATATACAAGAGGGGATACCCCCCCCCCCCAACACACACACAAAGGCATGAAAACATAATGTTGCGCGGATTATCGATGTAGTTACGGCTCAGGCTGCTCGGTATCATTAGTATGGGATATCTTGCATCAGTCTGCAAGTTAACATTATTGCGTGTTGAATGGTTCATTTGTAGTCTTGCACTGTTTCTGGTGCTGCGGCAAGAGTTCGGCAATTTTTGATTGATTGAGATGGCGGACCACAAGGAACAAAGGATCTATGTTAAACTTTGTTTCTTGTTTTAAGCTAAGACCGCTGTTATGCTTCGCCAAGCTTTTAATGATGCTGCTTTGGGGAAGACAAAAGTCTACGAGCGGTTATTCCGCTTCAGCGACATGTCAATTAAAGACTTGCCATGGCCTGGCCCTCATCACAATTTATTTAACAATTTGGAGACGAGACGGGTTTCCGTGAAATTTGTGTCTCGCTTCCTGACAAAGGAGCAGAGACATCCGAACGAATGTTTGTTTGTTGCGACTTGACGACTGAACTGCACAATGATCTACATTACTTCAAACGAATTGTAACTAAGGATAAGTTCTGGTGCTACCGAGTGCGATCCTGAATCAAAAAGGGCATCCAGCCAGTGAAAAAGTTTTTTGCTCTTTGTGGACAGCCATATCGACAATCAATAAAAAAAAAAAAAAAAAAAAAAAAAAAAAAATGTCAGGTTCTGGCCGCAGTACCACAAACAATGCAACACTATGAACGAACTGCTCGGCTCACAGAATAATGCCAACTTGCAGTATGATGCAAGGTATCCCATATTAATGGCAACTAGCAGCATAAACCGTAAATATATCGGTGATTCGTTCAACATTACGTTTCCGTCCTTTTTTTTTTTTCTTCATTCTTTCTTCTTTTGTATACACAAAAGGATTCATTAAGTTCCAGGTGTACCTTGAAACAATATATTTAATGATGCCAAAAAATGTATTATCATTTAGTTTTTAACATACATTCTCGAGACCTGTCACAGAAACTTGGAACGCCCTAGGAAAGATATTCAGTCGAATGCTGCTCAGTACAACAGTCACATTCGCTTGAATCGACGCAACATGTCAGAACTCCCCACTAAAAGCAGATATGAGTTTAAGGAAGAGCGAACCAAAATCAGGCGAATATGGGAGGGGAGGGGGTTCAAGGACTGTGACCGTTCTTTTGGCCAAAAACTGACGCACAAGTCGGCCCACACGTTTTTTTTTTTTTTTTTTTTTTTTTTCATATGTTTATTGCTGACCGCCAGTCTTCATTTCCTCTTGACTGTTGCAAGAGACTCTTCAGTAGCTGCAGTAACCGTCTTCTGCATTTGTTAAAGCGGAATCATAGTGGGTAATCCATTTACCACTTCATGTTCCACAAATTCAGCACACTGTAAATAATAAGTCTGTTGTAACTTAAGTTTTGTACAGCAGACCCTTTTCTTCCTCAAACATTTCCTAGAAGTCTTAGCACGCAATAATAACGCCAGTTCCTGTTATATATATAAATATATATATTTAAAAAAAAAAAAAAACTATTCACTTGGGTAACCCTGGATAACAGGCTCGTTTCCTTAGGAAAATACTAAAGATAACAGTACTTCCAACCATGACAAGAAACCATGGAACAAATACAATGTCCTTTATTCGCATTCCCATTGACGCTAACATGCCTCCTCTCTATGAACAAGCTCCCGTGCGGTTCCTCCAGCTTCACTTGCCGTGATACAGACTAAGTACAACATTCTCTTCTACTGACCACTTGGTCCAGGGCAATTTTCACACAACTGAACAGCAATATTCCTTCCTACGGCCAGTATAACGTAACCAAATGTAACCGAACCTAACCTAAACTAACATAATATAAGCAGAAATAAGCGAAATTCTATCATTTTTGGAACATTATGCTGGACACCTACACTAACATAATCTAACATAAACTAACCTAACCAAATGTGAACAGAAAATACCGATATTGTAACATTTTTTTATAAACAATTGCTGGACCCCTTCTGCTAAACATTAGCCCTGAAGTCAATCTGCAAGTAGTTAAAATATAGTTTCTAATTAAGTGTATGCTCTGCTAAAAGAAATACAAAGCTCAAACCTAACCTGAAAATGTAAGAAATGTACGTGTAGTTTTACTATACGATCCATAGTATAAGTAGTAGTAGTACAAGTAGGAGTAGGAGTAGGAACGGATTAGAAGCCCCGAAGGGGTTTGTTGGGTTCTGTTCTCGACATAAAATGGACAAATTAAAGACTTCTCTAAATTTTTCAGGGCCTTGCATAATCTGTGGATCCGTATAGTAAAACTTCACTGAAATGCGTTATAATTTTGTAGAACCGTTTGATCGAGGGCATTACTTGAGCAGACGGCTCTACCAAATTTTCACACATCTATTGCATTTTCCGATTTCTTCTTGCACAGAAAGCACTAAATGAGGAGCTAATGCATAAAGCACGATAATATTACGCTCTTTATCGCACAATTTTTTGTAATAGAATTGTATATTGCATTACATGCATCACAAACGTCCATTGCTAACACGAACAGAATATTCCCACCGTTTATTTCCACCTTTTTCGCGCCCTTTTACTCTTCCGCTTCGGTAAATAGTTACACTTAGAATACGTTCATTGGCATTCAAAATATATTTCAATATGATATCCACTGACTGAAATTACTTATATTCACACTCCTCTTCTTTTACGAAAAGTGTTTGACATCGTATTTTACCTGTAAATTTTGTTTTTGGTAGAGCCGTCTGCTCGAGTAGTGCCACAGAAAATTTAGAAAGAAAGTAAGGTAATAGTATACATGAGAGCCCTCTGATCTGCGTTTCTTCTGTGTTCTATTACCATTTCTACATGAAATACCATAAATTATCTACGTAGTGCAATAGTAAGAAGTATCCATGTGCACAAGACATGCGATATGCGTTAAATTCCCTCCCCCCCCACACACATAGTCATAGATAAAGTAAAGGGCACTACACATGCAGATATAAAGTACAGGTACGTTCTTTTTTATTTTCGTATCAGTCGATAAGTAAATAAAAGTCGCTTTGTTACCCCCTTTGTAAGTTCGTACATACTCAATGAATAATCCCTAAACGTATGAGCGTCCTGCTCCTTCGGGAACTGATGCAGCTTCATGTATACTATATCCAAAGTAAAAATTAAAAAAAAAAAAAAAAACCCTCTGGCCCCCAAATCCAAAATTATGCCCTAATGTAAATTTAAGCCTTGCTTATTTTCATTTCCTTAAGTAATCTAAAATCATATGGATGTTGATTTATTCTCCATCTGGACGAATTTTTCGTTTACACAATATATACTAATATATCTCAGGAATTTATGATCATTTATGCAAGACAATTGCTATTTAAATCTCACATTAAATGTTTACCTCTGTTGGAGCCATCCTTAGAATCAAGACTTCAGTATAAATCACAAAGAAATCTTAAGGCACAAAGTTATTATACATTGTATTCGTTATGGAAATTTAGAATTTTTCATACTTATGGAGCGTCAAATACATGTAAACCCATATTTACAACACAAAATGCAACCACCATGATAAAAATATTTATGTAGATATGCATCGTCTGATAACAAATGAATAACAAAATTCAGTGTTGCAGTATAACGCACCATTAGGGTGTAATCATGGACTTGAGCAATGCAATTTATTAAAGCTGGTTAACTAAAAAAATATTTTATTTTCAAAATTGTCGCATTATTTGAACTTTTAGAGCAGCTTCATGCAAATGGCTTGGACAGCAAGTGAATTTCAGAATCGGCAATAATATACTTCAGACATTTAATTTTATACTACTACCTGCGAACACTGCTAAATAAAAGCAGAGGGCGTGTGTTGTTTTTCTAATTGCAGTCTGTAATGTTTATGATAAGTTATCGTCGAAAATGACGCTACGTAAGTCAATCATTCATTTCCTTTTAGTTCATTTATTTTGCTATTTGGTATCATATGTCATTATTAGTATGTTATTAATGCTTGTTACATCGCATGTACGACTCTTCAAATATGCAATTCCAAACATCAGGAAAGTTCCTGTCATTCTGTAAATGTTAGTGACCCTTTCGTGTGTGTTATCTGATTTTAATTTTATCGACGTTGAAAGTATATTATATACAAACTGCGTATTTTACAAACACATTGCAACTTAATTAAAAGTTATATATAATACGTTTGTTTTGTTTTAAATACTTTAAGCGAAATGTCTGTCTTTTTAAAAAATAAAATTTAATATTTTGCAACATTACCAGTTTCCATATGATAAAGGTTATTTGTAACAGTTAACAATTGCCTTTTTATAAGTAAATAGGAAAATGACAATGGTATCAATGCAGTATTGAAAGATGCAACTTTCGCAAACTAATAATTATATCCCTGGAAATAGTTTTATCTAGTATGTTGAAAATTTTCGAATTACTGTACGCAAGTTGTGTATAATTAAAAAAAATAAATAAATTTTAGGTGTTTCTGCGTATAGTTTTATTTATTTTAGTCTTTACAGTTCGTTCGCAGAAGCAAAAAAGAACGAAACATATATATTAAAATAAATAGAACTTCGCAAAGGTACGTGAAATCATTTTCTTTATTGTAATTCTGATCTTTTTTAGTGATTGAATGATTATTGCTTCAAGGTTATTCTTAACATGTTTTGGGTAAACTTTAAGATGCCTGCTCCAATTGATATCCTTAAGTATACACTAAAAATTACGTTCGATTAATTTGACCGAAATTGGTCCAAACTTCCCTAACCCTGACCTATCCTATTTATTCTTACTATAGTCTACTCCATCCTACCCTACTCTACCTACTATATCATTTTAAAGCAGCCCCACTTATCGTTGCACAGCTGAAGTGTGTATTGTAATGCTTAACCAGTTTCTATTAGCTTATGGGGTTTATTGGTAATACTTATTGCATTACCTGTATTACTGTTCAGAAATATGTTATTGAAAACACGAAAGAAGTTTGGCCTATATGTTACAAAAGGCTAGTGACCCCTATGGGATATTGTAAAATTAATTAATATCAAAATAATAATTTATTTTTGGCATGTTGAAGATTTCCTGTTACATTAAGTTTGTTTTTATTATATTGCGTACTCAATAATACGATGTAATGTTAAATAATATGCTCTAAGAACGCGAACACTAGATTTATTTGTTTTCTGTAGCAGTAATAAGACGCTTTTTCTTCTACCCAGTTTCACAGTAATTTTCATAGAACTCATCCTTCAAGTAGCTTTTCGTAGAACTTTACAATTAAGCTAGTTCGGCATCCCCACCTGTGCCCTTAGGCTAAAAGATACGGATTATTAATGAAAGTGAAATTAGTTTAAATTATTATTGTGAAATTAGTTGTTTGTACCCTCCCCCAGGAATCGAACCCAGGACCACGTGCACCAGAGGGAGGAACTAAAATTATGTTGGTTTCTGGAAATTAGTCAACTTTTAATTAAGAAGTGTGCCGAAACGGGAACTGCTTTCATCACTGAATATCACCACCCTTCATTCGCGTTACTACTGCAGTGTCTTCTGACACCACCGAATATGTTGTCATTGTTCAGGTTTCGAAGTAAGAGTGCGACAGCGACAGGAATGAAGTAGCAGACACCTGCCTCCTTTATGTAGTATTCGTGCGCTCACTTAGAGCCCCACAGCAGTGTTGCCAACCAATTTTTCGAAAAATCAGGAAAATTCTTATTCAAAATCCAGGAGATACAACTTAAAATCTAAAGATGTTAATTAGGATGATTATTTTTTTACAAGGCAAACAGTCCACCCATCAATGATTATACTTACCAATAAAAGGTTAATCATCTCTATCTGCGTACATGTTAACACTGACTCTGCTGGTCAGAGAGCGATTCACAGGGGATCCTAGCATGATTTGTTGGAAGTGAGCCTTCTTGTGTGCAGCAATCCTTGCAAAGTTTGGGTATCAAGTCTGTCTGTTTCGCCTTCATCAAATTTACTATTAAAAACACTTTTCTCTACAGTGACTCTTGAAGAAGGCACAGCAAACACATAACAAATGTGGATAAATTCGGAAATATTAAGTGGTTAGGCTATCTACTTCTTTTTTTTCTAACAAGCATCAGAGGCGTCATTTAGGGAGGACGGGGAGGGACAATTGCCCTCCCGGAGTTGGAGATTTATATTGATTTTATCAATAGAGTAGTAGTGAATCAATGAAATGTGCGAAATTTTACTTATAACAAAGGGTCTTATCCCCCCTAAGCAAAATCGGAAATGATGCTTCTGAGAAGCATCCAAAAATCTTGAATAGAAACATCATTTTCAGTTTACAAATATGTGTTTCACAATAACCGCCATTCTGTGTCTACTTGTTGCAATTTACTCTATTCTATATCATTAGGAAAGTAAGCTACGAGAGGAGTGATTTCTTTATTTCATTTGATGGGCTAATCATCTCTAAATGTTTCATGACAGAATCATGAAGCATATCTCTCTCTCGAGTTGAGTTGAGTTGAGTTTAACGTCCCGTTCAACAGCGAGGCTATATTAGACGTAGACCTACTGATTAACGTGGAATCCGAACTATATAAGGTCCCACCGGGAATTGAACCCGGTCCTTCCACGCCAAAATCTTGTACGCTAACCGCTTAGCCACAGAGGATCTCATATCTCTCTCGAATGTGATGTACTGCTTCAATATATAATTCAAGATACCTGAGTTTAAAATCTTGCAGTCCATAATTTGGGAGATTTCTTGATGCCATGGGTAGGGAAACTTTTGCTGCAAAGTACATTTCATCTGTAGATAAGAACTCCTGTTGGTTTTTGAAGACTACATTTTCTAAGAGCTTTTGGATGATGCGCAAAACCAGGAGTTTTTAACATTTTTGAAACAAAAATCAGTAGACCAGGAGATAACTTACAAAACCAGGAAGTCTCCTGGAATATCAGGAGACCTGGCAACACTGGCCCACAGTGGTTCTGATTCCAATGGCTGTCGCCGACCTGTTATTAAGGTGGTCATAACTATCCTGCACTGGCCTCCTGGTGGGTTGCTTGGCACGTCTACTTTGGGAACCCTCTGCCTCTCATCGTGTATACTACTGGCACGTTGCCACTGACGTCCGGGGCGGTTAAGTGGATCACAACTCACCCTCGCAACCACACTCGAAGTAACTTAATTGGACGATAACTTCGTTCTGGCGTTGCAAACACACACAGTAAGCTACCGTAACAGACTCGCAAGCCCAGCTACGCTCGCCATAAGTCAGGACATTCAATGTTTTAGACTGTTAAATTAAAAATATTTTTAAAAAAATATCTAATACTGTGTTATTGAGGCTATTTCTACCTCTTCACTGTGCCGAATTTTCCCTAATAACATTGGAAATCTTTGGTAGTTTCTCAGTTAGCAACAAACAAGTCGTTACAAAAATTTTCATTGAATCAGGTCGATAATAAATATTGGACACATGAATTCATAATTTTATTACATGATTTCAATTGAATTATCCGCGTACGCGCCTTTGGCGTGGGAGGTCCGGGTTCAATTCCCGGCGGGAGCTCATGTGATTCGGATTCCACGTTAATAAGTACGTCCACGTCTCATATAGCCTCGCTGCTGAACGGGACGCTAAACTAATATCAACTTAACTCAATTAATATCAGTAAATCAAAGAAAACATTTGAACATTTTAGTTAGATTTTTATACAATAAGTTTGTCATAAGGAAATTTCTTTTTACTGAATTTTTATTTCATGTTCCAATTTTAAAATAAATGAATTTTTTAAGTTTAACGTCCCACGATTATGTTCTTTAAGTTAAGGAAAACGACGATTTAGGCAAGTGAATGCTGACGGAAGAAATAGTGGCATGAAAAAGTAGGAGGAAACGGGAGTACTCCAAATAAACTTACGGGCATGATATTGTCCACCACAAATTAATTGTCCGTGGATCGAACCAGGGACCCCACGCACCAGAGATAAGGGCTCTACCACCAAGCCACTGTGCCCCCTCATTTTTATATTAAAGTGTTGGCTTTGTAGTGTAATGTTTTTTTCGTAAGAAAAACCAAAATGAATACAATGATAAACTAAAGTGAGATTACCGTGTGTACAATATATAAAACATACCGTGCATAACAGAATGCCCGTTTATCGCATGGAAAGAATAAGGTTTATTTAGTCTATCAAGGTACCCCTTGGACTCTGTGTTACACAGTTTAGAATATATAGAAAATGTTTGAAAAGAAACGAATTTTCTAGAGTGAAAAAACGTTTATGCTCTTACAATGCACTCCTTAGATTTTGAATTCCAGAAAATCCTCTCTTACTTATTGTCAACGAGACTGAGGAGAACATTAGGACAAAATTTCATTCACCATCGCCAAATTGTTTCGAATATCTGGTGATCACCAGAGAGTATTGCACACCTGCTTTTTTTTTTTTCTTCCTTGTTGGTCAGATTTCGTTTAAGTCTGTTTTATCCTCATCCTAGGGTTCAGTGAAAGAGCATCAACGACCTGCCACGCGTGGATAAACTTCGAATTGAATATTTTATATAAATAGGAGAACCCTGAATCTAATGTAACATTTTAAAACATATCTCTCTATTGTGTTACGAGATAAATAATCTCGAAGTTGAGATATGTATATTTATTTATAAATACTCCACATTTGAGGTCACTTTTCTAAGAACCTCATGGACGCATGTGCTTTGAAATATTTTCATTGATTGAGCGTCCTCAAATTAGTATAAAAGACACAATTAGAAATGTATTCAAGTATGGGTACTTTTTACTAGTGGCATGATCGTTAGCTCTCTGTACGAAATAAATTTCTAATCCCAGCTACTTCAGAGAAATCTTTCAAGAACCCTTTCCCTTCGTAGGGGTAGTTTTCCTTAGGTCTTTGTATTATTCTCAGCCTAGAACTGAAGGATATCATTTGTATAAAATTTCAAGTTTTACCCAAGACATCAGGAGAATATCTGGTAAAGGTCAAAGAAAAAATTCAACACTCCTTTTTTTCACAACAATAGGTGTATGTCGTAAAACAGATATATTATTGGCCTAGGACTTAGACATATCATTGGCCTAGGGTTCTATAGGTAGGTACTAAATTTCAGGTTTCTCTGGGCAGTAGTTTTGGAAATCTGGTAAACAGTGGAAAGAGTTCCATTCCCTTTCCCCCATGTAAAATTTATATTTCGGAAATTATACATTATTCCTAGAATAGGGTTCAAGAAAACATCTGTAAAAATTGCAGTTTCTTACATCTAACAGTTTCGGAGATTCGATAAACGGCGAAAATATTTTCTTGTCCGTCCTCCTCGTCCGTGCGGATCACATTTTCTAATACTTTGTTCTTAACCTGGGCTACAAGGAGAATATTTCCACAGAATTTCAAGTTCCTACTTTTAAAATTTTCGAAGTTCCTCATTCAACAGCTCTCCCCCTCTTGAGTCGTATTTCGTAAAACTCTGTGTTTAATGGAAACATTTGTACATAATTTTTCTGTTTCCAATTGTATCAGAGATGTAATAAACAGTAAATTATATTTTCAAGACCCCTTTCTCCTCTTAGACATCACATTTTGTAAAGTTCAGTTTTATTGTCAATTTATGGTAAATAAAGAAGATTTCTACAGAATTTGAGGGTTCCACACCTAATAGTTTCGGAGATCTGGAGAATGCTCAAAATATATTCAAGTACCCCCTTTAGGGAGTCATATATCGAAAAATTCCGCCTTATCTACAGCATAATATCCAAGGAGAGTATTTGTACAAAATTTCAAGTCCCATACATAATATTTCGGAAATTGATGAATACAAAAAGAAAAAAAAAATGCAAGTGCTCTTCCCTCTCCCCGTAGGGCCACTCTGGTGCATGGGGTCCCGGGTTCAAACCCTGCTCCCGCCAACTGAACTTTGTAGTGGACAAACACCGTGTGCGTGGGTTTCCTCGGGGTTCTTCCGTTTTCTCCCACTTTCTTCATTCCACCATTTCATACATTACTCATCACCGTCTCCTTTAGCCTAACAGGCATAATCGTGGGACGTAAAACTCAAAGATTTCATTTCATTTCCCTCCCCGTAGGGGTCACATTTCGCAAAATGCTATCTTATAGTTTAGGACCCAAGAGAATACTTGTACAAAATTTCATCCGATATATTTATCTGGTGTTGACCCAGTGGCGATCCATTAACCTTGGGCAGCCTCTCGCCGTGGATAGTAATAAGCCGCGTCGATCAACCCCTCTTCCCCCCCCCCCCCCGTTTAAAATTTAACTGTTGCATTTGAACAGCTGCTATGAGGGGTGTAGCAAAATTATTACACATTTCAATTCTACGTGTTAAAACGAAAGCTAACATCACATTTATTACTCAGTGTTGCAAACTAAGGACGGTACAGCGTCACAAACATCCAAATTGTGAAGGCCTCTACAATAGTAATAACGCAAGTGAGACGAACGAGACAATACGGTTACAATTTTGCTAGAGTAGACGTAGCATGTGTACATATGGATACCATCGTAGCATTAACGTCATATTATTACATATCTCAAATGTGTATGTAAAACAAATATTGATCATTATTGTTCAATGTTGTAAGCAGATTTGAATAATGAATACTTTTACAACAGTAAGAAAATTAACGTGATTAATAACTAAATCAATATGCTAAGTGCGGTAGCATTGGATAGTCTGGAAATCAAACTAGGAAAGTGAGTATAGAATAAGAGAAGGAAGAAAAAAAATGAGTGTTGTAAAAGGTGAACTTTACCTACATAAGTAACTTAATCATGAAAATTATTTATTTATTTATTTTCGATACAATTTTCCGAAAATGCCTATTATAATTTTATTGATATTTCGTAAATGTATATTTTCGTAATAACTACAGCATGATATGATTCATTTTAAGAAGTGAGATCGAGAAAGTTTACTACGTTGTCGCGTGTCCTTTATTTTTTCCTTCTGAGAATTGGGAAAGAGGCATACTAATTTACTTGATTTCGAAGTCAAATACAGAAGTAAAGTTGAGTTGAGTTGATTTTGGGTTTAACGTCCCGTTCAGCAGCGAGGCTATATGAGACGTGGACCTACTGATTAACGGAAATCCGAACCACATGAGCTCCCGCCGGGAATCGAACCCGGGTTACCCACGCCAAAGGCGCGTACGCTAACCGCTTAGCCACGAAGGAGCTCGAAAATACAGAAGTTATCCTCTTTCCCGAACAAAAGGAAAACCGTGAATTAAGAAGCGGCTGAAGAAGTAATCCGAAAAATATTGTCTATATGAATAAGAAAATAACGGGGCTCGCGAAAAATTGTAGAAGAATATCCCTTGACTCACAACACAGACAACAATATTTGCTCTTTTCTACGGGATGTTAGTGCTTTTCTTGTACATAGAAGATTTGTATAGTTGAGTTTATTTATTTATTTATTTCCCTTCTCACTGATTAGCAGAGATAATCATCATCCGAGTAGTAATAAAGTGGAAAATACAATGCACTGTACACGTGACGTAGCGCTGGCACTTAAGTCGTGTAGTCGCGCCTGTTTGATATTGTCAGACGTACGTGTTCGCCATGTGATAAAATTTCCTTTGTTTCTAATTTCTGGTTGAATTAGCTACTTGAACTGCAGCTTTTATAACCTTAAAGAAACTAGATGCTACATTAAAAACCAGTGGTCATGTCCTTTTCAAGATTCTTAGGAGGTAAATTTTGTTGCAACGCATGAATCGTACTTACCCCACACATATAAATTAACCCTGCGTTACTCACGGTCCGGGCGTCGGTTTTTTTTATTTATTATTATTATTTTTTATTACATCACTATAAGTTGACAACACATTCGGCCAGTCCGTGTAGCTTCCGTTTGTACCCCTCCCAGCCCAGAGTAGCGAAGACGAACCTTCCTCGTTAACTGTAAATGAGGGTTCGAAGAGCCGCTGGAGTTCCAGATCATCAGCAATGTGTAACTGTCGAAGGTAGTGCTGGAAGATGTTCGGTTTGTTCGTGGAAGCAGAGCAGAAAAAACAGATTTACAAGTGGTAGATGCAAGAGATACATCTGTGCAGAGCATATTGGCCCAAAAGCAATGTTTTTTGAAAAGTTATTTCCAGTAAAAGGTTTCTTGTAGTTAGATACTAGTTACAAGTTTTTAGTGGATATTTTAAAGTACACCTATTATTGTAGACATGTAATTATCGCTAGCATACTTGCTATTGTATGTAAGTTCGCCATAAATTTCAACGTTTGTTTTTCATTATAACCCAATTTTAGCAATAAAAAGAAAACATGGTCTCTAAGTCCGTGCGCAGGCATTAATGTAACTTTTCTTGCGCGGTTAACGCAGAGTCCAACACGTAAAGAAAGTTGATTTTTCACAGTGTAAACAGCATCGTGTGCGTTTGTTTTGTCGAGATTCTCCCATTTTCTTCATTCCACGATTATCATCCATCTCATCACTACCGTCTCCCTTAGCCTTAGTGCAAAATCTTGGGACATTAAAATTTAAAAAAAAAGGGAAAAGGCTCATTATGTAAAAACAAATGTTAGTTTTTTTCTTTTATAACGAACAACAACTAATTGGAAATCGAATAAAATGTTAGGCAGAATTTATAGTCAAAAGTTCACATTTTTTTTTCTGTTTATATATAATGTTCGCTAACGGTACCTATGTTTAAGAAACCTAAAAGAACATTGCTTGCTAGTGAATCCTGTCAAGTGCTGTCTTAATCTACTCGGAGCTATTGTTATCTCCTTTCTGTTTTTCTTCCTTTTTCTTTTCGGTCTACTTACTTGACTTTTTTTTTTTTTTTTTTTTTTTTTTTAAGCAGTTTAATCAATACTGTGTCAGAGATTCAAGTTATCCTAATTTTAATAAGTCCTACTTTTCCTATACTTTTTAATTAGGAATAATAACCTACATTCAACTAAGTATTTCGTTGGAATTTGTAACGAACCAATTGCCTCGTCACAGTTGTTCATATTATTTTGTTTTCGGTTTTGTCTTAAATGTTCTGTTTTCTGTTGTTTTCTCAAAGTGTTATGCCAGTGTCTTCTAAATAGGCGATTTAGCACTTGTTCTGCAGCGTAAGATTTATGCTTCTTTTCTTTTTTGTCCAAAGAATTTATTGAGCTGAGCGAAGCAAAGCTCTTATACTCGGGTTAGCCGTTTGGTTGTCCGCGAACTCCTCCTAGACCGTTTGGTCGATCTCAACCAAACTTAGCACGCTGATAGAGTATGTCGTGCTGAGTGAGAACATAGGTCGAAATCAAAAATCCGATGTACCATCAAGGAATAATCACCGAAAAACGCTTCCTCCTAGACCGTTTGGCCGATCTCAACCAAACTTAGCACGCTGATAGAGTATGTCGTGCTGAGTGAGAACATAGGTCGAAATCAAAAATCCGATGTACCATCAAGGAATAATCACCGAAAAACGCTTCCTCCTAGACCGTTTGGCCGATCTCAACCAAACTTAGCACGCTGATAGAGTATGTCGTGCTGAGTGAGAACATAGGTCGAAATCAAAAATCCGATGTACCATCAAGGAATAATCACCGAAAAACGCTTCCTCCTAGACCGTTTGGCCGATCTCAACCAAACTTAGCACGCTGATAGAGTATGTCGTGCTGAGTGACAACATAGGTCGAAATCAAAAATCCGATGTACCATCGAGGAATAATCACCGAAAAACGCTTACTCCTAGTATACTGTATTTTGAATATCGAAATTTCAATATCACGAAACCTCGTAGTAATTGTTGTTAGATATCTTTAACTATCAGGCCATAGCGGGTCGGGCCGAACGTCATTTGAGAGCTGACATATGAAACTAGGAGGTGTGCAAGAAGCATTAGAGTTCTTGTAATCAGACGTAAGATATTGCGCCGTGAAAATCACTGAACATTCCTTAAAACTGCGCTTCGTTTTACAATTTTATGAATGAACTTTCCACAAAACTGCGCTCCGTTTTACAATTTTATGAATGAACTTTCTGCAAAACTGCACTCCGTTTTACAATTTTATGAATTAACTTTTTGTACAACTGCGCTTCGTTATACAATTTTGTGAATGAACTTTCCGCAAAACTGTGTTTCGTTGTACAGTTTTATGAATTAACTTTCCTCAAAACTGTACTCCGTTTTACAATTTTATGAATTAACTTTCTGCAAAACTGCGCTCCGTTTTACAATTTTATGAATTAACTTTCTGCAAAACTGCGCTCCGTTTTACAATTTTTTGAATTAACTTTCTGCAAAAATGCGCTCCGCTTTAGTTTTATGAATGAACTTTTCGCAAAACGGAGCTCCGTTTTACAATTTTATGAGTGAAATTTCCGCAAAACGGCGCTTTGTTTTACAATTTTGTGAGTGAACTTTCTTTAAAAATGCGCCCCGGTTTGCAATTTTATTTCAATATAGGCGGAAAAGGTGCGCAGATCCGTGAAGAAATTTCTGCTGTTTATGAGCGAGATACGTATGAGAACCAACAGCTAGGGAATGGTTAATTCCGTGTTTTTGTGGAAATTTTAATGTCTAAGATACTCCTCGAAGTAGACGATCTATCACGGAAAAGTGGACATTTTGGCAAAAGTCGAACAAGACCTCCATGTAAGCGCATCCCAAGAACCTAAACATTCATTACCAAACAGTATTAAACTATTTAAAAAATGCTGGCTACAAAAAGAACCTCGATGTTTGGATGCCATATGGTCTGAAATAGAAATTACTTAGTCGAATTTCTGTGTACTGAAACGTAACAAACTCGAGCCATTTCTGACATAGTTGATCGCGAGTGATGAAAAATTGATTATTTACTACAACAATGGGCGATCCTTGGTTCGATCCCAGCTCGCACCAAGTGAACTTTGTGGTGGATAAACACCGTGTGCGTGGGTTTTCTCAGGTCTCCCGTTTCCTCCCACTATGTTCATTTCACCATTTCATTTATTTCTCATCATTACCGTCTCCTTTTGCCTAGCTAGCATAACCGTGGGACGTAAAACTTAAAAGATTTCATTTCATTTTACATCAATGTGCGAATGGTCGAAGCTAGGAGAATCTCCATAGTCTGTGTCAAAACCCACACTGACGTCCAGGAAGGTTATACTGTGCATTTGCTGGTTGTGGAAGGGCATCGTGCATCACGAGCTGCTGCCACCGGGCAGAACGATTGACTTGGACCTGTACTGCCAACAGTTAGCAGGAGTGTATCTAGCAGTTCAAAAGAAATGGCCAGAACTGATCAACAGAAAAGTTGTTGTATACCACGCTGACGACACCAGACTGCATCCATCTTTAACGGCCCTTCAAATATTGAGAGAACTTGAGTGAAAGGTTATAATCATCCACCGTATAGCCTGAACCTTGCATCGTCAGAGTATCGTTTATTTCGTTGTCTGCCGACTTCCTAAATGGTGTTAAGTTAGTTTCAAAAGAGGCTTGTGACAACCGCGTGTCTTTTTACCAGAAAGCACAGAAATTCTATTGCGACGGGATTATGATGTTGCCGGAAAAATGGCAGAAGATCATGGAACAAGATGGTACATGTGTGGTTTCATATTGTTGTTTTCCATTAACTGTAAATGTAATCTCAATTCTGATCTCCTAAGGATGAATACTTTTGTTCTTTTAAGGCAGTTTGACACATAAAACGCTGAATTTCATGAATAATTAAATAAAAGGCTTGTAAAAGTTAGTAAAATTTTGTAAGAAGTGAACTGATGTTAGACAGAAATTTTTGTAATGACATATAAGCCGAAAATAATGATTGCTTAAAATTATGTTCTTTCGATGTACTAGACTAAACGGTTAGCGTACGTGCCTTTGGTGTGGGAGACTTGGGTTCGATTTCTGGCTGGGGCTCATGTGGTTCGGATTCCACGTTAATCAGTAGGTCCGTCTCATATGGCCTTCTGCTGAAAGGGACTTAAACTCACAAACTCAACTCAACTCCGTTGCTGTAGAATGTTTGTGCGAGCTGTTTCACAATAATCCGGCCGTTAAGGGGTTCAACTCTGCATTTTATGACTAAAAGGTCACACTTCACACAGATATTTTTTAGGCTCTAGTCAGCAATTTAAGAAGAGCTGAAATTCTTGGCGAGTGGCTTTGCCAGGCATGGTTGCCTATCTATAGGAGTGGATTACTATTTGCAGCGTTTGATTCAGTATATGGCATTCAAACGTATCTCCTACTACACACAAAACGTGTAAAAATGGTACCTACTACAAATGTTGGTTCCTTAATTAAACGGAAATATTTCATGGTCGCATGAATTTACTGGCAAAATCGTGTTAAATTCCCATCATTAAACGAAAACTCTATTACGCGTACAACGGATATCAAAATAAGCGTCTTAACAGAATATTTCAAATTTCGGAGTGCAGCATTTAGAAAGGTTTTAGACATCCTATGAGAGATCAGATATATTTTTAGCAAAACAGACAGTGACTTGCAAACCGAAGCGGACACGAAAGATATACATGCTTTAATTGAGAATTATATGGAAAATCTGAACGGCGAAGAGGAGGTGGAGGAAGAAGAGAAATAAGGCATTGAGTTGGAAGAATAGTGTAAGCTTAAGACAATATAGATTCTGTCAAAAGTTTAAAGGAACTGCAACATGTGCGTTATGTCGGAATTACACTGATATGCTTAGTATGGTTTCTCAGGCTAAAGTCTGCGGAAAATAGAGCAATCATGCAGCGATGTATACAGAAAACCCTCCTTGAATATTGAAAAAATTAAGTAATTAAGTAACAGTATTTTTCTGTTCATTGTAAGTTTGTGTGTATTGATTCGTAGTAGAAACAAATACTATAAATTGACTAAGGTACGTACAGTATTTTATTTCATCTCAGTATGTCCATTATATGCATGCACTTTTTTTTATGTAGGTTTAGCTTCGTTAACCGAAAACTTATTTTTAACTGAAATTTTTGCGAATCCTGTTCAATTCCGCTAAAGACATGTTTTATTGTATTTGTGAATGGTACGATATCAAATAATCACTGTGATTTTTAATGTTCTCACCCTTTTGTTTTGAACTACTACTATTATTGTATCATATTTTATGTATTTATTTATTTATTTTATTTACTTATAATAGGTTTCAGATACAGCACTAGGCTATTTTACTGAAACATTTTAACAGTTATGTAACATAAAATTGAATAAGAATTTAAAATCAAGATAGTACAGTACAATGGCAACATTACAAAGATAGTTTATTTATAGATATGCTGCTCTGAAGGTATGCTCATTTGAAAAAACGTCTACAGTTTCTGGTAACTTATTATACGTGCTAACAATTCTGTTTAGAAGGGACCTTTGGACAATATTAACTCTCACAGCTCGAGTATAAAAAAAATAGAGATCAGTAGATCGTGTTGATCTAGCGGGTACGCGAAAATTGATCTGATTTAATAACTGTTCACATGATATATGGCCATTTACAATTTTATGCAAAAATATTAGGTCAGAAATTTTGTTTCTCACTAGGGGAGGTTTGATATCGAGAAATGTTAAAACATCATTTTTTGGAAGTGTTCGAAGGTGAGGTACTCGGTAGGATACAATGGCTAAAAAGAAATTAATTACAGAATTTAATTTTTTCAGATGAGTAGGGCAGGCCATAGACCAGATAGGAGAACAGTACTCAATAGTGGGAGCAACATATGACTTATAGAACAAGCTTAAGGAACTAGGATTTTTTATGTTAGGGAAGCGATAAAGGAGTCCTAGTTTTCTCATAGCAGTACAAGATACTGTGCTTGTATGATCCGCAAAAGTAAGCTTACTGTCAATGATAACACCAAGATCTATGAAAGAGGTGACAGGATTTATGTTCTGATGACCAATTTTGTAGATGTGGTTTATAGGTGTTTATTGAGAATTGTAAGAGAAGCACATTTTTCGATGTTTAAATTAAGTTTCCAAGAGTTAGACCAGTTGAGAAGAATAGAAGCACCATGCTGAAGAGCAAGAGCATCGTATTCTGATTTAACTTGTCTGTAGAGTTTGCAATCATCAGCAAATAGAAGAATTTTGGTAGAGCTGTTTGTGAACAAAGAAGGCAAATCGTCCATGTATAATAAAAATAGAAGTGGACCCAGAAAACTACCTTGAGGAACTCCAGCAGTTACGGGAATAATTTTTCGTACAGTAACTTTCTAAAAGACAAAATATATTGATATGAACCAAAACACTTCTTTACAATATCATTTAAGAATAGATGTTGTTGAACTGATTATTTTAATAAATAGTTTCAAGCCACGCGGAGGTACACTTTGTCACGGCTCCCAACTTAATATGAGAACGAAATTTGATATCTACACAAAATACAAAACACCTTTCGGATGTGTAGAATCTCCATGAACCTCAAAAGAAAATATCTGAGAGAGCTGCATTTTTGTTTGAAGATGATACTTGACACTGGTGCCAGCTGCGGAAATCTTTATAACTCATGGCTAGCAATAAGAAAGTTATTTTATCTCAGAGCTTCCCAAACGACACCAAAAGTTCGGCCAAAACCGTTCGTGTAAAAGGATACTGTGGTGTGTAAAGTATAATATTTCGACAAGTGCATTTGGTCAGTTGTATTTTTTACTACATGCGTCACTGCCATTTGATAAATTTTAAAGTTGTTTCAGAAAGAGGAGCCACTAATGGATGTACTTCAGGAAGAAGATGCTTGTCAGAAGTACGTTAGGTTGTTTTGTAAACAATGAGTTTCCAAATTCTGTTGATGAACTTATTAAGACAAGATTTTGAAGTTTACATCAAACGGTGAATAATACTGAAATAGAAGTAGCCTAGAATCGAGAATAACGAAAATTCTGGAAAAAAAATTAAACCTGAAACAGAATCTCTTTTGTTTGTATGGAATGAGAAGGTTTAACGGAAAATCGCAGAACATGCCATTGGCCAATCCCGTTCTTATAAATGTAAAAAAAGAAAAAAAAAAGAAATGTAAAACACAAATTTTCTGTCAAAATTAAACACTTACGAATAGGCACTCACTGACATTGTTCACTGTTTTCTTTCCAAGCTTTCCAGATGGGGAAAGTATGTAGTTAAAAAAAAATGCTCCAAATCATATTTATTCTCCCCATAGTTTCTAAATGAAGTATTCAGTTTCTCTTTGTGGATGTAATATTATTCTTTGGTTTTTCGTTCCGTTGTTGTTTTTGCTCTCAATTAAATATGAATCTGCGATTTTATGATTATCATCTCTAAGATGCATTGCCAGACGAGACAGCTGTTGCAGGCCCCAAGATTTTGATGTATGAACACTCTCAGTTATTTTAGTGCAAATGTCCTTTTTGTTTGACTTATATATATATATATACACTTTATCACACTGATAGTTTATCCGATAGACGCCACTGCTTTGTAGAGGGTGAGTAAAACATGCCTTAAAATTTATATATTTGCCTGTGGATTTAAAAGGAACTTCCGAAATTTTGATATTGTGTGTTTGCAGAATCATCTTAATTTTCGCAATTCGCAATATATTTTCTTACCGTTTTTGTGATTAATTCGAAATGATGTCCCTTTATCAGCAGTCACTCGAAGGAAATATATTCAGTTGGAGGGGGAGAATTGAATTGAAAGTAAGCAGATACGCGGACTCCGTAAAAGTATTTCATGAAAAATTAGAGAAGAAAACATAGGAAATAGTGTAGAATTTATGTATCCGCTAATTTCTGCAATAGGAAATAGTGTGGAATTTATACATCCGCTAATCCCTCCAATTTCACTGGTGACGTGTTTCCAGTTTAAGAACCATAGTCATCATTGATAGGTATTAAGAATAAATAAATTATTAACTTTAAAACACTTATCAACAAGTATTAGAATGGGACTGTCAATGATAAATGTTATCAGTACTTGAATGAAGTGGATTTATGATAAACTTGATATCAGATAAGCCTTGATATCATAAAGTAAATGCGGTTCTTCTAGAATTTATATTAGCAGACTAAATGAAGGACAAAAAGAATTGCAACAATGAAGGTATATAGATAAAGTATAGTTGAAAACTATATTTACTTGATTTGATAAAAATAACATTAAATGTGTACGTGATAATCTAAATATGTACCTTCCATTTAAACACATTATTATTGAATTTTTGAGTAATTCTTATCAATTTAAGCGACTTCCTATATTTTGTGGTTTGTTGTTCTGGCAAAACCAACTTACATTTTTTTTCAGTAAATTCATATGTAGGCCTGCGATACGTTTTATCAGTTTATTTAAGATAAAATACTTGTTCCAATGTTACGATAGTAGTCGTTTGTGTACCGTTGATTGTTTTCTCTCGTGTATAATGTGATATATGTTTGATGTCAAATAAGATTTCTTCCTACACGAGTTTTGACTGTATTAACAGTTTTGCAGGAGATTTTTTACGCGTTCGTGGATGCTTACTAATTAAGTTTTGTAAATGTGTGATATAAAACATTTGTGTTCTAATTTGCTTCTCTTTTTCGAAGGAGATAAAGAGCAAAAGTGTGTGGATCATGGCCAGAGTCAGACAACGGTCTCTGTGGAAGATTCCGAAACGTGGGAGAAGCAGAAGAAATTTACGGTCAGTATTTTTCCATTGTATATTGTGTAACTTAGGAATTACGTTTTAAGATACAGTATATTGCAGTAAGATACAATATATATATACATATATATATACATATATATACATATATATATATATATATATATATATATATATATATATATATATATATATATATATATATATATATATATATATATATATATATATATAGGGTGTAACAAAAAGGTACGGCAAAATTTCAGGAGTGTATTCCTTATGGATAGACAAATATAATAGTTCATATGACCATATGTCGGGAAATGCATTGTTACAGAGCTACGGCCATTGAGCTACCTGACGGTGCGAAGTAGTCACATTCTGGACGCCCCCTCAACGTAATTAAATTTAAACCTCAATACCTGAATAGTTCAGCTGCTAATTGTTAGCAAGATAATTTTGGTATCAATGCCTTCCTGAAGGATAAAGCTTTCCACTCTTACACATTTTCACG
This sequence comes from Thermobia domestica, assembly GCF_964235325.1. Lineage (NCBI taxonomy): Eukaryota > Metazoa > Arthropoda > Insecta > Zygentoma > Lepismatidae > Thermobia > Thermobia domestica. The sequence continues at coordinate 9,257,047 of NC_137455.1, read as the reverse complement.
GGTGGACGCAGAGCCAAGGGGAAGTCATTCAATGCATTCGGAATGTGGGTTACCAGGAAGTCTTGGTAAGTGTTTCTTGTCAGCCTCTACGGGAGTATGGGTGGGCTAGTAAAGTGTCACCAACAATACTGCACCACATACTGAGAGCAAATTGTTGTTGATGTCTCCTGGGACTAATCGCATGAGGATTATCGTCTGCTCAAACATGTACATTATGGCAATTGAAAATGCCTTCTTGTGTGAACTGAGCCTCATTTGTAAACGCAATTGCGGAACGGAAAATGTGATTGACGGCACACTGCTGGAAGTATCATAGGCAAAAGCATACTCGCGGCAGATAGTCGGTTGCTGACCAAGACTGCACTTGCTGCAGGTTATATGGATACAGGCTCGCTCGACGACATACACGCCATATCTGCATGTGGTTTATACGTAGTTCATCCTTCAGGAACACAATGATACCGAAATTATTTTCCTAGCTTACGTAGGAGCCGCGCTATGGAAGTTTAAAATAAGTCCTATTGAGGAGCGTCCAGAATGTGACTGTTTCACACCGTTGGGCGGCTCAATGGCCGTAACTCTGTGACGATGCAGTTTTCGACATATGGTCATAGGAACTTTTTTGCTTGTCTACCCATAAGGAATCCACCACTGAAATTTTACAATACCTTCTTGTTACACCCTATACGAAAATGTGTTACTATATATTGTGAACAGATTCCTCATATCAAAGTAAGAAAATAGTTCATATGAACCTGTGCTCAAAAGTGGTTACTTTCGAAGTTTTAGGATGCCGAAAACGTGAAACAAATGAACTTAAAAAGTTCTTAGCTTCACCACTATGGGACCTATCGTAGTCGGGTCAAGACATCACTGAGGAACTAGTATGTGCGCTATCCAAAAATTCATGTTTCAGAATCCTAAGATACTCACGCAACAATTTTTATAGAGGGAGTTTGGTTACGGGCATATAATTTGAAGTACTCAGGATTCTGAAACTTGTATATTTGGATAGGGCACACATTAGTTTCTAAGTGAGGTCTTAACCTGACTACGGTAGACCCAATAGTATTGAAGCTATGGACCTTTAAAAATCATCCTTTCATGTTTTCGGCAGCCTATAACTCCGAAAGGAAGCATTAGTGCACCCAGGTTGGTCTATACTTTTTGTCTTATCTTGATGTCAGAAATTACCTCTCAAACTTTACCTTTAAAAAAAAAAAAAAAAAAAAAAAAAAAATGGAATATTTTTCTTGTGTCTTTAGTAACTATTTTAATTATATGTTTATATAATTAAAATATTTGTGTTGATAGTGTAACAAGTTTAATTTGTCTGCTTATGAAGTTAAATGTTTTTGTCAGCTTTCGTGTATTTTAGGTTATGTTTTTACACATCCTTTCATTTTTCAGATCCTGATCTGATTGTATTATGGAGAGTTTCAAACACATTAATCTCCTGTATTAAGAGAAGATATACGTAGAAAGGTCATTTTTGTACAGTCATTCCAAACACACAAAAAATAAATAAATATACATAAATAAAATAAAATAAAATATTGGTTGTGACTTCTGCAAAGTTCGATGTAAATATTTGTTAATTGTGGCTATAGAATGTTGAAAGTATTTGAGAACAAGATCCTGAGACGAATTTTTGAACCCAAGACGAACGGGAATGGGGAATGGCGGAAACTTCATAACGAGGAACTACATAATTGAAATCGTTTACCTTACATTGTGAGGATCATCAAACGTAGGAGGTTTAGGTGGGCAGGTCATGTGGCCAGAGTGGAAGAACGTAGAAACGCTTTCAAAGTCTTGACTGGAAGACCAATCGGAAAACGGGGGACGCGGTAGCTCAGTGTAGAGCGCTCACCTCCGGTGCTTGGGGTCCCTGGTTCGATCCCATCTCGCGCCGTGTGGACTTTGTGGTGCACAAACATTGTGCTCGTGAGTTTCCTTGGGGTTCTCCCGTTTCCTCCCACTCTTCATTCCACCATTTCATTCATTTCTCATCCTTTAGCCTAACTGGCATATCCATGGGACGTAAAACTTAAAAATTTCGTTTCGTTTCCAATTGGAAAACGACCATTAGGAAGACGTAGGCGCAGATGGGAGGACACTATTAAGATGGATCTCACAGAAATAGGAATACAAAGTAGAAACTGGATCCAGTTTAAAGGATAGAAGTCAGTGGAGAGGTTTTTTGAACGCGGCATTGAACCTCCGAGTTTCATAGACCATAGAGTGAGTGAGTGAGTTAGCTAGAATACTAGTGAAATGAAATCTTTCAGTTTAACGTCCCACGATTATGACCTTTCGGCTAAGGGAGACGGTGAATAATGATGGAAGAATTGGTGGAATGAGAAAGTGGGAGGAAATGGGAGTACCCCGAGAAAACCCACAGACACAATGTTGTCCACCACAAACTTACTTGGCGGGAATCGAACCCGGAACCTCACGCAACAGAAGTAAGCTCTCTACCACTGAGCTACCGTGCCCCCCCCCCCCTTAGAATACTATTGAATTATTTACAGGTAAAAGTACACTCATGTCCAAAATTATTGTCGCATGTCTATAAATATGTTGTAGGAATGTAATTTGATAACGAATTCGCCCGGTATTTCTTATAATGTTAGCATGCGTATAATCAGCAGAGACATGTATGTAGCAAATTTCATGTCAAAAGAGCAGTAAATAAGAACAATAAAACTTTCTTGTCCATTTAGCAACATTTTGTTTTACTCATTCTAATTTTTGTATTTATGAATTCTTTTCCTATGAAATTTACCACAAATATACATTTCCCGATTATATACATAGTACCAGTACTAAAAGTACCCTGCGAAATCATTATCAAATTATATTCTTAGAAGAAGACAGTTATAGATACGCGACAATCATTTTGGACAAGAACGTACCTTCTTGAAGTTAACTTCCTGCATACAAAGTAAAGTTTTATTTATGTATTTTTTAAATATCGATGTAAATAGCTTATTTCATATGTTTTTAGATTTCTGCATTAAAATAGTGTTTTGTAATATGAATGTATGAGTACGATTGATATTGATCGTCGATCAGCAGTTTAATATACTGTAGATTGCTAATGGAACATTTATTTGCATTAAATCCCACTTTACTGATGCAGGTCAGCAAAGTAGATTTGAATATAACGTGCAGTATGTCTTCCCAGTTTATTTGTTGTACCGGTATTTACTTTTTCGGAAAGGATTTTCACAATGGATTTTATGAACAGAAATAAAAATTTGCACTCTATTTTTAAACAAGTGAGTTCCGTTTCGCAGTGTGAAACTATGATTGACTTACAAATTATGCACATTCAATACTAAAATTGGACGTAAGTACTCTATAACTTTTGGTTCCAGCAGAGTGATACGATCAAAAGTAGTATCTGTTTCTTGGACGCTGAATTCATATTAAACAAGGATTACTCGCAATCTTTTATTGTTTATGTTCTATGAAGATTAATATCGAGCCCGAAAGTAGTAGTAAATTTCCACTATTTCCGGTTTTAATAGTTGATCTTTCCTTCAGACGCTAATTTGATTCAAAAAAAAAAAAAAAAAAATGTTGTTACTATCTATTGCCGTTTTTATTTATTTATTTATTTATTGTGTGTGGCGGTCAACGTTGCTGTATGTTTGCGAAACATAATCGCTTACTCTGAACGCAGACGAAAAGTATTTGAGAATAAAATACTGAAACGAATATTTGGATCCAAGAGGAACGGGAGTAGGGAAGGACTTTATAACGAGGAATTATATAATTTATACCGTTTACCAGACATTGTTAGTATCATCAAGTCTAGAAGGCTCAAGTGGGTAGGTCATGTAACCAGAATGGAAAAAGATAGGAACATTTGCAAAGTTTTGACTGGAAATCCAATCGGAAAATGACCATTAGGAAGACCTAGGCGCAGATAGGAGGACAATATTGAGACGGAACTCGCAGAAATAGGAATAGAAAGTAGAAACTGGATCCAGTTGGCTAAGAATAGAAGTGATTGGAGAGCTTTTGTGAACGTGGCATTGAACCTCCGGGTTCCAGAGGCCATAGAGTTGTTAGTTAGTTTACCTTAATTGCTTTCGGCTATTTTTACTACAAATTTTTGACTTGTTTCCTGAAGTATACTTTCTATCATCGTTTTGCAGCATGAAATATCTTTATCCCACAGTTTTCCGGAAGTTTTCCTTTGTAGATAGCGCTTGCGAATAACCCTAGCAATAGAATTGTTTGTTGTGAATTCTTTGTATGTTTGTCAGTGCTCTATCATGTGCATCAAAGCAAGAGCTGAGACTATGATAAAGCCCTTCTGTTTACAAGAGCTTGGAAAAAGAGCAGTTCAAACTGCGTTTTTACATTAACATAAAACAGGTTGCAGCGATAAATTTCCGAAAATGATAACATATTTTTCTCTTCCAGGTTTATAAGGTTGTCATAACATCCGGGAAGAACACGTGGTTCATTTTCAGAAGATATAATGAATTCCATAAGCTACACGAATTCTTGAAGAAACGGGTATGTAAGGCCTTTTATAACATAACATACATAACATAAAAAATAAACTAGGGTAAGGTTCTTTCTTGACGAAAGTATTGTTCATTTAAGTTATACTTTACAATTTACAGTAATTGAATGCAGTACTTTACAACTCTACGGAAACATACTAAAAGAAAAAGAGAAAAGAAGACTGATCTTAGAGAACTGAAGTTGCCATCATTTTTTTCTTTATGTAAGAACGAGGGCCAGTTTTGAAATGACGAACTCCTAGCAACCAGGAACTTGAAGTTGGCTGATCGAGGGTTGTTACAATGTTGTATTTCTTTTTAAATATTAGTAGATCGATTGTATAATGTCCAAAGATTATATCTTTTTGTTTATATTTTCAGGTGCCTAATCTAAACCTGAAATTCCCAGGGAAGAAACTGTTTGGCAATAACTTGGACCCTCAGTTCGTCAAAAGCAGACAGGAAGGTCTCGACGAATTCGTAAAGAAGTTGATGACCGATGAGAGGCTGGTACAGTTGTAAGTGGTCCTTTTGCTTATCTCGTTTTCTTTTTTTCGTTAAGTTATTAAAACATTGGATTTTAAGTTCGAGAAATGTGACTTATATGAGAGCATGCCACTTATATTCGAATTTACACTATCTGCAAATAGAAGGTAATGCTAAATGTACGAAGGGCTGATGAAAAGTTCGTAGCCCAACCCAAAAGGAATGTACATGGAATGATTAAATTTCACAGTTGTTCTGCTTACTTCACCGAAGTTCAAAACACTTCCTTGACGGTGCTCCAATATTTGCAGACTAGTTAAAATAAATTCTGAAGATTGTTTCTTACACCACTGTCCTATAGCACTATTCAGATTCTTATCAGATCCTAAATGACGTCCTTTCAAGTATTCTTTTGAGGTTGGGGAGGAAGTAGTAGTCTGACGAAGCTAAATCTGGGAAAATAAGAATGATCTAGACATTGAAACCTTAGACCATGCAATATCAGTTGTGTCTGCGTGTCTGCAGTGCTCGATGGGCAGGGGCGTTGTCCTGAAGGAACAGAATTCCTTTTTTTTTCAATTGTCTGCGACGTCGCACTTTCAATTCGTCTTTCAGCTTTGTAAGTAGTGAAGAGTAATACTCTGCATTTAATGTCTGACCCTTGGGCGGGTAATCTATGAGTACGACTCCGTCCTCATCCCAATAGAATTTGCAGACACTTTCCTAGCCAGTTTCTATCTCGTGAACTTCTTGGGGCGAGGGGAACCTGAGTGCCGCCACTCCATTAGCTGTTGTTTCGTTTCAGGATCGTAGTGTTGCAACCATGTTTCGTCCATGGTTATTATTTGTGACAGAAATTGGTTGGGATTGCAGTCAAAATGGGAGTTGACTTCCCTTGATAGCCTCGAAACGCGTTCTCATTATCTCTGCCCTATGTTTTGCTGAGATTCTGTGATTTTCAAGAATAATGTCATGAATTTCATCCACGATTTCGAGGAGTCACTGTTTTTGGTCTTCCTGCACATAAAACATCATCTGTTGAGAAATTGCCACGTTTAAACTGTGTTATCCACTTCTTCACCGTTGCATATGACGGAGGAGAGTGCCGTAGTGTTTCACTGAGGTGCTTATGACTTTGCTTCTGTGGCTTCCTTGGTAGAACAAAAATTTCAAGACAGCTCTGATCTTGATGTTCGTGAAATTCGTTGGTTGGTTATACATGATCAATTCAGGAGCCTGAAAAAAACAATAAGAATGTCATTATTAATATAAAAATTTGTATTTGTACGTACAGAGATACGTTCTTTAGAACTGTACAATTTTCTCAGTACCTTTACTTCTTCTGGTTTGAGCTACGAATTTTTCAGCAGCCCCTCGTACAGATGATTATAAAAATATTATTATTATTATTAATAATAATAATAATAATAATAATAATAATAATAATAATAATAATAATAGTTTGTAATACGTAGTGAAAATGAAATGAAATGAAATGAAATCTTTGAGTTTTACGTCCCACGGTTATTGTAATACGTAGTGTTAGTGGATAGTAACACTGAGGCATGTGCAACGTGTGGCCGTTGGAGGTCGGTGATCATCTGTAGTACGTCAGGCTCGGTAAAATGGAGGAGTGTGTTAAAGCGGGCAGACAGTGGTGAGAGACTTCAGTGAGTTTCAAAGCAGCTGAATTGTTAGTGTACGTAGTTGGCGTAGGGGCATTTAAAAGAAATGAAATCTAATTTAACGCCCCACGATTATGCCGTGTGGGTTAAAGAAGATGGATAATCAATGCAAGTGAATGATTATAATAATTGGTGAAATGAGAGTGTGGGAGAAAATGGGATAACCCGAGAAAACTCATGGACACGATCAACAAACTCGCATGGCCTAGGAATGGAATCATAGACTCGTTGCACAGAGGTGACCGCATTAACACTAAGCCATGCAGGTGTATTTAAGGTTGCCTACATATTAGGTGTGTAGCGAGAAAAAGTGTCCAAGATGATGATGAGTGCAGAACTCATGGCGAAATAACATCAGCCACTCAGCACCGAGAACACAGTCTGTACATACGCAGTCGGGTTGCTATTTCCAAACTGCTGATCGCCACCAGAAAGCGCTCGGAGAAAATAGTGAGGAAAACGTTCGAAGTGAAGTGTCAGTGATTGAAAGCACGTAATATGATCTGATGAATCTTCTTATTTCCAACAATAAGCCGTAGTTATGTATGGCAAACGTCCCAAAATGTTATGCTGCTCTCTACTGTGAAACGTAGTGTCGTCTCTATGATGCCGTGGGTCATAGTAGGATCTTGTTATTACACTTACAGGACGCATTACTGCAAGTGGTTATGTGAACATTTTAGGATACCACTTTTATCCTCTAGTCTAGATGTTTCAGGCTAATGACGCAATTCATCAATTTTATAATAAGTCAATTTACGCTGTTGGTACTGTTGATACATAACTTCATAAAAATCCAGATGAACTACAACACCTCCTCACTCCCGGACGATCTCCATACTTCAGCATTATTATTGAACACTTGTGGTAATTTCTCGAACTGCAGGCTAACAATGGTCCCACGTTGTCGTACGAAGGAGGATCAGAAACTAACGTTACAAGGCCGATATTTCTGGAGTTCCGTCTTTTATAAAGGAATGAGGCGTGTGCGGTAATTTTAGTAAATGGAGTTGGCGCGAAGAAGTCGGCTCAGTTGTTCGATTTCTGTAGGCGAAACATGTAACCACGGCTGAAATTTACCGGCAGCTGTTAGAGGTTTACAGAAAGACTGTAATGTGTCGTCTGCATGTCGCAGAATGATGTCGAAAGTTTACGGCTGCTAGAGAAAACGTCAGCGACGAGGAGTGCAGTGGCCGACCCAGCACGGATTCAACAGATTTGAACACCCTACCTCCCTCCGTACAGCCCAGACCTTGCTCCAAGTGACTTTTACCTGTTTCCACACTTGAAGGAGCACCTAGGAGGTCGTCGTTTCACTTCAGACGAGGAGGTGAAAATACATCGTGACAGCGTAACTGAACACGAAAGGACGGAATTTTTACCAAGAGGGTATCTTTAAAGTCATCCCACGATGCGACAAGTGTCTCAACCGATATGGAGACTATGTCGAAAAATAACCTAATGTATGTACTATCTGTTGACACTATTGGTTGTATGAAATAATGTATACACGTTATGGTGTTTTCTTCATTAGGCTGTTGGTCCTAAGTAGAGCAAACACCACAATTTAGTAGTCGCTATTTGTATGTTCGCCCGAGCATTGACGATGAACCATGTTATTACTTTTGTAATGGCTTCTTCCAACGATAACCAGACATAAGCAGCATTCAAATAGTAACTTCAATGACAAACAATTGTAGAGTATTGTCAGCATCACATATAGGTTTCAAAAATAGGGCTGACATACATTACACAATATAAAATGATGCATATCAAAGTTTCTTAAACCATGTACGTAGGACAAAGAACCACAACGAGGTAATTTCTTTAACTCACAACCAACAACAGAAATGTATGGAAAAATGTTATATTATGTTTTTACATGCTTACATTCCTTTATAATGAAATGTGCTAAAATTAAGGATAAATATTGTATAATACTTTACATGTTGATGCACAAATAGACTTGAGAAATGTCCTAGCTATAATTCTAATGAACCAGTTCTTCACTACTTCTCGCTGCAAGGCTGATTCCGACGCGAGTAATGAGTCACATCAACGTCACCTTTCTTTAGTCTGCCAATTGGTGTTCTCACTTCATGCTCTCCCGTTAAGGTGACGTAATTAATGGCGGGAACTATCATTGGCTGCTGGTTGCTAGGCAGCTAACTTGGTTGCTAAGCACGAGCGCCTATGCAGCGAAGCGAGCAGCAATGCTATGGGATGCTGAACAGAACAGATTTTAATCTTCGTAGGAAATAGTAGCATTTTAAAACATCAATAATAATTAAACCTCTTGAAAATATATGTACGAATAATGCAGAAAAAGTTTATCACAATGTTTCTCTGCAGCTTTTGTAACCTTATTTTCTGATCACTCCTTGCATTAATCAACCAAGGTGGATTTTCTTCAGGTGTTTCTTTTGTTTTATTTATAGTTTACATAATATGTTTATTGCCATATTCATGTATGCTTTAGGTAATTTACCGTTATAGGTTTATGAAAATCATGTATACATCAAGAAAAATATAAAGTTTTCTTTTATCTTATACTTGTAACGCACAGCTGATTAAATATATCTTATTCCCTTTGGGTTCTTCAAAAGAAGCTCGAGATACTTCCAAAATTGTAAACGTGATGAATATATGTCAATCGATGCAAAAATAGAAGCATAAATTTACTCTTTCCTTTTTATCACCTTCCAAATTTGTTCAACCTGTTGACATAGAGTATTATCGTTATAGTTGTTACTGTAGTAATAGTATTTGTGTATACATTATTATTATTATTATTATTATTATTATTATTATTATTATTATTATTATTATTATTATTATTATTATTATTATTATTATTATTATTTATTAAATGGTTTGATTCAGCATTAAGAAAGAGAGAGGGGAAAAATAAAATATTCTATCGGAAGTAAATCCAGATCTCGTACATCGAAAGCGAGAACTGTAACTTAATTAGGTTTTGTGCAGCAATATGATATGTAAAAATGTAATACGTAATGTATAATATAAGTTGAAACTTTTTCTTTGTAGGTCTGAAGTACGTGACTTTTTCCAATTGAATAAGCACAAGTCTGATTCCGAAGGTGATGGAGATGACTCTGGTGAACAGGAGTCAGGTGATGCTCAAGATAGCCATACGGTTAACCTAGGACCCTCTGAAAGGCTTCAGTAAGTCTTGTTGCTCTGCCTATATATAAATAGTTGGAAAAGTAAAAGTTCAATAATTCAGGCTTTTTTTTTTTTTTAAGAGTCCTATCACTGCGAAATTAAAATACCGTAAATTTTACAGTAATTATGTGATATCTTCAAATAGATAAAAGATAATCGAAATGTGGAACAAGACCTCCCTAGACAATGTAATTTTGCATGAGGTACCGTTATCACGAGTCACTTAGTAGCTTTCCGTCTGCAGTTATTTAGAAACGCGAAAATAAATGCTGATTTTCTAAATGGCTCGAAATCGAAAGCAGATAATTGAGTCGTAGTAACGGTATCTCCCGCAAAATAATATTGTCTAGGGAGATCTTGTTCCACTTTCCGATTATCTTTTAACTATTTGAAGATATCACATAATTACCGTAAAATTAGCGGTATTTTAATTTCGCAGTGATAAGGCCTCTGTATTGCTCAAAGGGAGTGTATTGCTATAGAGAAACATGTAAATGTAGTATTTTAATATATAGAAAGTTGGGAGGAGTTTGTGGTAAACTTGGATAAGTGATAGATGATACCAAATGCAAATATTTTTTTCTTATAATTCTACATCCGAGTACGCCTCATTGTGGGTCCACAAGGCCTCGAAATTGCCAGCTTGCAATAGATTTTGTCATTTAGATTAAAGCAAAGCGCCTGAAATGTCCGTCAACCCGCTATACGTAGCTCCTCTACTGGTTGCCTTTCACAAGGATAACATCCTAGTTGCAATTCGAAACTAATAAGGCCAAAGCAACGCCTAAATGTGGAATAGAAAAATAAAGAAAACTTTTTTGAAAATTTGTTAGAGCTGGGAAATTACACAAAATTTGGAATCGAGCATCGAACGTTTCTAGCACTTGCGGTTTTCGAGATCTCATTGTCGAGAGGATTCACTACAACCGTATAAACTTAGCATTTTAATATCTAGATAGTCTGGCACTATTTGTTAAGTTTAACTAACACTGACCTATTTTGTATCAGAGAAGACATTTTAAATTGTATGAAACGTGTGTAAATAGTAACATCGTAGACTTTCATATTGGTACAAAAGTTGTGAGTCAGTATGTGTAGTGATCACCAACTTTCAATAACATGTTAATTTTAATGTTTTCTGTGAAAAAAAAAACTATATTATGTAAAATGTAAAAATATTTGTGAAGCCAAAGCTCTTGATTAGTATTAAGTAGTACCGTTAAAATTTAAATTTCATTATTCGAATATTGGAACAAAATTCTTTACTCGAATATTGATCAAATAACGAAATTGTTCGAATGTTGGAAAACAATATCACAGTATTGTGAGCGGTGATAACGTTGAGAAAGAAATGTAAACAAAAGCTAGCACTCACCGCAAAAAACAAAGTATTCCTCTAAGTAGCGCTTTCGGAAATCCCTGTTCCCATCTTCAGCCTAGGAACAATTCTCTGAAAAATGTGAAACCTTCATTATTAGAACCCGAAACCTCCCGATTACGCAGCGAGAATGCTACTATCCGCGTATGCCGGCTCAGTGAAGATTAGTAATATACTCATTTGTAATGGTAGTCGTGGTGTTCATGAGAGCGAACCACTGCAATACATACAGGAAATATCAACAGGATAGCTTTCCTATTTTTACCTTGCTTGCTTGTTACCCTTTTTCATACTTTAGAGCTGTGGTTAATTATTCGAAAAGACACTGCAGCGTCGGCTAGATGAATTTTTTGCTAGCGAAGAGAACACGATTGATAGAGGATAAGTGTCCACTTAACTGGGCGTTACATCAAAACCATTTTTTTTATTTCTTACTTATATTCATTATAGGCAGGGGGAGGGGGGTACGAACTTCCAACAAGGCAATTATTCTTACTTCAGCCCCCAAAACAAACTAAAAATCCAATTGATAACAGGAAGAACAGCATATATTGTCAATATTGACTCACTTGGCAGGAAAATAAGAAGACATAGGACGAAGTTCTTCTTGTTCAAAAATTGTCCACTCAGATTATTAGGTTCATTTACATATCCTATAACAAGAAACTGCATGCGTCCGACTGCAGAAAACACACTGAGTGTTGAAAGATTACGCCGAACTGAAAGAAATGGTAAAGAGATTAGTAATAGTAGTAATAATAATAAATTGAATATTAGAATTTTTGAATTTATGATGTATACAGGGTGTTTCAGAACAACGATTGGGAAATGATTCCTGCCACCAAAATAAGACAAAAAGTACAGACCAACCTGTGTGCACAAATGTTTCTTTCGAAGTTATAGGCTGCCGAAAACATGAAAAAAATTAACTTTAAAGGTCCATACCTCCAAAACCATGGGGCCTACTGTAGTCTGGTCAAGACTTCACTTAGGAACTAATATGTGCGCTATCCAAAAGTACATGTTTCAGAATTCTGCTGTGTTTACACAACATTTTTTATAGAGAGAGTTTTTCTATGGGAATATAATTTGAAGTACTCACCAACTATCTCTATAAAAATTGTTGCGGAAGTAATGCAGGATTCTCAAATAGGAATATTTGGATAGGGCACATATTAGTTCCTAAGTGAGGTCTTAACCTGACTACGGTAGGCCGCATAATATTGAAGCTATGGAACTTTAAAGTTCATTTTTTCATGTTTTTGGCAGCCTATAACTCCGAAATGACGGATTTCTGCACCCAGGTTGATCTATACCTTTTGTCATATTTTGATGTCAGGAATCACCTCCCAAATGTTGTCGGTGTTATTTTGAACACCCTGTATATTTATCTGTAACGCAATGATGTTTTCTCTTTGTAGGGTGAAACCATGTGATTTCCACTTTCTCAAAGTGATAGGAAAAGGCAGTTTTGGAAAAGTCTTTCTAGCTAAGCACAAAATAGAAAACAAGTTCTATGCAATTAAAATTCTACAGAAGAAAGTGATCATAAAAAGGAATGAAATGAAACACATTATGGCTGAGAGAAATGTCTTGTTAAAGAACTTGAATCATCCGTTCTTGGTTGGACTTCATTATAGTTTTCAGACGCAGGACAAATTGTATTTTGTCCTGGATTATATAAATGGTGGTGAAGTAAGTATTACTGTAACTTTCTTTAGCCAATAAAAGCAAAATAATTTAGTCTTTATTTCAAGAACTGTGAGTCCACATAACCAGATAATTAGTAATTCTTGATACCTGCTGGGAACGAATGTTGTGCTTACCAAAAACATCCAGAGTCTAGTTCTAACCGGGAACGTTACGGCAAAGCGTTACTGCCATCCTCAGTACAAAAGAACATTGTTGGACGTAGTATTGATTAACCTTTGCTGTGAATAATAACTTATTACTTCCAATATTAATGTTTTTTATGAAATTTTTATTATTCCTTTACAACTACTATGCCTGTGTACGTATTTTTCTTAATTATTTTGTTTTTATAATAAATCTAGTGTTTATGAAAAAAATGTTAAGTAACACAGAGCAGATAGTTGATAGAGCGGCGGGAATTTGACACTCTGACTACTAGACATGTGACTATTATTCTATATTTGCCATTTATTTCCTGGGCTGCTGTCAAGATTGCGACGAGATTTGTGGGAACAAGAACCCTCAATTGAAATACCATTTTATCTAGTGTGAACTTTACGATTTTAGTTAAAAGGAGGATTTCTTATGCTCAATTTCGGCATTTCGTGAGGACGATGTTGATTGCAACAGGTCAGATATTTCCTGGTACGATTTAATCAGTAGTTTTATTGATCGCAAACTAAATAAATAAATAAATAAAATAAAAAATAAATAAATAAAAATAATATTAAATAATAATAATAATAATAATAATAATAATAATAATAATAACTTTCAAAATTTATCTAGCAACTTGAGAAAAACTAATCATTACTAGAATTTTGTGGTTGCAAACTTTCGATACAATGGAGGGATTTTTGCTAACTTCAAGCACATTAAAATCAAAGGTCTGAAAGATGAAAACAAACATTACAGGAAGATGAGAGAAGACCGAGTTTACACCGTGGGGACTGGTAGATTTTTGATACTGTTGTAACAATTTCATAGGCAAACCTGGATCAAAAATTTGTGACCAAAAAGGAAGCTTGGATGTTAGTAATGGTAATCTTCTCAAGTTAATCTTAACGCCTTCGTGTTCGGTAATTATGTTAATATCGACCTAGGACCGTTTGGACTTACATACCAATTCTTTTAGTTAAAGTGCTGCGAGGCGTATCCCTTAAGGAAGGGTATCAACCCTGTCGGCGGACAAATACTTTTTCGTGCAGAAATTGGGTATACTGCCTTTTACTATTAGCTTCCACTTCTCTCTCGTGGCTGTTCCTCATTGCTATGTGGAACCTAATGAGCGTAACACGTGTTTACAATGGCTGTGCCATTCAGAATCCCGTTAAGTATGAAGAGCACGTCGTCATATATTTTCTATAATGACAAGGTAAGTGCCCAACGTATATTCACAGAGCTCTTGTTTTCATTTCTGGAAACATTGCTGCAACTAGATAACACTTCTACGACAATGAAGAGATGGACAACGAAGTTGAAATGTGGTTCCAGCAGCAGGCGCTAGAATTCTGACTGTGGGATACAGAAGCTGGTATCTCGACTTAACAAGTGTATGGACAATGGCGCCAATTGCGTCGGAAAATAACCCCTGTATCACTAAGTACATTGTAGTAGGCATTTTGTCATATACACCTTTTATATACATTATAATGAATACTAGCCGTTGTGACCTTACTTTCCGGACGCGGCTTGTGTGTGAATTTGTATATGAGTACCCCTCATTCTAATTTAACCTAAGACTTCTATTAACATATGAAATGCTTACCATTGTTAGATGAAATATCAAATAAGATAGTTTTAAAATATTCTTCTTTAACTCTTTATTTGGTCTTGTTGGTTACAAGTAGCATCGTTTTCTATTGCATTAGACGCCCAATGATAGTTTCAGTAATAATTTAATTGGCATTATTGCTTTCATACAATATTCACATGTATGACTGCCGGATCAGTTGTTTACATAGTTTTAATCTTTGTCAGCAGAGGACAGTTAAATTCAGTACACCAAGTTTATTTTTTGAGTATTGCGAAAATTGTAGTTTCGTGGTATGTAGAAAGATGTTTGGCTATACTTTGCAATAGACGCGTCAGCTGCGCATCCATAATTAGGACTGCTTTCAATGGGTATATAGTGAAGTAAGGTAAAGTAAGAAAAGTAGACTAGGGTGGGTTAGCTTAGGGCTAGAGAAGTTTGGACTCGGTGTTGTGCCGTGGGAGGGGCGAACGGGGCGGAGGTCCCGGGCGCCGAACTAAGGGGCTCAAACTTTGGGAGGAAAAAGAAAAGAAAAGAGAGAGAAGAAAATGTTACTCAGGTTAGGAAAATGCATTTACATATACTGTAAAAATGGAAGGAAAAAGTAATAAAAAGTGCTCAAAATCAAGGGGAAAAAAGTTTATTTTTGAAAATTTTCTTACGCTTCGCGCCAACTATGGTGGCGTTTCGCGGCTGATCTGTCGACCTCTCATATGTATGGGGGCGCCGTCGTACCGGGCCCCGGGCGCTAATTTTCCACGACATGGCAGTGTTTGGACCCATTTTGTTGAAAATTAATCGAATGTAATTTCTTGTGTCTGCGTAAGGATACCAGCTGGAGTGGTCTTGTAAATTTCATTCAGATATTTAATGGAATTGCTGCTAATTACTCGTATCGAGAAATATTCCTAATTATAATTGAACATGTTACAGATCATGTTGCTGACTATCAACGCATGATCAGCTATATTAAAAACAATGTTGCTTGGAAATATACATTCTGTATTTTGTATTCAAAACACAGAACTACCTTAAAAGTTACGAAATCATTATGAGAATGATTTGTTTCAACCATAAAAACGAACCAGGCAGTTTTTACGGGGATATTTCAATGTTTGCCAATCAAACGGTTAATTCTAAACAAGGTGAGATTGACTGAATCACTCTGCTCTTTTGTTGAATTTTATACTGAATGGCGGCAAATTTCAATGTGCTACATAATATTGCTATCCACATACTCATTATTACTCTATAATTATCTTTTACTTTTCAGTTGTTCTTTCACCTTCAAAGGGAGCGCACATTTGCAGAACCTCGTGCTCGATTTTACAGTGCGGAAATGGCGTCTGCTCTTGGCTATCTGCACTCGCAAGGAATTGTATACCGAGATTTGAAACCAGAAAATCTCTTATTGGATTCTGACGGCCATGTTGTTCTTACAGACTTTGGTCTTTGTAAAGAAGGCTTACGTGCTAATGATACCACAAATACCTTTTGTGGGACGCCAGAATATTTGGCGCCGGAAGTAATTAAGAAGCAGGTAAAAATATTGTATTAAGTTTGTTAATTGAAGTGAAATGAGTAGTTTAGAGAGTTAATTGAGTTCGACTAGATTTGCGATGGCTTTCTCTTGGCTAACCACAGCGAAATTAAACTGCCGCTAATTTTAGAGTTTTTTCTGTAATATCTTCAAAATAAATAAAAACATTCAAAAAGCAAAGATGTAGTGTGCTAGACAATATTATTTTGCATGTGATACCGTTATCACAACTCAGCTATCTGCAATTGATTTGCAATTGTCGATAGATTTAGCATTTTTTGCGGGTTCTGTAAATAGCGGCACACCAAAAGCAGATAGGTGAGTTGTGATAAAGGTATCACATGTAAAATCATATTGTATAGTGCACTACCTGTTTGTTTTTCGATTATTTTTATTTGTTTTGAAGATATTGCAGAGAAACTCTAAAATTTGCGGTAGTTTAATTTTGGTGTGGTGAAGACTTAATGTTTGTGCCTTTGTTACCATAATCAGTGTTGGATGAGGTACTTTTATTTTGTACTTTGTTTTGTACAAGCATAGTTCTTGCAACGTAATGTATCTAGTTACAAGCTAGTTGGTATAATTGTCTGCATATAACTAGATACAGATACAGGTCTGTCAGCTAAATAAGTTCAAAAGGTTTTACTGATCGTTCAGGGACGCCCGGTTTTTTTTTTTTTTATTTATTTATTATTTGATTTGAATGGGAAGACCAACATACATACCAGTTGTAAGTACACACAGACTTTGATGCATGAATGCATATAATACTTCATGCAAAACGACAATTATACGCACATTGCGTAACTTCATTAATTACAGTATATATATATATACTATAATACAGGGTGTATCAAAAAAGACTGTACAACTTCAAAAACTCTTATTAGTTTATTTATTTATCTTACAGACATGGTTTTGGTGTCATTTTGTAGCTAAATACAAGTTATATATATATATATATATATATATATATATATATATATATATATATATATATATACCTTATACCTAAAGAGGTTCAATGTTGCTTACCTAAAGAGGTTCAATGTTGCTTCCATTGGTGATGCTGTACAAATCCCATCTGAAGTCTCACTTGCTCTACAACGTCTTCAAACGATACGGGGAAGAAATGAAGATTTGTTGTATCTTACCGAACATCTAGTTTCAATAAAACACTTATCCCACTGATAAATAGTAGGCCTACTGGGAGGATCTTTTTACCTTATACCTAAAGAGGTTTAATGTTGCTTCCATTGGTGATGCTGTACAAATCCCATCTAAAGTCTCACTTGCTCTACAACGTCTTCAAACGATACGGGGAAGAAATGAAGATTTGTTGTATCTTACCGAACATCTAGTTTCAATAAAACACTTATCCCACTGATAAATAGTAGGCCTACTGGGAGGATCTTTTTACCTTATACCTAAAGAGGTTTAATGTTGCTTCCATTGGTGATGCTGTACAAATCCCATCTAAAGTCTCACTTGCTCTACAACGTCTTCAAACGATACGGGGAAGAAATGAAGATTTGTTGTATCTTACCGAACATCTAGTTTCAATAAAACACTTATCCCACTGATAAATAGTAGGCCTACTGGGAGGATCTTTTTACCTTATACCTAAAGAGGTTTAATGTTGCTTCCATTGGTGATGCTGTACAAATCCCATCTAAAGTCTCACTTGCTCTACAACGTCTTCAAACGATACGGGGAAGAAATGAAGATTTGTTGTATCTTACCGAACATCTAGTTTCAATAAAACACTTATCCCACTGATAAATAGTAGGCCTACTGGGAGGATCTTTTTACCTTATACCTAAAGAGGTTTAATGTTGCTTCCATTGGTGATGCTGTACAAATCCCATCTAAAGTCTCACTTGCTCTACAACGTCTTCAAACGATACGGGGAAGAAATGAAGATTTGTTGTATCTTACCGAACATCTAGTTTCAATAAAACACTTATGCCACTGATAAATAGTAGGCCTACTGGGAGGATCTTTTTACCTTATACCTAAAGAGGTTTAATGTTGCTTCCATTGGTGATGCTGTACAAATCCCATCTAAAGTCTCACTTGCTCTACAACGTCTTCAAACGATACGGGGAAGAAATGAAGATTTGTTGTATCTTACCGAACATCTAGTTTCAATAAAACACTTATCCCACTGATAAATAGTAGGCCTACTGGGAGGATCTTTTTACCTTATACCTAAAGAGGTTTAATGTTGCTTCCATTGGTGATGCTGTACAAATCCCATCTAAAGTCTCACTTGCTCTACAACGTCTTCAAACGATACGGGGAAGAAATGAAGATTTGTTGTATCTTACCGAACATCTAGTTTCAATAAAACACTTATCCCACTGATAAATAGTAGGCCTACTGGGAGGATCTTTTTACCTTATACCTAAAGAGGTTTAATGTTGCTTCCATTGGTGATGCTGTACAAATCCCATCTAAAGTCTCACTTGCTCTACAACGTCTTCAAACGATACGGGGAAGAAATGAAGATTTGTTGTATCTTACCGAACATCTAGTTTCAATAAAACACTTATGCCACTGATAAATAGTAGGCCTACTGGGAGGATCTTTTTACCTTATACCTAAAGAGGTTCAATGTTGCTTCCATTGGTGATGCTGTACAAATCCCATCTAAAGTCTCACTTGCTCTACAACGTCTTCAAACGATACGGGGAAGAAATGAAGATTTGTTGTATCTTACCGAACATCTAGTTTCAATAAAACACTTATCCCACTGATAAATAGTAGGCCTACTGGGAGGATCTTTACCATACTTTGTACAGTTCGCAGCAAAAAACCTGTAACATGAACATGTAAGTTTATTGTGAAACTATGCCTAACAGCGCTGGGAATCAACATAATATCTAAGTGGCACGAATCACACCAGAAGAAACATCGACGTCCTCCCTTGCATATTTATTTTGGAGCAAAAGACTTCGTCGTTTCACAATAAACTTACATGCTCATGTTGCAGGTTTTTTGCCGCGGACTGTACAAAAATTACGTTGCACAGTTGTCGCAGACTTGGAGTCTTCAAACTAAAACACACAGCTAGCATTCTCGGAACTAGTAAAGGCAGCCATCTTTGCTGCAACTGCTGCTAGCGCTTGCGGTGGCTTGTTTCTGAGCTAGTGTAGTACGTGAGTCAAAACTTGATGTTATTTTGCTACAAAATGCCACCAAAACCATGTCTGTAAGATAATTGAATCAATCAATATGAGTTTTCAAAGTTGTAAAGTTCTTTTTGATACACCCTGTATTTAATATAAATGTGTTAAACACTATAGTGTGTAAGTAAGCAAATTTAATATGTTTTCGCATATACTTCGCAAAACTAAATCCTCTTCAAAAAATTCAGAGGTAAGCACGTATCCCATTTACGGGTGACCATGACTTATTCATCTTTATTGAGTGTCGAATTTTCGTCTTATCAAGACATAGATAAGTAAAAAAGATTTAGTAAGAATAGAATGAATGGGATTTATTTATACAGTAAACAACCATGTGCATTAATAAATAATTTACTAAGCATCACAAAGAACATAGACATCACACTGGAAGAACATATCAGTGTTGTCAAATTTAACAATGCTTCAACATTCGGTATTTCAAAGCACCTGAAAGATAGAACACATATCTTTGATAAAGTACAAGTTATCAAAAGTCTTCATTATCTGTAGAAACCTTTTTTATTGAAATGAAGCAGTGAAAACTAAATTCCGACACTGGGACGGGGGATAAAAATTGGAATAATGTCATGAACACCTTTAACCGTTGTCTTCAGCCACAAAAGAAGAATCGCAATGGCTTGAGGTGCTGTTAAAGACCTGTACTGGAAGTTTCAGGATACCTGTATAGTTGATTCCCATTCATCCTAATCCTCCACTAAAATATTTTTCCCCATTCATCTTATCCCTTGCTAAATCCTTTCTTCCCATTCATCTCATCCCCACGAAATCTTTTTTCCTTATTCATTTCATCACTAAACCCTTTTCACTATTCATCATATCCTCCACCAAACGGTTTTTCCATTCATCTTATCCCTTACTGAACCAATCTATCACATTCTATCCCCATTTTAAACCTTGCGTCACCATTCATCATATTCCCCAATATATCTTTTTCGTAATTCAACCTATCACCATTAAACACTTGATCCCCACTCATCCTATTCTCCATTAAACCCTTTTCCCCATTCATTCTATCCTTCACTAAACCTTTCTCTCCATTCATCTTATTCCCCACTAAACCTTTTTCACATTCATCCTATCCCCCACTAAATCTCTTTCCTCATTCAACTTATCCCTCACTGAAGCCTTTTTCACATTCATCTTATCTCCACTAAATATATATAAAACAACTTTTTGCTAATTTATCTTATTTCCCATTCATCTTATGCTTCATTAAACCTTTTCCTCCCCATTCACCCTATCCTCCGCTAAACTTTCTTGCCCATTAAGATTATGGCCCTAAATCCTTTCTCCACCTGTCTCCAGGAAACAATTTCCTTCAATCATCCTATTCCGCTCTGAACCCTTTTCACATTCATCCTATCCTGCAATAAACCCATTTTCCCCGTTCATCTTATCTCCTACTAAATACTTCCCCCATTCATCCTATCCCACTGTACCCTTTTCTTCCATTCCTCCTATTTCCACTAACATTTTGTTACCATTCATCTTATCCCCACCAAATCCTTTTTCCTATTCATCCTATTCTCACTGAACTCATTGTCTTCAGATTTCTTTAGGCGATTTTCCTTTCTTCACAAGGTATTCTATTATGGCGCGGTGCTGAAAATTAGGAGAATTTTTCGAGTATGGCTGATATTACGTTGTTGTCCTTTCAGAAATAATAGCGTAATGAGATTATTATTGAAATGAGGTCATATTTATAGTACCAAAGAGTGCCGCAATTAATACTATCATTAATGAGTATAAGAATCATTGCTAAGTAACCTTACGCCGCGAACTTATCACCTGCTTCTTGTACTTTCGGCCAGATTCATTTATTTTGAATTCCTACTTTCGCGTAATGTAATAAATAACATTGAAAAATCAACGTTTTCTCAAGTTATCAGCCGAGTGAAAATATTGACTTCCGACATTTCGCATGCAGACTTGCATTTATCTTCAGGAATTGTTATGAAAAGACCGGAGATACGTAGACATATGTAGAGGCGGGGCTATGAACACATGTATAAGTTTTGTATTATAGACATCTACTAATGTCTAATGTGTCATAGTTCGCAAACAGCGCATTCTATATCAGTTTAAAGAAAAACTATACTCACCACTATGCCCTGCACATTTTAATCTCTTTAACTATTTTATCATCAGATCCAAGCAGTTGCAAAGTTGAAATCTGGGAACTTCTTTACATCTTCTTAAGTATAATGTTCAAATTCGGTGAACTTCCGTCCTCTTTCAATTTTTGTGTATAATCTTGTAATGGCCGGTTAATTCCAGTATGTAGAACTCCTGCACTAAAACTGGAAATTGCCAAAATAAATTGTTAAAGTATGCAATATGACACTTAAATTATTTACACAAAGACCGCAGACATTATACAAACACCATGTTTAAAATTCAGTTTTGAAAATCATCGTTACCAAATCATTTATTTCTATAGTCGGAGAAATTTTGGTTATTTTTATAGTTGTACATTTCGGTGAAAAAGAGAACTATGAAATTAAAAAAAAAGAAAAAAATCTTTAAGTATGTGTTTGGACAAATTATCATTATGTAACTTGGACACACTCTCATGTCTTCGTCAGTAATCCATAATCTATTTACGTACGAGACTTACAAAATGATTTTCCGTCGAATATCCTGGAAAGATAATGTAACGTAAAACATCGAAAAAGAAGTTTATACAGAAAATTTATAAAGGTACCTAGGTACAATCCTAGCGTTCGTTCAGATTACCTTTATCTAGATTTAATGTTGGTCTCTTCGTCCTTATATACACTCACTGACAAAAAATGGACAACGGATTAGGTAGTAAAAGCTTAATGCGTGTTGCATGTTGTAAGTTGTAGCACTTCGTCGGGTACCGATATATGCGTTGATGCGGCTTGGAACTGAGTCGTAGAGAGTCGTCTTAACTTGCCTGAAGTAAGTCACTTCGTAGCTGCTGTAACTGTGCCTCGAAATCTTGCAGATTGGCAGTGGCACGGAGTTGGCGTCCGAACCGGTCTCAAATGCGTTTAATCTGGGAGAGATCAGGTGACTACTGGCCAGGAAAACAATCCATAGACACGTGTGGCGGAGCGTTGTCTTGTTGAAAGATTTTAGCAACCTGTTCTCACAGAAATGATAACATATGCGGACGCAGAATCTCACTCACCTATCGCTGTGCCATCAGTAATTTGCGAATGACTACGAAAGGTGACCGAAAGTCATATATGCGATGGCTTCTCATACCATGATGACAGGAGTTCTACAATATTGGCTGGATATGACCTCTCCTCCGGCACCACCACACACACACATATGATATTCATCTCTAATTCAGAATCGAGACTTATTATTACTAAACATGATTCGTTGCCATTCACGAGGATTCCATGTTTCCCGAGTGCGACGCATCGTTTATGCACTGGTGTTAAAGGCAGCCTATGCAGGGGACGGTACACCAGCAATCCAGCTGATACCAGTTGTTCAGATACGATGCTGGATGATACAAGGTGTAATAGAGAATCTACTACTTGTGTCCGGATGCCAGGCGCAGACATCACAGGATTACGTAATGCTTCACACACAATGTGACGATCATCCCTTGTTGTGGTCTGTCGTGGTTGACCGAAACCATCGCGTCGTACGTTGGTGCCTTCATGTATCCACGGACCTCAAAATCTGGGAACAGTGATATTGGAATGTCCTACATGTCTGGCAATTGCATGAAAAGCCAAGCTGGCCTCGTGCAATCTTACGATGCCCCTTTTGAGTACCGTGAAATGCTGTTAATGCTCTCTACTCTGTGCTCACTCACTCTCTCATTTAACAACTGACTGACGCTTCCAGGGTTGCATTCCTTACCTCTGATATTACTGCTCTCTGGTGGTCTGTCGCGATGTTCTCAATCTTTGAAACTTTTGAAACTGTAATCGTTCACACACCCTCCATAGCACTATACATCAACCGAATTGCTGTTGAATTGGACGATTCCTTCTTGGTGCTTTTTTGTTGTTGTCGGTGAGTGTAATACGATTCAAATCTTTTAACGCATAATTGAAGAGGCCTTGTGTAAACCTTATATAACTGTAGAAATACTAAAGAGAGTGAATCAACATTCTTGGGATTGTCTAAGTGTGTGAGCGCTTCTCAAAATTATAATTAAGGAGAAACAAAACAATAGAATTTTCGTTAAGATTTCTATCCGGTAAAATTCATAACAGCATAAGGAAATAATACACTTGCCCCAGGCGCTGTTTTTATTTTAGTTTCTTGTGTTTAATTTGAATGATACATGAGTAGTTACATGTATAGATATATTGATCAATTCGGTGAAAGTTAATTGACAGATTTTATTTAGTAATTGATACAATGGGGATACATATCTTGACCGATTAGTTGTTAGTTTAATTAAAACACACTATTGTGTAAACTAACGATGAGCGTATTCGTAACGAGAGTACTCTCACTTATCTTTGATTGTTACTGTGACCGTATAAGATTTCAAATATATTCTTGGAGAAATGTTACTATTAGTATCAGTATACCTAAATTTTGGAGAGCTCCGAAATTTATCTGTTATAGTGAAATTTTGCTATACTGAAATAAGTCAATTTTCAAGAACTCACTCATCCAATACAGAATATACGAGAATATACGTGGTTAAAAAGTAAGGTGAATAATTTTATTAGAAGCAAAGTAATAAGCTTACATGGAATTTGATTTAATCTCCTTCAAAATACTGTTCTTGGCCAGCAATGCACTTATCCCAACGTTGAATCCATGACTGGAAGCTTTTTAAGGGTGTTCAGCTGGTCTGTCGTGGTCCTCTGAATGTCCTGGAGTGGTGTCAAAACGTTTTCTTTTAAGCATGGTTTTAAGTTTTGGGAAGAGCCCGAAATCGAATGGTACTAAATCTGATAAGTAAGGTGGATGTGGACAGACAGGAACACTCGCGGATCAAAAGCAAAGTATGGCACGGCGCGTTCGTGGTGAAGGAGGAGATCATTTGCTCATTTAATCAGCGGTGAAAATGCTTTTCATGGATCCATACAAGATGTTTAGTTCTTCGGGAAGCTCTCGAATAGTCATTCGCCTATTTGAGCAAATCATTTGTGCCACTTTTTGCAGGTTTTCGTCTGTTTTTGACATCGAAGACCGTTCGATCGTTGTTTGTTTTCAACCGACTTGACTCCTTCCGCTTTAGAATCGCTCATACCATTTGTAAACAGTCTTCAATGCCACCACTTCATCGCTATGCACTGATTTTGACATTTTGTGAGCTTCTTCGGCACTTATTTGCAGCTTAGAACAAAGCTTAATGTTGGCACGCGACAGACACTGTAACATGCCCTCACTCTTCTGCCTCTGGAAGCCAACTAACATGTCACAACTCGTTCAAACTCGACACTAACTGTACAAAAGGTTTAGGCTACCCCGGTTACTAGTTGAAATGGATACAACATTGACAGATGACACTGTGCAACGACATTCACCATACTTTTTGATCACACATTGTTCATCACTTCAACATGAATTTACAGGCAAAAAATATGAAATATATAATTAAACAATGAAAACGGGTAAGTGTATCAGGATGAAATTAGTTGTTCTGCATTTATTCACCTATTCACTGTGCAACTGTTTTAAATAAAGGGACGTTTTAAACAATTCTAAAGGGGTTATGTTAAAATGAGTATATACATAATTGAGGAGTTTGATGCAATAAGGGCGTAAGTCTGAAACATTAAGTCTGAAACATGCAGTTGGAGAGAAACGATGTTGAAAATTTAAGTAGTTGTTTTCTTACATAAAACAGTGTAATATGCAGCATTTTATTCCGATATTGAATTGAAATGTTACCAGGATGCTAAACAAGCATGGCAAAAGCCACAGGTGCGTTTGGTGCAAAAAGGGCGTAATCTCGCTTACGCCCTTATTACATCAAACTCCTCAATTAACAAGTCCTTAATAGTAGCAGTTAATTTTTTAATATTTTATAATAAAAGGGACTCTATCTTTGCTGTGATTTAATTCCTTATTTCGTGCATTGAAGGATAACAAAGCTTATTTAATGGTATAACTCATTTGTTACGTTACAATCGCTATTTTGCTCAACCGAGCAGTAAATATACACAGTGTGTCTACTACATTTCAAGACTGGCAATACTGTAAGATAACCGCTGGAGACACCAAGCGGTTATTGTGTGTAGCTTTTAGTACCGACTGTGTTGTGCATGGTATAAGAATTCAGGAGTTTGTCCCGAATTTTGTGACGTACAGTGATTTCAATGTACTATGTTTTCTTTGTTCGTTATGGGTAATGAAGTGGAGCAGAGAGTAGCCATCAAGTTTTGCGTAAAACTTGGCAAAACAGCCATGGAAACCGTGGACATGATTCAAGAAGCTTACAACAATGATTCTTTTTCGCGAGCGAACATTTTTGTGTGGAATTGTCGTTTTCGTGTGGGTCGGGAGGTGGTCATGGACGACCTTAGACCTGGCCGTCCGGTAATATCTTGAACTGACAAAAATGTTTAAAAAAAAAAAAAAAAAAAAAAAAAAAAGCTAAAAATCGTTGTCAGTTCCTCGGGATGATTGAGATGGACTTTTACATTGGTAAATATACTGTTCAGAAGGCCGTGAAACAAGATCTACGGAAGAGGAAGATTTGTTCCAGATTTGTGCCCCACATTCTGACAGCAGAGCAAAAAGGAGACTGGGTGTCGTCGTGTCAGGAGTGGGTCAAACTGGCCGAAAATGATCCAGAATGGCTTAAGAATGGTGATGAATCACTCTTTCACGTTGAAAGGAAAATATTTTGACTCAATTTCAAAGGGCTATGACAAAGGAACTCAACATTCAGACAAGAGGATTTCCAGAAAGAAATCCAGAAACTATAGAGCCGTGCAATTGACTGTGTACAACAAGGAGAGTCATATATTGAAGGTTAGCAGCCAATCAAGGCAATTCTCTTCTGCATTATTTTCTGATAATGCCAGTCTTAAAATTTAGTAAATACACTGTGTGTAAAAAACGGCTATTATATCATCTGAATAATAAAATAATGTAATAAGGAAAATATTTATATTATAAAACAGGATTAATATCAATTTTATTTTGAAAACATTGAAGTTAAATATATGCAAAAAGACGGAATTTTCATTCGTTATACTGAAAGTTCGAAATCTGTTATAATGAAATGTTTTAACATACATTAAATAGGGAAAAGAAAAGCCACATAATATTGATTTCGGATTTCTGAATATTTCGTTATATTGATATTTCTTACAGCGACATTTTACTCTATAGCTCCTTTGAAGTAGAAGTTTATATTTTTACGTGTGTGCTTAGCAACACATTTCTTTCAATTATTCGTCTAAATTATAAATGTTTTTCTTTTCTCCGTTCTTTAAACAGGCCTATGATCGATCTGTTGATTGGTGGTGCCTTGGAGCTGTACTGTATGAAATGCTTTATGGATTACCGCCATTTTACTGCAGAAATACTTCTGAAATGTATAACAATATTGTCAATAAGCAACTTCTGCTTCGAAACACAGTGTCAGAAAGCGCTAAAGATATTCTAACAAAGGTAAGAATAGAAATTTCCATGTGGTTAAATACTTCCAGAATAGTGTTGCAATTAACCACATAAATGAACAGACTCATCTATTTTGAATTATTTCTTTGTGTGGTTTCTGATGTGTAAGTTGACATCTTCTATTAATACCTTTTGGATCTCAATTGAAAATTCGCCTTTAGTTGTGTGTGTGAGAGAGGGAGAGAGTGAGCGGACGTAAAAACAAATCGTACAAAGCTGAATATTTGATTGTATGTTTCTCTGCTACATAAACCTACACCATTGGTTTCGCACATTTCTGGGTAACTGAGGGGAAAAGACTGTAGGCTATTAATATTTTTAAAATGCTGCGTTTCTGGTGGAAGTCTTCCAGAGAGCAAAGTATTAGTCTGGCAAGATAATAACTTGGTACATACATTATTCTGTATAATAATATGAAACTTTGGGTACTACGAGAAAGAATTAAAAAATAAAGTGAATATTGAATTTATTCATAAACATGGAGGAGTACAAGTATGAAATTGTAGTATATTGGGCAATGGTATCATACAAAATTACACGTAGTCGTCACCGGTGTTTAGACATTTATTTCATCGGGAGAGCAATTCTCCCATGCCGGATTAAAAAAAAAAAAAAAAATCTTATCCCAAACTCGTAAGTTAGATAATCGAAGCATCTTGCGCTTGTTTAAATGTGTTGAAATGTTATCACCGGATGTATTCCTTCATAAGTCCCAAAATATGGTAGTTAGGAGGGGCTAGATCAATACTATACAGAGGGTATTTGAGGGTATACAGAGAGTGGAAATGAAATCTTTCAGTTTAACGTCCCACTATTATGCCCTTTAGACTAAAGGAGACGGATGATCAAGGCAAGTAAATGATGATGCAAGAATTGGTGAAAAAGAATGTGGGAGGAAACGGGAATGCCCCGAGAAAACCCATGGACACTAGGTTGTCCACCACAAACTTACTTGGCTGGGGATCGAACCAGAGACTTCATGCACCAGATGTTAACACTGAGCTACTATATCCCCTATGTAAAGAGTGGTTTTCACTTTTTTCTTCATCCATCACATCAAAGTCTTCTGCTGGGAAATGCGTGACCCTACTTGTACACTTGTTCACGTGTTATCACATTTTATCTATAATCATGTATCAATTCTTAATGAATTTCTGTCTGTTTATTCCCCATGGGACACAAGAATCGAATGGCACTACGCGCCTCATCTTTTGTGTAATATCTCAGTTGCTGTGCCATGGTTTGACTAGTTTAGTCTCCAGAAGAAACAACGTGCTGTGCTCTGGTGTCTAACAGACGTATTACACGTCGAAACAGGCCGTGGTGGCTCAGCGGTAGAGCGTTCACCTCTGGTGCATGGGGTCCTTGGTTCGATCCCAGGTCGCACCAAGTAAGCTTTGTGATGGGACATAGGTTTTCTCGGGGTTTCCAGTTTCCTCCCACTTTCTTCACTCCACCGTATCATCAATTTTCATCATCACCGTCTCCTTCAGCCTAGCCAGCATAACCGTGAGACGTAAAACTTAAAGATTTCATTTTCATTTTTATTCCATCCGAAGATTTACCGGTATAAGTTTCAATTATTTACTCTTGAAGTTCAAAACTTGGTAATTTAGTTACAAAATGCATAGTGAAGAATGAAATTTATGTAAAAGACAATATATCTTATAAGTTCTTTTTTTATTATTCCTACAGCTTCTGCAGAAAGATAGAAGTTTACGCTTGGGATCTGGTGAAGGAGACTTTGAAGACATTAAGAGGCATGACTTCTATAAATGTATTCACTGGGAAGATTTAGTGAAGAAAAAAATAAAACCACCATTTAATCCAAATGTGGTAAGTTTTGTAACCGAGTGGAAATTTCGGTAATTGCCTCTTTTCCTTGACCATTATCTTGTGACTTTAAAAATATTAGGTCGAAGAGTTCCGTGCAGTTAATCAGATAATTCTTTTAGTTTCATTTATTAGGCTCATAATGCGTCCTGGAAAACCTGCAAGTTCAAAAATTTTTTCCAAATATTGAAAATATATATAGAATTTCTCTTTTTCAATTTCTCCTGGAATTTTTCATTTGGTTTGGAAATTTCGGTTTTTTCTTTAAGTAAATTAATTTTTCATGTTTTGTTTTTTTCCTTTCTTTCTTGTATGTGGATAACAAACGAAAAGTTATTCACCTTGTGCCTCCATGTTCATTGCTTTAATTTAACATTTCCTTCTTGTCTGGGAACATCAGTACCATTTTTATGATTGTGTCACCGGATCGTCACGTTTACTTCTTCTATTGTAAGTTTTGTTTTCTTATAAAGAACAATTAGTTCAGAATAAAGAAGTGTTCAAATTAATAGACTCACGCTCGAAAAATGCAAAATTAATATAGGAGTCCTAATTTCAGAGTTCTAGAACATTTTAACTTAATGGTTAAACCACAAATATAGGATCCTTCATTTGTTTACTGTACAGTTGAAGTGGTGATATCACTGTTAAACAGCAGATGGTATTACTGAGGGGGAGGGAGGGAATTCTCAAAGTGGTGTTTCAGTTGTAGATAGCTATTGTGCTTCGTGGTTCCTATCAACAAGTTACAGTCTGAAGTGTTGTGGTTGCTGTCGTACGAAGTTTACGACTTTCAAAGCGTTCAACAGTTCGAATGGACCAGTTTAAAATGATCGTGACATGTTTCGTGTATCAATCTTTTATTCTGTGTAGTCCTGTAATTGCAGCATAATGGGAAGAGTAAAAGACCTTTCTCCGCGTAAAATGGAAGTTAACAAAATACTTCTGGTGGAAATAAGATTTACACGGCAAGATATACATTGCTAGTAGAGTTGGGATAGAAAAAAATCTGAGTAGAATCTCTGTTGAAATGAACAAGAGCGAAAATAGGGTTGGGAAGTGTGGGCGAAAACAAAAGCTATCGCTATGAGGTATCAGAAAACTAAAAAGTTCAGTTGATTTTGAGTTTAACGTCCGTTTCAGCAGCGAGGCTATATGAGACGGGACCTACTGATTAACGTGGAATCCGAACCACATGAGCAGAAAACTAAAAAGATTGGCTCTGGGAAACAGAAGTGCAACTTCTAATAGACTTAAGCATAAAAATGGCTGAGTATGGCGCAGACATTTGGCCTGAAAGTGTTTGAAGGATTCTTTGTGCCGAGGGAATAAAAGCACACGGTCAAGAAAGAAAAAATTAGAGTCTACTCCAATTATGGCAAAGAAGCGCCTCTAATGGGCACGACGCTTAGAATATTGGATTGCTGACGATTGGAGAATAGTGTGTTTCAGTGATGAATCATGTATCTTTGTGTCTGATGAATGTTCACAATATGTGCAACGTTGACCTGGGAGGAATTCAAGTTGGAATGTCTTTAATAAACCGTGAAGCATCCTACTTCAGTCATGGTCTGGGGTGTGATCTCTGTCTTTCGGTCTGGAAGACTGTATATAGTAGAGAGGACAATGAAGCACACGACCAATACCTATAAGTTCTTCACGAAGAACTGCTGTCCCAGACTGCACTCTGGTTTGATGACGTAAATTCATCTTTCTGCATGATGGAGCTCCATGCCACCTGGCCAAAGCTGTGACAAAGTTCTTTGAGGACAACAAAATTAGTATTCTTCCGTGGCCAGGCACTAGTCCTGATATGAACCCGATTGAAAACTTTAGGAGCTTCATGAAAGAAAAGCTAGAGAAGAAGCACATTAGAACTAAACTGCAATTGATCAAGGAGATCAACAATTTGTGGTATCACGACTCTGAATTGAAGGTAAAATGTGCTAAACTCGTACATAGGATGCCACAAAGGATAAAAGACTTAATAAAGAATAAGGGATTTCATAAGAAATATTAATCTTTGTGTGAGAGATAATTTTCTTGTAAGTATTCCATTTCATTTTTTGTTTCCAATTTGGATATACACAATGTATAGTAATTATATTTGAATGTTAAGTACGCATTTGTTTTATTGATATTAAAAAGCATATGCTACACCCACTAGAAATTAGGACAGTTACAAAGTAGTAATTTGGACTAAGTTCGAACGTATTTTCTCACATAATATTGTACGAACAGTAAAATATTCAGAAACTGAATTGAGTGTAATAATTTGAACACGTCTGTATTTTGTGACTTTTCAAAATTCAAAATTAAAACAACAAATGAAAATTATACAACAATATTAATTGAATGTTATGAAGATGTTTCTGCTAGTTAACGTCTGATGAAGATAACGTTAAGTTATTTTAATAAATAAGTATATACTTTAGTCAGAAAAGTATTATGTATGTTAGCACTTGTATTGAGCTGAGTTTTTGTGATTGCACTTCGATTTAAATGTGTGTCCTAAGGAGAAGAGGGTTGACCAAGAATTGAGTATCTCACAACCCCGTGAAGGTAGGGAGTTGAAATTCGGTTAGGTTATGAATTATTACTGGCATCTATGGCTTGTCTAAGTCCGTCACATGTGAGGAATGACACTCTTCGGTGATCCACTACCCGGGGAATCGGGATAAAAGGGAAACGGCCTGGGACCAATATGTTAGGTACTATCCAGGCATTAGCCTGTGGGAATGAGGAAAACCCAGAAAAATCTCACAGGATGGCTGGTCTGAAAAAGCTTTGTTAAAATTTAAGCCTAGTATTCCTCCGCAAACCAGAAACCAGCGTTTAGTGCCTTAAAATTCGGTATATATATATATATATATACTCGTCACAGAAAGGATAGACAGCAGGAAATTTCTATATTATAAATTTCAATTTTGGGGGCACGGTAGTAGGGCGCTTACTTCTGGTGCGTGGGGTCTGTGGATCGATTCCCGGTCAAATAAGTTCGTTGTGGACGACATCGTATTCGTGGTACTCTAGTTTCCTTCCACATTTCATTCCACCAATTCTTCGATCATCATTCAGTTGCCTTAATCATTCCTGTCTCTTAGCCTAAAGAGCATAACGTGGGACGTTAAACTGTAAGATTTCATTTAAAAATAAAATCCAATTTTGCATGAATTGGGGGAATGCATCCATTTGAAGTGTGAGAAAACGATTTGACTTGGTCTTGACGTTGTAAAAATTATTTATGGACAGTTGTGCGAGAAGAATTTACATAACTCTAGTGAAATCAAACTTACATCAACAAGTAACTTGAAAACCAGAAAAAGTTTGTATATACTTTTCAGATATTTTCCGTAAACATTAGTCTTCCCATGCGAAGAACGGACTCTATTTTTTTAGTTACTTCTAAAACGTCAACTTTATCATTTTAGGAAGAACAAAAATGCTGAATTCAGAATTAATGATTAAATTTCGTCTTTCGAAACAAAATCAGGTACCACTAAACATTTGTAAACAGATGGTATTCTTACCTTATAATGCAAACATTTCAGCTTCGAATCCTGACAGATTTTTCCGGGCTTTTCCGTCGTTGCCAAGTAAAGGCTAGTATTGTGGCATTAAATATAGACTCTGTCCGATTCCCTTCCAAAACTACATTTTCCTGGATATTAGCACTTTTAATGTCATTTTCCAACAAGCGATACGTAATAGTGGTAATGTCAGCGGCCGATTTTCATCTGTTTTTAAAAATGTTCGTAGTTAATATTTGGTTGAGTAATTGGGTTGGAGTTATGGTCCTCCGTCTATATGAAATATGGACATACATCTTAAAATGGGATTCAAACCACTTGGGTTCCCACCGGGTATCGAATCCGGGTCTCCTGCGCTGATATCACTACACTACTAATGTGGCCACGACGGAGATCTATTTGTGTGTAATTAATGTTTGAATTAATACTTGAAGATCATATTCACTCCGAAGGCATAGGCAATAAACCGACCGATGGTACTACGACTACTAGATAACCACTTGATCAACAGGTCGATCATTGGTAGTATCAAAATGGTAAATGTTTCTAGTATGGTCTCGTGGTTCTGTTTGAAACTCTTTTAAATATTTTTTTTAGAGTCTAATTTAAACTTACAATCTTTCTCTATCATGGCTGACATACGCACTTAATTCATTTTTTTCGTTCTAGTGCGATAAACTTGATCTGAGCAACATTGATCCTGAATTTACAAAGGAGCCTATACCTTCTTCCCTTGAGAGGTCACATCTAAATGGAGTCGGATTATCTGCCAGTGTACTGGATGCAGATGATGCGTTTGTAGGATTTTCGTATGCGCCTCCGATTGGGGAGCTTCAATGACAGTATGCCACCAAGCTTCGAAAACCCAAGAGCCTAAAGAGAGTTATCAGTTCCTTCTTCCTACCAAAGTGGTGCTAGATTGTCGGTAATCAAAACATACCAGAACTTATATTTTAGAAAGAGAAACTGTTGCGAAGATAGTCATTTTCTTTTATTAGAATAGATCACAAACTAATGCATAATCAGTGCCTTACAGCCACCAAAGTATCAAGTAGTGAGAATTATTATTATATCGTCCATTTCTAGTGTTGTAAATAAACTGGATTTATTATTATTTTGAACGGTCCTCTACGAATGCTAACCACGTGTTTTTCAAAATATTGTAAGAGTCAAAAATACTATATTACAAGTTGTCAACTTCGTTTAAATAGTTTAAAATGGCAATTGCTTTCGAGGCTTTAGTTATTCTTGAGAATTATTCGACTGACTCATCTCCAGTTAATATTCATCAGCTTCAGTTAACTATAATTAGCAGTCGCTTAGCCAACTGTCGACTTAGTTATAAGGATCTATTAGTTGAATGTTACCACTTTTTTTTTTTTTTTTCGTTCAAAAATAACAGGCGATAAGTTGGTTTAGTTGCTATTCATGCATAAACAGTTCTCAACTATATCAATATCTCAAGGGTAACCGTTTTAAGTTCTAAAAACTGGTGACAATTTGTATTATAAAATAAAATTATTTTCCCTGTGCTTTTACAGTATCTTGAAATATGTATCTAATATCAAACAAATCGGTGTTAAGTTCGTCTAGGACTTGTTTGTATGTATGCTCAAGTTGTTAGTTGTTAAATGTTTGATTAGAAGATAACACTATTTTTTGTGTTGTTAGAGTTTATAGCGTTAAAAAATATATACCAATAATAATAATGTATTATTATTATTATTATAAAGAATACTTTCAGGATGTAAACATATGTTGAATTTGTGGAAATAGTAGTTAATTGCCTTTCCAAAATATTGTCCATTTATATATGTCGTCCCTATAGATGTAATTTA
This sequence comes from Thermobia domestica, assembly GCF_964235325.1. Classification (NCBI taxonomy): domain Eukaryota; kingdom Metazoa; phylum Arthropoda; class Insecta; order Zygentoma; family Lepismatidae; genus Thermobia; species Thermobia domestica. The sequence goes on along the minus strand of NC_137455.1, from coordinate 9,222,801 downwards.
TTTATTTACGCAAAGAAAATACCAGTAGTTTTCGTAATATACAGTTTTTTTAAGTCTCGTAATTCATGTTGCAATATTAGCCATTAAGATAATCATGTTTCGAGATATATATGTCTGTTTGTCATTCTAATTATTCTAGTAATTTTTTGATTTTGTCCATTTTGTAATACATTATCCTCCTGAAAGAAGGAATGTTATACAGAACACAGTGGTTTGAAGATAAAAATCATATACTTCTTTAATAAATAGAGGCAGTGCCGTGCCGTGGAAAATCAGCGCCCGGGGCGAGAGTACACGACGGCGCTCCCGTACATATGAGTGAGGTCGACAGACTAGCCGTGAAGTGCCACCATGGTTGGCACGAAGCGTAAGAGAATTTTCAAAAATAAACCGTGCTTTTCCTTGATTTTGAGCACTTTTTATTACTGTTTTCCTTCCATTATATATATGTGCACATGCATTTTCCTAACATGAGCAATATTATAGGACCACTTCCTAAAGCAGGAAGAGGATCTAAGTGCATACTAGTAGTATTTCAAGTAATTTTACCTCACTTTTTTCTTTCCTTCTTTTCTTCTATTTTTTTCCTCCTGAATGTTGCGCCCCCTTACTTTGGCGCCCGGGGCCGTTGCCCCGCTCGTCGCCCATCCCCACGGCACGGCACTGAATAGAGGATTGACATATTTAGTTATAGCAAAGGAATGCTTGATTAATAATACAGTTTAAGACATATAAGGTTTAAAAAAAACAAAAAAACATTAAATACACAAACAATATAGTCATAACATTATTTCGATCGAAAAGTCCGTTATCAGACAAAAAAAAAAAAAAAAAAAAAAAAAAGCGAAAAGAAATAACGAGGTTCTGTAGCCACAACCTCTTGGTTACGGCTGCGAGCTTTTCAGTGTGAAAGACGGGTCACAATTCGTACATGAGGAAGAAGAAGAAGAAAAAAAAAACATTGCATGCATTTATAATAGTGAAAAAAAAAGTCTTACAGTTTTACCGTGTCTTTTGATTCATCATCATTAAATAGATGCTTCGTTTCAGTTTTAGCTGTCTGTAACAGCTTCTGTCCGATGTGCAGAAATCCTAAAGAAACAAGTCAACCTACTTGGCGTAACGGTCCATTTGTGAGCCTAAGCATGCTCCAGCGCCATCTGCTAGCGACCGGATAAACTACGTCCAGCCTAGCGACGAACACATGGTCCCTATCAGGCGCTTTCTAGACTTAGTAACAGTCACGTCTTTTATTCACGCGACTCTCCAATTTGCCTCACGACGCTTGGTGGACACCGAAAATTGGGAAGCTCCAGCCGGGAATCGAACCCGGGACCAACGCTCTAACCACTGGACTACAAGTGTCCCCTTACAGAAATCCTAAAAGTTGTAAATAGTTTATTAACATCAATCCAGCGTCCATTGTAATCAGATCAAGTCTGTTTCAGTCATTGGTTCAGATTTTTGTTTTGATTGATGAAACTGGTTCAACCATAGTATTGTCACTGGAACAGACGAAACAAATCTCACATTTTAAGCAGATTTGGTGTTTAACAAGGCTATACATTCTTTTCGTCTTTCTGTGTGATTTCTGTAGGTTGTTTCCATGATAGGATTGGAGATTATCCACTTTAATGCCATATATGCATTGTAAAGTGAGGTCTCTTCATTGTATAGTATACAGATATACATTGTTTGTCATCAAAATTAGGTGTTTCAATCAATATTTTATTGCGGGTGAAAAGTCGGGGACATATTAGACAAAGAATTACAATTAATACAACTTGAGAGCTATGAAAAAGTCACTATTCAAGAAAGAAAGAAGTGAGGGGAATGAAAACTTTCCCAAGTCTGTTTTCTTTGTATATTGAATGTTTCTTTTGTCAACTATCGTGCGACTTCAACCACAATATAGGCCTAAATAGGAGTTCCTGGAAATACGTTTGATACGTTATTATGCCATGCAGTGAGTTTATTTTTATAACTAAACCATGTAATAGATGTTCACATTTTTCTTATTTAAATTTACCATTGATACTGTAGTTTTTTGTATGCTGTTTTCCTAAATTCAGATAAACGAAATGGAATCAACTGAATAAAAGCTGAAATATCATTTTGCAGAACCGCCATGATAGTGGCACATATACGAGGATGTCTTGGTTAAGTCCTAGCTCCTTCACTTTCCAATTTTTGGAAAATTCTACATCAGTCAGTTACATGACTTTTTCTTAACCCTGGAAAGAAAGAAAGAAAAAAAAAAGGTAGATATCCATGAAAATTGTGGTATATACCGGAAAAAGAATGCTCTTTATTATCAAATTCACCTTACTGCACTGAAAGTGAGGAGGGTTAAGGACTTGCCAGTATGTCCTCGTAACACATCAAGTCTATGGGTAGTAAATAGAAAAAGTTCATTTATATCTTGTTAATAGTGATTTTTTTAAAATATCATTCCGTATGCTACATACTTACTTAAAAATACATTCCGTAAAAGTTATTATATCTTTGTAAGCATATTTTGCTATTGTTGTCGCATTTATATTATATTAGGTTTTAGCTTTAGAAACAAGTAGCATGTTATAAAGCAGAACTTTTCCTATGTTTATCTATATCAATGGTTGTTTTGAGTGGTGAATTCAGACATTTTCACCTTGTGGAGATGTGAACCGTTGGGAGAAGTAAGATTCTTCCTTAAGTATTCTTGCCTTTGGATTGGAGTATCTAACTCAGAATTTACCTGGAAAAAGGGGTTTATCCCTTGTCATCTTACCTGAATTCTTTCCGGTTATAGTTACTACAGTAGATCCTTATCTTTTGCTTGTTTTTCATAAAGAAAGGAGATGAAATACAACTTACCACAATCATAGATAATGTTATTCTACAACAGAAAATATGAACCTGAAGAATTTTTCAGTGTTATTATCCATAGAAATTTACAGTGTTGCCAGAATAATATTTCCCGCAAAATCTAAGTTAAGGCAACAACTAGAGGAACGAACACAACTTCATTTGATTAAGTATCATGTTGTTTTGGTATCCTGTGAACTACTTTTTAAATAACATTATCATTTAATTGAAGTAACTGTATTTTCTTTATTACAAACTAAATACAGCTATTATTTAAAAAGTAGTTCACAGGATTCCAAGACAACATGATACGTAATCAAATGCAGTTGAGTTTGTTCTTCTAGTCGCTGCCTTAACTTAAATTTTGAGGGAAATGTTATTCTGGCAACGCTGCAATTTCTATGGATGGCAGCACTGAAAATTCTTGAGGTTCATATTTTCTGTTATACAATAACATTATCTATGAGTGTTACAAGTTGCATTTCATTATCTCCTTTTACTTACGAAAAACAAGCAAAAGAAAAATGGTAAATTTTGTATTATTTTTTAGTATATTAGGATCTTAACGTTAGAAAAGAGCACAAATCTGAAATTTTCATAGAACAACAAGTTTATTATTTTAAAGGCTATGTACTTTTTTGAATGGTAATATAGTGTATTTTAATATTGACTTTACAGTTAGGTTTAAAGTAAATTTATAATACAGGGTTACGATAATGTCTGTGATTAAATTTGATGTTTATTTGAGATACTTAAAAATAACTTAGAATGCTATTTTATTAAGCGTAAACTTAATAATTTCGAGGATCTCACCGCATAATATCTTTTCTATGTGAGCCTACTAGGCTGCCCAGGATTGTGTATACCAAATGCAATCGAAAAAAAAAAAAAAAAAAAGAAAAGAATTTATAAGAAGGAACTAATTTTTGTTTGTAACTGTATATTACGTAACGAAAAAAAAGTTAAGCTATTCTTATGTGTCTATTTGACAATTTTAAATTATACGCTTATTATAGTACATTTCCTTCTCTGTAGATTTGGGTGAAGAATTTGTATATTTTTTTCTAATTTGTATTATTAATGTTTATTCGGCGAGTCAAATCTATACACTTCCTTGAAATGTGAAAATTTCAGAAAAGCCAAAGATTAGCAATCTATGTACTATTAATACTATGCAAAGATTTTTTTTCTGTTACCAAAGATTGTATATTTTGTGGTGATATATTTTCTAATTATTGTACTTACAGAAATTTTATCGAGTTGTTAAAACTTTTTTTTTGTATGTTTCTGAGTAGATTTATTTAAAAGAATTATAAAATTTTTGTGTATTATGTAACTTACAAGAATCCAAATGCTGTCATAAATGTGCAGTTCTGTCGTATCCTATTTGCAGTTAATTATTTTAAAGAATGTTTCTTAGAACATGTACTTCTATATTTAAAAAAGAAAAAAAAAAAAGTTTGAAAGCTTTAAAAATTTCACGAAACAAGACAAGTAATTATACGAAGTTAGAAGTAAATATTGAGAAAGAATCATGTAACATTCTCGTTCCACACGAAAATAATAGTATTATGTATTAAATATTGTACTTTAAGAAGTTCACACTACATTAAATTTGTTACATCGTTTGAAAACTTGAAAAATGAATATATCCTGAAATTTTAACTAGTGTATTCGAAATTTATCTGACTAATCCTTAGGTTCTGCCTTTTTTGTGACTATATATTACAATTAATATTGTTGCTTTTCTTAGAAAGCTTTCTTTGGTAAAGGGTGCTCTATATGTTGTTTAGAGAGAGAGAGAGAGAGAGCTGTTACTAAAATAAGAATCTAATACCGATTATTGCAGTATTTTTTTTCTTCGACAGTAGTCATGCCGCTTAGTACAAAGTCTGAACATACGATCATAAATTGAGCTTGAAATGGTAGACATTTGGGAGCATCTAATGTCCAGTGTGTATGAATTTCTCATTTTTCTTCCTAGCTGAATTTTTAGGTCGGCTTAATTTGGCGGAAGGATAGGCCGGAGTTCTATGAACTCATGAAGCATACCCCAAGAAAAATTCACGAATACTGTATAGTTATAATCGAGAACAGCGGCAAGCGCACTGTTGCGGTCCGTTACACACTGACGAAACAATGAGCAAGGAACAGAACGCTGTTCTCTTCCTGTCACAACTTGAATTTTGCACTCGACACGTAGAAGGATCGTAGCAGACGCCTGCTTCCAATGCCTTGGCAATGTTGCCAACGCAATGCCTTGCCTTGCCAACGATAAAAGAACAGTAGGTAGGATAGTCGCGAGCCGGTTACTCGGGAGTCTGCTGTACTATATTTATTATGTAGTACTATGATGTATTTTAAACTGTTCGCACCATCCGATAACATTCCAACTTTTTCTTAATGTATAAGCGATACAGCATTTTTTCTGCAAGGTGAAAATGTGCAATATAATCGCTCATTCGTAAGATTATTATTTGTATTTGGGTCAGTTTGAGAATTGTAAAATTACATTCCATCTATAATGGGTAGTTATTGTGTGAAGTATGTTCATTCAGCTATATCACACATCACAACTTTCAATGCAGTATAAGTTCTACACAACGTTATAAGGTAGCTATAAAACATAGGATAGCTGATAAACAGTCCATTAATATTAATATAAAACATATTGTACGTGTTCAAGTTTTAGTTCCTTCACTTACCACACCGTTGTTCATTATGAAGAACTGATCCTGTTTCGCGGATGCGGTATCCTTTTTTAAGAAATACATGGTAGCAATTTTCCAACTGTATTACGTTTAATTGACCCTACTAGGATATATCCTATTGAATTTGGCAACCAACGACTTTTGTCTCAAACACTTTCGTTCAGAAAGAATAGTTATCTGCACTCGGCCATATTTTGTCAGGTCTACAGCTTTTATGTGTAATTAAACACGTTCATTGGATCCAGTCTTCATTATAGGTACCCTGCGATTTCACGGGATATTCTTCTTTGTTGTATAGAACTGTTCTGTGTAAATATTTTCTGGCAACACAGAAGTTACTAAGGTTTCTATATGAGAACTAGAGTCCACGTTACACTTTGGTTTGTAGTCGAGATGTTATGGTCTGAGCAGACGGTTTGAATTTGCAAGCATGCTTCTAGTAGGCTACGGAGAAGCCTGTTCTGCAATATGCAATAAAATATATAATCTTATAGTTAACGTGCATTCTGTTTAGTCAATAATGAAAGATTTTTAGATAACGCTAGTTTCGCAATGTAATTGTAAATATGCAATACATAATATATACCAAAGAAATGGTAATCTTCTGTCTTTTCCTTTTTTTACAGACTATGAAAAAAGAAAGTATACTGTAACATTCCACTTTGTAGGTATGTGAACAAATCTCTAACGGCTGTTATTCCAATAGAATATTTATATGAATATTTCTCATCTCGAGATAACAGAGAAGTATCCATTGTATTGCTAAGCTCAAAATTTAACTAATCAATGGAAGTCGTTACTGATAATTATTTTTTATTGCTACTTATTTCCTAATTGAAAAGTGCCTACACGTGTACTGAGCAATTAATGTTTTTTGTCATTAATTTCAGAAATATTGGAAAAAAAGTTTAAAAAATTCATGGCATTTATTTTTTTCAAAATGCAAAAAAAGAATATTTCTGGAATGGATGAAACATTTATTGCTAGCTAGTGTCACATTTAAATATGATCGAAACCAAAAACAATCTTTGTAATGTACTAACCTAGCACCTTAAGCATGTTGTAACAATACGTAATGCGCATGTGATGTCCAAAGTGATTATGAAAAGTAAATGTATATTTTTGATGTTCCAGTATGGCAATTTAATGCCAATAATGTATGTTAATTTATTATGGTTTGTTTCACTTACCTATGATGCTCATGTACTAGAAAGCACTAAAGGTCTCAATATAATTATTTTTCTTTCTTAAAATGAGTTTTCTTTAAAGAGAAAAAGCCAATAGGTTTTCGTTCTTCACATCAATCATCAAAAACAGGAAGCTAAGTTAGTCACGTTCCCACAATTTATGGAAGAGCTAGTTAAGGTACAATCATTTCCAGTTAGATTGTATAGTTATTTGTAGAATGTTCATATCTCCAATAAAGAATCGTGTTTTCTATTGGACAATTTGTTCAATAAATTGGAACTAATGACCGATCAATTCCTGCGAAGATTATTACTGTGGATGCCGAAAGAAACAACGTGATGACCAAGCTCGGGAATCGAACTTTGAATCCACCCATCACCTGTGGTTTGACAACTTCACTAATAGCAACCTGAATGCATATAAGGCTATCTGCACACAAATGCTGTTTTCCTGCAAATTGTGATGTGATTCAAATAAAACAAAGTTTTGTTCCAACCTCACCACAAACAACCGCAATAAACCACTATATTTTAGGAGTTATATTGAAAGCAATAACTTCAGCAATTTGATTTCACTATAACATAATATGAAATCCAGTATAGGCGTAGCACCGAGGAAAATATTGAATCAAACATATACGATCGAACTTTTTGTATTTAATTTCTTGTCAGCCTCAGTTTACATACGTACGTATTATATGTAAAGGTTTAATTTAGAAAAAACAATGCAACACTTATAAAAGATCCTTTAGCCTATCAGTCATATTCCGCAATGGCTCTTCCCGCTTCTCTCACGAAGCCCCGTCCACAGGTCTAGAACCCAGGCGTAAAAAGTAATCTCGAAACCCTCATTTCATACAATTTTTTAAATTCATTTCAACTACACATGTATTCTTATTGGTTGGAACATTATCATGACATATAAGCGAAGTCTAAAAATTGCTTTATAATAAAGATCAATATAAGGTCTGGACGCAAGATACGCATCCTAAAGGGCTATATAGTTTTGATTAATTTACAATCTTCATACGGATACAGTAAATTTTATTAAAATTAAATTTCGTCTTATGTCTAACTATTAAGCCCTTTAGAATGAAGGAGACGGATCATTAATAAAAGTAAATGTTTTTATGAGTTGGTGAAATGAAAATGTTGGAGAACCCGCTGAGAAAAGGCACGAACACTACGGTGGTCATAACAATTCTCGTGGGTAAGGATCGGACCCAGAACCTCTCACACCACAGGTTGAGTACCCTCCCCGCTTGTTAATTTTAGTTACTTCATACGCTATACATACAGAATCTTCGAGCTAAATCTGACAGTTGCTGATGTAAGACAACAGAGAATATCATATCTGAGTCAAACGAAATATATTGGTGACATGGAAAAGAGGAGTCACTCAAAACCATTCTCAGTAGCCACAACTGCCTCGATGCGGCTCCGGGATCTCGTACTGTCAGCGACGAACGTTCTTTCCCTTTGATTAAATTAGTTTCGTAAATAACTTCAGAATGGAAGGACAATTTGTGTATAGTTCTCAGTAAATTAAAAAGAATGTAATTTTCTGTACGTTCCAGCCATACTGAAAGAACTTTTGTTGCTGACTGTACATGTGAAACACATAGCCTCCAACATACGAAGTGTTTAATTTACTCCGAACATTCTGCATATTTTTTTGAAAAGCATTCCCCATCTTTCGTAAAAGTTAGCAATATCTAAATAGAGAACATGTTGATTATCAATATCATACAGTAAAATATAATTTAGAATTGAAGTTTCAGTTCAACTAATAATGCAGTATTTAAAAGTCAATACAATGCAATGAAGTGATTCCGCTTTGATTTTATAACCCCCCCCTTTTTTTTTTTAATATAAAGAAAACTTAGTTTGAATTGCTTTCCCGCCGGGTTTCTGCCTATTATGCTATAATAGCAATTTCGACATATACCATACACTTAATGTTAAATATTTTCTTTGAGAAAGATGAGGAAAACAAGCATTACATTTTCGATCTTATTCTGTTTTCTTCCTGTGTTTTCAGCTAATCGGCAAGTGTTTCTTTAGACTTTATACGCGTTTCTTAACACTAAGCACCATATGCATATATTTTATGCACACTTGGACTATTACTGGGAGGCATTGGACAATGTTAGGGACACTTTCTGTACTATTCAATAGGCCAGTGCAAGTTGCTTACCCCACAATGGGTCTGATTATAGGTGTTAGCACTGAAGGTGTTAATATCTTTGTTTTGTTTTTGTAAAACGCTTTAAAAATCTCACAACTAATAGGTTGGATCCCAACACTTAGCACTCGCTCTCTTTATTAAACGACCCGACACAAAATGGAAATCAATCGCGTAGGCTGGATCAACTGAGAGACGGATACATCTGCGCTTTGCCAACTTCAAAGCATCAAGCACATAATGTCCAATTTGGGCAAGGATATTAAACCATAGACCCCATTAAATGTACTTGCCGATGTAGAACAGGGACAGCACAAAAATTATCTTCAAAGAAAAGAAGGAAATTCGTGATCTTCGAAAACTATGAAGAACTTGAAACTGGTATACATTCCTATTCATTGGTTCATTAACAGTTTACTACCACTACGTATGGCCCGTACGTAGCTGGTTCCTAAGGCTGAAGAGGAAATATTCTTGCATGATAATGGTCACGAAACGTACGAATGATTCTGGTTGGGGAGGACCGAAGTCTACGTGTTGTGACATTAAAGCACGTGATCTTTGCAAGCAATGAGCAAAGCATGATCGTTATGCCATCTGTTGCTGAGAGTACGAACCCTTGCTATTTATGAGACGTGATTTTATGCTTGTGGGACTCGAACCCAGGACCACGCGGATGAGTCCAATGCTTTAACCACTAGGCTACAGGAGATCCAAATATTAATTTCAACAATTTTAAAACAATTATGGTATTAGCGACCAATGTGGTTGATTTGTTTACACTATTCATTGCCTAATACTCTCTGCTTAGCATGGTCATACGGTTATGCAATCTATCTACACAGCTGGGATTCAAGGAATTAATGACATCTATGGCTCAAAATAATCATTAAGTCCTTTTACTCACCCGAGATCGGACATCTCGTTTTTTCTCTCTTCTAGCTATTTGTGTACACGTATTTATTTACAATGTTTCTTTTGTTGTTGTGTGAGGAATCGTTTCCCAAAGTAATATATAGAGTTATTCAAAAATACCCTTTCCTTTGCACCAATTTTTATCTTGTACTGAAACGACACACAAAAGCAAAATTGGTCAGAAAGGTTGTGCTTTTTGTTTGTAGTTTACTTCAAAGTCGCTATAATGTGTTAACAATGCAAATGGCCAAAATTCAAGAAAGAAGCTCTGTTCGTAGTTTCATTGCAAAACACATGCTTTAAGAGTAAAATAGTACTTACCTAATATTACTATCTAGAAGCAACAAAACCAATATTTCAGATATGAAAACTAGAATCTATCTTCAAGGATCATAAAAGCTTACAGTAAGAGCTTCATATGTTTATGATTTCTATATCAGTGGACACTAATTTCTATATGAAGTAACTTTTTTTTCTTTTTTAACGTTGGAGCGTATAGCGCATTCTCTTGAACATTTGTCGCATAACCTGCTGGAGGGGCATGGCTTCTCATTGCTGGGCATGAATTCTGGTGGCATCATTTTGAACCAAGTTCAAAATCTTTCAGTGTGCAATGGAAACACTCCTCATCCCCATGCCTCAAGAATTTCGTCACAGGAGTTTGCAGGGAAAAGTAATGGTTACCGTCTTCGCACATGCATTAAAAACAATAGATCTGGTTTACTGAGTTTAGGGGTAATTGTATTGCAAAGTAATGCTCGTCCCCATGTCGCACACACTGTTCATGGCTTTTTCTTAAAGATTCAATTGGGAACTGTTGAACCACTGCTTACAGTCCTGATCATCTAAAGGTGCCATTGAAACGTCAGAAGTTTCACGAGATGAATACCCCCATCCATCGAAGGTTCGAACATCAATCTTCTAAAAATTACATGAATATTTTACATTTGTAGATTGGTCACTCAATGGGACAAGTGTTTGAATGCTTATGGTGACTTGGTTTGAAGCAGAAATGCTGCGACACACTCACCGTGGATGTTTTTACATTCTGTAGAAAGGGTAGTTAAATACAATTAGTATTTTTGCAGATATTATCTGTAAACGAAAACAAAAAAGGAAATTTTTAAGTTTTACGTCCCACGGTTATGTCGGTTAGGCTAAAGGAGACAGTGATAATGAGAGATGAGTGAAATGGTGGAATGAAGAAAGTGGGAGAAAACGGGAGAGCCCTGAGAAAACCCACGAGCACGGTTTTCGTCCACCACAAAGTCCACACGGCGCAAGCTGGGATCGAACCAGGGACCTATCTGTAAACTAGTTTCTGTTGTTAACACGATATATATATACAGTGAAACCTCTCTAAAGCGGACAGCTGTGGGGAATCAAAAATTGTCCGCTATAGAGAGGTGTCAATATTTCTTTACGTAAATTAGTAAACAATGTAATATCCAATTAGAAAAAATAATTGCATGAATCATGTATTTCGACTGCATTATCCTCTGCCATTGAATACTCTATGTTCTCGACACAACATGGAAATAAGATGTTATAGTTTTCTGCACTTTAGACTTATCACTACTTATTACATTTACAGTATGTTCCTTTAATTTGTGGGTTAATTGCAGTCTAGTAGTGTCTTTTTTTTTTTTTTTTTTAAATATGCGTACTCGAGGGCAGAAGATTCTAAATTTGTCTTCTGCTTGGTCAGAGATTCCAGAGGGACAGTAGAATAACGTGTCATCTCAGACGGCAGGCAACTGTCAATCACTTTTGTGTCTAAAACAGGTTGAGTGGGAGAGAAATGCATGCAAAGAACATGAGGGTGTTGTTAAACAGAGAATGCTTCGTCTGGATTGCTGAGTAGACAGTTGAGGAAGCAAAATGTTGTCACAATGCTTCCTTGATGACACATGTATGAATTACTAAAAATGTATTTTTACTGTATTTTTCAACTTGTTTCTAGAGAAAGTATCCGTAATACGGAGGAAAATAATACCTATAAAAGACAGAAAATACTGTCCGTGTCCGTACTAGAGAGTGTCCGTTTTAGAGAGGTTTTCCAATATGATTTTTCCTATTACAGTGTTTGGGGATTACAAAATATGTCCGTTACGGGAGGTGTCCGCTTTATAGAGGTGTCCGTTAATAGAGGTTTCACTGTATATATAAAATGATATACGAGGAGTGGTCAATATACATATTTGCCGTCGTATAGAAATGTTTTAGCTATTTGTATGCAAATTATGTACGAAATGCGGCAATGTCTGATGAAAGTAATGTGCAAATTTTATGCTTCTAGGTTCAGAACTGTTGAAGATATAGCGTCTGGAAAGAGTGAAAGTGTGGAAGTGGCAAAAGTGGAATATCGCGCAGTCATAAAGCTCCATCTAAAGGAGGTGAAAGACAAAGACATCTATGCAGAAATGAAAATTGTTTATGGTTAAAAGTGTTTATCCTTAACCTCTATTAAAACATGGAAGAGACAGCTGAAATGTGGACGGATGAATCTAGAGAGGGAAGACCGTGTTCAGCGATTAATGACGACATGATTCGGAAAGTGGTACTCCTAGTGATGGTCGACAGACGAATAACCATGAATATTATTGTTAATGAGTTGAATATTTCCCATGGCTCTGTATCCACTATCTTGCATGATCACCTGCACCTATACAAAGGTATGTTTGCACGGTGGGTTCTCAGGTTACTCACTCCTTTTCAAAAACAGCAACGCGCTGATTGTGCATCGGAAGTGTTGGCTCTCTGTGTACCCAATGAGAACTTTTTCGATCTCTCATGACAATGGATGAATGTTGGGTATATCACTTTGACCCAGAGACTAAAATAATAAGTGAACAGTGAAAACATAGCAGCTCCCCATCCCCTAAAACGGCCCGTGTGTAGCCTTCTGCTACGGTCATGCTTTCAGTTTTCTGGGATCGCAAGCGGGTTACTCTTACGGATTACCTAACTTATGGGCATAGCGTGACTGGAACATATTACAGAGGTTTGCTGGAAAAACTTCGCGGATGCCCTAAAGAAAAAGCGCCGTGGCATCCTCACCAAAGAGTTAGCCTGTTAGTTGACAATGCTCCTGCCCACAAAGCTCAAGAAACCATGAAATTTGTCCAACGCCTAAGATACAATTACTTTCCCATCCTTTATATTCACCTGACCTCGTGCCGTCCGATTTCTTCTTGTTTCCAAAACAACATCTGAAAGGACGGTGTTTTTCTTCAGATGCAGAGGTCATTGCTGTAGTGAAGCACTGGTTTTCCAGCCAATGTGACACTTCCTACAAAGAGGAGTTGTGAAGGCTGAAAGACCTGTTGCAGAAATGTTATTAATACTTTGCTTGGTGACTATGTAGGGAAAGACTAATCATATGTCTGCATTTGGTCCTTCTCTCTCAATTCCTTCATAGTGAGGACAAAAACTTATTAACCGCTCCTCGTACAGAGTAATAAGCAATGGCTACCTTTCTTAGTGCATCTTTTTTCCCAAGTATCATGAAGTATAGTGTAAGACAGAATTAATACAACACATGAAAAAGACGGACAAATATTTTTTATTACGTAATATAACAATCGCATTATTTTTTTCACATAGTGTGTTCCTTTCTTAGGTCCAAGTTAATCAAATTAAGGCACAGTAAAATGAAATCTTTCTTTGCTTTTTCATATAACAGTACATACACAACAAGGCACAATCAATCACAGATTCTTGCTTACGAACGATATAAAATCTACTAACCATGTCTGAACATTTTTCCATTACGTAATTTGCATACAAAATATTACAAAAAATATAAATGATAAAAAATAACATTTATTTCCTCACATGCAGCCTCTAAGTATGGTTTGCATAATTCTGGCAATACACGTAGACTTCATATGTATATTTACAATTTAATATTTGGAAAATAAACTGTTAACTAATAGTTAAAAACCGTGCTAAATTCCAACTTATTCTTGTTTCATTCTGAGCCAGCCCTTAAAAAAAAAAAAAAAAAAACTTTACATAAATTTGTACTTCAACCCAGGCTGTCTCAAAATGCCCAACTGCCCTGTTTCAGAGGTAGATCAAACTTCAAGGCATTTTCACGTGAACAGGCACTAGCATAATCCATGTATCACTAAGGAACTTCTTTCATTTACCTATTTTTAATTCCTCAACTGTAATATATTACATTTATATATATATAAATCCTTTTCTTAGAAAAAGAACAGAACACAGTACCTGGTGCAATGGTATAACTCCACCTTTGGTGTGTAACACAATTCGCGCGCGCGCGCGTGTGTGTGTGTGTGCTATAGTTTTAAAGCAGTTCAAAGGTTTTATTTGCCACGTTACTAGGGAGAGTATTAAAATATTTATTACGTATTAAGTACGAATCGTAAGTATATATACTATTTGGCGCTAAAGCCACCGAAATCTATAGCCCAAGCTTTTGCTTGAAGGACCGTAGTTAGCTACCCCTACTTCAAATAATCTGCAAATTGTCCCATGATGCTTGCTAAAAATCAATAATATTCTTCATAATTTTACATTATTAACTTTGTTACATACTCGAAATCACACATGGTCATAAAAAGAATACTTTAATACGATAACTTTTGAGTTTGTTGTAGACAATTTCAACAATGATGCATTTCAAAACAAAAAAATATACTAATCTACATAGTGGCTAGAATGCTAGAAACTATGACGCAACGAGGTAATAGCAACGGTTAGTGTAGAAGTTTGGAGACAGCTTGTTATTTACTGGATTACTGAAACACTGTATACCAGGGTGTCTACTGGAATACCAGAAAGTAAATTCATGACTTTTTCATGACTTTTCATGACCTTTTTGTTCAAATTTTCATGACCATGGCGATAAAAATTTACCATTAGTAATAATTAACTCCTACCATCAGTGGTGCATCGGAACTGCGGGTTGCTAGTCTTAAATATCACTTATTGTGAATCTTAAAGAAAGAATCTAAAATTCTGCCGCCTTGTGCTCGAGCACAGAATAGCACTTACCTAAATACGGGCCTGCTCTTACCAGTGAATCACTCTATACTGTATTTGAAGTTTTAATTCTGAGTATAATTATCCATCTAGCAGAAATTTGTCTGAAATTAAGCACTCAGAGAACTGCCCAAAGACAAAACAAATTAAAAAAGAAATTCGTTTTAAAAAAATAGATCATCAAATTTAAAATCTGCAAACTCAAATGAATAATATTATTTGCATAAGTCTAAAGGCCCAAAAATACACAATTTACATTTCTTAGAAGTAAAGAAATAGCAGATCAGAAAGTTGGACAGTAAAAAGTTGTTACTATATTACAGAGACTAGAAGATGAAATGGGGAGCAGCTAGGAAGACAGTAAAGTACCAGTTAGCCAGCACTAACTGGTGGGGGAAATTCTCACAATTACTGACCTGATACAACTGTTTCAGTATATGCAGTATGAGGTACAAAAGTATGAAGTATAAAAATATACTCTGAGATTTCAGATTTTCATGACCAGTTGGGTAAATAAAGGACTTTTTCATGGCTTTCATGACCACTAAGCAAAATATATGACTTTTTCATGACTTTCATGACCAGTAGACACCCTGGTATACACTTCTTCTATGACACTCTGTGAGAAGCACTACGTTGAGTTTAAAGGGGATAAGAACTAGGGAAGATGCTGACTGGAGGTAGCTTACTTATCACGCATCTAAAGTGAGAATTACAGTGATAAACCATATACCGAGGAGTAGTTATATATGACAGTGCCAAGTAGGCCTAACTCATTGGTGAACCCATGTTTCTATAAGCCTGAGGCTGCATTTGAAACAATGGCATACACAAAGTTTTACAGGAACTAGAAAATTAATGAAAATATTTTCCAACCCCTTTTCGGAGATTGTTTGTCAACAGAAAGTCGCCTTGTTTTCAGACGCTGGATTAAGAAGGGGTACCAGGGCTAAACCCTTTGGAAAATTTTGAAATATGGGAAGTATGATTATGAGAAATTTCGAAATTCGTTTCATTTTTAGCAGAGGATAACAACTTCAACGGTTACTGTGAGTCCTCACATATAGAAAAGAATGTTAAGAAACACAGGGAAACCTTTGAGGAAGTGTTGTTAGAATGGTGTAAACGAGTGAAACATGTTCTTCCATTAAATAATACGGCCAGTTCTCTCATTAGTTCAAAAGGTTTCCAGCACATTATTGTTTCTGTTTCTGTTCAGCACCTAGGATATTCGAGACGTGGATCTAAAATTTAATGTGGGACACGAGTCCCTGAGTTCCCATCGGGACTCGAACTCTGAAGGCAAGGGCAAGCAAGCTAATCATATAAATCAGGAGACAACTCTTCCAACCTATTACATTAATTCACCACTCAACGTCCGTTATTTATTTTTTTGGTAAATCTCATTAACCGAGAAGTAACCTGCAATAAATCTTGTCTGCAACAGATTCTCCAAGTAATAAACCATTGTAAACAACCGGAGCAACCATTACACCAGTAAGAAACCACTGAAAATGTACTTCCATAAATATCTTATCACAAAACAAAACAGGTACATCGTGCAAATCTTGTTCAACAATTAACAACATACAATCCAACAATAACCTACATTTCAACAAAACCAAACCTCCTCCAACACCCAACTTGGATAATTCATGGACCCTTTACATATCCAGTAAGTAAAGCCATTCTTTTCGCATGCATAGGTACTCTATACATTACAAACCAATACAACCTATCTGCAAATACGTCAGAATGGGAATTTCGTTTCATGTCGATCTTCACTAAAAAAGTTTGCAATTTGACATGAAATCCAAAGAATCCGAACCGGGAACTAAACCATGATATTCAGTAGCAAAAGTGAGGATCTTAAACATGTAATTAAAGGGAAGCTCAACATCAATTTAGAATATATTTATCAACGTACTAAGGAACTTGAAAATAAGATTATTTATTAGTAAAATGTAACGACCATTTTCTACTGAAACTTCTGAGATATGAAAAAAGGCCTACCATAGGTACTATAGGTTACTGGTTTCCTGATAATATCAGTTGATTATATTTGCTATGATTGGCTTTTTTTTTTTTTTTTTTTTCCACATCTCGAAATTTTCAACACGAAATGATCTGTCGATTTGTAAAGGGTAAACTAGCCTCAACAGCCAACAGCCATGTTATCAATTCACAATGTCACACTTACACACGTTAGGAGATATGCCCGGCTGACTGGATTCAAACCCACGGTCTCCTAATTATGATATAAGAGTATTAAACTAGCATTAGAACTGCTTTACTTTAACAGACTGAAAAATAACTAGTCGAGAAGAATCAGCCATTAGAATACGGGAAAAAGCTTACTGAAATACTAGGGTAAAAATGTCCCGATATCGGTTTGGTCATTATTATATTTCGAACCCCTACTTACCAATTTACAAATAAAAACTAATATCAATTTATCTCAAAAATCATCTTTTACCTGGAAATTACGTTGTTCCTGTGAGAAAGGGGATAAACCATTTTCTTTTTCTTTTAAGTAAAAACCGGATTACCTCAGATTCCGATTTTATGTACTATAATCTATCATGGCCTAAATGGACCTACAGTTCAGTTACACAGCAGAATACTAACCGATAGCTTATTTCTATTTACGCAATGGTAGAATATGTCATGTTAATACAGAAGTTTATCCCCTTTACACGGAAATAAGCAACATTTCGAAGTAAAAATAGTGCCAATTTTAATTTCTTACTGGATAAAGATAATTAATACTTCTATTTTAGAATTCTTACATTAGCGCTATTTCTCATTTTTATGTATAAACAACAGTGTATGCACATAGGTATCTTAACTCCTTCATGTAACAAAAACAAACTTTTCTTATATACACATATCATACTGTTTTAAGTGTTCCAGTGCCTACTAAACAGAAAAACTGAAATGACCGAGTTATATATGGTGCTGAAATGGCAGACCAACAGGCTCGTGTATAGTTCAAAAGTGATCGCATATCAATTTACATTACCACAAAACAATTTATCATGAAATACCATTTAGCAAAAAATCTAAACATATATACCCTTAAGAGCCTGCCTTACTAAAAATATTACAAAATTTGCCATTTTTCTTTTCATTGTTGCTTGTTCATTCATAAGTGAAAGGAGATAATGAAATGCAATGCAACTTACCACAATCATAGATAATGTTATTCTACAACAGAAAATATAAACCTAAAGAATTTTCAGTGTTGCCATCCATAGAAATTACAATTTTGCCAGAATTACAATTCCCCCAGAACAAAAGTTAAGGCAGCAACTAGAGGAACGAACTCAACTGCATTTGATTACGTATTATGCTGTTTTGGTACCCTGTGAACTACTTTTTAAATAACATTATTATTTAATTTTATTAACTGTATGTTAAAACTATTTTATTACAAACTAAATACAACAATTATTTAAAAAAAAAAGTACTTCACAGGATTTCAAGGCAACACGATACCTAATCAAATGCAGTTAAGTTCGTTCCTCTAGTCGCTGCCTTTACTTAGGTTTTGGGGAATTGTTATTCTGGCAACACTGTAATTTCTATGGATGGCAACACTGAAAATTCTTCAGGTTCATATTTTTTGTTGTAGAATAACATTATCTATGATAGTGGTAAGTTACATTTCATTATTGCCTTTCACTTATGAATAAATAAGAAAAAGAAGAATGGTAAATTTTGTTTATATTTAGTAAGGCAGGCTCTCAAGGGCTTGACATTCGATATCTACAGACATCACACAAATAACCTACAAAAACAACTAAAACATCTACTTTGGTTTCTTTCTTTGTGACAATTCTATTAACATTTCTTTTTAAACAATTAAAAGAATGCATCAGAAACAAAAATTAGCTTTTTTAATTTTTTTTTTAACTAAACGGAGTACTACCCTTGCGTAAAAATTTAGTAATGAATATTAATAATACTGGACATAATTAGTAAAATATATTGTTAGTTTTACAAAAATTAGTTTACAAAACATAAAAGAAAACTTTTTTTAAAAGAGTAATCACAATACTGCACGTAGATATATATATATTATACAGACATATACAAAGATTTTTTTTACGACGGGAAGTCAAAGTGTACAGGGATTTCTGCAATTTCTCGCACTAGGGTTTGGTAACACTGCTAGTATCCAGCACTTAAGTAGTGTTGTTTGCAGCACTCCTATGTAACGTGTCACTTTTATTCCCGCGTTATTCGTTGGAGTGTAGCAGAGTGTTAAACATGGCAGCTCCATTGTCGATCTGCTCCAAAAGAAGAAATGAAGGCAGTGATTTGCTTTTTGTTTGTGGAAGATGTTACAGCTGCGGAAATTATTCGTCGAATACAAGCGCAGTGCGGTGAGAGGTTTATTGCGAAGCAAGATTTACGAAGCGCGCAGGGGAAGAAGATTTGCAACCGAAGTAAAAGCCATTGATGCGGTGCAAAATTGGTTACAGGTGCAACCGATTTTTTTTTTTTACAACGAAATAAAAAAAAAACATGAAACGTTGGGGAAAGTGCGTTGAAATACAAGGAGATTATATAAAAAAAATAAGGTATGTTTCAGTTTTCTATCATTAAAATAAATGTACCTTTTCTCAGAAGTCCCTTTACTTTCTGACTTCCCCTATGCAATGTCGGATCAATTTTTGTTACTAGCTGTCTGATATTAACACCAACATATATAAATATTTTAACCAGAATCAAATCGATGTTTGGTGAAAAAGATAAAATAATTCAAGTTCAAAAAAGTGCAAAATTCATTCATGAAGTTTGCACTGTTCCACGTTCCAGTATATTAAGTGCTAGACTTGTCTTTCAATTTGGTGAGTCTAAAATGGACGTTTTCTGCACTTTGAAGATGTTACAACTTCAGTAAAAATTGACGGGGAAACATACTAATTGTTTCATCAATTTTAATTGTTTTCATTGAAAGTGGGTATCAAAACATATTCTCTACCAGTGCTATGTCGTGGGGGGGAAGACGGCGGCCCCAGGCGCCGAAGTAAGGGGCGCAAAATAAGGGAGAAAATAAGAAAAGAATGGGAAAAAAGAGGAAAAATGTTACTCATGTTAGGGAAATGCATGTGCACGTATATAAAATGGAAGGAAAAACGCAATAAAAAGCGCCCAAAATCAAGAAAAAGCAGGGTTTATTTTTGAAGATTTTCTTACGCTTCGCGCCAAACATGGTGGCGCTTCGCGGCTGGTCTGTAGACCTCACTCATACGTACGGGGGCGCCGTTGTATACTCTCCCCCGGGGCGCTGATTTTAAAGGCATCGCACTGTTATCTACAATGTTTTACAACAGCATAATAACTCGTTAAGCATTCCTATCTGTCAAAACAAATTCTTAAATAATGACTATTAAAATTAGTATTAAGCCAGAGACCATCATTATATACGGGGATTAGGATACCTCACATATATTCACACGCTCATACATTTCCACCCTCTCTGACATTCTAATTAATCCATAATCATTCATTTTCCCATTCTGTCATCATTCTACACACTAGCTTTTACTTGTCTTGTCACACTTTTATCTTATATATGCAAAAAATTAACATTTGGGATTTACATTCTTAAGCTATATTCGACAATTGTGCACACCAATTTTGCTATTCGTACACCCAATATGCGAAATTTGTGAAAGTATCAAGTTTTGCTGCTATGTACAGTTAAGAAAAAAATTAAAAAAGACAATGCAACTTTTACACAAATAAAGCAACCTTATAGTTAAAGAGACGTAATTTATGAGTTTATGACAAACCTTTCCAACACGATGTAACCAAGCTGAATTTTGTAATATGCCATAACAATATGCATACAAGAAAGTTAAGAACTGCAAAATTTTTGAACGTAATTGAACAAAATGTGAAGTGAACAGTCCTCTCAAACAGATAACAAATAACCGTTAAATGAAAAGTTAAATGATACCTTAAACTCTTTATATATAATACAAACTGTAAAATGAAATTTCAAAACTTATCTTCATAGACTGTTTCCGAGATCCTACTTAAAGAACACTTACCTACACTTCTTTTCATAATAGTGTTATCTCACTTGGTTTTGTCTGTACAAAACGAAATTAACCAGGAATTTAATCATTTACTTTTTGTATTGTCAAAAGTGAGAGAATCACCTCTTTAAAAATAATATTAAGCAGTTTACAGGGTAATTATTTGTAAATAACTTAGGACATAAAGCTTAAGTCTGAAAAGTTAAAACTTTTTACTACTCCTCACTATTTAATTTCCTAAACTAATTAATTAACTTGTTCTGTGATTTAAAACATGATTTTAAATAATTTTAATCTTCAATTAAGGAAAACTGAGTTACTGACAAAATTAAGAAACTTTTCTTTTTATGTTGACATTACGTAACTAGGGTAAACATGTAGCTTAAATACAATCAGTGACTCCCGGCAATATACTTCATCACCCACGCTGGTTACTTTCATTATATATCTTCAGTCTTATTATGCTAGCTGTATTCAAGAAAATAATAAAAACAAAATACAATAAAACAACCTATCCACCTACTACAGTTGAATTATGATATTTTTCGGAACAAACAGAAAAAACAATACACATCTCTTTGAAAATTTAAATGTTTTGGAAACTAATACCTGTTTCTTGTCTGTACGGAAACATTCCACTCTACTTCAAATCATTTCGAACAAAAGATGTAACAATCAATACACTGCCAAATTTTTTACAACATATTTGCATTTTAAAAATTTTATTTTTTTGAATTTATTTATTTATATATTTATTTTTACATTACAGGTAGCTCCAAAGGAAACAGTGCAAAATAACAGCATAAACGTCCAAAATGGCAGATCTTTTCTATATACAAAACTAGTATATATGCAAGAATACATATTGTAAGGTAACATGCGGATGGCACTAATACAAAAATATATATTTATTTACACAACGTACACACGAACACATATGAACTACATAATTTATAAAAGATCAATCTTGTTTATAATAGTACTGTATATAATATACAAATATATATATTTATGTGCACGAGGACTAGAAGTCTGTAAAACTAATAAACTTAGCTATAATCAAACTAAGAGGCTATTTTTGGTTTATGTAACTGAACAAATAATAAAAAAGTTACGACAAAAAAGTACACTATATGCACACTATTGTATTGAAAATCAAGTAGCAACATCGTTGTTAGCTAAAAAATAAACATTTCGCTATTTATATCTTCCTTTGGTACTTAATATTTTGCTAGCAAGTTGATAGAAACAACTACATGAATCCTACCATTAACTACATACTTTCAAAAACCCGCTTTAAGAACATTTCCAGTAGTATCTAGCAATAAGCTAGTTCGCGTTTACTATTCAGTTCAAGCCGCGGCTTGATATGGAACACAACCTAACCCAGTATCTGACTCCTAAGAAACTTCGGAACACAACTGAAGCAGTATAACAGGAGAGAAACTTCTCTCATATGGACAGCTCTGTGACGTAAGTTCGTCTCTACAGCAAGAACATGTACCGTCCAGTTAAAAAAAAAAAAACATAGGTACTATGATACTGTGATGCAACTGAGCCGAGATATTTTCAACATGGATACAGCTAGGATTTCTAAATCATGCTGACCTATTCTATTCATTTCACAATATACAGGGTGACCATGAATATGCCACCTTCGATCACTCCGTAGCTTTCGTATTAAGTTTGCAATTTGCTTTCTTTTTTGTTTTTCGTTACAGGCATGCCAAATTTAACCAACACCGCTGCGGAAAAATGAAATAATTCACTTGAATTCCCACTATTATGCCATTTAGGATAAGGGAGACGATTAAAGCAAGTGCATGATGATGAATCTGGCGGAATGAAAAGTGGGAGGAAACTGGAGTACCCCGAAAAAACAGACGGACACGATGTTGTCCACCACAAACTTACTCTAAGCACCAGAACCAGGGACTCTAAGCACCAGAAGTAAGTGCTCTACTACATCGCTGGGGAAGAGAATTACATTCAGAATGTCACTAAATTGCCTAAGTGATGAGTAGCTTCTCTATTACTAATAATGTGACAAATACATATACGGATGGTTAAAGGAATATAGACACCTCAAACACCAAAATATGATACTATCGCAAAATCAACACGTTATTTGATACAACTGGTAGTGTTTTAGACTTAAAACATCAAGCAGGCCACGAATGATAAGGACGAAAGCCAATAAAGACCATCTAAGGGAAGAGTTGGCAAATTTTCCCCAAAAATTCAAAGGCCTGGCGCCGATTGTCCAAAAAAAAAACATCATTAAACGTTCAAATTCTATACAAGTTACTACAAGATCTTGATTTTTCCACCCACACCGTCTATAAGTAATAAAACAAACAAAATCAAACCACTTGCCATAACAGCCCATTTAGAGGCCCTGAGCCGCTCCAACGCCATCTGTCAGCGACTGGCTGAACTACGTCGCCGTGTCACTAACCGGCGTATCGGAAGCTTCCTAGACTTAGTAGCCGTTACGTTTTTCATTCACCTGACTCCTCAATTTGCATCACGACGCTGGGTGAATGCCGAAAATTGGAAAGTGCGGCCGGGAACCGAACCCGAGACCACGCGGACATGAATCCAACGCTGTAACCACTAGACTACGCTGTCCCCTGTCTACGAGTAATCCATCCTCTAAATATGGATGAGTCTGATCGAAGGATGAAGTTTGCAGAAAAATGGACTAAAAAATTTAACAAAAACCACGATTTATCTTCTCCAGACTTCTTGTTTTGAGAATATTGTGGTCTACTGCTACGGAATTCAAAATGCGGAACATCTTCGAGCCGTTTTTTTTTTTTAGAAATTCAAATCAGCTGCTAAACAAATGTGAAAATATTCAGCATATGAAAATATTCGAGCTTGCTTTGGTTTAAAAGTCCAAATTGATTATGTGGAAAACAGATAAAATTTCCACTGCGATTCTAAGTTATTATCTCCAGATAATATAATATATGCCTCGTTGTTAAATGTAATCCATAATCAAGAGGTGCCCCCTTAACTTGTGACTATCTTGTACAGAAGGCAGCACAGCAGGCAAATCTAAACTACAATTAAGAAAGTTTTTTTGAAGACAAGAACATAAAGACCAGGCCAGAGCATCTCTGCATTGTTCATGATAGGAGAGATGTCAATAGCAAAAGTAATTTTCTCTCGCAGTTTAGAAACGAAATTTCGGTAATTTTCTCTTAACACAACACACACACGTACGCAGTTCGTCAAAAGTTGATAAAGAACTATCTTCAGATCCAAAAAAACGTGTACTTGAAAACAATTCTTAGAAAATATTTTTTAGATGTCGTAAATCTACAACAAAACTGTATTCTTCAAAGCAAAAGTGATCCCAGAATATCCATCACACATGTTTAATGGTATGCTCCCATCAAAACTCAAGACTTCTAAGAAACCATGTGAAGTACAGAAAAATAAAATTTCTATATTATTTTAAAAGCTCTATATTATTTTAATTTCTACGAGGGACAGTCAGAAAAGTTCCCGGGAATTTCGTTGTAGCTCTTTATTACCACAATGTAAGTACACATTTACTTAATCGCTTTCAAAGCAGGTACACTCATGTCCAAAATTATTGTCGCATGTTTATCAATATGTTGTTGTAGGAATATAATTTGATAATGAATTCACCCAGTATTTCTTATAATGTTAGTATGTGTATAATTGGCAGAGACATGTATGTGGCAAATTTCATGTCGAAAGAACAGTAAATAAGAACAATAAAACGAAAACAAAATTTTCTTGTCCATTTAGCAATGTTTTGTTTTACTCATTCTAATTTTCGTATTTACAATTCTTTTCCTATGAAATTTATCTACAAATATACATTTCCCGATTATACACATAGTATCAGTATTAAAAGTAAACTGTAAAACCATTATCAAATTATATTCTTACAAGAAGATAATTATAGATATGCGACAATCATTTTGGACATGAGTGTACCTTCCGACACACACACACCTTTGCTCCACCGCTCCTGCCATTGCTGGAAAACACCGACGAACAGTCCTCTTTTAGTATGTACTGAAGTTTAACCGTCGCGTTACTTTTGATCTCTTCTACGGTGGCGAAACGAGTACCTTCGAGGCTCATTCTAAGCTTTGGGAAGAGTCAAAGATCCGATGGTGCTAAACTGCTTTTAAGAGTCTTCATCCCGGCGAAATTAAAATACCGCTAATTTTACAGTAATTATGTGATATCTTCAAATAGATAAAAGATAATCGAAATGTGGAACAAGAGCGTCCTAGACAATATTATTTTACATGAGAAACCGTCATCACGACTCACTTATCTGCTTTCGATTTCGAGCCATTTTGAAAATCGGCATTTATTTTCGCGTTTCTAAACAGCTGAAAACGGAAAGCCGCTAGGTGACTTGTGATAACGGTACTTCACGCAAAATAATATTGTCTAGGGCGCTCTTGTTCCATATTTCAATTATCTTTTATCTATTTGAAGATATCACATAATTACTGTAAAATTAGCGGTATTTTAATTTCGCCGGGATGAAGACTCTTAAGGCTATCAAAGTCTGTGAAGCAACCACATGAACTTGGATGTTTGCGCGTTGCTCGATCTATGAAACTGCGCTAACTTATCACTACTCTCTCCTCAGCTCAGCTACACTACTCGTGTACTGCCTGCTTTGACCTTTTCATTCTTGTGAAATTCTTAACTAGGCAACCTAAGGACTGTACTGCACTGAAATTGACTGTGACTGTATCACAAGTGCCAAAACAACAACAACAACATTCCGGGAAATTTTTGACTGCCCTTCGTATATATTATACAATCATAACTTCACAGAACACTAACATGTAATACTATCCAAACTGTAAGTACCGTTAATCAGACGTCAACCTTACGACTTACATTGTTTTCTTTGATTATTACACCAGAGCTTTATCGGAAAGCAGTTATCTGTAATTAATTAAATTTGCTGAGAGAACAACTTGAAGCAAATCGTTGTCGAACAAGTATATACAGAAATTTCTCTTATTTGGTAAAGCAATTACTTACAATTATTTAAAGATGTTAATAGGATGCATATTAATAATTAAAAACTGAAATCATACTAACTCAAGCACTCAAATGGTGACAGCAAATTGATACTACTTTTTAATGATCTCTTGTCACTTCGACGCGTGTATTAAAAAAAATAAAATAAATAAATAATATCTTACGACATTCCATTATAGGCACAATTTAGAAGTTACTTCAATCACTGCTATATGAAGTACTTATCGAAAACCACTCTCTTTCAACGTTTTTCAAAAACATGTTAACAACCTATCATAGTGTTAATAAATATTGGTGTTGCTTTTCCCCAATATTTTTTAAACTGTTGGTTTAACCAATAACTTAATGAATCATGAATTCTTATAACTTAAAAGTGTATTGGTTCCGATTATTGGGCCTCGGCCTCGGATGAGTGTGGTATCGTTATCTTTCCTCAGAGGGAGCCTGAGAAACGGCTACCACATCCAAGGAAGGCAGCAGGCGCGCTAATTACAACTCCCGACACGGAGAGGTAATGACGAAAAATAACGATACGGGACTCATCCGAGGCCCAGCAATCGAAATGAATATACTTTAAATCCTTTAATGAGAAACATACAACTTAGTTTGAAGATTCACTTGTAATTTCAAGTTTATTTTACGGGCACTATTTTCTTTTTAGAAGTGAACAGAGACCCGATTAACATTCTTAAACTACGTTGTAAGGATTCATGATTTGCTGATTTGCTTAAACCAATACAATTACTGATACACAGTAATATTAATTATCTACTAATCCGAATAACAATCCTTCCTATATTTCGAACGCACTCTTTGGGCATTCTTTCTCAAGGTCATAAAGCCAAGTCTTTATTTTTGTAGGGTTTTCACATCGTTCTCATATTTCAACACACAGTATATTTACCTATACTTGTGGTTTGTCTACTTGTCCCAATAAGTATGTTAACTTGAACACGTAACATTTATATTTGTTTTAAAACTGTGCATTAGCTATTACTATAACCGGCGTTTTTATTTTAGAAATTAACATACTATTGGGACAGTTAAACGAACATTGTCACAATATTTTGGGAATACATTTTTTAGACCAAAATAAGAAGAAAAAGTTCATATGGACCTATGCTCAGAAGTCTATGGGTTTCGTAGTTATAAGGTACCGAAAACGTGAAAAAATGAACTGTAAAGGTCCATAAAGGACCCAGAATATCCATTTCTCACAACCTCCGGTATTCGTACAATCGTTTTTAGAGAGGCTGCTTGGGAGTATTTGATCACTCTGCATCTACCTCTCTAAAAATTGGTGTGCAAGTACTGGAGCATTCTTAAACATGGATATTTGGATAGTTCACTTACCAGTTCCTCAGTGTTCTTGATCCGACTACGATGGCGCCCATAGTAGTGGAGCTATTAAATGTTAAAAGTACACTTATTTCACGTTTTCGACACCCTAACACCCTATAACTCCGAAACTATCCAGTTTTGAGCACAGCTCCATATGAACTTTTCTTCTTATTAATGTGAGGAAACTGTTCCCAAAACATTGATACAATTGTGAACACCATATATATATATATCAGACATAAAATGCCACTGCTGAAACGAATTAAAAATGTGACGCCACTAAAAAACAGATAACGACTTAAGCCTTGTAGCCTTGAGAAAAAATGCCCGAACAGAGCATTCGAAATATCGAGGAAAAACCAACACTTGGAAAGAACATTATTCAGGTTCATACATACTGGAGAAAAGTAACACCAATATTTATTAGCACAATGATGGATTATTCACGTGTGATTGAAAAATGTCAGAAAAGGAAAAAAGTTATTTTCGACAAAGAATGCAGTGCAGGAAACTGACCTGAACGTGTAGTTCTACGTTTTTTTATTTTTTTAACATCACATAAAGATGGTAAGAGGACACTGAAACATAGCGTCAATATGCTGTTACCATTTGTGTGTTTCAGTTAGTATACTTTTAATTTTCAGTTATATATAACTTTAAATGGCGTCAATTTACCCAAACCCAAGAAGTACATATATCTGGTTTATATACGTTTACCAATTGAGTGTTTAATATACCTAGTTGTAGCTTTATTTTCATTTTTAATAATTTTCTGAACGTCTTATATTCACTTCTAGCTTTTTCCAGAATTTTTAATTAAGCTATTTAGTTTGATCTTTTGGATTCACATCCACAGAGGAAATTTTAGTAATACAATACGTACTTTTAGTACGTCCCCTACATTTACGGTTGAATATACTAAATAATCAATGCTTAATTTACTCTCAGATTTGTTATACAAACACACTAACGAGTGAAAAAGAAAAATAATCTAATGCACAGAAAAATGACATACATTCTTTCACATGGATTTTATTATATTCTAATCAAGTAAGTTTTAAAAAAATTAGATAAGCAATTGATTCAAGTATCTCACTCAAAAGAGTATATAGTTTGTATATGCTACTCGATTATCAATTTATTTCAGAAAGCGGGTATCTGATGCCATTTTTTTTTTGAAACAGATGTTTGCACATCTTTTTAATTTCTATTTACTGATATTACTACAATCTTATTTTACATTATTTTTAGATGAGAATTCATTTTATACATTCTTACTGTTAAATAGTCTGTCTGCTCTAACTTTTGTTAATTTAATTTACCTAAAATAAAGCAAAATAGAGTGGTTGGTTGATTACCGTAACATCCCTTCTGTAGTCTATATGAGACATGGAATGCTGCTTAATGTGGGATCAGAATCACATATGCTCATACCGAGAATCAAATACAAGTCTCCCGCGTCGAATGCGTGTATGCTAACCACGTAGCCATTAACGAGCTCTAATGCAAAACAGGAGTTACAAGATACAAAAACATTCCGTGTTCATTGAAACATTAAGATTTTTAAGTCTTGTATATTTTAGTATCACATGACGGTCGTTTCACTCACTTCCCCATCTTCTTTGTCAGAAATGTGTATTTATCTATTGATATACTGTTAAAAAATGCATGACTGGGTCGAGAATCGAACACAGATCTCTGGCTTACCGTACCACTTTTAATCCTAAGACGGGAACATATTTTCTCAGAAAAAAAAAAAAAAAAAGCCTATGGACTATCATGAAACTTATCTTTGGATATATAAATCTTATCCACCCGTTTCTGCTTTATTGGTATTCTATTGAATCCTGTTACTTTTAGTTAGTAGGGATCACGCAACACCGTTATCTCCGACCTACCAAACACAAATCCGTACCTGTTAAGAGCGTATTATAATGTAAAATATAGCATAAACCCCACCGACACTTCAATAAACTCATCATAGAAAAGAAAAAAATAAGGAATTGTACTCGTATTCTGTTAGTGCTCCCACTGTGAAAAAAATGGAATAAAAATTGATTTTAAAAAATGTAAATACTTATCATCGTGTCTCCAGAGTTTTGGAAAATTGCATTTTTGCCTTAATATTCAGTTTATTTTACACAGCGGCATACTGGGTTAACTCCTCCATTTGTCATATGTAATATATATCTAGGTAATTTAACGGTCAGAGACGTTCAGTATAGTAGACACTTGACTGTCCAACAGGAGTTGTAGTACAGTCTATCTGTAGTCTTGAGTGGTCGAACCGACTTCAACAATCATAGAATGTATAGTTGCACACGGAGTGGACTGGGTAGAGGATGGTTAATGCATGGTACGGTAAGTCGGAGACCCGGGTTCGATTTCCGATCTACTCATACAATTTTTCCTCCTGGTATATCAATAGGTTAGTTCATACAGCGGTGTCCATCCTTTTCCTCCAATATTTAGAGCTCTCTCCTGGCTATACTCGGTTAGTGTACATGACTTCGGCGGGAAAAACCGAATTCAATTCCCAACAGATCTTCATGTGGTTTGGGTCTCTCGTTAAGCTCTTAAGTCCACGTCTCATAAGTCACAAAGCTGAAAGGGACACAAAATTCCACTTCCAACTACCCTTCGAATTTCCCACTCGTTCCCTCCCCCCAAATACGCAATAGAGGAGACTGCATTTAGTTGTAACAAAACGAAGATAACTTGTGTTGTAGGCTAAATTTTATTCAATTTAACTTGTTAAAAGCATCATTAGAGTAAAGTTTAACTGTGCTATTTTCAATGAAAAATTGCACCCCACCCCCCCAAAGAAAAAAACTACCCTAAAACCCGCTTGTGGACACCCTGGGCATACATCTCTGACGAAGCTGACGGGAAGCAGGAAAACTATCGTTGGGGAGTAAAATACACACGATGTAAAGAAAAGTAGAATGTCTTTACTTTAATGGGTATCCGTAGTCCAAACTTACGTATGTGCTCCTCCGCAACACCAATCCAACAAAATGCTGGTATATCACTTTGTCGTCTTGATTAAAAATATTGAAAAAAAAAAATATATATATATTTGTAAGAGAAAAAAATGCCAGTATATATAACTAAGCAGTACTTTCTTTCTTTCTTCGAAAGAGTGATTATGATCTACTTAACAGTACAGATGTATAAAATGTAATACGCTAATTACTTAATTTTCCTTCGTTCTTTTGCGTGAAGTTACAGAAACATGGCGTTTCAAGTCTGCGCTTTCACTATTTATTTGCTACGTCTAGAACTTGGCCACCTCTTAATTCGGCCATTATCATTAAAACCACATGGATAATTTTCAGTTGGTATGGAGACAAACTGAGAAATATTTCCAACAATATTACTTATTTTAATTCCCAATTTGTGAACAATGCTTGCATTTCATCACGAAGAATAAAAAATATCAGTAAAACATCTACAGTTTAAAAAGGAACTGGCTCATCGCTTCCGCACTGCTCTTTCCTTTTTATTATCCTACAAGTTTTTACTTCTATTTTTGTTCTGCGTGATTAAGACTGCTCGGGGAAACCGAATGCAGTAAATGCAGACATTATTCAGGGACTGAAATTTGAGATCATATTGATATAGCTATGTACTACTATTGCTTCGTAAACTGGTTACTTGTGTAAGTTAGACGTTTTATTTCCTTTCTTGTGAAAACAAAGGTGGCCAAATTCGACTTACAAAGATTTTACTGTATTCCATAGTTATGTAAGTTCTAAGAAAACTTTTGTTACTTAATTCGAAACGAATATAATGTTTTGAGAATATCATATAAAAAGGAATGTGAAATTTAAAAGTTTAGAAGGTTTAGCTAAATATGTAGTTTACGTACACAATTACATTTAATTACTTAATAACTATAAAAAGATAAGACTCTTTTTAACTTCTGAAACTTACTGCTACTATTGTTGCTGTTGTTGATGGAAAGCTTGGTTGAAACGAGGCAGGGGAGTGGAACTGGATGGCGTTGTCCCTTCCAGCTCTCCAGGTACAAGAAGTGAAGGGATAGTTGTAGTCGACGTGTGACTGGAAGTTTCTGGTACGGACAACGAAGATACGGACGAACTTACAGAAGAGGTTCCTGAAACTAGCGTCGACGGCGCTGTTTGCATAAGATGAAGCAGCTGGCTTTCGAGGGCTGATTGGGTAAGGGCAGCAGCTTCAGCACGAGAAATACCTAATTCTTCAATTGATTCCAAATCTAACTGTGGAGGTTCACGTAGAACGGAAATCCCTGAGCCACCATCCTGAGATGTTATCACATCACTTTCCATTGGTTCTACAGTGTCTCCTGATGTGTTCCCTGAAGGTATTAAGTTCATTAATTGGCTAATATCCACATTTCCTGAAGTTAGATGCTCAGTCTCTGCTGCCAAATCCCTCTCTATTTTGATGTCTTCATACAACTTGATATCCATGATATCCGATGGATAGGGCGGCGGTGGTGGCTGTTCTGTCTGAGGTGAGGGGTAAAAGATGGAAGGAAGCACTGGAACCTGGGTTTGAACCACGGACTCCTGATGGTGCCCAGCTTTCGACATAGTTCTTCTTAGTGTCTTCTTTTGAAATGAAGGGGTCGCTGTAACCAGTGCACTACTTTCACGAGAAGAACTAACCGAGGGTCCGGCTAAAAGAATATCGACGCCACTTGATTCTACAGATACCTCTCTTTTTAATGGATAAGATTGCAGAACGGGACTTTGTTGTATTGGATCGTCTTCCAAAAATAACTGAGATTCCAGAATCGACGCGCTTGTAGAAGTCGACGGAGTTGGTTCGTCCTTGATAATCTCTCTCTTCGATCTTGCTCTGGCATGACTCTTCTTGATATGTCTTACAAGATGGTCCTTGCGGCCAAATCTTTGTGGACAAAACTGGCACAAAAAATCCCGCCTCCCAGTATGTACCACAAGATGTCTTTTTACATCCTTTCGCGTGAAAAATTTTCGTTCACAATAATCGCACTTGAACTTCTTTTCACTTGGATTTTTCACGGTCCTAGAACCCGCGTGCACTTTTAAATGATACAAAATGTCATCCTTCGTTTCGAAAACTTTGTTACAAATTTTACACTGTAGATTTCCTTCTTCTGCCGCGTGCACTGCTATGTGCTTACGAAAACTTAAATACGAGTTATATTCCTTTCGACAACTTTCTTTCTCGCATTGGTACACTTTCTTATTTGGATTATGCACTTTCATGTGGTTCTTCAAATGGTCTTTTCGGTGAAAACATCTCTCACAAAATAAGCACTTATGTTTTCGCTCATTGGAGTGAATCAGTACGTGGCGCATCAATTTGAATTTTGACGAGAAGCCCTTAGTGCACTCGTCGCATCGGAACGGTCTCTCGCCAGTATGGGAGTACATGTGCTGACTCAGTTTTCCCGGGCTACTAAACTCCTTTTCACAAACACTACACTTGTGCTTGCTTCCTTTGGTCAATCGTAGATTAGTACCACTACTACTACTTGGACTAACAAGCATTGGCTGCAACGATTCTCCCTCATAACGCTGCAAGTTCTCTTCGTTCTTTTGATCTTTTTTGCTCTTCTTAAGTAACCTTTGGCTTAGAACTTCTGGTAACTGCTCGCTGCCCAGCGTGTGGATCGGCACCACCCCTCCTTTGGAAAATTTCCTTAAAACCATGATCTTTGAGTGTTGCTCCTTCGGGGTGATGCTTCCTTCTAACTTCTTTATTAATGGCTTTTTCACAGGCATTTGGCTCACTGTAGCTTCCGGGCTTCCCTCGATGGCTGGCAAACTTGAAGTAAAAACTGACTTTTTCTCTCTTGACCGAAGTTTTCGACTTAATTTCACATCAGCCTGGCATGGACCTACAATAAAACACAAATTATTAATAATTATATTTCTTGTGATTGAAAAAGCAAATCATAAAACCTGGAATTAAAAATCTTTTAAATTAAGCACACAACAAAAACACTGTTTTTTAATTTATATTGTTCACTTTCTTTAGATATATAAGCTAGTGCTTGAAGCTTGCAGCTAATAAAACAAAAGTGTGAGTAGCCGACTGACATGGTCCAGCGGGCTTAGGCAGGTTTCTCAACCTGTGGTACGCGAGCTACTGTTGGGTGGTACCAAGCCCGTATTTAGGTTAGTGCTATTCTGTGCTCGAGCAGAGAGGGCGGCAGAATTTAGGGATCGGAAAAATTTTAGATTTTTTAAGATTTACAATAAAGTAATATTTTAAACTAGCAATCCGCAAAGTACAGTGCAAACGCGAGAAAATAAGTTAATGTGTTTAATTCGCTCTAATTACAGTAGTTGCTAATTAGCTAGCTTGTCTGGTTATTTTTTAGTCATCCTCTCCTACCCCCATCCCAAAGGGTGAGGATGAAATTGAACATTATGAAAACTGTTACCGTTACTCAGCGACCTCGAAAACTATTAATTCAACACTAATATCTGTCGGTTTCGATTACTTTTAAAATCTCGCCCCGTCCCTGGGGAGTGGAGTGTGACCCTGAAGTCGAGTTGGATTAAAATTGTCACTATTCATCTCGCGACCACAAAATCTAAGATTTCATCTCTAATATTGGTCGTTATTTTTAAAATGCCCCCATGTTATTCTTATGGGGACTTTGCACCCGTATATCTCAGCTCAGGTGTGACCTAGAAACCTGGAACAGGTCATTTGGATCACTTCTCTGAGAGCTTTAGAACATATTAAAATTTCACGTTTTTATTTATTATAGTTCTCGAGTTGAAAAGACCTACAGACAGACAACTTATTGTATTATTAATATGAAGCTATTAAACCATTACTGACGGTGAATAATGTAAACAATCAGTTATTATTAATAATTATTGGTGTCTCACCATGACGTCTACCAATGAATGTCAGCCAATCCCAGCTTCAAAATCACGCCCCATTATATCTTTAGTAGGCTACTCTCTCTCTCTGTGTGTGTGTGTGTGGAAGGAGGGGGACTCGGGTGTCACTACGCTCCCCTTCCACTTCCCGTGGGTCAGTATCAGTGACAACAATCCCTCTCCACTCATGTAAATTCATTATGTAAACATATTTTTTTTTTTTTTACATACAAAGTTTTATAAAATGCTTCTTACTAAACTCACTATAATCTTTACTTATGTGATAAGTCCAAAATGAACAACGTCAAATACATTGCCTAGTTTTTTTGTTTTTTTTTAATTTCATTTTTTATTATTACAGTGATAAGAATAAATATTTAAGAAATTCAACCATAATTTAAGTGAAATTATAAATATAAAAATGACATAACGGTTGATTAAGAATTAACAGAATGCATTTTCTCTGGAAATAAATTAAAACCTACATGAATAAATTACAAGCAAGTATTGAGAGAATGTGTCCCCAAGGAATGAGTGGTTAAGATCGTTGCCTTGTAATCAAGGAGTCTCGAGTTCAATTCCCGGTGGGGACACAAGTGATCTGGATCCCAAGTTAAGGTGTCCCAGCAGAAAAAAACACGTACCGTACATGCGCATGTACAACATGCGCCTGGAAAACCATTGAAATTGGAACACTGTTTTACGCCTGATCATGTGCTCATGTTTTTTAAAAACATTGCATGTTCAGTCCCTGGAAACGGAAAAACACACGTAAACAAGGAAGAAGTGAACACCTGGTTTGTACCTGGAAAACACATGTTTTGTACCTATAACCGAACGGAACATCTGTGGACTGCATGTTTTGCAACTGATCTTAACGTGTTTTTTCTTCAACAGCAGCTGATCATCCGCTGAACATTGCATGTAAACGGAAGAAGACCAGTGCTATTCTAGTATTGTTCGAGAGCACTGAACATGCAATGTATAGGGATCGCAAACATGCAGTGAAAGGGGAACTGGAAATAGGCAGTTCAGACGATACGAACACTACATTTTTCGATTAGTTAATAATGAATGCACAGGTCCCAATTTCAAGATGGCAGCCATTATTTCAAACTAGCGGGCATCTACACTATAGGGAATAATTTTCTGTTTTTTAACCTGTCCCTGGTCTTTAGACCTACTAGCTATTTTCCATTTTGTAGTAATTATAAAATGTGTACACTGTTGAATGAAACTTGAGTTCGAAATTTTGCTGAAGAAATAAGAATAAAGACTGAATTTCCAGCAACACAGTGTTTCTAAACATACCAGTATCTGCTGCTGGTCCAGGAAAACAAATTCGCACCTGCAAATTTCTACCCACACAGTGAGCCTTCCAATATTGTCGAGATTAGTCTGTTTTGCTGGAAATTCAAGAATTCATTCAAAAGCAACATGTAGCTGGACACTGCATGTACATGATGTTGATACAAGCAACATACACCTAACAACAAAACAGCTTTTTTAAAATTATTATTATTATGAGAAACCCATCTGAAAAGGCCTTTTCCCGGATTTAAATCTGTCTACCGGGCATGTTTCTTTTATATTTCAGACAGTGTACTGTTTCTCTGTAACCTGCAAATACATGCTGTCACTACATACCATGTACAGTTTATGTTTATACAACCCTTTTCTGCTAAAACAAACCACCTGGAAATCATATTTTCCGTATTAAAAACATACCATGTACCAGACATGTAAACGACAAACTCCTGCTAGATGAACAATTCTCTGGAACCTGCATGAACATTCGGCAATACAGGGAAAAAACAGCTCATGTTCACAGCAGATTTCTTTTGAAATTCAGCATAGCTGAAAATCACGTTAAAAAACGGAACACATTATATGTAATGTGCAGAAAATTTTCGTTCAGCATTTAAAATACCGGCCGGCCTGGAACGCAAATGTACATGTTTACAACATCCGTGGAGTACAGTGTATGTGTTGGTACCATTACATACGCAGACACGTTTTCACTAAATACCACGTGCTACACATGAACTTACATTCGCTGATCTGCACATGTCTGCAGCCCGCAATATTTTCTTCTGAACATTCCATGTACATGCGCGTCGCACAAGTACTGATCAGTCAATGTGCAGTGCACACATGTGATTTCATGTCAGGACAAGAATTATTACATTCAAAAACAGGTGTTATTTCCCGGATAAGTGCCTGTTTCTGTTCCAAACCATTTACTTTACACGTAACACCTGTAGCACATGAGCAAAACATGCGAGAACAAGCACTGTACATTGCCTGTTTTCTCAAAAATTTTCACGAGGGGTAGGTCCCGTCCTTAGTACGTCATTATCATCCGATGGAAGGCAATGGCAAAATACCATGGACTCACCTTGCTCACGGACCTTCGGATCAAACACCTACCTTCGGCAGAACACCACATCATAATCATCATTGAGAGAATTAGGCCATTTGAAATAACGCTGTAACTTTTGTAATGTGTAATACCTAAACTGCTACTCAACATGAGATGGTATGTTTGCAAAATCACGGCTTGTTTCCTTCTTCGAGACATAAGTGTGTGTGAGGGGTAAATTATTTAGAGACAGGGGCGCACAATAGATAAATACGGGCCTGGGTGGCACGTACGACTTATAGTGGTATTACTTGTGATAGTACGCCGATGGAAAACGTTGAGGACCCTGGTGTAAGGGTAGCCAGGTAATTGAGTTTACATTCCTCTCCGGGTATGGGCGTTCATTATCATCACAATTACGGAATCAAACAAACAAAAAATACAAAATTCTTATAAATAATACGAAGATATTACCTCCACAACACAATAAAATGGAAAGAGACAAAAGTATCTAATTACTTTTTCAGAGATATATAATGAAATTAACGATTAACGCTTATACATCATACGCTAAAGGAGACCACTGTTAATTGAAATGAATGATAAGTCCAGAAACTTAAGGATAGTGAAATGAATATGCTGTTGAACACAAAGTTCAAATGGCCTGAGATCAAAGCACAGATTCATCGTGCGTTTCCCTGTAGTCTCGTGGCTAGCGTGCGCACCTTCGGTCCGTGGGCCTCAGATTCGATTCCTAGTGGATGTGCATTAACGTTGGTTCGGATTGTCTCATATAGCTTCGGTGGTGAAACAGGACGTTAACCAACCAATGGACTCATCGTACCAGAGATGAGCGCCCTACTAGTGCATCACTATCCCTCCCTTG
Organism: Thermobia domestica; assembly: GCF_964235325.1. NCBI lineage: Eukaryota > Metazoa > Arthropoda > Insecta > Zygentoma > Lepismatidae > Thermobia > Thermobia domestica. The sequence continues at coordinate 9,185,371 of NC_137455.1, read as the reverse complement.
AGCAACTTATTTGCTTAGCTCGACATCCTGATTTATTCCATCCACAAAGCTAATGGAGACTACGCCTCCGCCTCCGCCTCCGCCGAGAATCGAATCTGGGATCATGTGAAATGAAATCTTTCCGTTCAACGTCCCACGATTATGCCCTTAAGGCTAAGGGAGACGGATTATTAAGGCAAGTGAATGATGGAAGAATTGGTGGAATGAAAAGTGGGAGGAAACGGGAGTATCTCAAGAAAACCCACAGACACAATGTTATTCACCACAAACTTACTTGGTCGGAGATCGAACCAGGATCCCCACGAACCAGAGATAGGCGCTCTACCACTAAGCCATCGTGACGCAACGAAAATTAATTCTAACACTAATGATTCGGGTGGGCGGTATCAACACATTAACACACCAATTCCACATTAAATAAACAACCCTCATATTTACACAACAGCTGCTCTTTTCTTAATATAAAATTTAAAGGAATACTGATTTGAAGTTTAAATACAATGTAGAATGTTTTCCCTTCAAAAGCGGCTGGAAACAACCGTGGATTATTTTTATATTTATGAGCTACCCGAATAAATTATGTGTGTTGCTTATATGATTGAATCTATCTTCCTGTGTCTTTGTTTTTGTTGAAACCAAAGTACTGCTTGATACAAGCAAATATTGCATTTTTGAGTGCGATTAAGCGGCTACCCACCATTCACATTAATCCCAAACTTCACCTCGCTAACTGGTGCACTCGATCCTGAGTAGTGCTAATGATTAACTGTATATGCGTTTGTATGAACTTAATACGTTACAACTAACGGTGTGATTACTTAACAAATACAGGGTGATTATTTTAAAACTCATGGATTTCATTTGGATCTAGAACTTCTATCTGAAGTCCAATTTTCATGCAGTTTGTGGCAAATGATCAAAGAAGGATGGGAGATTTATGGGACTATGTTTACTGGTTTAAATTCATCAGAGGTAATATCGATCACGCCTCAAGAAAAACAGCAAATATTCGCCAGTGTACCTAACAATCGGAATGAGGTTTTGGATTTTTGAAGCGAAATTGCAGAATACACATTAAGTGTTAGTGGTAGCACCCATAAGTCACATGTTGAATAGCTAAAGCCAGTTTCTTGCGACAAACGACGGACATATTTCTTGGGCGACCTAAGGAGTCGACAACTGATATCTTTCACAACTCCCGCTTGCAGGGTCCGATGCTTCCTTATCTCATTGAAAAGCGATCCGATTTCTTTCAACTTATTCACCAGCGACCATATTATGTTCGCGTCTGGGGCGGAACGTGAGGTAAATTAGTTTTTAAATGCCCTTTGCGTATCAATAACAGGTTCAGTTCTCCAAAAACTTTTAACGATAAACTCATGTTTCTCCAAAATAGTACACTATTCTCACTGTGTCCTGATCATACCAGTAGCACAGTACTGTACAGCACAATTCCCAATACAACGGCCCAGTTTCCTGTTTGTTATTGATCTTGGCGAAGTTGCCATCTAACGAAGAAAACTCAAATCTCCACACCGTACCACACCTCATTGAAATTGTAAGGTACACTGGCGAATATTTGCGGTTTTTCTTGAGGTCCGGCCGATATTACCCCGGATGAATTTAAACCAGTGAACATAGTTCCATAAATCTCTCACTCTTCCTTGATCATTTGTCACAAACCGCATGAAAATCGGACTTCAGTTAGAAATTATAGACCCAAATGAATTCCGTGATTTTTTTTTTTAAAAAAATCACCCCGTACCATCTGATGTTGCACTATGAAAAAGGTCACAAAATTCTTTATCGTGTTATAATGCGTTCCTTACATCTGTAAGTAAATGTAAAATAAATCCAAAACAATATTTTTAGCTTAAAACATTTCAAAAATGTTCCCAGTAATAATAATAATAATAATAATAATAATAATAATAATAATAATAATAATAATAATAATAATAATATAAACAGTTCTGCGACCAAAATGATGCCCGGGACATTTTGGTCGTTTCTTATAGATTTTGGGGCGCTGAGTTCGAAAATAGTCAGAATTTGCCCATTACGTCACATTTTCCTTTTAAATATCACCATTATTATTATCCTAGAGACCCCGGATATGCATTTCGAAAGATTAGTAGACTTTTACGTTTGCAGCCCTGGCGATGTCCCCAATTGTCACAGAATGAATAATACCTCGCTGGAAAGATTATGAAACAGATTTTAACGAGGTATCATTCATGCTTCTCCGTCCAACCTTTAGAAGAAGGAGAAGAAGAAGAAATTTTTTTCTTTATTTTCTTTTACTTTTGGGGCTCTGGCAACCCTGATCGTTGGCATAAGCACGCAAAAGAATTTTTACATCAAGACCAGACATTGGGTCCACGCACATAAAAAATGAGGGGCGTAGATCCAATGGCAAGGTAGAAAAAAATTCGGAACTTCGACCTTACTAAGGTCACATTGTATTTCCCCACCACCACCATTTTCCCCCGTTCGGCAGCCCTGGCGACGCCAAATTGTTATAGGGACATGAATGAAACCTCGTTGAAAAGCTTATGGAACACAGATTCCAACGAAGTATCACTCATGCCCCGCCGTCCCATACCCTTAGAAAAAGAAAGAAAAAAAAAAGTAAGTCTTGCCAAAGCTAAAAATCAGTTTTGAGAAAAAAAATCTTGCACTGCCTAAGGATTCTGCTGAGTTATTAGAATCTCGATTGAAATAAATAAATAAATAAATAAATAAATAATAATAAAACCTACTTTTTCTTGGTACCGGTCTCGTGAAAAACTGTTTGTTCCATATTTCGCTGAAGAGCAAAATCTTGTATATTGTAATGATATTTGTGGTTTGTTGGGATAGTACCAAATACAATACGATGCATCTGATTGGAGGTTGTTCTTCGATTCACCTAAAAACAGTCTAAAAGATGTCCTGCATAATGGCAATACATATGCATCTCCTGCAACTGGCCACTCCATTCACGCGAAAAAAAAAAAAAAAAAAAAACGTATGAGAGTCTGAAATTAGTACTGGAGAAAATAAAGTATGAAAAACACAGGTGGTTGGTATGCAGTCACTTTAAAGTACTCTCTTGTTATTGGAACAACAAGCGGGTTATACTAAATATCTATGTTTCCTTTGCTTATAGGACAGTCGTGACAAACATAGTCATTGCACCGACAAACAAACGCCACAAAAAGATGCTCTCCAACCTGGAGTGGCAAATGTTGTGAGGGATGGCCTAATCCTGCTAATAAAGTTTTGCTACCACTGCTCCACATCAAGGTAGGTCTTAAAAAGCAATTCATCAAAGTTCTCCTTAAACATGGTGAATGTTTCCAAGCACCTGTGTTCCAAGTTTCCAGGTTTATCAGTTGGAAAACTGATGGAGGGCATTTTGGTTGGACCTGATACAAGAAAAGTCGTCACCGATCCTCGTTTCCTTGAAAGTATGAATGACATTGGAAAACAGGTTTGAATTGCTTTCGTAGAAGTGGAAAAGTTCTTGGGCAATCAGAAAGTGACAAATTATAAAGAACTTGTCCAAAATACTGTATGTTGGCAGCGTTCAAAGCTTTTGGTTGTTCCTTGAGCTTAAAGATTCACTTCTTGCATTCTCATGGTGACTATTTTCCCGAAAACTTGGAAGCTTACAGTGAACAAGGGGAGCGGTTCCATCAGGATTTACGGGTAATGGAAAGATGATATCAAGGCAAACGGAGTGTTAACATTATGGTGGACTATTGTTGGACGATTGTCAGGGACATTCCAGTAACATCCTAAAGTCAGGAATGCACAAGGGGAAATGTACAAGACAAAGAGAAGCGCTTCCATAAGTATGAATGATAGGTAAGCTTTATTCCAATTTCATAAACGCCTTATAGTGGAATGATTTTGGGTATAATATTTCATGATGCGTAGAATGATTCGGGTGACATTTTGTTCACATGAAGCATGGCACAGGGTTGCCAATCAAAAATAAACATTTTTCCAAGAAAGGGACTTTTTCGTATATTCTCGGTACCTAATTTTTCCCCTGGTACTGAATACCGGAATGATTGTAGTATTGTGTGGAATCATGATATTAGAGGAATAAGTTGATATAGAATTTATTTTTCTGCTGCAATTACGGAGGTCATAGGAAATTTCTAAATTAATTAAACTGGGAAAAATTGTAGGAGGAAATCGGTACAAAATATAATATTTTTCCCACTTCAGTTTTATCCGACCCTGACCAAATTTGCAGATTATGTTACCAGTATTTGAAAGTTATTTTTCGGGCATAAATTACATTTTTTACTACGCAGGATTGCTAGCCCACATTTATGAAAATGAAATATTTGAGTTTTACGTCCCACCATTATGCCGGCCATGCTAAAGAAGGCAGTGATTATGAGAAATGAATGAAATTGTGGAATGAAGAAAGTAGAACCCGAGGAAACCCACGCACAGACACACACATATTAATTAATTAATTATCTATCTATCTATCTATCTATCTATCTATCTATATATATATATATATATATATATATATATATATAGAGAGAGAGAGAGAGAGAGAGAGAGAGAGAGAGAGAAAAGAGCACTTTTTTCCCAGTTTTCAGTCCAAATTTTCCACCGGTATATCTCACTAAAAGTATTTGTATATTTTCTAAAGGTGTGGTCTCGGACGATTAAAAAAAAGTATGACTCATTACTCTACGATAATCAGGGGCGGGGGAATACGCCCCTAAGTAAAGACTTACGCAAAACACGAAAAAATTGAAGGATTTTTAAGGGAATTATTCATTTGCCTGAAAAACTGACGTGATGCACGGCAATGAAGGTCCATTTTCGGTTTTAGCACGTCGAAATCAATAAGAATCAGCAAACATATCCAGGGTATCAGAAAACAAGTTTAATTTTGCAAACCTATAATTTGCTCTGTCAAGCTAAAACACAAAATCATTCGAAAGGCTCAGACGAATTATGACATTTTGAATCATTAAAATATTCGAAATCAAATTAGAAACTGAACATTTGAAAAATGATATGAAATCCTTCTGTTTAACGTCCCGCAGTTATGCCTTTGAGACTAAGGGAGACGATAAGTACGGGAAATGACTGATGATGGGATTGGTGACATGAGAAAGTGGGAGGAAACGGAAGTATCCCGAGAAAACTCACAATGTCGTCTACCACAAACTTTCTTCGCCGAAAAACGAACTAGGGACGGCATGTACCAGAGGTAAGCGCTCTACCACTAAGCCATTGTAGCTCCCAACTGAACTTCTGAATAGGTATGGATCTGCATACTTAAAGCATGTAGTTTTTGTCTACTGTTAACACATTTACATTCTTACAAGAAAATATATTAAAACAACTACTGTTTTGTGTATCCAATCCTTTTCTCATTCCATTTAGCTTTAATAAAAACAGCAAGATACAAACTGTTGAAATAGCCGAATTTTCCATTCTACGAACATATGCTACTGATGAAAGAATCATATATTTTCTACTAATAATTTGGAATTACATTTTACAATACTATTATCTTTCACTTAATGCATTGCTATAGTCCAGATGGTGTAACGTCGTTGGCTTCCCGCGCTTAGACCTACTCGTCACTGGGGGTGTGGTAAGAGGATAGCCAATCACCACCCTTCAGATTTGCCTAACTTACTCATCGCAAGGTCATTCAACCTCAATCGTCTACTGCGCTCAGCGAGCCACCAGTATCCAAGCTGGCAACTCCGCATAAACGTCATTACAACTTTTCGCGGCAAGCCAACGACGTTATACCTTTCGTACTATAAATCTATGATATAGAGGGAAAAAATGCACGACAGGACCGTGAATTGAACAAGGATGCGTTAACCACTACGCTAGTCAATTCATTCCCTGTACATCCATACAATAATTTGTTCTTGAGGGCACTCAGACCACATGGATTATGCTATCACTTTTGTTGTGGTTAGACTCCCCAATGTCTATATTCAGAACATCTATGACTGGTTTGTGTGAATGAGCACCGGAAGCAGAGTGATAGAATATACACAGCTGTTTAGGAAGCGAACTGAATAACATTGTCCTTAACGCATCGGCACGGTAAACTGAAGACCCGGCCTCGATTTACAGTCCAGTCGTGCATTTTTCATTCTTTGTATATCATTGAATTCGTACCTATCGAGGAATTAGTACGGTACAAAATCTGTCATTTCCTCCAATTATCTTAAATTGCTAAATCCAATTACCTGAAATCTTTGTGAGGGGTTTGGCCCCCATACTGAAGCCATACTCCTTGGCGTACCATACTTTTAATTCTGTATTTGGCTCAATATCCTGAAAATAAACACAATGATATTACAAATAGTGAAAGAAAGAAGTATCAATCAATGACAAAATGTGTAAGAAGGAAATAGTCTGGGATGCTTTATTAATTATTAACATATCACAATAGCATGTAATATGGTGTATTATTTAAGATGAATGAAGACGTGGAACTCAAATATTTATTTGTCCTTTCGTAACACTGCACTGTAACGTGACTCTTTATTAAAAACTATCTGCCAAGTTAAATCTGTCCTTGCTACACATACTAAGAGAACAAGTACATTAACATATTAACAAAGTACTTCACTATATTTAATAATTACGTTGGAGAAATGATGCGGAATCTTTAGTATGCTTCGAATAAATTACTTCTACTTAAAATCTTGAAGTATAAAAGAACGAGAAGAAAAAAAGAAGAAAGAAAAAACTACGTAGAATTAACGTCAATGGAATCCAAACTTTGACAAACTATAACGTCAATGGAATCCAAACTTTGACAAACTATCAATAATAGAATCCCAGTTCTTATCAAGGCTGTCATCGTCCAAATTTAACTCAGGATTATTACCATATTTATTCGACTATAAGCGCACTTTCTCCCTTCCCCCCAAAATTTTTGGTTTAAAATTCTTGGAGGCACTTTTAATCGTATAGTTTATATTTTTTTCACATCAAGCAAGAAAATTGGCAACGGGGAACGTAACTTCATTGTTAACCATAAAGTCCTGCCATTGTCTGATTTTTCTACTGTGAAAATGAGGAAAGGGAACGAAAACTATATACAATGATTTGAAAGTGCTGTGAGATTTGCCGTAACATCATTGTCAATCACAAAATACTGCCACTATTTAATTTTTGTGTCAAAATACCGTTAAGAATTCGAGAACAAAAGCGAGTTCAAAATGTTTACAAGTTCTATTTTTTTTAGTTCATAATACTTAATGTATACATTCATCAATATCCATGAACCATCACATTGATAGACCGCCTCAAACTCCCACAAACAAATTTAATAAAACATTCTTGAAATCTGTGAAGCGTTTCTCGAGATTTATAATTTGTAGTCAACCTATACACCGTATTTCTTAGCTACTTTATTCAAACTAAAAGACCTTTTGCTCAAAATAGAAAGGATATCCCGAGTTATTAAGCTTCACTGAAATCATGCTTTTTGTTCTTGCTGTATCCGCTTATTTTTATAAACTCGAAAAAAATTCTTAATTCATCTCCGTCATCCTCAGTAAATAACAATCTTTCAACTCTGAAAGAAATTTAACCATAAATCTTAATTTTGTAGGAACGTGTGGATTTGCTATTTATGCAAGTCATGAGCAATCTAGAAATTATTTCTGTTAAATATTACGGCATATTATAAATTAGTTTTGTTTTAAAATAGCATGTGTTTGTTATCACAGACAAACCACCGAACACATTTTTATAATTTTCTTTACATGAAGGTAGTTCTTCGACTGGGGAAGATATTTATATCATTTCGTTCAACATTGAATTTCTGCGGAAAGAAGGCGTTCTGGTTTATGCAACAATAAAATATTTCCTGATAACGCAATAATGATAACATTTGATGAATTTTGGTTAAAAGAATTACCTATTATTTTATTTTTCGAATAGACTCTTAGGGTACATCACGGAATATTTTGTCTGCAGATTGAAATTTGGCAACCTTCATTCTTAATCATAAGAATGCGGATTTTTAACCTATAGAGTTAAAAAAAAAAAAAAAAAAAAAAAGTGTTGTAGATATTAATATTGTTCGTATATAACTGTTATTTTCAACTGTTTTTAGCAACAATTGAGGAAGATGACACCTAAAATGTAAAACAACCATCGCAAAAGATAATCTATTGTTTTTATGCTTTGTGAAAAGAGGATCTCAAGGGGGAAATCAAGATGGCGTCGGACTTGTTAAGTATTGGAGCTTCATGCTCTTTAATTATTTCAATTTTAATTTAGTAAACAATTTTACTTTTAGACATAATTTAGTTTGTTGCAATCCTTATATTATTTTACATAATTTTCATATATCCGGTGCCTCTACCCTCCATTTATTTTTACAGAATAGTGTTAAAACAAAACTACTTGGAACAGGCCAATTCATCCATGTTGGAACGGACCATCTTATTCAATTATAATTTTTAACAAAACGTTTAGAAAAAAACTAGTGAAGCAGTCAACTGTGCCTTAGTGCTATGACTTCCTTTATAAAATCCCCCGTAAAGGGAGATAACTGGAATTCGAGGATCTCAAATAGAACGGTTTGTAAACTCTACCAGTTAACGTTCTTCAAATTTAAGATTGGATTTTGAAAGCAATAGAGGTGATTACTAAAGTAATTCCAAGTCAAATTATCCAAGATGCACGAACAGGTTAATGAGCTCTTGTATTACTGATTTTATTTACAATTATTTTCACATTTTTAATGGTACCAACCAGAAAACGATCAAATCTAATATGCTACTCTCATCTGATTAAACTAAAACACTGTCTATCCCTATGCTTTGGCTTAATCATCATCAGAAAAGCAAGTACAGAGTGTCTACTAAAATTTCAAAATGAATTTTCGTGATTTTTTCGTGACCTTTCTTTCCCAAACCATAAAATTTATTAACATTCCGAAGAACGAATTTGGATGCGAATTGGGCCGAATTTTCATGCATGCGATAGAAGCGTGTTTTGCTTGCGATTTGGTAGCATCTAAAGCCGACCATATAAATTTTTGGTAATGATTTTTGAAGTTTTATAGAACAAAATTTACCAGTCTATCCTTATATTTGTACACAGAAAAGAAATCGTGACTCAAAAGCTAAATTTCTTGACTTTCATGACCGTTTTCTGATTTTGTGACTTTTTCATGAGTTTCGTGACCGATAGACACCCTGAAGTAGAACTTCCGCTGTGTTCTACGGACTAGTAACACACTGAAACGTATCAAGAATGCGTCTCGCATATTTTTATTAAAATGAAACCCGTGATATGGTTCAGTAATGAATGTGGTGGAATTTTCGTTAACACCAGTTTTATCTTTTCGAAGTATGACTGACGAAGGAAGTAGCAACGGCTTCTCAAATATTTCCATAAATTTATTGCCTAGGCATATTAACTAATAACTGTTCATTAACACACATTACAGCTGAGCAAAAAGTGTACATGAACAACAGGAGATACATCGTTAGAATTTGCGAAGCAATTACTATCCATTTGAGAGGAGTGTGTATGTGTAGAAATTCGATATGGAGCTAAAGTCGGACAAAGCTCAAGAGGAAGGAGAGGGTGCAAAATATGGTTCGCGATAACTATAAGGGGTCTTTGCTAGCTGTAAATAAATCTATAAAATGTTCAGATCAAGTCAACTTATATCCCAACATAGCAAAGATTATAGAGGTAGTAATTTTTCCCCTCCACTTAAGATGATCATCACAGTAATACTAGAAATATCAACAAAACTAGATAAAATACAAGAAATGACAGCTTCGGTGAACACAATGTTAAGGACTACTCCATGCATATTTTACGTACCTCGATTTTTCCGACTTAACTATGGTACAAAGTACTGCCAGCATTAAAATAGACATCATTCTAGTACAGAGAACGAATTATTGACTAAGGCGTATATATACATAATCGAGAAAAAAATTCTTTACCTTGGTAGTAACAAAATATATATCTGACTGATACTGAAAGGCAACTAAATTTTGTTCTTCTGCTCCCTTGGCTGCTCTGACGAACACCATCCAGTTGCAGTATTTTTCGTCATTTGTATTCAGACAAACTGGCTCCTTTCCTTCAACGAACACCTTGAATTCCAGTTGCCCTTCAGATGCATTGAATGACTTCACTTTTCTTCCTTGAAGAGGACCGAAACGCGTTCGTTTTTTAATAGCTTCTTTTGCATAGACTGAAACACCTGAAGGAAGGACAGGAAATAACAGTAACTCTCACCAACAGGTTTATTACACATTACAATAAAAAAAAAAAATCCACTATGAAAATACGAGGGACGTTCCATATTGATTTACACTTTCCTTTTTCTTCTTCTTTCAGGGTCCACCATTGAACTCGCCATTACAGTTGGAATGAAGCAGTACTTAGGTCTACCTTCATGTGGAAGAACAATACAAAGAAGTGTAATCCCTGGAAACTACAGTACATTTCATCAACAGCTCTAAGTACGTGAGCGAACAACATGGAAGGTGATAAGCAAGGGCAGCGCTGGTCAACGTAGTTTCTGTGGAAAGAAGGTGTACAGACTGTAGAAATTCATAAGCGATTAGTGGCAGTGTGTGGAGATACACACCATCATGCAAAGCCGTATACAACTGGGTGGACGGCTTGAAAAGTGGACGCACATCAACGGAGAAGGGAACCTTCTGGAAGGAAAGTGACTGTGACAACACCAGTGAACATTTCAAGAGTGGAGCAGCTTATTCATAACAACAGGTGCATCACGTTCACCGAACAGGAGGCGGCACAGGACTTGCCAGAATCACTCTGCAGCGCATAGTGCACGAACACCTTAAGATGGGTAAGGTGTCTGCCAGGTGGGTTTCCAAATCACTGAATGCAGCATAAAGACAACAGCGCAAGGACGTAAGCAGTGATCTGCAACGCTACGCCAGAATCCAGAAGGCTTCATGTCCAAACTCGTTACTAGCGACGAGACCTGGCTGCACTACCATGAGCCAGAGACCAATTTCCGCAGTCTGTATTATCCAGCGCTGTCCTTGCTGATCATCTTTCTTGTCCGCTCACGTACTTACAGCTGTTGGTGAAATGCACTGTAGTTTCCAGAGATTACACTTCTCTGTATTGCTCTTCCGACTTAGGATTTATATTTCTGGGGTCTCGGCATCTAAGGCCATTTAGCCTATCACGTTTGAGGGATGACGTCTCTCGGCGAGCACACTATCCGGGGAAAAGGATGGAAGAAGGAAGGAAGCGGCCTGGGACCTATACGTTAGTGCCCACCCCGGCATTTGCCTGGTGTGAATGAGGAAAACTTAGGAAAACCTCATTCAGGGAGGCCTGAAAAAGCGTTTTACACTTTTTCGACCGACTGCCCCCACCGGGAATCGAACCCGGGACTGCTCGCACCGAAGGCGAGAGCGTTAGCGACTACGCTACGTGGGGCTACTGCTCTTCCGACGTCAGACCTAAGTACTACTTCCTTTCAACTGTAATGACGAGTTCAATGGTGGACCCTGAAAGAAGAAGAAGAAAAGTAAAGTGTAAATCAATATGGAACGCCCTCGTATAGAGTATATAGTGTAGGCTTAACCTCGAATTCATTTTCGTTAATAAAAATAAAAGTGGTGCACATGACTCCGTGTTTCGCTTCCAGTATAAACACGGAATCTGCGGGTTGATTGCTGATATCAGGCAAATGAAAGGTTATTTGTATAACTAATTGTGAAGTTCCGATGTTGAAAATCAGAAATAAGAGTGATGGGAGCCAATGTGTTGTTACAATTTTAGTAAAAATACCAGCAAATGTACTCACAACAGGAATCCGAATATACTCAATACAAAGACTCAAAAAATTCGGGCACCAAGTCATCATCACAACCAAAAATTTGAGTCTGGCGTCCAGCTTTTTGTGACGTTAACATTTCCAGTAGTTCTGATTCTTATGCTCTTGTACGAATTAAAAACAAAGTACAATAAATTCATTATATAGTTCAAAGAATCTAATACATCTTAAAGCTTCAATCATATTTAATTTCACTGCATTACGAGTATTGCCTACTACGAGGGCCATTCCAGAAATAGTCTGCAAAGCGCTGGGAAATTGTTCGTACGGCTGTTAACAATACTGTTGTGTTTGTTATTTCACTTACTCCCAAACAAGCCTGCGCGTAACTCGCTGGGACGCTCAGTCTTGGCTTGGCAGCCGCTTGGCGCTACCACTAAGTGCAAAGTTCGCACAGTTAGACCTATTCGGTTTTTGAACACAAAACGCGTTAAACCTACTGAAATCCATCGCCAATTGACAGAAAAAAAATGAAATCTTTGAGTTTTACGTCCCACGGTTATGCCGGTGAGGCTAAAGGAGACGGTGATGATGAGTAATGAATGAAATGGTGGAATGAAGAAAGTGGGAGGAAACGGGAGAACCCCGAGAAAACCCACGCACACGGTGTTTGTCCACCACAAAGTTCACTTGGCGGGGGCTGGGATCGAACCCGGGACCCCAAGCACCAGAGGTGAACGCTCTACCACTGAGCCACCGCGGTCCCCTATGCCAATTGACAGAAGCGTATGGCGAGTTATGCATGGATATAAAAAACGTCCGCAAGTGGCGTAGGGAAGATTCAGGTCGTAATGAAATTCACGACGTAGAAAGAAGCGGAAGACCGTCAACTTCCGACGAGACAGTTGCGAAGATTGAGCAAAACCTGTTTCCTGAGCTGAAAGAACATTTGGTTGGATCGTGTTTCAGCAACGACGAGATGAAAGATGATCAGGGTTTGAAAAAACCCGGGCTTTTTTGAAAAAGCCCAACCCACCTGGGCCCATATGGGTTTTTTCGGGTATTTTCGGGTTTAATTGGGTTTTTTCGGGTTTAATTGGGTTTTTTCGGGTTTAATTGGGTTTTTTCGAAATATTTCAATGTCTTTGGGGTAAAAGTGTTAAAATGTGATTTATATTTCAAGATTGTCATTGTCACAACTTCCAACAATTTTCTTCTTACTGCTGTTTTGAAAAAAATCGCCGCCATTTTGAAATTTTACATTCGATCGCCGAGAAAATCTATACAGCAAATTTAGCATATCTCGTGCTTCCACCGTCAAAATTTCAACTTAAAAGACTGAAAATTGCACTTCGTAGCGTGGATACTCGCTGTTTCGAAAAAAATGGTCGCCATTTTGATTTACGTTGGTATGCCGCCAAAATCTATACAAGAAATTTAGAGTGTCTCGTGCTTGTATTCTGAAAATTTTAACTTAAAAGGCAGAAAATTGTACCCTGTAGTGTGTGTGGTAGAGGCAGACAAACGAGTTGAGTTGATTTTGTGTTTAACGTCCCTTTCAGCAACGAGGCTATATGAGACGGGGCCTACTGATCAACGTGGAATCCGAACCACATGAGCTCCCTCCGGGAAGCAAATCCGGGTCCCACGCCGAAGACGCGTACACTAACCGCATAGCCATGAAGGAGCTCGGCAGACAGACGAACAAATGCAGATCAAGTCATTCAGAAGCCTGACTGACGTTCGCCAAATATGAATACCAAAAGGGGTCTATTAATTTAAAACAAAGATACAATTCATGTTGTATGGAATAAATAAATGTTTTAAAATGTCTTATATGAAATTAACATCTTCCAGCGTAAATAAACCTGCCATATTTTCTTCATGAGAATACGGGACACCTCAGATCCCCCTCTCCTCAACTTTCCAACACAGTGCAATGAACTGTAGTCTGGTTATGGACAAAAGTATAATAGGCCGCGGTGGCTCAGTGGTAGAGCGTTCACCTCTAGTGCATGGGGTTCCTAGTTCGATCCCAGCTCGCGCCAAGTGAGCTTTGTGGTGGACAAACACCTTGTGTGTGAGTTTTCTCGGGATTCTCACGTTTCCTTTTACTTTCTTCATTCCGTCATTTCAATCATTCTCATCATCACCGTTACCTTGAGCATAGCACGCATAACCGTGAGACTAAAACTAAAAGATTTCATTTTATTTAATTTTTTTCAATAATATAATAGGCGAAAGTCCACTAAGCAGTAGCTGCTTTTCTCTTTTAGTACCCTGCAATTAATTGTATAGACTGAAGATGCCTAAAAACTTAAGATGTGCTATAAAAATGCTTTACAGGAAAACAATATGCAAATTATTTAAATCAGTGGTACAATCTACTTTCAATATTTTTCGCGCGTTTAGCAATATTATTTACATGGATGTATCTGCCAAAATTACGTTCGTTAGTTTAATCTGATGAAAAGCTGATTTTTCTCCTTGTGTCGTGTATAATTGTCAGGACCAGATTTACATTTTTCTAAGACCTGGACGAAGCACAATTCTGTGCCCCTAGCCTCTCAAAAAGATTATAATTCTTGTTAACTTATCTAATGTGTTGCTGAAGAAAAGGTTAGTCATCTTCCCTGTATGTATGTTCCGGAGAATATCCGAGTATGCATCAAGTGCAATGGAAAAAGTAGCATTGCAAATTTCGCTCGCTATCAAGTTGAACATGGTGGTGTTATAACTTCCTCGAAACTGTTACATGCAACAGCGTACTGTTCATTCACTAATTACAGGATTCCCAGCCAATGTTAGAATTTTTGTTTTTTACTTTTCGAATAAGTTGATATTGATAGCAGAAATGGAACGGAGTTAAAATACGGGACATTTCCCTGTCCCGACTAAATTTACGGGGACGCGGGACACTCGAGCCCAAAAACGGAACATTCCCGTTTCTTACGGGACGTATGGCAGGCTTAAGCGTAAAATAAATAGTTTTATTGTTGAAGTATTCATTTCCGATCCTTCTGCGTTTAATTCGGGAATTTCTCGAGCACTTCTTTCACGGTGTGTACATCAAAACTTCCACTAGTACGGAAATTTGAACTCAGCACTTGAAATAGTAAGCGTCACATAGTCCTCGGAACTCCGAGCATTAAGTTTCTTAAATTTGACAAGAATTTTTACGCTATTGCTGGTGTTGATTCTACAGAATACTTATTTGAAGAGTAGCAACAAATGACTGAATTAAACTGTTATTGTTGGAAAACCAAATTTTAGTTGAAGAACCTTGTGTTTTACATCAAAGGTAAGAAATAATACTAATAGTTTTACTAATGTATTTACATATGTACTATTAGTACCGGTACCTATGACGAACTCGTCAAACGTATGATGATAACGTCCCTCGGTGTCGTCAATTCGACGAGCATACTATTCACGGAAAATATTTTCTAAAGTACAAAATTGCTTATTTTACTTCAAATAGGCTATAAGCATAACCCATACATTAATTTGTTCTATAACTAACTCAAGCTAAGGTAAGTTTTTTTTTTTTTTTTTTTTTTTTAATTCATTTAGTGCATTCAGAACTATATAAAGGTCTTATGTTGAATGTTGTTGTATACCTTAACGTGAAAGCCTCTAATTCGCCCAAGGAAAGTCTAAAACCTGATAAAAATCACTTACAATGTGATCACCTTAGTTGTATCAATAATATACTAACAAATAGGTCAAAAACCCAGGTGGGTTTTAAAGTGGGTTTTTTCAGATGGGTCCAACCCGAAAAAAACCACCGGTTTTTTTCGGGCTGGGCCCACTTGGGCAAACCCTGGGTTCAATGTTTCCTCAACCACGGCGGAGCTGGTATGACACGGATATACATCGACCGAAATGTCGATTATGTAGAAAAATAGATAAATATACAAGCTTTAAAATGAAAATGAAATCTTTGAGTTTTGCGTCCCACGGTTATGCCGGTTAGGCTAAAGGATACGGTGATGATGAGAGATGAATGAAATGGTGCAATGAAGAAAGTGGGAGGAAACGGGAGAACCCCGAGAAAACCCACGAGCACAGTGTTTGTCCACCACAAAGTCCATACGGCGCGAGCTGGGATCGAACCAGGGACCCCAAGCAACGGAGGTGAACGCTCTACCACTGAGCCACCGCGCCCCCAAGCTTTAAAATGGTTTGAACATATTTAAAATAAACTTTTCTTTACCGTCGTATATCGCCTTATACACTGGTGAGAAGTGATTATTCTATTTAGAAGACGCTTATTTTTAATGAGAGATCAAATAAAGTACGAGATGACATGAACTACAAAAATACCTGAGAGATAACAGCATCGTAGTTTCGTTTTGAAAGTAAAGCATGTGACTAGATTCATTAAAACACTTCAAGTATTAACACATTTGAAGAGCAGAGCGAATTGGCCAAAACTTTCTTCCTCAGTTAAAATTAAATAATAATTAATTAGATAATGTAACTAATGCTGCAGTCTTACCTTGTTCCTCTTGTTTTAGCGCTAGTAGCTTAGGCAAAGACTGTCTCGCTCGGCTCAAAACGGGACTATCAGGAACAATTAACAATGGACCATGCTGATTGCATTCACCAGCGTTACTTTTCTCACAATCCTCACACCCTGAAAAACAACAAGTATTGCACAAGTGATTATTTACTAAACAAAATAATCTAGTAAGCATAAGTTACTATGTGTACACTTACGTTGAAATCGGAACAAAGAAAAAAATGTTAACAACAAAAGTTTAGACAAAAGCCCATGTGCCACAACTTCACAAATATCTTCTTTGGAAGGGAAAATTCAGGAGTTGAAAGAAAAGTTGAGACGCTTATAGAAAACTTTTCTATTGCCTCTTTTGGGTTTCACATCCCTTTTTAGTATCGTGGCAATATAAAATGTGGATCTACAGATTACTGGGATATCCGAACATGAACTCGCACTTGGAATCAAACCCATGTCTCCCTCGGCGACGAGGGCAACGTCATTTAGCTACGGGAGAGCGATGTACAAGTAAAAATCTGCTCGATATGTAAATGTTAATTAAGGGCAATAAATTATTACTGAAAAAATTTCCATTAATAATTGTTGTAGTCATCGATCAACGTACAATAGCGTATTTCATACACCAAATATACAACCTTGATCTAAAAGTTCCCCGAATCACCACCGTGTGGCACTCTAGGTCACCTGATTTCACTTTTCCTTTTTTGTGGGTTGAAATACCTGTCAGCACTATTTCCTCCAAATATGAATATCCTAGTTTGCCATTTGTGAAAGTGGCGCAGTGCTGAGTACATCTGTTTGGGTGCATGTTTCTATTTTTGCAATGGAGTTAATTTTGCAACAACGAGTGTGTATTAAATTTTGCGTTAAAAACGAATTCAATGATGCAAAGACCTAGGAAATGTTGGAAAAGTGTTTTGGCAATGATGCTCTAAAATAAAAAGTAGTTTACCAGTGTCACGAACGCTTTACGTTTCGCCGTGAGTCAGTCGAAGATTATGAACGCAGTGGCAGGCCGTCGACATCGAAAACCAACGAGAACATCGATAAAGTGAAAGAAATGTTGGCAGAAAACCGTAAATTAATAATCAGAGAACTAGCAGATGAACATTCCTTACGGATCCGTTCAAAACATGATAGTGAATGATTTTGGTTTGTGCCATGTTGCAGCAAAGTTAGTGCCGAAAGACCTGAATTTCATGCAAAAAAGGGACCACGTCAATATCGCCAAAGATATGGTTTGCAAGGGTGAATCCGACACAACAAACGCATCATTACTTGAGACGAGACGTGGGTTTATGAGTAGCTATGACACGCAATCCAGACAATAGGCGGGCGAGTGGCGAGCACCCAATGAACCAAAACTGAAAAAAACACGTAGTTTTCAATCGAAAACGAAAGTGATGCTCACGGTTTTCATGGACTACAACGGTGATGTATTTTTGCCAGAAAGTCCGACAGTCAACAAGGAGTAAGATTTGGGCGTTACGAAGCGTCTGCGTGAAGCAATTCGCCTAAAAAGAGAAGATCTCTGGACAAACAACTCGTGGATTGTGAACCATGACAACAGCGTCGCACAATACTATCATTATCCGCGAGTTTCTCACCAAAAACGACAACGAATACCATTCCGTAGCCACCGGATTTGGCTCCGTGCTACTTTTTCCTGTATGATCGACTGAAGAAATCTTTACGGGAAACGCGTTTTAGCAGCCGAGAAGAGAAAATAAGAAAATCGAAGACGGCTCTGATGGACGTACCAAAAATCGAGTACTACGTATGTTTTGAGAACTGGATCAAGCGCTGGCATAAGTACGTTGCAGTCGATGTGGATTACTTCGAAGGGGACAAAATCAATTTTCAAGAATAAACTTGTATTTTTAATTTTGTAAATGAATTCCGGGAACTTTTTGATCCAGGTAGTATACATAATATGAAACGTTTTTCAGAACAAACAACAACACCAACGTGGCATTAGGAGCTGCTAGTGAGAGTACCACTAAAGAATTCTGAAAGGAGGGTATCCTTGATAGTGAATACGAAAAACATACTCGCTGATATTGGTTTCACATTCCACTTACAAAATAGGTGAAGGTAATTTGTCAATAGGTGATACACGATGTGAAACATAACGTCACTAGTAGGCATGAAGAAAATGAACTTTTACATTAATCAAAATTAAAACAAATAAAAATAAAACTAACTTTCCTTCTATACACAGTTTTACTCCATTTTTACCGAAAGAAAACTGGTGAAAATCACAGGAAGGTAATTCAGGTAATAGAGGTGGTAATACTCTATCGTTATGTCCTACATATGTTCAATAACTTCTATATGCAAAATATTGAATGCGGCAATATACAATATTAGCTAAATAATGTAATCTGTGTTTTGCACTGCTATGATCTTCAATATATTTCTCTTAATACAGTAATTCAGCATCAACTGTTCCCGTTATTATGTCAGTTGTAAAGTCACGTAACCAGTCACCAGAAAAAAAATGATTTTTTTAAGTTTAGTCTCACTGTTATGTCCTTTGGGTAAAAGAGGCGGATGATTAGTGATAGTGAATAATTGCGTAATTAACTCTTTATGCTCTTCACCAGGAATCGAACCCAGTACCACGTGCATCAAAGGGATACGTGCTAGTCCCTTGACTAGTGGGGAGGTCTCCACTCACCGCAAATTAGCCCTACACAGAACAACAGACTTGAAAAGCAAGCAAGGTTTTCCCGCGCTAAATATTAGTGGAATGGATAGATAGTGCACAGAACACGCACAACCGTAGTAAGAAGAAAGAACCCGGGGTTCATTTCGTTGTCATAACTGGCTATTTCCGTAATGCAATCTAGCTTTGACAGCAAAATTAGGGAAATTAATATTTCATACACGTAACGTTTGGAGGTGATTCCTGACACCAAGTTAAAACAAAAAGTATAGATCAATCAGGGTGCACAAATGCTTGCTTTCCGAGCTATAGACTACCGAAAACATGAAAAAACGAACTTTAAAGGTAAATAGCTCCAATACTATGGGACCTACTGTAGTCGGGTCAAGACTTTATTAAAGAACTAGTATATGACCTACCCAAATATCCATGTTTCAAAATTCTGAGGTGCTTCAGCAACAATTTTTATAGAGGTAGTTGGTGAGTACTTCAAATTAAATGCCCGCAGCCAAATTCCCTTTAAAAATGGTTGCGTCAGTACCTTAGAATTTTGAAACATGTATTTCTGGATAGCGCTCATATTAGTTCCTAAATGAAGTCTTGACCCGACTACGGTAGGTAGCACAGTTTTGGAGCTATTGACCCTTAAAGTTCATTTTCCCAATTTTTCGGCAGCCTGTAACTCCGAAAGGAAACATTTGACACATAGGTTGGTCTATACTTTTTGTCTTATCTTGGTGTCAGAAATCACCTCTCAAACGTTGTCAGTGTTGTTTTGAAACACCCTGTATATAACAAAACTGAAGGGATGTAACCGCTTTCCGGATCTGCCCCCTTCTGTCTTACCAATGAGTATTTTCAGGAGACCTGAACTTACTTGGTTGAGACACTGAAGAACATTTCCAAAAATAGATTACAGAACTTTTCCGAAATTGCCCGTCGGTCTCAATAATGAGATGAGCATTAGGTACTGAGAGGCTCAATTGTCTCGTCTTGAAATCCTCACGGACGATCAGATGGTCGTTCAGACCACAGCGCACACAAACACTATTCATGCATGTAACGAAAAGGCATGGAGTAAGATGACACTATGCTTATTTATTAAAATACTATAAAAAAAATAATGTAGAGAAACGATCACAACACTCAACACTGAATATATATATATATATATATATCATTATTTTCACTAATGAAATAACACTTCGCTTTTTCAATACATTATAGCCCTTTTATCACTATATAAATATTTAAAAAATCATGATTGAGATTTCACTATAGATGCTTTTCTCACACCATCAATGCACATGGGGGATTAGCACTATGGGAGTGACACCGGAATAATTCCACGAAGTAATTTGTAGCTCCTGCACAAATCCACAAAATTGACGTTAGTCTTCAGCAAAAAATGTAAACCGTTGTCAAAATAGAATGAAAATGTTGGAGGACGCGTTTACAACTGATAAGCACTAGGTATGCGAACCTTGGACTTCACTGATTGGGGCTAGCCATAACTAGGTCCTTGACTGGCTAATAACGTATGCACCTTAACATAATGCGATGCCCAATGCAACGTACGTGGTTGCTGCTTCGAAATACGGAGTAACACTCCTTGAACTGTAACGTTCGAGATCCGAGCCGGATTGACCAACTGGTCAATGTTGGCAGTTCATTATCAAATGCAATCAGGTTGCATCACCTGTGTGTACATGCAAATTGAATGTCAAAAGAATTGACGTTAATTTTCAGTCCACTGGCCACGACGCACAAGACATTGCGATAACTTGGTTGTGGGAACGTTCAGATAACGAACTAGCTGAGTAATATAATTGTCGTCACTCTGGCGTTCGGGCACTTGGTTTGCTCTGGCTCGCAGTATTTCCATTAATGACTGGAAGATACATTTAATTCAGTTCCAAATAACCAAAGAACATAGTCTTTGCGTATTAATAAGTGAGGAGAAGCTTTGTCGCTCACTAAAACATTCTCGGTGAAAAAACGTTTCAGATATATATAGAGTGAAGGAGGAAAGACTCCTTTGTCCTATTGTGTGGGAAAGAAAACGGTTCCCACCGAAGAAAGGGATTACGCAGAAACAAAGTATAAATCGAAGAATAAATTTTGTCCTTCCAAAATATACAGAGCGTCTACAAAAATAACTTCTATAACCTGGTGACGGTTATAGGGACATAAAAAATATTGTAGTAAAAAAAATTGAAAAGGTTAAATATGCGTTGTACAAGCGGTCTGTATAATTTGAACTCTGGTATTATAATCACATTTTTTAATATGGACTAGCCAGTACTAAAACTTTGACTACATTGAAACACAAACTTTCAACAAATGTATTAATGGGAGTTTGCATTTAATTTTTTCCAACGTCTAATTTGTACTAAAGGTGATATCACATTACATTTCATACTAAAAATGTCAACTAGGAAAGGGTTGGATGCCGTAGTATTAACATTCACATGGTGTGCCAGAGACTCAGCTTCAATCTCCATCTGAATCTCCAGTTGTACACTCATGTCCAAAATGATTGTCGCATATCTATAACTGTCTTCTTGTAAGAATATAATTTGATAATGATTTTACAGGATATTGATACTATATGTATAATCGATAAATGTATATTTGTGGTAAATTTCATAGGAAAAGAATTATAAATGTGAAAGTTACGAGTGAAATAAAATGTTGCTAAATGGACAATAAAATTTTATTTTCGTTTTATTGTTCTTATTTGCTGCTCTCTTGGCATGAAATTTGCCATATATATATAGGTCTTTGCCGATTACACACATACTGACACTGTAAGAAATACCCGGCGAATTCGTTATTAAATTATATTCCTACAACAACATATTTATAGACATGCGATAACAATTTTAGACATGAGTCTACATTTGAAATTCTTTGAAACTCTGTTAAATTCACTTGTTCCTCCAACTGAACTGTCATCTTTCTTAACGCAGACGTCAGACTTGTGCAAGGACTGGAATTTGGCGTCACTCTGCAGCACCGAGGTGATGTAAGACATGGATGTACAACTTAACGTGGAATTGGAACCAAATGAGATCCCGAAGGGAATCAAAACCTCGTCTCCGCGCCGAAAAACACTTACATATCTGAAAGAACGTCACGAGATTGACGCATATATCAAAACTACATATAAATATCCAGTATCTTCGCTTTGAAAGACCCTATTATTACCATACCAAATGCTTTCTTATCCTATGATCTGATCATTCCCCCTGGAAACCTATGTTGTTCCCCACAGCATCCCTCAACAATTACCTAACCCATCTATATAGCATCCCAACGCATGAAGCCATCTATTCCCTATTTCTTCACTGTTATCATCCCAGTTTTCATTCTCTGCAGAGACTTAATTTTGCTTACCTCATATTTACAACCTTAAAAGAACTGTTAAGTTGCCTACCGCAGTATTGTATACCGAAGACTCCCTAACCATCACACATTTAATTACGGTATTATTTTTGGGTATGTGTGAGTACTGAACGATAACTTTTGATCTTGAATATAACGAGATTTAAAGTGCTGGCCTCTGTATGATCACACAGTAACCGCGAGATATAAAGTCCATTTACTCCGCAACCAATAAAGGTATACGATCCTGCTTTATACATACCGGTGTGGAAGAATACAGGCTTTCTTTGTAGCTAGGTAACTCAATTTTCAAAATTTTGGGGATCTCTCTTTACGTAGCAACTCAAAAAAAGCCCTACTGATACCCTAACTGAATTTTCTTTGCAAAAGATGAATTGCAAAAAATAGCAATAACGACTATATTTTTGTTAGTTTCTGCGGGATAGACTCACTTTTGGATATAGGGTTTAACTCCTTATTCAGTATGATCTAATTTCCTTCATTATTGTTGTTATTATTATTATTATTATTATTATTCCCCCCTTTTTTGTCATTCAGCTAAGAATTCACGGACAGGGTTAACAGCCTGAGTCACCCATATTAACATTAAAACACAACTTTCGAAGTACGTGTTGGACTAATTACAAATTGGAAACGTGAAATAAATGATACTTACACAGATTGGAGTCATTAAACATGTTATGCCTGATAGATCCAGGCTTCTATCAGCACACTGGTTGTAAGGAACAGCAGTATATATCATCCATATTCCTCATCTGTAAAGAAAACGTTAGAAATTCAATGAAAAATATATATCACCACAATCTTAATTTAGATTCAATCTGTCGGTTTGAAATGAAATGAAATTTTTGAGTTTTACGTCCCACGGTTATGCCGGTTAGGCTAAAGGAGACGGTGATGATGAGAGATGAATGAAATGGTGGAATGAAGAAAGTGGGAGGAAACAGGAGAACCCCGAGAAAACCCACGCACATGGTGTTTGTCCACCACAAAGTTCCCTTGGCGGGAGCAGGGTTTGAACCCGAGACCCTTAGCACCAGAGGTGAACGCTCTACCACTGAGCCACCGCGGCCACTCTGTCGGTTTGAAAATATCTAAGATTAAAGAAAGGAATTAATTTCTCGTTAGCTACGTAAGTCAATATCCACATTAAAAACTCTTTTTAAAAAAACACTATACCCATTTGAGAGGAAAGGTACCAAACCAAGCACCTAATTTTCATTACAGTACCGGAATTAGGCTACATCAAATTCATGAGCAATCCCATGCAAGTAATACTAACATAAATCCGTAACTTACGATATTAAAAGGATAAACTGATGTTCTGCTATCAAGAACAAACATTACATTATAATTGTTTCACTGAATTCTAGAATCATATTTTTATCTTTTATACACCGGGCAGGGATTTGAAATCGTCCACTTTCACGTTGGGGGTCCTGATAATCCCCTAATTATCGTTGGGTAATGATTGATACCTCGTTGGAAAGCTTGGAACACTGATTCTAACGAAGAACACATGTGCAATTCCCGCCCTATTCGTAGAAGAAACGAATAATACTAAAAAAAATTATGAAAAAATAAGAATTTGGGAGCCGTGGCAACCCTGTCACTCTACGCTGACAAAATGAAGCTAATGTGTAGGCAATAAGCTTTTGACAATAATATAAAAATGGTAGCGATTGCTGCAATACAAAGTGAGATAAAAATTCACAATAAAATTCCTATAAAAACGCCCTATATATTATTTTCTAAGTTGCTGCAGACCTTCATACTGAATTTGACATTCCCCCTCCCTATAGTACGTTATATGTACAGCATTTCTTTCATTATTTTCCGTAGAAAGTAAAGAAACAAGAATTATGCTTCTAGACCAATTCAGTGAAAAGTTATCTTGTCTTATATGGAACCACCCACATAATAAATGTAATTTACATCAAATAACACTCAAAATATTGCCTAACTTTGGCCTACCCCTACTCCTCTCATATAAGCAACAAGTACTTTTGCAGGGTATATTTCATTGCTTCACATACCAATCTTTATGACTGTACAGCCAAGGGGAAATTTCCTCCCCAAAAAACCTGATGAATGAAAAAAAAAAAAAAAAAAAAAAACGAACTTTACCCTTTCCCTCTCCGCCGTGGTACTCTCAACGTACACTTATGTCCAAAATGACTGTCGCACATCTATAACTGTCTTCTTGTAAAAATATAATTTGATAATGATTTTGCAGGGTACTTTTAATACTGATACTATGTGTATAATCGGAAAATGTATCTTCGTGGTAAATTTCATAAGAAAAGAATTATAAATACAAAAATTAGAATGAGTAAAACAGAATGTTGCTAAAGTTGGACAAGAAAGTTTTATTGTTCTTATTTACTATGCTTTTGACACATACATGTCTTTGCCGATTATAGACATACCAACATTGTAAGAAATACCGGGCAAATTCGTTATCAAATTATATTCCTAACAACATATTTATAGACATGCGACAATAATTTTGGACAGTGAGTGTACATAAAACGCATACCGGCGGCAAGCTTCATTATCCTTCAGGAATACATTGATACCAAAATTATTTTCTTAGCCTAATTAGGGGCTGTGCTATTAAGGTTTAAAGACTTGGCGTAGCAGTTGCGTCCTTCGGTATTTAAAGGTTAAGGGATTAAGTGAATGTTTTCTCTAGTTTCTCTGATACACGAAACCAGTTAAAATTAACGTGAACGAATTCGAGTTTTAGTCCGTTATAATAGTTACTACTCAATAATTTCTTAAATCACTAATTGATTTACTTTTGCACTGATGTTCACCGAGTTACACGTATAAGTTACATCAAGAAATAAATAATCAATGACTCATAGAAACTCTCATTGTTAATGTATAAAGAACGGCTAAAACTTAAGTTCTTTCATAGAAATAGCAGCAATTCTTTTTTCTACATAAACAACCAGCTTACCAATGGGACTTAATGTTTTTTGGAATCCCTGCACCGAAAGTACAAAATGTATTTACGATATGTGTTAAAATGGTTAACAAAGTCACTGGATAAGTTTTTGACGTTGTACAGAGAAAACACACGCAACCATTGAAGTAAGTGTTTCACTTACCTCCTTAAAATTAGATTAAAAAGGAGTGAATTACTGTGTTTAAATAAATATTTTACAATCACAGTTTATGGTACAGCTATCAGCTAAATTATATTCCTTAGCTTACAGGTAAAACTAAATGTTTTGCACACCTGAAACCTAAGTATTAATAATGCTAAGTAGTCTATTACTATGTATTCAAACTTGTGTCGAGATGTCGCACGTTTATTCGTGAATATCTAATGTGATCTTCCAGGATGTCCACTAAAATTCCAAAATGAAATTTCGTGACTTTTTCTTTAGCAAACCTTAAAGTTTAGTAACTCTCATGAGCGATTTTGGGTGCGAATTAGGCCGAATTTTCATGCATACGTTAAGAAGAGTGCTTTGTTTGCGAATTGATAGCGTCTAAAGACGACCATTGACGTTTTTTGTAGTGAATTTTGACGTTTTATGGAACAAAATTTTCCAGTTTGTACTTATATTTGTAGATAAAAAAAAATCGTGACCCAAAAGTAAAATTTCTTGGCTTTCACGACAGTTTTCTGATTTCGGGACTTACAAAATAGTTTCGAGTCGAGACAAGATTTGAAGTTGTATCGACTCGAAACTATTTTGTAAAAGTGATATCTCGTCTCGATAAATGTATATGTTCCTATTACAAGAATTTTCTCCCGTCTCGAATCTTTTCGTAAAAATTATGTCTCGTATCGTCTCGAACGTATACCTAGGGTGATAATTAAATCAAATATTCATAAAATTAAGTTTATTATTCTATAAAGCAAAGTGTTCCCGGTCGATGAGTGTGTAAGCTCGTTGTCTTGTAATCAAGGGATCCGAGGTTCGATTCCCGGTGGAGATACGAGTGGTTCGGATCCCACTTTAAACTGTAGACCTCATCGTTAGGACGTCATTTTCATCTCATGGAAGGCAACAGCAAACCACCACGGGTTCACCTTTCACAGGGAGCTGACCATAGCTCTGTAATAATATAATGAAGTAAAATATTCTGTTTAACGTCCCGTGATTATGCATCGAGGCTAAGGGAGACGGTAATGGTGGAATGAAGAAAGTGGGAGGAAACGGGAGAACCCGAGAAAATCCACCACAAAGCCCACTTGGTGCGAACTGGGATCGAGCCAGGGAGCCCACGCACCAAAGGTGAACGCTCTACAGGCTACCACAGCCTGTTTCGACGCAGCTTAATACGTCTGTCAGTCACTGGAGCACAGCACGTTGTTTCTTCCGGAAACTACGCTAGTCAAACCATGACACAGCAACCGAGACATCACACAAAAGACGAGGTGCGTAGTGTCGTTCGATTCTTGTATCGCATGGGGAATAAACAGACAGAAATTCTTTAAAAACTGATACAGGATTATGGATAAAATATGATAACACGTGAACAAGTGTACAAGTAGGGTCACGCATTTTCCAGCAGAAAACTTGATGTGCCGGATGAAGAAAAAAGTGAAAGACCACTCTTTATATAGGGGACACGGTGACTCAGTGGTAGTCTCTAACACTGAGCCATCGCAGCCCCTTGTAGCTCTGTCATAATTAGGAACATTTAACGTCCGAATCTTACCTTTTTCTTTAGTAGGTAAGCAACCTCATGGTAGAGGTCTGCACGAGCTCGGGCCGTTAATTTTTAAATAAACAATCACATTTCTCGGACCTTTTCAGGCGTAATACAACGATATTTATCGGACCATTCTTTCTGGAGAACTTTTAACACACACCTAAATTTGTAACTTGAGACGCCCACACTTAAAATCACTGTGCAATTGAGAGAAAAGCTAACTGTGTAATATAGAAAAAAAAGAAAAAAAAAACTAAAAGTAACAGAAATAAATATGCTTAGCTTGATTGTGAGTGAAAATACTGAATTAAGGAAAAAGGGCATTGGGAACAACCTGTCTTGGTTTTTTCTTAAAGACAATACCAATTTATATTATATGAAAATTTATATCTATCTATCTATATATATATATAAAGATAATTCATAGTTAACTAAATGTAAACAATAACCTTTATTTCCTTGTTGTCTCTGAATCATGAAACCTTTTAAACTGCAAAATTAAACATCTAATTGTTGTAAATAAAAAATACAATTTTGCCTTAATTATTAAGTTTCTGTAATTCGGGCTTATTTCGGGATCATTTGATTATCACATGGGGTCGGGCCTAAATGCTAAAACCTATTTCTAACTCGGATCGGGCCTCACATTATTAATTCACGGACGACCCCTTACACGCCTTCTGAAGAGAAAATTTCTCTTTCTCTTATTATTTTTTCATTGGTACGAACCGGCAAGAGAATTTTTCCAATTTATTAAACCAATAATTTGCGACAATACGATGCGGCAATGCGACTGAAGACGGTGGCATTCTTTCCATAATCTCACCATATACACAAAATACTAAAGTAACAAACTCTTAATTTCTTCCCCAACAAGCCTTCCGCGACCTGGCTTGAGGATGTCATTGCCGAATGTGTGTTTGAAACAGAAATGGACTCGTTGGTAATAAATTAGGCGGCATTATCACAGAAAAAAAAATCCAGTTCCTAAATAGATCAAGGGTGCTCCGTCCTGTCAAAGACAAAATGTGTCCTTGTATACTAACTGCGTCTAGTGCTTCGATTCAATGACCACACTTAAGGGTTGAGAAAGGTCAGCGTAAAGAAAAGCACCTTATCGAAGTTCAAATCAGTGATCTGTTAAAACTGCTGGCATTAGTTTGGCCCCAGTCTAACCGGTTGATTCGTGTTGAAGAAGTTCTTGTTCTCGGAGATGTTTCTCTGTTTTTGAAGTAGTGTTTTTCTTTCGTGTGTTTGCGCTTCAGAGCAGTAGTGAGTATGTGAGGCGCATTATGTGATTATTGTCTGTGAAAATCAAATCATGTCGGGTCCGTCCAAATTCACAATGTGCTCTGGAAAACCTCTTAGAGGGCAGGCCAGAGAAATTGTTTTCAATGTTACAACTTATTTGCAAAATCAGAAAGAGTTACATAAACTTAAGTATAAAGTTGTCGAATCCACAAGCGCCGCCACGGGAGTATCTAAATGGATGGTTTCTCACGTTTTAAAAGAAGGAAAACAGTCGCTGACTAAAGGTGAGCTGAATTTATCTACACCGACAGGTAAAAAGAACCCAAGGAAAAAGCGAATACAAACAGATGATTTTGCTAAATGTGCAATTAGGCGAAAAATTCATGGATTTTACACACTAAAGAAAGTAGTTCCAACATTACGAAAACTAACTAAAGCTATAAGAGAAGACGGCATATTAGATTGTAGCAATGAGTATTTAAGGTGTCTTTTAAGGTCTATAGGTTTAGGTGGGGAAAAATGTCAGTCAAGGAGAAAGATTTTGATTGAAAATCCGAACATTGCTGAGTGGCGTGCACGATATTTAAGGGACCTTCGTAAATACAGAAAACAAGGTAGGCCAATTGTTTATGTTCATGAAACCTACATTCACGCATCACATTCAGTACCAGCGCGTTGGCAAAGGGAAAGTGAAATAGATGTAACACAAACTGTTGGAAAAGGCCACGTCTTATTATTGTCCATGCAGGAGGGGAATTTGGGTTTGTTGATTATGCTCTATTGATGTTCAAATCTAAGAAAGAAAGAAGAAAAAAAGTGGAGATTATCATGATGATATGAACAGTAGAAATTTTTCAAAATGGATCGATGAAAAACTACTTCCTAATCTTCCCGAAAACAGCGTCGTTGTCGTTGATAATGCCAGTTATCACAATGTTCAAATCAATAAAAGATCATCTATGTCTTCACTTAAAAGCGACATGATACAGTGGCTATCAACGACAGAAAAACCTATAAACGAAACCGAAATTGAAGCGGAGAATAGAATAAACACATTGTGGAGAATGAACAAAAGACAATTGTTCTTAAGAATTCAAAGTGTATCTTATGTGAAACAATACGCGATTGACAAGAATGTTATAAACGCGGGGCACACTATAACTAAACTTCTACCTTACCACGCAGACTTAAATCCTATTGAACTTGTGTGGGGAGAAATCAAGAGCAGAGCAAGGCAATGCATTTCCGATTCGCAGGACCCAAAGAATTACTGGAAAAGATAATTAATGAATATTCACCACAGAAATGGGTAAAATGTTGTGAACACGTAAAACAAATTGAAGATTCTTACTTTGAAAGAGACGGACTTATGGATGAGTGTGTAGATGAACTGATAATTAGACTTGGTGAAACCGATTCACTCAGATTCATCAGCCGATACGGACTCAGATGAGTGGGAGAGTGAAACTGAAGAAGAGAAGGAAAACATTTAGAAGGTGAGTTATGTTCTATCGCTTATTTATATTTCATTAAAATTCATTGCGAACTTTTCTACCGTTTTAATTCATATATTACGTTGGTAAGAAATACTCCTAATCATACTTAATTCATTTAATATTCAAAGAGAAAATATTAAAATACATTAAAAATTTAGTGCAGTCAATATACAGCATTTAACACTCAAATGTCGTAGAAAATCCTCAGACCATTCCGCTCCCTCCAGATTGCAACACTGTAAATCGGCATCGTCGCGGAGAAGGGAGTGGGGAAATGTAGGATTAGGTGCGCACAACAGCTAGGCTGCAGCGTTCTGTTTACAAACATTTTTTTTTTACTTATAATGAGAAGTATATTTGGAAGCTGTTATAAAATATTCCGTAGGTCTAATTGCGAGACCAGGGTTAACTGTTGAACTTGATTAAGTTCTCTTCGGTAGTAGAAGTATTTATTATTTTTACGGTTGCAACTCCATTATATTCATCTATATAAATTTTTAGGTAGGCTACGTTGTTATTTTTAATGTATTTTTGATTTTTACATAGCAGTTGGTATTTGGGAGGTTAGGGGGCTTTCCTCCTTTCAAGTGAATAAAAATTCATGTATTTCACTCGCTTTTGCTATAGGAATTGCGACATAATGGTTAGTTTTAGATTTTTATGAATTTTGTTCTTTAACTTGCTGGAGTTGGGAGTATGATGGTCCCTGGTGAAATATTTTCATTTATTATTTTAAACATTGAATATTTGAAATATTGATCAATTTGGAACTATTCTAGGAGTGGAAATTAGAATAGTAATAGATTTTTCGTTACTTAAAAATACTATGTTTAACATAATTAGGGCCACATTCTGTGACCTGAGCAAGGCTTTCGACTGTGTTGACCATAATATATTATTAAATAAACTGGCGTATTATGGTGTAGGAAATACTGGTCTAAATTTATTCAGGACTTACCTTAAGGATCGTAGAGAAGTGGTATGTGTGGGAAGGGAAAAGTCACTAGTTGCACGGGTTCTATACGGTATACCACAAGGCTCAGTACTTGGGACTTCTTTTTACTATAATGGTTAATGATTTACCAAATTGTGTAACTAGTCACTTAATTTTATATGCAGATGACAACATTTCTCAGTGTTAGCCATGACTTGGAAAAATTAGAAGAAATCACAGAAAGAACATTATCTGAAGCAGGATCGTGGTTTAAAACGAACGGTTTTTTCCTTAATGAAGGTAAAACAAAACATTTAAACTTCAGTTTAAGAGATATAGCAACCGAGAACAATTTGGACAGTATAAAATTTTTGGGCATTATTATTGATAACAAATTATCATGGGACTCTCATATTCAATATATTACAGGAAGACTTTCAAGAGATATATTTGATTTTAAAAAATCTGAGGAACCAGGTACCACAGAATTATGTAAGATCCGCATTTTTCAAAGTATCTTACTATATGGTATACTGTTATGGGGAAATGGTAGCCATGTGAATGACGTTCTGTTGTTACAAAAAAAGTTGTGAGAATATTGATGAATACCGAGAATACGTGTCATTGTAAACCATTATTCATAAAACTAAAAATAATGACGGTAATCAATTTGTATAAATATACAATATGTTGATGTACATAAAGGGTAAACCGTCAGAAATACACTACAGGCATGACATACACTCATACAACACTAGAAATAACAGACGTGTCAAGGTACCATATTTGAGATTAACAAAATCACAAAATAGCTACGAAGCCATGAGTGTAAGGTTGTATAATAAATTACCTATAGTTGAGTTGATGTTAGTTTAGCGTCCCGTTCAGCAGGGAGGCGATATGAGACATGGACCTACTGATTAACGTGGAATCCGAACCACGAGCTCCCGCCGGGAATCGAACCCGGGTCTCCCACGCCAAAGGCGCGTACTAAATTACCTATAGAACTGACACAACTACCTATCGGTAGTTTCAAAAATAGATTATATTCTTAGTTAGTTAACACATCATTTTATTCAATAGATGAGGTTTCGAATATGATAATATTTAATTTTTGTAAGGTAATAATATTTAAGTTATGTTATTGTGGTGAACTTTAGTACTTATTGTAGATAATGAACAATCACTATTGCTGTACATTATTGTAGTAAGTTATAATTTGACGCTGTCTATGGCTATGTAGCTGATTCGACAATAAAATTTATTATTATTATTATTTGTGAAGGATTTGTAGCAGGAACGACCATGATTCTTAAACCAGTTCTATTTCGGAGGAACTGGTTCCTCGGAACATTAAAGGAACTGTTCCGAGTAATCTGTTGTTTTTGGAATCGAAATCATTGAACAAATCGAAAATCAATTACCTAATCGTGTAATCTTGCTTGTGCTTTTACTGGAGCATACTTTCAAAACGTCAAGTATTTACAGTCATTTAAAAGGATGTTTAAGTCTCTCAATACGGTTCGGAATGGATGATGTTACAGCTTGGATATTATTGACCATATTTTGTATTTATGAATCAGCTTCTAAATTACGTATCTCACGCTAAAATTTCATAATCTGTCTCTTAATTTTGATATATAGTGATTATTTGTGGGGAGCTTGCAGCTACTATTTTCATGAAACGTAGAAACGACGTGTACAATTTTCAGGGGCACTTATGCCGTTAAGCCCCGCCAGTTTTTCAATACGGCAATAATGACTTATGGATAGGTTAGGATAGTTTGGGTTAACTTAGTTCAGTTGCCTTAATACGTTGGTTTGGCGCGGCGGAGCTTATCGGAACCTAAGTCCTTTTCAGGTACTATATGGAGTTATGTAAGAGAAAATTCTTGGATACTTTCAGTTTTTAAACGCAAGTATATTAGAGGAGTAACATGATAAATGTTGGCACTTTCATTAACTTTGAGCATACAACTAGGACATACCCAAACATCCATTACTTATTCAAATTGAACACCTTAATTGTCTTCGTATACAAGAAGTAGAGAAGGGATTTAAAAATTTATTGATATATTCACTTTTCTTATACTGAGACGTTATCAGTAAATTAGGCTTTGTACCAATAATCATACCTTAGGTTAGCACGTAATTCTAACCAACGTAATATATAAATGATATTCTTTTAACTCTACTGTCACAACTCATGCAATATGTATTACATTTGTTTACATTATATGAAAGCATAATATTTGTCTTTGTTTAAATCCACCACCACAAAATTACCTAGAAGTTTACGAGCTGACTAACTAAATATGTTTCACACGACTCATTTTCACGAACAACTGCATTGAAATACATAACTATCTACTTGATATTTTTTGTTACAATTACATATTTATTAAAAATATATCAAGCGGGACTGACCTTTTCAACATTGTTTTGGTTACGACGCAAGAACCATTAACTTGCACGTGAGTAAATTAAAAATGTCTTAACCAGAAAGCAACAAAGCGACATCACTAACTCATTCTCCGAAATAACTTGTCATTGGTAACCTTATAACAATAATTTTTTAAAGTAATTGATACCTTCTCCAAGTCATTGTTATCTTTCTCCGTCCCATGGTACTCCCTCTGACATTGCATCTAGTCGACATGTTTTGATTGTGAATCATGGGAAAAATTACGCGGGAAAGTTTTGGCCAACAGGTGGCACTAGTAAACAACTTACTAAGCATTGTTACCAACCATGTGGGCGTTTGATAAACAAATTGTTTGATTAGTTTGTATTTGGAAATTTCAGTGGTCGAAGTGAGACGGTAGGCAGTGGTATGCCATACCACCACTGGTTTTTCAGTGATGTAGATATACCGTCTCTGGTATTTCGGTAATCAAGACATACCATCACTGGAAAGTGGATCCTAATATGCCTTTAATGAATCCATTTTTATGGAGTAATTGACGAATAGCTTTGTACGTAAAAGATTTAATTTCTTATTTAGAAATCATTTCTACGTTGTCAACACAGACATTTTTGTTTTTCTCCTACCTTTTGTTTCTAAATTGAGGTGTCTACAAAGAAATTCACCTCTTGCTGCTACGCAAGAACTCGTGTTGGTTGCAGATAAGGGTCCCATGACTTTAAGGAATGTATTGTGAGCCCAATCCAAACAAAAAGTAATGTTTGGAGGCAACTCGTTTAAACTGAAATCGGAAAGTATTGTTATGAGTCCGTCGGGACTTTTTTGTGCCTACAATGATATAGATATACAGGGCCTTATGCAGAGTCGGTTTGACGTATGATTAACCTTATACTAAAGGCCTGAATACTGCAGGAAACATATGTTAGTCGAACTCTTTAGTATGACACTAATCACACTTCAGAACGACTCTGCATAAGGCCCACATAGTTCAGTCCGATATTAGTGAAGGAAAAATATAGTTTACGCAATCAAAAAAAAAAATATGTATATATATGTTTTCATTAAAAAGTATTTTTGCGGCTTTCTAATAATTGGGCCACACTGTGAATATGTGTGCAGTGATTTTGAGCATGAGTGTTCCCTAATATTTATATTTTGGGAGGGGGGATTGCTTTTAGATAATTCAATCTGACATTGTTACTTAATAGAAGTTAAACATTTTCAATATGGAGTTTTTAATAAAAATCACATAGCAACTTTCTTACATGTTTCCCCAATAAATTCATTTATCAGGAAGTTAAAACTCATGACATGAATTTCACTGCATTTCCTAATTATCTTACTACAGCACAATGGGAGGCCAAATTTTTTTCCGTGGGTCTATCATACTCTCCAGTCGATTTGGGGTTCAGAAGTTGTTCCGCGTGAAACTGTTTTAAAATATTCATATAAAATCTGTTTTTGAGCATTTTCATGTATAATTCTCTAAAACATTAGGGGGTAATTTTTATTTTTCCCAGAAAGCTGGAGGCGGGGAGCAAGCCTCTCCATGTCCCTTTATCCGTAGAAGCTCTCTCATGAATTGATTTTGAGTCATTATATAAATAGAAATGCAATATTTTATGGGGCGTTTACACTTAGTCGATTTGCGTTCGATTCAGTTGAATTGACGTCACTTTCATCTTAATCGACCGTGTAAACGGAACTTCAACTTAATCGCTTGTTGATCGAAGGCGACTAATCGACTGGCAACTGAATTAAAAGACGTTCTATTTTCTGTGGTTGAAGTAATTGAACACATCCATCAATCTGATGCGACCTAGTTGCTTCGATTTAGTGGCAAATGCAGCGAGTCGATTTAGTCGTGCGACTAAATCGACTAAGTGTAAACGCCAGTAGTAGGGACCCGCGTTGGCCCGAATGACTCATCCTCACCCTCTTTTACGACCGGGGTGAAAGGTCAATGACCTGGCCCGGGGTCAATGACCTAGGGGTACCTAGGACCACCCCCTCTAAATTTTGGCAGGGGTACCTTGGCCCACCCCCTAAATTTTGGCAGGGGTACATAGGACCATCCCCCTTAAATTTTGGAAATTGCCAAATCTAAAAATTGGGTGTGGTAGCCTAGGACCATAGTATGTACCTCTATCAGTATTGGGTGTCTATGTCGTTCCCTTTCATGGGTAAAAAATTGCCAAAAATTCAAATTTCGGGGGTTTTTGACCTAATTTATCCCCTTTGATGAGGTGTTATTACCCTATATAGTTATATGGGCGTATACAGGGGTCCATTACCTTTCATAACATATGGGTATATTAATGCACCCCTTTAAATTTTTGGGAGGGGTACCTTGGCCCACCCCTTAAATTTTGGAAATTGCCCAATTTCAACATTGGGTATTATAGTATAGGACCCTAATATGTATTAGGTTAAATTTGGGCGGTCCACCTCATTCCCTTTTAGGGGTACAAAATTGCCAAAATATAAACGTAAGCAATACGTTATACCACGTGTTTGGTTTTTGGTCGATTTTATCCCCTTTGATGAGGTGTTATTATCCTATATAGTTATATGGTCATGTATAGGGTCCATTACCTTTCATAAGATATGGGTATATTTGTGCACTCCTTTAAAAATTTGGGAGGGGTACTTTGGCCCACCCCTTAAATTTTGGAAATTGCCCAATTTAAACATTTGGTATTATAGTACCGGATCCTAACATGTATTATGATAAATTTGGGTGGTCCACCTCGTTCCCTTCTAGGGGTACAAAATTGTCAAAATATAAACGTAAGCAATACGTTATACCATGTGTTTGGTTTTTGGTCGATTTTATCCCCTTTGATGAGGTGTTATTATCCTATATAGTTATATGGGCGTATACAGGGGTCCATTACCTTTCATAAGACATGGGTATATTAATGCACCCCTTGAAAAATTTGGGAGGGGTACTTTGGCCCACCCCTTAAATTTTGGAAATTGCCCAATTTAAACATTTGGTATTATAGTACCGGATCCTAACATGTATTATGATAAATTTGGGTGGTCCACCTCGTTCCCTTCTAGGGGTACAAAATTGTCAAAATATAAACGTAAGCAATACGTTATACCATGTGTTTGGTTTTTGGTCGATTTTATCCCCTTTGATGAGGTGTTATTATCCTATATAGTTATATGGGCGTATACAGGGGTCCATTACCTTTCATAAGACATGGGTATATTAATGCACCCCTTGAAAAATTTGGGAGGGGTACCTTGGCTCACCCCTTAAATTTTGGAAATTGCCCAATTTAAACATTTGGTATTATAGTACTGGACCCTAACATGTATTATGATAAATTTGGGTGGTCCACCTCGTTCCCTTCTAGGGGTACAAAATTGTCAAAATATAAACGTAAGCATTACGTTATACCACGTGTTTGGTTTTTGGTCGATTTTATCCCCTTTGATGAGGTGTTATTATCCTATATAGTTATATGGGCGTATACAGGGGTCCATTACCTTTCATAAGACATGGGTATATTAATGCACCCCTTGAAAAATTTGGGAGGGGTACCTTGGCCCACCCCTTAAATTTTGGAAATTGCCCAATTTAAACATTTGGTATTATAGTACCGGATCCTAACATGTATTATGATAAATTTGGATGGTCCACCTCGTTTCCTTCTAGGGGTACAAAATTGTCAAAATATAAACGTAAGCATTACGTTGTACCACGTGTTTGGTCTTTTGGCCCAATTTATCCTCTTGGATGAGGGGCTATTACCTTATATGGTTATATGGTTATGTATAGGGGTCTATTCCCTATCATAAGACATAGGTACATTTGTGCACTCCTTTAAAAATTTGGGAGGGGTACTTTGGCCCACCCCTTAAATTTTAGAAATTGCTCATTTTATATATTTGGTATTATAGTACTGGACCCTAACATGTATTATGATAAATTTGGGTGGTCCACCTCGTTCCCTTTTAGGGGTACAAATTGCCAAAATATAAACGTAAGCAATACGTTGTACCACGTGTTTGGTATTTTGGCCCAATTTATTTCCTTGGATGAAGTCCTATTACCTTATATGGTTATGTATAGGGGTCTATTCCCTATCATAAGACAAAGGCACATTTGTGCACCCCTTTAAAAATTTGGGAGGGGTACTTTGGCCCACCCCTTATCTTATGATAGGAAATGAACCTATATACATGACCATATAACGATATAAGGTAATAGAACCTCCTCAAGCATTTGGTATCATAGTACAGGTCTCCAATATGTACCACTATAAATTTGGATGGTCCACATCGTTCCCTTTTCATAGGTAAAGAACTACCAAAAATCAAATTTCGGAGGTTATTGACCTCTATTTAGCATGTTATATGGATATGTACAGAGGTTTATTACCTTTATATGTTTATGTTCCCTTTTAAATTTGGGAATTATCAAATAACAAAATTCGGTAAACGTTTTCTAAGCCCCATTGTAGATGTTGATGTTCCTCTTATGGCCAAATATTCAAAATTTAAATGTTATTGACCGGCTTTATTATTGAATAAGTACAGGATTTATTACTTTTTCATAAGACACAGGTGTATTTGTGTACCAATCTTAAATTTTGGCAAATTTTTCAAGGGGTGCATTAATATTCCCATGTCTTATGAAAGGTAATGGACCCCTGTATACGCCCGGGTATATTGATGCACCCCGGGAGGGGTACTTTGGCCCACCTCTTTATTTTGGAAATTGCCCAATTTAAACATTTGGTATAATAGTATAAGACCCTAATATATATTATGATAAATTTGGGTGGTCCATCTCGTTCTCTTTCATGGGTACGAAATTGCCAAATTTTAGTACAACCACGTGTTTCGTTTTCACCTAATTTATTCCCTTGGATGAGGTCCTATTACCTAATATGATTATATGGTCATGTATAGGGGTCCATTTTCTATCATAAGACATAGGTACATTGATGCACCCCGGGAGGGGTACCATAGCCAATCCCTTAAATTTTGGAATTTTTTTAATTTAAGCATTCGCTATCATAGTACATGACCTCAATATGTATCATGATAAATTTGGGTGGTCCACCTTGTTCCCTTTCATGAGTAAAAAAATGCCAAAATATAAACATAAGCAATATGTTGTATCACGTGTTTGGTTTTTGGCCCAATTTATCCCGTTTGATGCGGTTCTATTACCGTATATGGTCATATGGTCATGTATATAGGTTCATTTCTTATCATAAGACATGAGTACATTGATGCACCCTTTAAAAATTTGGGAGGGGTATCTTGACTCATCCACTCAGTTTTAGAAATTGTTTTAATATAAGCATTTGGTATCTTCGTACAGGTCTTCAATATGTACCACTATAAATTTGGATGGTCCACATCGTTCCCTTTCATGGGTAAAGAACTACCAAAAATCAAATTTCGGAGGTTATTGACCCCTATTTAGCACGTTATATGGTTTATTACCTTTATATGTTTATGTTCTCTTTTAAATTTGGGAACTATAAAATAACATAATTTGGTAAACGTTTTCTAGGACCCATTGGTGTTCCTCTTATGGCCAAATATTCAAAATTTAAAGGTTATTGAACGGCTTTATTATTGAATAACTACAGGATTTATTACTTTTTCATAAGACACAGGTGTATTTGTGTACCAATCTTAAATTTCGGGAGGGGTGCATTTCTTATTGTCATATCAATAATTGGTAATTGTTCTTAAAATTGGATAGTATTTCATTCATTGGGTAAATCATTATGATCACGTGATCAGTTATTGACCTATGATGGGATTAGGAGTCCAGGACATTGGTACATTTAAACTTTGTAGGATAATTTGAGAATGCGTCATTGGTATTGATTATTACAGCCAAATATAAACGTAAGCAATACGATGTACCACGTGATTGACCTTGATGAGGTAGTGTACAGGGATACATAGCTAACCTTATTGAATCTTATGACTCATAGTCTTAAGGGAATACATGCTACAACACTGGCAAAGTTATTGTTGATGTAATTTGATTGGTTGATCACTATCTTTCGTGCAATCTGATTGGCTGATCACTATCTTTCGTGCAATCTGATTGGCTGATCACTATCTTTCGTGCAATCTGATTGGTTGCTGATTTTCAAATCTTTGCTGCATTCAGTTTTAAGTTTTGTTTAACATTTAAAAATCTTGGTTTCGTTCAACATTTTGGACTCACTGATAAATATGATCAAAACCGTTTATTTGTTAATCGAATAGTTAAAAACCGGATAAAGTTTGACGGTTAACCGTGAAACGTAAAATTTTTTTAGTTTGAAATTTTTTGTTTGAATTTTTTTGTTTCAGAATTTTGTTTGAAATTTGTTTCAAAATTTTTTTTTGAAAATTTTTTTGTTTGAAATTTTTTGTTGCAAAATTTTGTTTGAAATTTTTTTGTTTAAAATTTTTTGTTCGAAATTTTTGTTTTGAAATTTTTCGTTTCCAAATTTTTTTGTTTAAAATTTTTTTGTTTCGATTTTTTTTTCGTTTCAAAATTTTGTTTGAATTTTTCGTTTCCAAATTTTTTCGTTTCAAAAATTTTGTTTCAAAGTTTGGTTTGACATTTTTAAAAGTTTGTGCACTCATTAGTAAAGAACCGGAACTGTTTAGAGCAAAAACCTCTGGCAACATTGTGGTGCAATAGTACACGTCAGAACATGATAATGCAACGTCATCAGTTTTGCATCATCGTTCGAGTTAGTATTCATGATAACGTCATCATGGCTACTTGTCTGCAGTTTCTAAACACACGTGATGTGATGAAATCATTTACCAAGATTACTGATTTACAACAGAATGTACCTTATAGAATCTTAGCTAGCCAAATGATCCCTACAAAGTTTGGATTAAGAATCGTAGTGAAGCTTGAAAATGATAAGAATATAATTTTACCAGCAAGATATTTACCCATGGAAGCATCAAAACAAGAAGAACTGCTGCGTTTCTTAAATACTGGATCTGTATCTTTATGTTACAAAGGATTCTTGGGTCGAAGTCATCAATTTGAATTTAGTACACAGCCAGATTCGTCAGCAAAATCATGAATTCAAACGTCAGCACATCAGACATAGTTGTATGAATTTGGTTGGTCAGCATGACGTCAGCAACTGTGATGAAACCATAAATTCAAACGTCAGCACATTCCTTACCAATGACGTCAGCAATAACTATAAACCAGCAAATACAGTGTCATCCCACGAAATCATTTGAGCAAGTGCTTTTCAGGAGGAAAGATGTGTACTTCTAACGATAAAGAGTTCATCTTCGCAAGCTATTATCCAATAAACAAAACATGTGATGATTGGTATCAGTGCTAGAACATTTGAACCTGTGATTCGATTGGGCAAAGCAGAACAATTTGGTGTACAACTGACCTGTGAAGAATGGCACGAATCGACCAAATGAACGATGAGCTAAATGTGACCATAGTCAAATCGTTAGGCTCAAATCATGAAGTGGTGCTGCGTACAGTCCTCGAAGAGAAGATGGTGCTGTTACGTAAAAAGAGTACATTTCATGTCCCTCGCAACATGGTGTATCTAACACAAAAGGAATGGAACAAATTCATCAGCGTATTTCAGTGTGTGAAACATGCAGTGGAAGTGTGCAACAAAACTAGTATATTCCTGAAAAAGTACTATTTATGCATATTGTACAACATGTATCTAGATATTGTGATGGTTGTCAACATCGTTCGTGGGTGCATACCTGTATTGATAAACAGTTTATTTGTGATCAAATGGACATTGAGTTTCCACCAATTGATATCGCATTAGACCTTAAAAGACTTCAATTGGAATTAAAATTATATGCTAAAGACAAACTAGTGCAAGAAGTTCAAAATACATTGTATCGACAATATCCAGATCATATATCTGGTATGGATGTATGTGGAGTGTAATAAAATGATCCATTTCAATGATTTGTGTTTTTTCATTTCAAGTACAACCCCAGGTTCTGACGTGTACTATTGCACCACAATGTTGCCAGAGGTTTTTGCTCTAAACAGTTCCGGTTCTTTACTAATGAGTGCACAAACTTTTAAAAATGTCAAACCAAACTTTGAAACAAAATTTTTGAAACGAAAAAATTTGGAAACGAAAAATTCAAACAAAATTTTGAAACGAAAAAAAATCGAAACAAAAAAATTTTAAACAAAAAAATTTGGAAACGAAAAATTTCAAAACAAAAATTTCGAACAAAAAATTTTAAACAAAAAAATTTCAAACAAAATTTTGCAACAAAAAATTTCAAACAAAAAAATTTTCAAACAAAAAATTTTGAAACAAATTTCAAACAAAATTCTGAAACAAAAAAATTCAAACAAAAAATTTCAAACTAAAAAAATTTTACGTTTCACGGTTAACCGTCAAACTTTATCCGGTTTTTAACTATTCGATTAACAAATAAACGGTTTTGATCATATTTATCAGTGAGTCCAAAATGTTGAACGAAACCAAGATTTTTAAATGTTAAACAAAACTTAAAACTGAATGCAGCAAAGATTTGAAAATCAGCAACCAATCAGATTGCACGAAAGATAGTGATCAGCCAATCAGATTGCACGAAAGATAG
The DNA here is from genome assembly GCF_964235325.1 of Thermobia domestica. Taxonomy (NCBI): domain Eukaryota; kingdom Metazoa; phylum Arthropoda; class Insecta; order Zygentoma; family Lepismatidae; genus Thermobia; species Thermobia domestica. The sequence continues at coordinate 9,143,577 of NC_137455.1, read as the reverse complement.
TGATCAGCCAATCAGATTGCACGAAAGATAGTGATCAACCAATCAAATTACATCAACAATAACTTTGCCAGTGTTGTAGCATGTATTCCCTTAAGACTATGAGTCATAAGATTCAATAAGGTTAGCTATGTATCCCTGTACACTACCTCATCAAGGTCAATCACGTGGTACATCGTATTGCTTACGTTTATATTTGGCTGTAATAATCAATACCAATGACGCATTCTCAAATTATCCTACAAAGTTTAAATGTACCAATGTCCTGGACTCCTAATCCCATCATAGGTCAATAACTGATCACGTGATCATAATGATTTACCCAATGAATGAAATACTATCCAATTTTAAGAACAATTACCAATTATTGATATGACAATAAGAAATGCACCCCTCCCGAAATTTAAGATTGGTACACAAATACACCTGTGTCTTATGAAAAAGTAATAAATCCTGTAGTTATTCAATAATAAAGCCGTTCAATAACCTTTAAATTTTGAATATTTGGCCATAAGAGGAACACCAATGGGTCCTAGAAAACGTTTACCAAATTATGTTATTTTATAGTTCCCAAATTTAAAAGAGAACATAAACATATAAAGGTAATAAACCATATAACGTGCTAAATAGGGGTCAATAACCTCCGAAATTTGATTTTTGGTAGTTCTTTACCCATGAAAGGGAACGATGTGGACCATCCAAATTTATAGTGGTACATATTGAAGACCTGTACGAAGATACCAAATGCTTATATTAAAACAATTTCTAAAACTGAGTGGATGAGTCAAGATACCCCTCCCAAATTTTTAAAGGGTGCATCAATGTACTCATGTCTTATGATAGGAAATGAACCTATATACATGACCATATGACCATATACGGTAATAGAACCGCATCAAACGGGATAAATTGGGCCAAAAACCAAACACGTGATACAACATATTGCTTATGTTTATATTTTGGCATTTTTTTACTCATGAAAGGGAACAAGGTGGACCACCCAAATTTATCATGATACATATTGAGGTCATGTACTATGATAGCGAATGCTTAAATTAAAAAAATTCCAAAATTTAAGGGATTGGCTATGGTACCCCTCCCGGGGTGCATCAATGTACCTATGTCTTATGATAGAAAATGGACCCCTATACATGACCATATAATCATATTAGGTAATAGGACCTCATCCAAGGGAATAAATTAGGTGAAAACGAAACACGTGGTTGTACTAAAATTTGGCAATTTCGTACCCATGAAAGGGAACGAGATGGACCACCCAAATTTATCATAATATATATTAGGGTCTTATACTATTATACCAAATGTTTAAATTGGGCAATTTCCAAAATAAAGAGGTGGGCCAAAGTACCCCTCCCGGGGTGCATCAATATACCCGGGCGTATACAGGGGTCCATTACCTTTCATAAGACATGGGAATATTAATGCACCCCTTGAAAAATTTGCCAAAATTTAAGATTGGTACACAAATACACCTGTGTCTTATGAAAAAGTAATAAATCCTGTACTTATTCAATAATAAAGCCGGTCAATAACATTTAAATTTTGAATATTTGGCCATAAGAGGAACATCAACATCTACAATGGGGCTTAGAAAACGTTTACCGAATTTTGTTATTTGATAATTCCCAAATTTAAAAGGGAACATAAACATATAAAGGTAATAAACCTCTGTACATATCCATATAACATGCTAAATAGATGTCAATAACCTCCGAAATTTGATTTTTGGTAGTTCTTTACCTATGAAAAGGGAACGATGTGGACCATCCAAATTTATAGTGGTACATATTGGAGACCTGTACTATGATACCAAATGCTTGAGGAGGTTCTATTACCTTATATCGTTATATGGTCATGTATATAGGTTCATTTCCTATCATAAGATAAGGGGTGGGCCAAAGTACCCCTCCCAAATTTTTAAAGGGGTGCACAAATGTGCCTTTGTCTTATGATAGGGAATAGACCCCTATACATAACCATATAAGGTAATAGGACTTCATCCAAGGAAATAAATTGGGCCAAAATACCAAACACGTGGTACAACGTATTGCTTACGTTTATATTTTGGCAATTTGTACCCCTAAAAGGGAACGAGGTGGACCACCCAAATTTATCATAATACATGTTAGGGTCCAGTACTATAATACCAAATATATAAAATGAGCAATTTCTAAAATTTAAGGGGTGGGCCAAAGTACCCCTCCCAAATTTTTAAAGGAGTGCACAAATGTACACCTTGTCTCAAAAAGGTTGAGCGCATTCTTTATTGGTGTTTTGAGGCAAAAATTTTCAAAGTCCAGCTTCGGGTATCTTCGGGAAAAAGTAAGCCAGGTTCGAACCTCCAAGCCAGCCTTTGCAAAAGGGTAAAAGTTTGCAGATGTGTTTTTCTTCTTTTAAATATAATAAGACTTGTTACCAAGTGTTTAAAAAAGCAACATTGATTGAAATACTAAATGATACAATATTTCGAAACGTTTTTATTAATGTGAGCACATGCTTGTTTGTCATTTAGCTCTCTATACGTAATGGAACATTTAAATACGTTAAAGAATCTTTCCATATGTAAAAGAATGCTCAAAATGAAGAAATAGAACATAATTATCGCCTGAGTACTAAAATAAAACTCAAAGTAGAACAGAAACTGCGTTTGTAATGGATATGAATGTCATAATTATCATGAGATCCGTTATACATCGCTAGAAGCTTAGTTCTAGAAGTCCTTGTGTTAGCTCATTGGTAAGCTGTCGGCTTTCAAATCATACGGTTGAGAGTTCGATTCTCGTCTGGGCCAATACTTTTTTTTTAAATTATATTTTCCGCAATGCATGAAAAATTATATAAAATAATTACATTAAAATACATAAGTTGTTTATATATAACATAATAATTGCAGAACATAGTAAGTATTATGTTTAAAATATAACATCTGAGATAATTTTCACAGTAGGTCGGTATTATATATGATAATGTTAAATACAAGTTAGGAAAATCGTTTAATAGCAATAAATAAGTTATGTAGTGTATTTATTTGCAGCTATTTGTCATACAGATTTAACTTCTCAATATTCTCATTACAGTATGTTATTTATATTCGTGAAATACAGTATATTCCTACGGATATAGAAAGTGTATAAACAGAGTATCCAAAGTCGTATCCTGCTTCAAGACACAAGTTTTCCCGATCCCCTTAACGTCACGGGAAGAAACACAAATTCTCTTTAGAACGGAATGTCGTTACTTAGAGTCTCATTCGAATACGTTGAATATGCTTTTGTGTATTCATCTCTCTCTCTCTCTCTCTCTCTCTCTCTCTCTCTCTCTCTCTCTCTCTCTCTCTCTTTCGCTTTGTTTATGTGTGTGTGTGTGTTGCGGAATATCCCAAGTTGAATACAACATTTGCAAAGTATATGAGCATCATTGTCATCGAATACCAGAAATTGAAAGTCGTGTTTCTTCAGGTTGGGTTTGCGTGTTCATGTTAGTTCACTGGTAGAGTACGGACTTGCCACTGAAGAGGTATTGAGTTCAAAGCCTACAGCTAATTATCATTCTTTTGTTAGTAGGATTGCACAGAAATCGGATACAAGGAGTGGTTTACTTCTAGAAATATTTTCAGAAGCGTTTAGGTAGCCTTGAAAAGGGCTTTTTTCGCGAGTTAAGGGGGGGGGCATTAATATTGTGTCCAAGACCCTTCTGAATTTATTACACGCCCCATTCTTCTGGGCATGGAATCTATTACATGGGTGACAAATCTATCTCCTTCCCCTACCTCCAGCCATGCTTCGGAAACAAGATGCCACAGGTCATCCTGAGTTCTTGGTGGATCTGCCTCAGGCCAACTTTCCCTTAGAGTACGCTTCACTTCTGCCCACATATTTTCCATGAGATTGAGGTCTGCTCCACGAGGCGGCCAGTCGATTAAATCAATCTCAGGGTGCCCTGCGAACCATTCATGAACCACATGGGAAGTATGTATTGGCGACTGGTATTGCTGGAACTGAATTACACCATCAGGCTGAAATACTCGTACAGATGGCACCATGATATTACTGATAATGTCTAAGTACTGAGCATTGTCCAGATGTCCTTCAATTCTATGAAGCTGTCCTGCTCCGCGACTGGAAATCCAACCCCAACATAAAATAGATACATGGCCACTGCGATTGCAAGCAGCCACATATCCATGGTCATATCGGGTGCCTCTCGGACGATACACAAAACGGCGTCCCTCCTTTGATGTTGTGAATATGGATTCATCTGAGAAAACTACGTTTTCCCAATTGAGACCCACATTCGCCTGTGCAAACGCGAGACGGTAAATTTTGTGGTCGTCTGAGAGTTTTTCTTTCACGGCAGCAACACGGCCACGTAACCCAGCATGACGAAGCCTTCGCAGAGCTGTATGCTTACTACCAGGAAAGAGAGAAGCTTCCCTTAGCTGTCCAGACGTCCTTAGTGGGTCTAACCGGGCTTCGTTTACTAATCTCGCATCTTGGGCTTCGGTTGACACATGCGGACGACCAGGAGATCGTAAATTACCAGTCTGACCTGTAACACCATATTTCCGAATCCATCGCCTTCCTGTAGAGGCCGGGACACCTACTCGCCTGCTAGCTGCAGTTGCAGAATAACCTTCCAACTCCCATAAAGTAATTACTGCTGTACGTCTATCCATAGTTACTAATGTTCTGAGCTGTGAGAAGGAAGCATAAGGTAAAAGCTAGTACCTGGCGTGTGATTGGTTACTTGCACGACACGCCTATTGTGGGGAACAGCGTTGCCAGATCTAGCATAATGATGCTAGATCTAGCATAATTTGCATGTCTCTAGCATCTAGCATCTTGCTTTTAGCATCCTGCCCAAATCTAGCACAATTTCAGCAAGTTATCAAAAAGCCGTAAAACCTGGAGATGAGAAAGAAGTTGGTCGTGGGAAGAAAAAGAACGGCAGAAATGTATCCTCTTCCATTGATTCATACACTCGGTAAACCATACAGGCAGTCTTATTTTCCGAAGTAAGTTCGGAACGGCTTTGGGCTTTTTTTTTTGTGGCTCCACCCAGGGTTTTCTAATCCTTTAACTCCGAGGCATGGGCGGAGCTATGGGGGCCATTCTCCCCCCAACTTTTCGGCAACTTCACCATCTTTATTTCTGACTTCATGATCATATTTATTCCTGAAATGACAGCTCCGAGACCGACCAAAAATCTGCCCCCCCCCCCCCAGCAGATGATTCCCAACTCCGCTTATGCTGCGAAGTAATTTTCTTTCAAAATATGTAAAGAAAAACTTTGCATTCATTTATACGATATATACGCCATTGAGTCTGACAACGACTGCAGTAATTTAGTTGAGTTAAAATTTTGGTGCGTGAAGTATTGAGTTCTATCCATGCATTCTTGCTCTCTGTGTATTTTAAGTTACGTTATCGTATCTCAACTTCCTTTTTTTAAAACTCCTGAATTAGTAATTATGAGGATCTAGCATAATTTGACCGAATCTAGCATAAGTTCGATCAGGTTTTGGAATAATTCCGAGCTGTGAGTCTGGCAACGCTGGTGGCGAACGACTTGATCAACGACTCGCGAAAGAAATCTGAAAATGGTGCGCCGTAATAATAATATTAAAAACAGTTTTTATAAAGAAATATTAATACATACGAAAAGCTGTTTAAAGAATGAATTGTTATACTGACTTTACACGTATAAAAACATATACCATATACCAAACAGATTGAGCGATATGATGATAGCTGTTTTGAGACGAACACTTTCGAAGTCCAACTTCGGGTATCTTCGGAAAACAGTAAACTAAAGCTGTTGGTTCGAACCTCCAAAGCCAACCTTAGTAATCGGGAAAAGATGTACAGATATGTTTTTCCTTCTGTTAAATATAATAAGACATGTTGAAATGGTATTAAGTGTAGAAAAAAGTAACATTGATTGAAATACTTAATGATACAATATTTCGAGACTATGTATTCACACTCTCGTTTCGTCATTGTGATTTCCATACGGAAAAGAGCATTTACGTATGAGCTCAGTTATATTTCAGAAGCAGATTCCGAAAAGCGGTCATGTTAGCTCAGTGGTACACCACCGAGTGTTTAAATCGTGAGTTCGATACCCGTTCAGGTGAGATTATTTTATGATATTCTACTTTCCTCAATGCATGAAAATTATGTAAAATAGTTACATTACAATTCATCAGTTGTATATATATTTTCATACCATCACTTGTATATATGAGTTGAATATATATATTCATATCATTTCACGACATAAGTAATTCTTATCTTTAAAATATAACATCTGAGGTATTCACAGAACGTCGGTGTGTTATGTGTGAATATTGAATACAAATTTAAAAAATCGTGTAATAGCAATAAATAAGTTATGTAATGTATTTATTTGCAGCTACTTTCATCGCAGATAACTTCTCAATATTCGCATTACAGCATTTAGGTCGAGCATATCGAAAATCGGATCGTGGTTCAAGACAAAAAAAAACTAGCTAGCCCCAAACTGTCACGTAAGAAATTCACGAATCGCAAAAGTAAAGTGAAGAGATTGAGAGCGGTAATTCCTTAATCGCTCTCTCTCAACTCTCTCTTATCTGCATTTATACATATAAAAGTGTATGTATGTATGTTCCATCATAACTCATGTGTGCCTAGAGCAGGGTTTCTCAACCTGGGAGTCGCGGCCCCTAGGGGATCGCGAAGATAGGCGGAAGAGATAAATATAGTTAGAATCTAATACCAGAAATTATTTTTAAATATTATTTTTAATTTTGTTCTGATAGGCATACTTTTATTTTTTATACACACTGTAAAGAACAATAAAAAATAAGTCTACTGAACATTTTCAAAGGGTGTAGAATTCGTGTTACTATTCGGTTCAAAGTATCTTGTCGTCGCGAATTCTGTCGAGAAATTTGAAGCTTAAAATATACAAAACGATAATCATGCCTGTTGTTCTGTATGGTTGCGAAACATGGTCACTTACTCTGAGGGAAGAACATAGACTGAAAGTATTTGAGAACAAGATCCTTAGACGAATATTCGGACCCAAGAGGAACGGGAATGGGGAATGGCGGAAACTTCATAACGAGGAACTACATAATTTATACGGTTACCCAACATTGTTAGGGTCGTCAAGTCTAGGAGGGCAGGTCATGTAGCTAGAATGGAAGAAAGTAGAAACGCTTTCAAAGTCTTGACAGGAAGACCAAACGGAAAACGACCATTAGGAAGACCTAGGCGCAGATGGGAGTAGAATATTAAGATGGATCTCGCTGAGATAAGAATACAAATTAGAAACTGGATCCAATTGGCTAAGGATAGAAGTCAGTGTAGAGCTTTTGTGAACGCGGCATTGAACCTCCGGGTTCCATAGGCCATAGAGTTAGTTAGTTAGTAGAGTTGTTTAAAAATGAATTTAAATCAAAGAGGTATGATATAAAACTAATGAGAACTGTATATAGAAATACTAGAAAAATACACATGAAACAAAACCTGCACATTGAAATACAATTAAAATTAAAACCTAATGAGATACCTAAGCATGGTGTAATTTCACTAGTGCAGCAATGCCCGGTTCAATCTTCATGACGAACATTATCAAGCCATTTTCAACTGATAAGCGATTTCTTATCTTTGTTTTAATGTTTACCATAAAAAAAACACTTTCGCACAAGTACGATATAGCAAATGGAATTATTACTTTTAAAGCAGCAATCACCAGACCAGGATATTCTTCTCTCCTCATCAGGCAGAACTTGTCCAAGTCTTCGTTACAGAAAACCAGTTGCAAAGACTTGTCGCATGATCATTCTATTATTTGGTCAAGAAGTTGTGGGCTTAGATCGGATACGTTAATGGCCTCTTCAATGAAGGAGTTTAACATCCATCTTGAACCATCACCTTCGTCGTTGGGAATATAGATATTACAGTTACTGTATCCACTGTCAGTGCCGGACGCCTAAAAAAGGGGCCACACATTTCGGAGGAAGTGTGTTACTCATGTTAGGAAAGTGCATGTGCACATGTGTAAAATAGAAGGAAAACGTAATAAAATGTGCTCAAAATTAAGGAAAGGTAGGGTTTATTTTGAAAATGTTATTGAGCTTCGTGCCAACCATGGTGGCGCTTCGTAGCTAGTCTGTCGACGTCACTCATATATACGGTGACATCGTACTATACTCTCGCCCCGGGCAATGATTTTCCATGGCACTGTTCACTATAAACCAAAAAAATGGATTCTACTATTATAGAAGTAGGTATGTTAAAAATCCCACACAAGCTTATTATAAAACAAATTATAAAAGGGTCGCTGGCAAGAGCGTGTGATAAAAGGGGATCGTGATAGGAATTAGATTGAGAACCACTGGCCTAGAGTAATTTTAACCACATTTCTTATAGTTTCAAAAAGAGTGCTGTCGGGTTACCTATGGTGAATGGGAGGGGGATACATATAAAAGATTGCTAGAAAATGATCGATATTAGATTCATAGTTTTCGGGGTCGCTTAGATAAATAGTGAGACTTTCAATTTCGCTTAACTCCGATTAAGCTCTCATTAGTAGGGATGGGCACGAACGACTTTTCTTTGAAACTCGACTCGACTCGAAACAGACATCTTTGAGGTCTACTCTTGGACTCGGCGCGAAAAATATCTTCCAACTCGACTCGGATTAGAGTCAAGTCGAACCAAAACGAGCCAAATCCTGTGTGTAGTCCTACCTAGACAATACATAGACAATAATTATTCTATCATCAATTATACTACTGTTACTACAAATAATAATAATAATAATAATAATAATAATAATAATAATAATAATAATAATAATAATAATAATTATTATTATTATTATTATTATTATTATTATTATTATTATTATTATTATGACAACACCGTGTACAAACATGAACGATAGATGGTTAATAAAGGAATACTAAAAGCTAGTTGACTGCCGACGTCGGTAGTCATGAAGTCTACAAGGCAAGGACATCGTTCATTACCCTAAGCTGTAAGCGTCGGTGGAGTACAGATGGTCAACTATTAACCTCTCGCCAGAAATTGGTGGCCCCGCAGCGACGATCCGTGATGGCCCAAGTTCAATTTTGAAAACTTTACTACCAGCGGCAGAGACGCGATGAAACGCCAACGAACCACAAAAATTACTCTCCCAAAATATGTTAAAATGCCTATATGTGTGATTTGTTTATATTTAGGTGAATCAAAAAAACACAAAACAAATACGCCGGGGTGGACGCGAACTATCAATATTACGATTACTAGGCACGTGTTCTTCTGACTTCCCCACGGAAACGATTATAAAAAGCTTGGTTGTTGAAGGATAAATCATTGACGTCTTAATTTAGCCAATCAGACAAACCCCTACATCTCGAGTTCTAGGAGGTGATACCGTGAACCGTTTCAGATTTATTGCTTTCTGGTAAAGTACTATCCATGCGCAAAATTTGAGCATAATAGCCGACATGCATCTTCGGTGCCTCTTATCTTTAGTACAATTTTAACCAGAGATGGTGTGGGTCAATGAAAATTTGATCCACGACCCACCATGACCCACTATCACCCACCACCCAAATGACCCATTGGCCCACTCTGACCCATCAACCATCGTGATCCACTCTGACCCACCACCAACTATGAACCACTCTGAACCATTGCGACCAACTCCGACCCACCAAAACCCATCGACATCAACTCTGACCGATGACCCACGTCCTCCTCTCCATTGACTAAAGAGATTACACTTGTAATAAAACAAGACTGTGAAATTATCACTTATCGGAGTTTGAATTTCTACCGTCATTGGCTCAAGCACCTCTTTGTTACAATACTGGTGGGTCTGACCTTTACGATATATAATGGCAAAGTGTTTCTCATTTTCCGAATTAAAATGAATTTAAATTTATCATATGTAATTATTTCTTTGTTGCCTTACAGACACATTCAGTAGAAAATAGGGTGAAATTTAAAAGTTTCGAATCAAGGAAAAGTAGACCAACGTAAAAAAAAAAAAAAAAAAAATTGAAAATGCCCATGTAATTACGTTTAGAATACAAATTTTATGGCCATTTTCTCTAACTTTATGGCTTGATTGCCTTATGCTCGGAACGCTCCATATATTAAACACCAGCTTCAGCAATTATAAATAGAAAGCAGTGGTTATAAAATTCAAAAAGAACTTTAGTTTGCATTACTCAATTTTTTTCTCAACTAATATCAATCGTTTTCGATTATTTTTACAAATCAACCCACTATTAATTTCCACTATATAGAAAAGGCACCCCCGTCCCCCCGCTCATAAAAGACAATTTTAAAAAATGCCAGGGCATATTCTCTTTATTTTTAATAAAGAGTTGTATGCTGAATTTCAGCTCTCAGTTGAACGGCTTGTGAGATACCAAATTTTTCGCAAAAATTCGGACTTCAACTCCCCCTAAGGATATGTATTATAATGAAAGTGACACGCGTATGATAACTTCCCAGTTGGGATTGGAGCCTGATTATATACCAAACGTCAATTCATTTGACTTTGCAATTTGACCGTGATGATTACGCAGACATAGTTACTTTCAATTTTTTATGATACATATCCTTATTTCATATGTTACAGATGATTCAAAAATATTTTTTCAAGCAGTTAGCTCCTCTAGAATCTCACAGGCTGCATCCCAAAATCCAACTCCTACTATCCTGTGACAATCCAAAAGTGACTGAACTTTTTTTATTAGGAACAAATGACAAAAGAAAAATGGAGATCTTGAAAGTAAAATGTAGAAAAGCTCGGTGCCGCCAATAACTGCATATTTCTCCGCCCCTTCATTCCGAACTTAAAAATAAAACTTAATTCGAATATGGTTAATTACTGAATTTATTACAGTTAAATTCCACTCACTACATGCTATAGCTACAACTATGTAACAAAAATAACAACTGTGAAACATGTTCTGAATTACTATTACATTTCTTACTCAATTATTAAACATATTAGAATAGTAAAAGAGGATTGTTCGTGAAATAGTATATTTGCTCATGATTTTTAACTTTTTCATACGGAAAAAATTAAAATATTATTCAAGTTTTAAAATTTGCACTCTGCAAATATGTTGCCCTCTAGGCAATGGGACTAATGTGGACTAATGGGAAATGCTACACTGTTAGCGGCGCTGAAAACTTACGATTCGATTCTAATATCGGTTGATTTCGATATCTTTATGTCGCTACGTAACCACCCTGGGTGCTAATGGGAGCTTAATTGGACTTGAATTGAAAGTAGAGCTATTCACCTAAGCGACCACGAAACTATGGATTCGATACTAATATCGAACCGTTTCTAGCATTTTTGATATGTATCCCGACAGTACTCTTTTTCCAGACTGTAAGAAATATAGTTAAAATTGCTCTAGATATATTAGAATTATGTTGAAACACACACATAAATCCACTTTTATATTCTGTATAAATAGAGAGTGAGCGAGCGAGCGAGCGAGAGAGAGGCGACTCAAGGCATCACCACTTCCACATTGCAAAAGCATATATCAGGAATTGAATTGGAAATCTATGTAAAGACTTTCTGCTGTGGCATGCTTCATAAGCACAATTCCAGTCTGCTCACGTGACCATTGGGGTTCATGAATTTTTTTTGCGAGCGTTCCGACTTTGGATTCTCTGTTTATACCCTCTGTTTATGCATCGAATAACTTTTCAAGAACATAAATGACATTCTGTATTATGAATGTTGAGAATTACTCTCTATATGACAAATAGCTGCAAATAAATACACTACATGATTTATTTATTGCTATTGAACGAGTTTCTTAACTTGTATTTACATCCTCATATATAATACCGACCTACTGTGAAAATTATCTCAGATGTTATATTTTAAACATAATAATTACTATGTTCTGCAATTATTATGTTATATATAAACAACTTATGTATTTTAATGTAATTATTTTATATAATTTTTCATGCATTGCGGAAAATGCAATTTTAAAAAAAGTATTGGCCCAGACGAGAATCGAACTCTCAACCATATGATTTGAAATCCGACAGCTTACCAATGAGCTAACACAAGGACTTCTAAAACTAAGCTTCTAGCAACGTATAACGGATCTCAAGATGATTATGACATTCATATCCATTACAAACGCAGTTTCTGTTCTACTTTGAGTTTTATTTTAGTACTCAGGCGATAATTATGTTCTATTTCTTAATTTTGAGCATTCTTTTACATATGGAAAGATTCTTTAACGTATTTAAATGTTCCATTACGTATAGAGAGCTAAATGACAAACAAGCATGTGCTCACATTAATAAAAACGTTTCGAAATATTGTATCATTTAGTATTTCAATCAATGTTGCTTTTTTAAACACTTGGTAACAAGTCTTATTATATTTAAAAGAAGAAAAACACATCTGCAAACTTTTACCCTTTTGCAAAGGCTGGCTTGGAGGTTCGAACCTGGCTTACTTTTTCCCGAAGATACCCGAAGCTGGACTTTGAAAATTTTTGCCTCAAAACACCAATAAAGAATGCGCTCAACCTTTTTGAGACAAGGTGTACATATGTTATGAGGAATGAGAAGGAGATTTATGCTCATATACGAATGGTGCGCTGTGTAGAGAGCGCAGGTTCAGCTAGTAGATAAATATATTTTTTATTTCTGGTCTTAACCGGCAACTTGGTAGGAGTAAATCACTATAAAAAAAATGTTACATTTTCTAACTTATGACTGAAAGTTGATTTGTGAAGTTCCCTATCATAGGCGAGTTGGTCTACAAAGTCTCCTTTTTAGTCTGTGAACTCTCCTTTTGTGCTTCATTTGGTCTACCAAGTAGCTATTTTCAATGCCATTAGACGCTCCGATGCCTGTTCTTTCGAAATGAAAGAAATGTTACAATTTTGCTCATTTCTGTTAATATTAGGTTAGGTATTTTCAGTTAACACTTATCTTCATCTAAACTATTGATCCATTCGTTTAAACATAAACCGATTCGAAATATAGTTGAAATTTCGTATATGACTCTATTTCATTTTAGATTGGATTGATGGATATGGTTAACAAAGTTTGGAAAAATTACGCAAATTTACTACCTCATAAAGGAAGACTAAAGTGTAATTCATTGATGCAGATGACGTAACTCTAACTGAAGTAAAAAGATAGAAATAAACACGAAGAGTCAATAACCGCAAATAATGGCTGTTCGTGCAAATTCGCCACGTCTTTTACTCGCCCGCCTTCACTCATTGATTCCTACAGTTTTCGTTAGATCACGAAAGAAATACTTCAGTGCATACACACCTATTAAAGAGACAGAATCACCTACAAAGAAACTATAAAGGCATATGTATAGGGGAGTAGTATAGTCAGTCACTTCTGATTTCAAAATACTTTAATGGCCACGAAAACCCAATCACAAAACTATTAGAGGGAATAAACCTGTACAATAAATTGCCATACCAATATAAGAAATTGACTAATGTTTGTAAATACAGGATCGAGAAAATCTAGGTAAGAATATCAATGTATGCATAATTCAATAATAATTATATAAGAAGTGAAGAGAAAAAAAATGTGTCACACCAAATCCAGTATAGGTGCATGAATGGAATTTAATTTTACGTCTCACGTTATGCCCTTTAGGCAGTGTTGCTATTCTAATTTTTTAACAACCGGTTCTCTCTCAATAGAGAGAGAGACATATTAGATTAGATTAGAGTAGATGGATATAACTCTCTTAGAAAAAATAGGTACAGAAAAACAAATATTTTACCGAATACCACAAGTGACAAGTAGAGGGACCTACACAGCATCCGAATACAAGGTGGTATGTCGAAATTAGGTAGCACTGCAAATATCTTGGAAAGAACTTATTCAAGATAGATGCTTGTCAAAAAGTATTGAAAAGATCTTAATTCAGGAATGGATCAACAATTGTTGGTAATGGTATATATGCGTTTCAAATATAAATAATCGTTACCACTACACTCATGTGACCCCAGTTCTCATTCTTGATATTTGACCGTTGAGAGTAAGAAATAAATGCTTATAACGTATTCTGAGAAACCTTCTTAAAACAATGACACTTACAATAAAATTTAATGATCTTGGATATAACAAGGTAAAATTTACCGTCATGTCTAGGTATAACTAACGGTTCTGCAAACTGGAAATATTTTAACAACCGGTTCTAGGGAACCGGCTGAATAGCACCACTGCCTTTAAGCTAAAGAAGGCGATCAATAAAAGTGAATGTTGTGAAATTATTTCTTTTGTTCTCTTGCCGAGAATCGAACCGGGACCGCGTGCACCAAAAGTGCATACACACTAGCCACTAAGCCAACGGGAAGGGCTTTCACTAGGTTTAAATCCAATCATATAAAGAGGGTGAAAAATGCATGGCTCGGCTTCCGGCTTATCGTGTTTTAAATAACTTTTCAAGTTAAACAGATATCAGAACTCCTCCGTGTCAATGTGATTTTCGTATGCGGCTTCAGCACTGGAGATTCTTGTTCGAATCACGATCAGAGCTTCTCTGGTTCGAATCTCGTATTAAACTGCAGGTCAACTTCTCACATAACCTCGGTGCTGAAAGGGGGACTAAATTCTAATGCAGCGGAAAATCGAACAGGTATCAGTTTTAAAAGTTCCTTCGTGACCCACGGAGAATTAGCGTTGTCAGGTCTTACTATTTTTCCACGAGTGTACGATTTTATGGCACTCTGTACATTATACGGTTTTATTTCTTTCGTAACACTATTTATTCCGTTTTTTTTAATAAATCGAAGAAATGATAATCCTAAACACACTTCTTCTTCTTCTTCTTCTTCTTCTTCTTCTTCTTCTTATTATTATTATTATTATTATTATTATTATTATTATTATTATTATTATTATTATTATTATTATTACCATTGTCCAGATAGATCCAAACATATGCACTTACAGAATTTGTCAAAATGTCGTAGGTGTGAATTTTTAAGTATCTTTGGAGGGCAATATCCAACCCTCTCCAATCTGTTTTTCTTGCCACGGCGGCTGAAAAGAGCATGCTTCAAGCTTTAGAAGCCATATAATTTAATTTTAGAGGTTTGGAAGGTCATCATGAACAAAATGTAAAGCATTACAAGAATGTTCTATAATAGTATAGAATGTACAGCGGTGGACACTTCTAAATGGTACACCTTAGCCGTAAATCTCCATATGGCTGTACCATTTAGAAGTGTCCACCGCTGTACAAGAAGCGTTTTAGAATATGCTAGAGCTAGAACATTCTATAATATTCTAAGACATTCCATAATGTTGTAGAAGGTGCATTCTAGAAGAATGCGTTCCTCTTGTTTATTTTCAGTTTTTTAAGACTAGAATGAAAAATGTTTTACAACATTTTAGAAATATATTAGAGCATAACTATTAAATAGAACAAAAATAGAACATATTAAATACGACAATATTTGTTTTGTTTCTTTTCCTTTATTAAATATAAGATTAAATATTCCATGTAAATTAAAGGCAGTCCACAGTCCCGTTCCATCTTTCTTTGTAGTTTTCTAGAAAGTACAATACTGCTTAATAAACTAACCAATATTTGAAAATTATCTTAATTCTTGCCCAGTTCGTGAAAGTCCTTGACGTCATAATTGATAAGAAGATTATTCTTTAACATTAAGGAATATATCTACAGGGTGGCCCATGATTATGTATATGATGTTTGACTTACTAGTATTTGTAATTTTGGATAAAAAAAATTCAATATGACAACAGTGTGCCAGACAGGATGGTGGGGCTGAACGAAACTTTCCGAACCGCTGGATCGGTTGACGTGGTTCTGTGGAGTGGCCACCTCGATCTCCCGATTTAACCTACCTGAATTTTTTCTTATGGGGTGTTTTAAAGGACGAAGTGTATCAACATCACATACGGAGTTTGGATGAACTACAGGAAGTTATCACAGAAGAGTTCCACAGGATACCAATACGGGTCCGTCAGACTGCTTCTGACAATGTTGCTCTTCGTCTCCAGGCATGTATTGACTTCGATGGTGCATTGGTGGACCATGCCATGGAGAACATATATTAAAATTCTTGTAAGGAAAAGTATGAGAGTAGTGTGTTTATGTTCAAGTTATGTTAGTAGTTTCATTACCACAGTCTTTGAAACGTCATATAATGATGGCACCCTTGTATATTAAAAACTTTTTCACTAAAGAGTTTTCTTGTAAAACTTAAATAATTACGCAGAAAAAAACAAATCAGTATTATTTTTTGACTTCGTAATTTTTTTAAATGTGAACAGATTGATGGTGGGATAGCCTTAATTTTTAAAAGTCTATTAATAAATAAATTTCTTTTTATAGGAGCATAACATTTCTAATAGATGTATGAGTGAGAACAACTATGACGGAGATAAATGCAAAGCAGCGTTTGAGAACTACAATCAATGCAAAGCATTTTGGGTAAGAAAATGATTTCTGATAATAGTACGGTAATGCTAGTAATAATGACAATAGATAAAAGTGCCGAATTGAAAGGTTGTAGGGAATAGCATAGATACACAGAAAATGATTTTAAAAAATATATCTCTCGTTTATTTAAAAAAAAAAAAAAAAAAAAAACCTTTTGATATATGAGAAATCAGAGAAATATTAATTGGTGTAAAATGAAATGAAATCTTTGAGTTTTACGTCCCACGGTTATGCCGGTTAGGCTAAATGAGACGGTGATTATGAGAAATGAATGAAATGGTGGAATGAAGAAAGTGGGAGGAAACGGGAGAACCCATGCACACGGTGTTTGTCCACCACAAAGTTCACTTGGCGGGAGCAGGGTTTGAACCCGGGACCCCATGCACCAGAGGTGAACGCTCTACCACTGAGCCACCGCGGCCCCCAAATATTAAGTGTATACAAGTGACTATATACAAGATGCTTCAAAACAACACCGACAACATTTGGGAGGTGATTCCGGACACCAAGATAAGACAAAAAGTATAGACCAACCTTGGTGCACAAATGCTTCCTTTAGAATTTATAGGCAACTCCACATGAGAAAATTAACTTTAAAGGTCCATAGCTCCAAAACTATGTGATCTAACGTAGTCGGATCCATACTTCACTTAGGAACTAGTATGTGCCCTATCTAAATATCTCATGTTTCAGAATCCTAAGGTACTCCCGCAACAGTTTTTATAGAGGTAGTTGGTCAGTACTTCAAACTACAGTATATGCCCGTAACCAAACTCCCTTTATAAAAATTGTTGCGTGAGTACCTTAAAATTCCGAAACATGTAATTTTGGATAGCGCACATATTAGTTCCTAAGTGAAGTCTTGACCCAACTACGGTAGGTCCCATAGTTTTGGACCTATGGACCTTTAAAGTTTATTTTTTGATGTTTTCGGCAGCCTATAACTCCCAAAGGAAGCATTTGTGCACCCAGGTTGGTCTATACTTTTTGTCTTATTTTGGTGTCAGGAATCACCTTCCAATGGTTGTCGATGTTGTTTTGAAACACTCTATATATAAATCATACATTTACACGTTGGCAGTGTGTAGAACAGTTTTAAAATAATTATTACTAGATTAACGAGAAATCAAACTTGCATTTTTCGCTTGTTGACGAATCCTATAGCAGCTAGCACCGGCGGAGTGTGTGTGGAGAGTGGCACGGTGACTCAGTGGTAGAGCGCTTAGCTGTGGTGCACGGTGTCCTTGGTTCGATCCGCGGCCAAGTAAGCTTTGGGGTACTCCAATTGTCATCCCACCAACTCTTCCATCATCATTGACTTTCCGTAATCATGGTCTCCCTTAGCTTAAAGGGGATGGATAATCGTTGGACGTTATATTGAAAGATTTCATTTCATTTCATTTTTTTTTTCCAGCTAGCACCACTTTCATTTTTCTACTTGTTTTCTCTATAGTTTCAATAAAACTAACTAGTTTCTGGCAAGTAATACACTTTGTAGATGCAGTTCACTGTTTTATGGATAATGTGAGCGAAAAGTTCTATTTTGGTTTAAACGTGCAGTGAAGGTGAACAGAATGTATATTTCAATAAAGGGAATACCCGGTACTTTCTACGCATTCAAATTACTCGTATCCCTAGTTTTAATATTCAGCCAATTCTTCCAAACCAGTTCCTTAATTTCCAGCATTTCTTATCACTGTTTGAACCTCAGGGGTAAAGAGCTGCCGACTGTTTTGCTGGTCCCAGACCCCTACATTTGCACAACTGGGCGAGAATCTTCCTTCCTGCGGAACACTCAGATAAGACAAGGGATAGGTGGGCTTCATTTACTGCCAGCGTGTGGGGACGAGAATAAATGTTGAAAGTAAATGGTAGTAGATGAAGAGTCGTATTTGTTTTCATCCTTTGGTGGACACATCAGAAAATATTGTACGTATACAGATTCTGCATTTAAATCTTGCATACAGTATTTGATACTTAACTTAAATAAGAAAACAGATGACATGTTTTTCAGAACTCTTGATTTAGATGTGTGCATATGTATAAAGTATTCGTTTCTAATAAGAAATAAGCTGTAATCCACTTGAAGACCATTCAAAAGGTAATGGTTATAGGGCCGCGGTGGCTCAGTGGTAGAGCGTTCACCTCTGTTGCTTGTGGTCCCGGGTTCGATCCCAGCCCCCGCCAAGTGAACTTTGTGGTGGACAAACACCGTGTGCGTGGGATTTCTCGGGGTTCTCCCGTTTCCTCCCACTTTCTTCATTCCATCATTTCATTCATTTCTCATAATCAGCGTCTCCTTTAGCCTAACCGGCATAACCGTGGGACGTAAAACTCAAAGATTTCATTTCATTTTTTTAAAAAGGTAATGGGTGTCCCATAAAGAATGCAACTTTAGAAATGCCCACCATTTTTGTTCTAGTAAGTTGGCAGCACTGAACGTTACGCGATTTTCATTTATTGTTTTTGTGGTTAGTAGCCACGGAACGCCAAATAGCATGATCATCAGGGCCCGGATCTTGTTGACAAGTCAACCTTTTTCTGCTACGCGTAGGACAAGGCAAGTTCAAATAAAAACGTTATCCATCAACTATAGGTTCTAAAAATATAGTTTTTTAGGGTCAACTTTTGGTCACTTTTTGCCATTTTGAAATTTCAGGTCATTTTTTAATATTTTAAGGTAACTTTTAGGTCACTTATGGCCTTTTTATTCTTTTTCTTCTACATAAGGAAATCTTTAAATAAATACAGTTTACGAATGTGAAAAAGACGAAGTTGAATAATCTCTTTTCTTGCTTCCTGACTATTGGGGTGGAAAAACTGCATTCTTAACAAGCTAATGAAAACTAAGCTGTAGCTGGTTAACAAAAGGTGGGGGTTGGTAGGTGGCCAAACAGATAGTTTTGGGTTGTTGACCACAAAGGATGTGATCACGTGAATAACTAAAAATGGATTAGAAGGCGTACAAGGATTTTGAACAGGTTTCTATCTATTATTTTCATGTAATCTACACTTGCGAATTTTTATTGTTTAAGAGTGCTTCCTAGTTTCAACTCAGGAGTGAATTGACGCTTTCAGTACGTACAATGCCGTACAATGGAGTGATCAATGGACTGCAACTACGTGAAACAATACTTTTTGAATATGAGTGACAAATGTTAATTAAAAATCCAATGGATATTAAAAAATGTCAATGTTTAACGAAATAAAGGTTTAAGAAAACGCAAGTTTTAAGGTCAATTTTTGTGATTTTTAGGGTCATTTTACAGGAATTTTAGTGTCATTTTATAGGTCACTTTTTAGAAAATTTTAGGTCAACAACATCCGGGCCCTGATGATCATCATCTGTTTCCTGTACTGGTCGAAATGGAGCGGAGGTTTTAATAAACACTTACAGAGACATGGGTTTAGAAGTAAACGAAGAGAAAACTAAATACATGGAAATTCGCCGGGACCGTAATACTGCAAATTATGGATGCGTTAAAATATCAAATAATGCTTTTGATAAAATGGTACTTTCAGATATCTAGGATCAATATTAAGAAATCAAAATCTTATCTATGAAGAAATTAAATATCGACTGAAAACAGGGAATTCGTGTTATTATTCAGTTCAAAATCTTTTGTCTTCGCGAAATCTGTGGAAGAATTTGAAGGACATAAAACGATAATCATACTTGTGCTGTATGGTTGCGAATCATGGTCACTTTCTGTGAGGGAAAAACGCAAATTGAAAGTATTTAAAAATAAAATCTTGAGGCGAATATTCGGACCCAAGAGCAACAGGAATGGGGAATGGCGGAAACTGTATAATGAGGAACTGCATAATTTATTAAACGTTAGGGTCATCAAGTCTAGGAGACTCAGGTGGGCAGGTAATGTAGCCAGAATGGAAGAAAGTAGGAACACTGTCAAAATTTTAACTGGAAATCCAATCTGAAAACTACCATTAAGAAGATCTGGGTGCAGATGGATCTCGTAGAAATAGGAGTACAAAGTAGAAACTGAATTCAGTTGGCTGTGGACAAAAATTAATGGAAAGCTTTTGTGAACACGGGATTGGACCTTCGAGTTCCATAAGCCGTAGAGTTAGTTTGCTAATTTCCTGCGTTTTCTCCTTCTCTATATGATGAAGTATTTAGCGAGAGAGGTCATAATGTATGTTTGTAGTGTTGTGATTGTTTTTGCTACCTTCTGGTAATTCATTGTGTTTCTCGTCAGGCTTTCTTTGTTTGTAAGAGCACTAACAGTAGCCATTGATAAATAACTTTTACTGTTCTAGTGTTTCCACTTCACGTATTTACAACTTGAAGAAATCTTCGTAGAATATGTGAAACATCCTTGATGGGGCTGAGACATAATTTTGGTATACGTTGTTTTAAGCTTTCACGACAAGAATTCAATATTGCTCTCTCTGGTTTTCAGGTGATAAATTTTGTGTATTTTAGGTATTTAACCGACGATCGTTTCGCTGGTCCTACCACCAGCCTCCTCAGGGTCAGTGTGATGACTAACCCTGAGGAATATAGTGATAGAACCAGCGAATCGATCGTCTGTTGAATACTTAAAATACACAACATTTATCACCTGAAAACCAGAGAGAGCAGTTTTGATATAGTCTGTCATATGGCTACCTGCGTGATTGAATTCCTATGACTTTTCGACTGCGTGAAGTGATAATGCAGAACACTCATCTCCACTATCAGTATCATTCTTGATATGATTTTAATTTCTGCTGACATGTTTCTGAAAAATGCATAGAACTTTGTTTCTTTCATTACAGAATAAAATTCGTTCAGACAGAAGAGCAAAAGGTATACGGCCTCATTTACCGTTACCTGAAGACCGGGAAAGCATTAAACAAGAATATCTAGAAAAGCTAAGAAGAGGCGAACGTCTGTGATTAACCACTCTTTAGTTGTATACATCTTGTCATTACGATGAATACCTTAGGTATATGTATTGATATAATGTACATACTAGACATCAAGGTTTAATAAATTATTTCGTGTATGTTTTATTTTATTTTATTTTATTATTTTTTATTTATTTTTTTAACCATGTTCTTATGGCTTCACGTTTTCATTGAAATACAACAGAGTTAGAGAAACAGAGAAAATATTCAAATTAGTACTGTAGAGTTACAAGAGACTGATATATTACTTGTGCGATATTATTTCGAAAAGAATGAAAAAATGTAGTATAATTTTTGATAGCCTGCAGATATCACTTTTCTTTTTGGATCAAAAGATCTAATATATTTCAATCAAAAATTTTCTTGTAGACCTTTTATCTGGAGAACTAATATTGTGTAGCCAAACGCAAACTATCACTTAACTCAGTATGATGTGCTTATTCCATAGAAAACATGGAAATTCTATTTAGAGATTGTTGAAAAATTTTGTGGCGCCTGATCCAAAACCTAATTTGTGGCCAAGATCGCAATCTTTTGATGCATTTTTTGGGATCATTCCTAAAATCCTTGTTCATTAAAGGAAACTGCATTGAAATATTTGAGAAATACAGTGTTTTTATCGGAATTAATCCTGACCTTCCGCTTGCTATTCGAATACTGTGAGGGGCCGCGGTGGCTCAGTGGTAGAGAGTTCACCTCTGGTGCTTGGGGTCCCGGGTTCGATCCCAGCCCTCGCCAAGTGAACTTTGTGGTGGACAAAAACCGTGTGCGTGGGTTTTCTCGGGGTTCTCCCGTTTCCTCCCACTTTCTTCATTCCACCATTTCATTCATTACTCATCATCACCGTCTCCTTTAGCCTAACCGGCATAACTGTGGGACGTAAAACTCAAAGATTTTCGAATACTGTGCCAATTGAACAAGACGCGACCTGACTGCTTTTCTGTTTCTGATACTCTGTTCAAACTCGTGACTAACTTAGCGTTTGCCGGTAATTGAAAGATGGTAGTTAGATTTTCCGTAATTTCATTGCTTTTTCAATATAAGGTGTGTACCAGAAGTATGTGCCGTTTTACAAGTACAGTAGATTCCCGAGTATGCGGCCTTGTTTTCTTTTATCGTAATTAAATGAGGGAAGCAAGATGCATTGGCGTGGCAAGGCGTGTACTGTAAAATCAGTTTGAGTCAATTTTCTTAAGAATTAGGTCTACGATTTATGTTTAATGTTTTGTTTATGTTTCCTGCATTTAAGTTAGGCATTACAAAATTTATGTTAAAATATGAAAAATTTACATATACTGTACTTATTCTTTAACTTACTTTTTCTCTAATAAATTCTTGAAACGTGCAGTGTAGTACATAAACATTTATAAACTATTGTGCTGCCAAAATGTCTTGAGCCGTGGCAAAAATCCGAACTAAAGCTCACACCCTCACACACCCACGCGTTGAACCAATAAGGGTTCAGCTGTTGCTAAGCGAGAGAAAGCGAGTGGAATTCCTTCAGCCAAGGCGATAGCAGCGCTTGCAACAGAAGACTAGGGATCAAGTCAATGTGGTATATTTATACCAGCACAGAGCCAAATAAGAAGTAAGAAAATACGTACTGTATTATAACAGTGAGTTTTGGTATAAAAACTTTGTCTTCTGGTATTGGTGGAGCAAAGAAATGAGTTCATAGAACTCCTGCCTATCCGGGTTTTTGTATCCGTCTTGCCCTTCCGCCACTTAAGGCCAGATACTTGGGAGGGAGTCTATGTAGTTCAAAAACTAATAAGAGTAGTTTTGTTGAAGCGAAGCGTTTCACTCTTCATTCCACTATCACTCTTTTAAGACTTATCCGATTTGGATGAAACTTGGTATGTGCCTTCCTCTCATTTGCAGAAATAACCCTATTGTTTAGGGTTATAATCCGTCCAATATAAGGGGATAAAAAGAGGTAAAAAATCCACCTTGTGTTACAAGTTTACACATGTACACTGTATATGTAAGACAATTTTCTAATATTATAAACCACGTAAAAAATTTCGATTATGACAGATATTTTCTTTATGACTTTGGGAATATCCTCTGAGCTCAGAAGTCCACCAAGAATGAAAGTGTGAAGTCATTCCCCACGAAATGTGTTTTAAAATGTTCGATTTTGACGTAATTTATCACACATTTCCATCGAGGCTTCCAAGTTATCCCCTGCAGGGAGCTAGGAACAGTAATGAGTAATGATGTGTCCCTCTCCCCACCCGTTTTCTTTTAGTTTCACGATAAATTTTCCAAAATTTATTCTTGGTAGAATATGATGTACAAAGTCTTGTTCAAAAAAAAAAAAAAAAAAAAAAAGGTCACCCACGTCTCCTTGAAATGCCATGTACTCTTACCAAGAGCTCAAATTAAATGAAACAAATATGGAAGTTCTCCGGACGTTTAAGATCTTTGTTTAGAGACAAAGTATTAGAATTTCTTATGTACGGTTGTCAGAATATGATCTTTTAAAATAAGGATGGTGGCCAGATCTTTTAAAAGAGACTATTTTTCCGTAATTCCCAGTGTTTGGAATTAAATTACGCGAGAATTCAATTTAAGAATGAGCTATTAATTCAGTCTCCTCATGTGGAATGGATTATTTCCCCCTCCTCCATTAAAAAAAAAAAGTTTTGTAATATTCAGCACGTCGTCATATTGATAAGCATCAACATGTGCTTTTTATTTATAAACAGACCACGTGCCCTTCCGTTAGAAGTTGCCACATGAAGCAGACGACAGGAATCATCGGCATCATTTGGTCATGTGGTGGACCACCACAACTCAGAAGAAGGTATAAAATTCCAAGCATCACCACAACCAACATCAATTTCAACTGGTTTACTCACCTCTCCTAGCTAGCCTGAAATTTTGAGAGATTCTAACGTAACCCAAGCCTCCTAGCTTGCCTGGAGCTATGAGGCCTCCTGCCTACTCTGCTTGCCTGGAACATTGTGGGAACTTAACCGCTCTCCTAGCTTGCGTGTAGCTTTTAGAATTTTTTTAACCACAACTGCTCAGCTTGCGTGGAGCTCCCCGCTCCGTGTAATATGAAGTCACTCAATACGGAGCTGAAATCAGTAAAGAATAGTCTTGGTAATACTCTTTCTTTTCTTTTTTTTTTTTTTTATATATATATTGTAATATTCCATGTGAAGTTGTTTGTAAACAAATACACGCATCAAGTGTTTATAAACACCACCACGTGTTTCATTAAGAGGAACTTCCACCAGGAGGACCTGCAATCACCTGCAGACGACGTTTAGTCCCTCCCACGGAGCAGAAGACGAAATCGAAGCAGAAGCGCCACCGCCACCCAAGGGACGCTATAAATTGGGCAGAAGAATCCAGCTCAGTACCAGTTTTCTGGTGACCCTCCTACTGTCTGCTTCGGGACTTTAGGAGTAACCTATCCCAGGGCCTCTATTCTGCTACGGGACTACGCCTATCCTTTCTCCTGGCTTTGCCTGCTTTGGGGCTCTGACTGGGAATCCAAACCTCAGCCACTTTGCCTGCTTCGGGGCTCTGTTGGAGATCCTGTCTGCGACCTTACGGTCAAAGACTACCTTTTACTTACCCTTTTAAAGTAGAGAACAAATTGTATAGTATTTTGTACAAATACTCTTATAGTGGATTTTTATAATAAAAACTGGTAGTGGGAGTCGATTCCGGACACTCTTTTTATTAACTGCTCTACCTCTTCCTTATATGAGACGAAATTACACAAAGTTTTACAATATATATATATATACCACGATAGCTTATATAAAACTCATTTGATTTTCATGCATTGTTATGTACATTTCGTTTGACTCTCTTTCGTAATCTCCTGTGGTTGCGATTAGAATTAGTCAAAAATAAGTGGTGAATTTAGCCCTATAATGTAATATGGACCACTCCACCTCAGAAAAAATATCATCCGAGATATGTTTCGTAAAAATGTTAGATTTTCATGGAATATGGCGTATATTTTGTGAGCCTTCACATCATTCCTCCCTCCTCCTCCCATCGGTTTTAAAGATACATGTTCTATGATAACATTCGTTAATATTACCTGATTTTAACTTAACCCACAAAAACCCAAACATTGTTCAAGTAAGAATTTTTGAACAAAACTTTCATGGTTCACTAAATGAGGGTCTTAGATAACAGAAATGTCCAAAAAAGTGTTTTTGAATGAATTGGAAACCCAAAGTGACACCTGTGACTCAGCGAGGAACAAACGTAGTTTACAACTTTAATTTAGTACATGAACAATTACTATTTTACCAGAGTAATTATTGACCCTATTAGATACAGGAAAAGTAAATTATTAGGGAGTTAAATATTTACTTATCATAGGAATAAATAAAATATATCCGGAAGCTGAAAGGCGCTCGAGAACTCCATGAGCCACTGACAAGAAAAGTTAAATAAAATTGCTAAAACCTGAAGAAAAGAAACGAAACAAAGCTTGCTACAAAGGTTTATGTGTAGCTTATAAAGTACAATGGGTATTTGTGTAAAACGTTTGAAACTAACTTTATAAGGTCAACAGGAAATCAATGTGACATCTGTGATACACTGGGGATTTGTGGGTTAATATGATGTTTGTATTTATTGAGGTTTTCACATAATCCCCAGTCTTACAGTTGAAGTTAATCAAATATCAAGACTCAAGACTAACTTCTATCCAACCCCATCCCTTTAACCGTACTCCCACTCTTCCGAAGATTTAAATAAACATTCTGTGATAGCTTTCGTAAAATATAAAATTTGGGTTGAAATTAGTAAGAGGGAGGATCGTTCACTTGAAGAATGCACATCATTAGTATAATTACATATTAATTAACTTTAGATTTGAAGGCTTAACTGTGCAAAATGTCTAGCTTCTAATTATGATCGACTTCAGTATACCTATTCATGGGAGAACGAGGTGGCTTCGTGGTAGAGCATTCACCTCTGGTACCTGGGGTCCTTCGTTCGATCCCAACTTGTGCCAAGTGAACTTTGTGGTGGACGAACACCGTCTGCTTCGGTTTTCTCGGGGTTCTCCCTTTTTCTTTATTCCTCCGTTTCATTCATTTCTCATCATCACCGTATCCTTTAGCCTACTCGGCATAAACGTGGGACGTAAAACTTAAGATTTCATTTAATTTTTTTCAATATATTCACTTGTGAAAGAAAACCTTCTTTGATAGTGTTCTGAAGTGACGGATTTTACCGTAGAGGTGCCTAATAAAGATTTTCTCTACGTGTTGTGAAAAAGGTATCGAATTCATCGTCAATTGAAGGATTTTTTATGGGGAGACAACCCTTCTGACTATAATGTGCAGAAAGGGGTGCATGAATTTACGGCTAGAGGGGGAAGACTCAACTGAAGGTCTGCCAAGGTCCTTAAACCCAATTTGTGCAACCAGTTCATTACTTTTGTTGAGGCCCTGGTCATGAAGGATAAAAACTAACCTTTGAGGATATCTGTAACTTTATCAGGATTTTCTCATTGCATCGTGTAAAGAATTATTGATTGACTACTTGAATTTGTCAAGGTCGATTCAAGTGAGGTCCCTCGACCGTTAGATAATCTCCCGGATAAGAACATCGAGTGGGTTCTTATGCATTCTGCTACCAAGAACTACGAGGGACGTTCTGAAAGTAAGTTTCGTCATTTGTTTTTAACGAGAAGACAGTACGCCGGGTGATACAAACAATCGCCATAAGAAACCAAACCTATTGCTTGTTCAACGACGGAAGTTGGAGGTGGCATGACGCATGTGCAGAGCGCTGAAGAAAGAATAGCAGCAGAGCGGTGTGCCCGAGGTTATTCGAGTACAAATCACGATTGTAGACAGACGTGTGCTGACAACGTGGCCACGTGGAAGTGGGTGCTGTTATCCGGTATGAATGGGCACGTGGAACTAGTGTGTCCGTCATCCATGAACACCTGCAGACCATATGGTATGTTGAAGAGGTCGTGTCTCGTCAGATGGTTGGTCACTGGTGTTGCATGTTCAGTGAACGAAGGCAGAATGTAAAGGATGAAGGTCGAAGTGGGCGTCCTTCCACATCCACAAATGAAAACATCATTGCTAGAGTACAGGACATGGTGTTAGCGGATAGGCGCATAACGGTATCAGATGTGGTGTCCATACTGCGTATTGGTCGTGTTCAGGGCCATTAAATACTCCCTGATATGTTAGGTTACCGAAAAGTGTCTGCACGATGGGTACCGAGAAACCTGATCTCGAACTACAAGAGTGCACGAATGGGAATCAGCCCCGATTCTTGAAGTGGTACGCGCGAGAGGGAATTGAGTTTCTGCTCAGAATCATCATAAAAGATGAGACATGGGTGCAACATTTTATCCCAGAAACCAAGGCCACCTCAATGACGTGGAAGCATCCCAGTTCACCGATGAGGAAAAAAATTGAAATATCACCCTCCGCAGGTAAGGTTATGGCCACAGTGTTCTGGGACGCGAAAGGTGTGATTCTCCTTGATTTCCTCCCATAAAAAACCATCAATGTGGCACGCTAATGTGACACGCTCACCAAACTCAGGTCCGCTATTCGAGGAAATAGACCAAGGCTCTTAAGTAAAGATGTTGTGCTCTTGAATGAGAACGCAAAACCCACAGAGCAAGGCTCACACAGATCAGATCATCGCTTCGGATGGGAGATTGGATCACCCTGCCTACAGCTCCAATCTTGCCCCGTCGAACTTTTATCTGTTCCCTGCGTTAAAAGACGCACTCTCTGAACGTCACTTCCAAAACAATGATGAGGTGGAGCAGGCTGTGCGACAATTCCTTGCATCGTAGGGCACCAAGTTTTACCAGAGTGGTATCTTCAAACTGATTGCATACTATGACAAATGTTTCAATGTCGGTGGCGACTATGTCGAAAAATAGTGCGAGATGTATGATTCATGATGCCATGGTGTATTTGTATTTGGCAATAAAATGTCCGTGTGAAAATCGAAGTAGCTCAACTAGTAGAGCGTTGGCTTCGCATTCGGGAGGTCGTGGGTTCGATTCCCTTTGCGACCACCCTGACTGGAACTTTCCAGGGTTTTCTTCAGTACTACCAGCCGGGCCAGTATAAAATGGCCTCTGAGCTGTATCTCGTGGTTGTTAAATAAATAAATAAATGACGAAAGGGCGAATGTCTTTCGTATCTCCCAATGACTTCTGTCCTTCAAAACTGAAGAATTCATTGCGAGGCACATATTTTCTGTCCAGAAGTGACATATTCCAATATCTAAAACACACATCTCAAAATGGCTTCCCAGATGCTTTTGAAAGGTGGATCGACAGACTGGGACGATATGTGCTTCACATACTGGACGCAGATTACATTGAAAAGTGACAGAAAGGTTTCGCCTAAATATTGAACGTGACTGGAGTCATATGCAGACGAAACGTACTTATGGTACGCACTTTGTATTTATGTGCAAACCAGCGTTTTTATATTTTACATTTTGCTTAGCAAACAGCTAATGCAAATTTCAATTGCACAGCATTTTGTAAGTTTTGTACTGGATTTATTTACGGTAGTTATTATTATTGCTATTGTGTGTTGTATTCTTTTACGTGAACATGGAATAATAAAAACGAACCATTTTGTGCATCACAAACAAGCGTGATAATGAAAAGCAAAGTACAGAAAAAGTAGTGACAAATAGTAGTATTTTTAAAAAAGTACTAATTTTGACCATCTACATACAGATTGTCTGAGCTGGTAGTTGATTTTCAATTTGTTCTATGGAGCTTTTTGCTAAATGCAGAATCAGTCGTGTCGTCAAGAAACAGGATTGAAATTACGCAATCCATTAAATGAAACTCATTTTTACAAATTAAAAAAAAAAAAAAAAAAAATAATTTCAGTCATTTCCTAAATCATACAGAAGTTAAGTGCTACTCGGACCGTTTTTTTAAAAATCTTTTCAAACTTAACACTGTTGTTCTCCATTTCAAGTGAAAACAGAAGTAGACTGGGAACTAGCACGAAACTTCCCGTGTCAGAAGTATAAAAAGATTTTCATCTATCCAGCAGAAAGCACACAAACAAAAGAAAAATATCTTATTAGTCAGACGGGAAGCTTTAACCAATCACACGTGACCTTTTACCCCCAATTCTGCAAAAATTTACGTTATAAGGTTTGTAGCATTGGATGCAGAAATTGTTGATCATTACAGTAACGAGTTAAAAAAAAAAAAAGAAAAAAAACGGAGGCATCTATGAATAAGGCACGTCCCTTCTCTTTTCCGTATTTGACAAAATTTTACATCAGATACATGGACCAAATCTACACTGGCATATTAAATGTTTTTGCAGTGATGAAATAATATAAATAAGTGAAAGAAATAGGAAGTTCAAAAATAAAATGAAAGTCGGGTGTTTGTCTTGTGATTCGTTGCAATTGTGATTTAATAACCTCTTCAATAATACGACATATAGAAAATTACTTGCTTAATGTTAGGAGTCATGGTGAGCAACTCAGGCAACAATTAAAAAAAAGTACCAGGAAGACGGTACTACATTCGGAAAGCCGACAAAGCGAGTTAGGATGTCAGCTTTTGCATTTGATGGAGTTAAGAGTTAAATGTACCAGAGCATGTGTTCAAGAAGTGAAACTTACGAATGGAATACTGGTAATTGGATAGACGAGATTCTTAGCCATGATGAAGAAACTAGTTCTTCCTCAAATTTTTAAATTTTCTCTAATTCCAATTCCATTATTATTGTTGCACATAGACGGATCGCTGCATAAAGCTGACAAGTATCAATTACTTCATTTTCTGAAGAAGAAAGTTAGACCTGCAACTTCCAGAACAACAAATGTCGTAATTATCGATGGCATAATTTTTCTTTGCCCCCTACCACAAAATCCTCCACCAACGTGCGGGAAAATTTCAACGGCTATACTTACTCGTCTTTGTACCTTTGGTCAGAAAAAATGATGTAAAGTTTCACACGCATCATCACCCTTCAAACAAACATTGTGAAAGACTTTACCGAAAGGAACAAACAAACAGGACAGGAACATAACTGAAGGCGTGCTTTGAATGGAAGCAAAAATCGTAGGCACCCGTATGAGCTTGAACTTCTTAATATACTGTACGATTTAGATCGGCATTTTTCCCTAAAACAGATTACAAGAATCTTATCTGCTTAAGGCATACGAAAAACGTAGGTAAATTTGCAAGGTAGCTCTCAAAATTGGAACAATTTGACTTTGCAGTAATTCATGCTTCAGGTTTGTCAAATATAGAGGCCACTCTGGAGTTTCTCGTTCACCCCGAGATATTTCTAACGAACAGAAAAACGAAGAGGATCCGCGTGTATTTTCTATTAATACACCCGAATATAACATGTTAGATGACGAACCGACTCTTTAGAAAGCTGATTTCAATCGCTGTTTGATGCTTTTTATCGCTGTTTCCGCAATGTCTTTGCACATTTATAAATCAAATCTTAGCACATAGTTCTTTGGACAAATTATTTACGAAGCAAGACCTTCTGTCAGTTACGAATGCTTTAAAAATTCTACACTACTAAAATTCAAAACTACATTTTCATAAGCAAAGAACTCAAGAACTGATTGTGAAACAGGTTGCAGCATCAACAGCAATAAGGGATTTATGTCTCAATATACACCCTGTTTCAAAACAAATATACGTATTTCGAATGCATGTATTTATTAAACTTTAAGACATACTATTATGAAATTTTACACACATATTTACGAACCTCTCAAGTTCAAATTACAGTTATTCAAAGTTCAAATTACAGATGTTCAATATGTCTTCCATCAGCGACACGAATAATATCACATCGATACTCAAACTCCTCCCATACTCGGGCAAGCATGTCCTGCGTCACTGATGTTATGGCAGTACGGATCCGGTTCTTCAACTCTTCCAGGTTCTGTGGAAGTGGTGGTACATAAACGTTGTCTTTAACGAAACCCCACAGGAAGAAGTCACAGGGTTCCAAGTCCGGTGACCGCGGAGGCCAGCTGAGAATGCTAAGTCGCCAGCTCCTTGACGACCAATCCAACGGTTCGGTAGAGTCTCATTCAGATATTCACGCACTTGGCGACTCCAGTGAGGGGAGGCCCTGTCTTGTTGAAAAATGAAGTTGTCTTCGTGCAGCCTCGGAAACAACCAGTTTTGTACCATAGCGAGATACTGCTGATTGTTAACCGTGTTTCCATTAAAGAAGAATGGGCCGTAAACAGATGATCGGGATATCGCACAAAACACATTGACTTTGAGCGAATCTCGTACATGTTCAATGACTGCATGTGGGTCCTGTAGATCCCAAATTCGAACATTTTGTTTGTTTACCTGACTACTAACACGGAAAGTCGCTTCATCACTGAACACGATGAGTTGTGCAAAAGTGTTATCATTGTCAATAGCATCCAGAATCTCGTTACAAAATGCCACACGTTAGCGTTTGTCATCAGGATGCAGAGCTTGTAACAGCTGTAACTTGTACGGCTTCTCAAAACACGCCAAATTATTGTTGTCGGCACTTGTAACTCCTAACTGGCACTACGAGTTGATTTTGAAGGACTACGAGTTGAGTTTCTGAAGCATTGATTTTGGAAAGCAGTTTGAATTCGTGCAACATTTTCTTCAGGAACACGAGGGCGGCCAGGACTCTTTCCTTTACATACACATCCTGTATCTACAAACTGTCGATACCATCTGCGAATGTTCCACCCATTCGGAGGATTACTTTGGTACCTCAACTTGAAACGTCTTTGAACTGTAATCACGGAATTGCACTTCGCAAACTCGAGAACACAAAATGATTTCTGCTGCGGAGTAGCCATTTTAAACATATGACGGTTACCAAGCAAAACAGAAGACAACTGACATCTAGCGGCTATTAATATAAACTTGACTATGTATTCGTTTCTCCAATAGCCGAGCCGAGGCGCAGCGATCGATAGTTTGGACAAAATAATTCTTCGTAATACGTATATTCTTTTTGAAACAGGGTGTATTACTAGGTGAATACACACTACCCATATCGACGAATAAACAATAAAATGAAGGAACTTGGGGATATGTTTGCAATATTACATATGTAGAGCGTGGTCTATTGTTGTATACTTGACAAGTAACGCACTCGTTACACCTTTGATAGATGTATTGCTTCATGTTAGGAAAATAAACAGATTTTTTAAAAATGTCATGTCTTAGAAAAATCTCCATGATTTGAACCAAGAGCCGATGTATAGGTAGCATCAAAAACTTTATAACATAGTGAAATAGAAACAGCAACTAAGAATTTCATTCCACGAGGTACTTTTTGTTCTATCTTAATAGAAAAATAAAATGCTTGACGTTCAATTTTTGAGTTCCTTTCTTCTTTGTTCTCTAACCAGGCAAAAGTCTCTCTCTGTAAAAAAGATCTTTTAGTTGTTGTTCTCTAAAATGCAATTCTTTACATATAAGAATTGCGAAGTATTTTTTGTAGACAGGTTTCGAACCCATGCCAAAATGAACCGTGGTTCACAGTTCCGTGACGCTCTCCACTATATCAAGAACGCTTGACTGATTCTTCTGCGTTTGTTTCTGCTGTTGTTCTGTTGGCAGTGCCCGCTTAGCCTTGAATCTGGCATCATGAAATATTCCAGTTGTTGACTTTATATCTCTTTTTTAAAAAATCATACTTTATGATTGTTTTCTACATGACATTGTATATTTACTTAGTTTGGCACCAATGCCCAGATGATCTCTTTCTATTAAGGAATATGCATGTTGCTTCATAACAGAATGAAGGGAAAATCTATTTTCCT
This sequence comes from Thermobia domestica, assembly GCF_964235325.1. Taxonomy (NCBI): domain Eukaryota; kingdom Metazoa; phylum Arthropoda; class Insecta; order Zygentoma; family Lepismatidae; genus Thermobia; species Thermobia domestica. The sequence goes on along the minus strand of NC_137455.1, from coordinate 9,110,328 downwards.
TGTAAGGAGACTCAAGGCACGTAAGGGTTTAGGTTCAACTTTTTGGACTTAGTCTTTGGAAGACAATCTAGGTTTTTGTGAACAAAAGTGTACTAAGTATTATTCATGAGTATTAATCAGTATTTTATGTAAATGATAAATAATAATTAAAGCAACATTGCTTCTCAGTGCCACTTATTTCACCTGTTTTACTTTACCCCACTAATAACGTAATTGGTCGAAGGAAAGTATTAACGCTATATTAATTTGAATCTCTTCAATATTTCTCAAAAATCAAACTTCGAGATATATATTTTCTTTTTAATCAGTATTTCTTCATATGTACTAGGAACGTAGTTATCTAAGGAAGTATATCTTGAGGTTTCATTTTTGAGGAGTATTGAGGACATTCAAATTAGTGTAGTGAATAAGACAGGTGAGAATGGAAAGCAGTGTTTCTTTAATTCAGCTTTATAAGATACCAGTTAACGCTCATGAAAAAGAATATTAGGTACAAAGAAAATTTTATGAAGGACACCCGGAAGTAAGAAAGGTAACTGTTAGGAAGATGATCAATGGGATGTAGTTCTATAATCAACGTTAGTTTTCCAAGAGAAATCAATGCATATGTCGGGGCTCCTTTACTGATTCACTGAACTACGCACTGTGGCATCATTAGCAACATTCTATAGAACTCTAATAGCGCCCAAGATCGAATATTGCTCTCCCATATGGGCCATGGCCGCAAGTATACAGCTCTCTAGACTTTATTGTAATTTTATTTCTTTATTGTAATAGTACGCTTTCGTGTTCCCGCACTTCGAATATTAGCTAAGGAGGAACTCTAGCGACATCTTAATATCCAGACTCCGCAAGTACGCAGATGTGTAAATCTAACCTGAAATTTCTTCATAAGATAGTTAATGGGAACTTGAGATGGGAAACCCTTCTTCAAGAACTATCCTTACGTGTCCCTTCTAGCAAAACCGGAATACCCACCTATTTCATTTGCCTGCCTAGGTTGCCAATTATACAGAGGTCTTGTCTTCTCATGTCTTCTTCACCGTAACTGGTGTTAATTGAACTGAAGATCTAGATGCACCCATGGAATATTGTGCAACAAATGTGCTTACTGCTTGATGTTATTATTATTTTATTTGGAATGATTGACTTAATTTTTTTTCCTGAACTTTTGTTTTTTTTTTAAAAAAGTTAATTCCTGTATGCTGTTGGAATTGAATCATAGCTTGGATAGCCTTCCAATTGTTAGATCCGAGAATACATTTATATGAGAAAGGGGAGTAACCCAGATGAAGATATAATTGATGCAGTAGAGTTGGTCTTGTATTCTGATAGGATTCACATTCGAATAATATGTGATTTAAGGTACCAATCCCCTTGTCGCACCAACAATGGTATGTCAACTTTTTCCTGATTTGGTATAATTTTGTAGGAATCAAAGCAGTGCTAAATATGAGTCGGTAATAAATTATAACTTCTCTTCTTGACCATAATATTAGGTTTTTTAAATTATCATAATTATTAATCCTACTAATTTCCCAGTAAATTATAATTTTCCAGCTTTTGAGTCAGTATTAGGTAGCCACTTATGAGATTCTTCTGTGATATATTTGGTTATCAGATATTTGAAAGTAATTGAAGCCAACTTAATATTTGAGATCTTTCCTTCTTTACAAGCTCGTTTAGCAGCTCAGTCAATAATATTAAGGTTATTATCTATGTCTTCGTGGGCCTTCCTGAAGATGAATGTTATCTTGAATTTATTTGTGACCATGGTTGAATATAAAAATTTAATGTTTAAAATTGTCCACGATGTACATTTATTCCAGTGGGTGGCTTGTAGAGATTGTAACACACTTCGAGAATCTGTGCATATGGCCGAGTTTTTTATGTTGTTTCTTTTGATGTAAAGTAACGCTTGAGGTATTGCGAATGCTTCTCCTTCGTATATGGATGTGAACGTTGGTAATTTAAATTTTTCCAAGATTTTTTGTTCAGGAATATAGAAAGCCGCTCCAACATGTAAATTCGGATATTTTGATGCGTCCGTGTAAACTAATGGAGTATCCTTATCTATGGAATTCAAAATATTTTTCCAAACATTTTTATATATAGATTTTCTTAAGTCTGGATGATGAACTTTTCAGAAGTTAGGAATTTTGGGTGTTATTATAGTTAAGTTAGTCTGATAATTCCAAACATAACAACTGATAGATGGTACCTTTTGAATGTGACTGCCTATGGTTTTTAAATTACAATATGCTTGAAAAAACCAGGGTGTTTTCTTTTTGTAAGGAATATTCCTTTTACTCAAAAGAATGTCTAGGTCGTGGAGTTTTGCAATTATTGGTGAACATGATTTGCCCATTGCATTTAAAATAAAGTGAAGTGCTTTTTCCATTATAAGTAAATGCAATGGTGTACAACCAATTTCGTTGAGTAAGGCCTGTTTTGGGCAAAATGAAGGTTGCGCAAATATCAACTTTGCCAAAGAGTAAATATTTTGTTCCAATTTGTTCTGAGAATGATTAAACGTCATGAAGATAATGCCATAAAACACCTTTGCTAGAAATCCTTGTTTTAAAATCGTTACCAGAGAAGAAGGGTTTATTCCCCACTTTTTGGATGATAAACATCTAAACAACTTATGATATTTCGTAGCTTCTTCTTGCAGGTGTGTAATATGGTTTACCCAAGTTAGTTTTTTGTCCAATATTACGCCAAGATATTTAAAAGAGTTTACTGAATTAATTCTTGTTTGGTGAATTTGTAAATTATATTGGTTGTAGCTTCTCTTTCTATTGAATATTACAAATTTAGTTTTATTCCAATTGAGATCGAAACCATTTTGGGTCTTCCAAGTATTTATTAATGATAAGTATTGTTCCAGCGTAGATATGCTTTCATTTATATTCTTGGATTGCAGGGTTACTAGTATGTCATCTGCAAAACTTATTATTTGACAGGGTGACCAATCTTTAACCATTAAATCTAAAATGTAAATATTAAATAAAATGGGACTAAGCTTACTACCTTGAAGTAGTCTCAGAGACGTTTCTCGAGGAGGGGAGTAGGTGTTTTTGATTTTAATAAATATTTTCCTGTTGATTAGTGAGTTATGAATAATCCTGATCATTTTTCCGGGAATCTTTATGTGGTGTAACTTCTGTATTAATATATCTAAATTCACATTATCGTATGCACCTTGTATGTCTAGAGAAACTGCTAGGAGATGTTGTCTTGAATAAAAAGATTTGTAGATACCTATGATGAAAAGAGACAGAGCATCAAACATTGAATAATTCTTCCTGAATCCTGTTATGTTGGGCGGAAACATTTTATTGTGTTCTAGATACCATATAAGTCGATTCAGGATTAGATTCTCAAAAATTTTCAAAGAGCACGTTAATAGTGCGATTGGTCGAAAGTTGTTAGATTGTTCCGTAGGGTTGGGTTTCGGAATAGGAATTATTAAAATTTTCTTTCATTGTGAAGGTATGGATCCAGAGTTCCAGATATTGTTATAATAATTCAATAGGATCTGTAAGCCTGAAGTAGGTAGGTGTCTATAATGATTAAAACTTATTCCATCAATTCCTGGTGTTGTGTTTTTCTTTATATTGTTGTGTACTAACTGTAATTCCTGTAAGGAAAAGTCTTTATCTAACATGGAATTAGTATTACCAAATAAATAGTTCGTAAGTTGTAATCTATCATTATTAAGAGTACATGGAGTAAGTTTCATATGAAATTTTTCATACCATAATCTGTCAAAAACTGATAAAGAGTTGTTGGCTTCAGTTTGATTGTACTTAAATTGCTTCCAAAATTTCCAAATTTTGTATGAATTAGTTCTGTCAGTCAGTGAATTACAAAACTCTTGCCAATGCTGGCGTTTGGTGTTGTTTATTATTAATTTGGAATACGCCTTTTGTTCTTGATATTTTCTAAAATTATCTAAGGATTTAGTATTGATGAAATTTTTGAACTACGAAATGCATTTATTAATATTTTTTTGACACTCTACACTCCACCACACAGGTTTCAAATGATGTTGACGGTGATTAGTCTTTTTATTATCTTGAAGTTTACTTTTATTTATATGCTTTTCTACTAGAGTTGCTGATGTTGCAGATTTCTTTATTAACTTGAATATTTTCGAATCCGTCCTGAGGTTCAGACAATTATCCTGAATTGTTTTATTATAGGCAGTCCAATTAATCGCTTGCGATACATGCTGTAATTTGGAGTTAAAAGTTAACGTATTATCTGAAGTGGAAGAAGTACAATACCTAGTTTTATGGGTTCTGAAAATAATCGGAAAATGGTCACTATGACATGGATGATGATACGTGGTCCATTCTGTCTCTATGTAGTGAGTAACTCTTGACAAAGTTAAATCAGGTGCACTGAACGAATTATACTGAACTCTTGTGGGAAAGCCATTGTTTAAGAAAGTAAAAGGAGATTTGTTTAATATATTAAGAAAGAGACGACCAGCCGAATCAGTTCTATTTGCTCCCCAAATTTTATGACATATATTAAAATCTCCGCCAATGTAATCTATTTGAGGGTGGTTGAGGAGTAAGGCTTCCCAGAAAGATACATCTACCTTAACTTTTGGAGAAATATATATATTAACCAATTTTATATCATTGAGTTGTATTCCCATATACTGGATGTGGCTATGATGAGGAGGTAAAATTAAATTAAATGGTTGATAAGACAAGGGATTTTGAATTCCAATAGTGATCCCTCCATGAGAGTCTTGTCTGATATGGTTAAGACTCCTATAGCCTGTAATTTGTAAAGGAATTCGCGGGTTACACCAAGTTTCTTGAAGAAGAATAAGGTCAGGTTGAAATATATTAATCAAAAATTTTAAATGATGGATTTTTCCATAAATACTTTGTGGATTCCACTGTAAGATGGTTAACTGTCTATCATTGGCAATTTTCATGAAGATAATGTTAAGTATTTGAGCGAAAATGATTAGACAATAACTATTTTTTTTTTTTTTTTTTTGAAAAATCATGCGTAATGAAAAACATTTTTTATCTAAGAGAAGAAATTTCTTTCATGAATGTGATGAGTTTTGTGTTGTCGAGTTTAGAATCATACTTATTTGGAGTAATGTCTGGAATATCTTTGGGAACCGTTGCGTGACAGTATTTAGTTGTGCTGAATTAGTTCGTAAAAATTCATTTAAGTCAACGTCTTGTTCAGAAAATTGTGTATCATCTAGAAGAGTAGAACGTTTTGATTTGTTATGTACACTGTTACTAAATGAAGAAAGTTGAGTTGTTTCCTTATTAAAATTAGTAGTGCTAGCCATTTCCTGTTTTTGATTAGACGTACGACTGAATGGTCTTCTTGCTGACAAAAAATCTGGTTCCTTGCTTGTGGATGAAAATAAACTTTCTTTTCTAATAGGACGTGATTTCTGCAACCAAGATTTAGAAAAACATGCTTGTTCTGTAATTGTATTTAATTCAGTATTTGTTGACTGTTTCCTAACTGTGGGTTTTTTTTTTAAAAAATTCCCGATGACTCTGTTTGTATAAGTATTTTCGTTAAAATTTTCCGTGTCTTCTCTGGTGGGCTACTTGTAATGTTCTCCCTGGATTTGTCTGACGATTTCGAAAAGTTCCTAGAGACAACAGTTGAATATGTATAAAAATTGGTACCTGAATCTACTGATGTATTAAGAGACTTATTTGAACGTCCGGGAAGATTTTGGGCCGGCCCTACTTGTGGAAAATTTTGAATGAAAGGTAGTGGTCGTTTAATTATTAAATTGGCTTCATTGAAGGATAGTTTCTCCTTCGCCATTAAAGTCATAATTTGTTATTGTTGTACACTTTCTGGACATTGATTAAAGTCCGCTCTATGATTGTTACCATAGTTAACGCATTTGGTGGGGTTTGTACAAGTGTCTGGAGAATGTAATTGACCACATTTTACACAAGTTAGTTTTTTGGAATGACAATTAGTCCTCCTGTGTCCATACCTATAACATTCCATGATGCATTGTTTGGTGGTGGGTATATAAAGCTGAACATCTCTTTTTAAATAATACAACTTGACTTCGTTAGGATGATGGTAGAAGTAGGTTGTAAGACATCATGATTATCCTTTCTATGGATACGTCTTACTGAAGTTACAGGAATGTCACTTTGTATATCGGTTAGTAAATCATCCGTAGAGATGTCGGTGTCTATACCATAAATTACCCCTGTTGAATATAATACATGATTGGGGATAAATGCCTCCCATTTATTTGTAGTTAGTATGGGATGAGTGAGAAAATTGTTTGCTTCGGCTCCAGATCGGAACTTGACTTTGATCAAGTTGCGTCCTATTTTGTCAATTACTTCTATGCCAGGTATTTCTGCATAGTAATTTGTCGACTTATTGACATTATATGTCGTTTACCCAATTCTTCTAAATTGGAACGAATGAAAACAATATAAGGAGCTAAGTGGTGATCCTTATATTTATTTATTCCTACTTGCATAGCATTAGTGTGAGGATTTGTTATGTGTTTGTCGTTATCGATTGATGATTGGGTTTCTGGCAAAGAATTCATACTAGTTTGTAAAGTTTCTTTCTCCTTAGGATTACAGGTATTTACATTTGTAGATTCAATTTCTATTGTGGAACAATCTGAAGTTTTTGATACATCTAAAGACTCTGTGTTGGAAGTTTCCATCATGGCGCCTTTAAATTCCATATACTAGTACATGCATACAATCAAGATTTATGTCACACATTTTAAACGTTGTTTTTATAGCTACTGAAGATAAAAATTGATAATGAAGAGAGATATTTACTAAGCACCTGAATGAAATAGTATTTCGCACTTTGAAAGAATTAAAATTGATCTCACCTATCTGGTACAGTAATCCTAATTTAATAGTTCAAGAATGTTCTAATAACGTTGATCACTACACTCTGCACTAGACGAATGTATTGTCTGTGATTTACGTTATACTTCACTCCACAGTTTTATGCTTACAATGAATCAATAATTCTTATTACACATAACACACGCTGTAATAATTCTGTTCGAAATTGCTTCAAATGTTACTATGTATTTCCAATCTTCGCTATGCCACTTTCACTACATTCCGCCATTCTCCGACCCCTTAGCGTTTTTTCTACCTACAGAGCTCTCTTTTTCACAGAATATCTATTATAATCATCTAAAGCGTTTTTCACAGTCCTTTGCACCTTTCAAAAACAAACCGCGTAACTTGAGGTTGTATCACTGCGCACACGACTATTTGCTGATTGGTGAAGAGGAAATTGTTTCGTCTGTTTCCCGCAATATTTCTGCTGCAGCACGTGCATGTATTTCTGCTACTGCGATGTGCATTACTCGTCTCAATCTCACACCATTGCCGTGATATAGGGCAAAATACCCAATACTATATAACCCCCCCTCCTTTAAGAGCAACTGAACATTATTTTTCTCCAAACTGTAATTATAGATGAAATTACAATGACCTATGTCAAATTATCAACTGAACGATAAAGATTTGGCGCTGGTATGTAACAGCAAGCATATTTATCATTATGGGAGATTATTTCTGTTTCATCTATTACCTAAATCATTAAGCATATCCATGAAAAACAGATGGTACTTTTCCCCCTTTAGTTCAATTTATTGATGTGCTTTCTTAGCATGCGAATGTACAAATACTAACTTCAGTACTACAAAGTAAGTAAATAAATATTCTATGAGAGCATGAAAATTAGCTATTATAGGTCTTAATTTTCTTCAAGTGAATTGAACAACGTTGATATCGTTTGATAAAGTATTTGCTTTTATTCTGCACTTACGGGTTTGCCTTGTTTATGTTTAGCAGAATAACTCGGAGCAGCAGGTAATCTGCTGGCTTCCTTGGGCGACATCTTTAAATTGTGGCGCGCACTTCTTGTGTTTTGTCATTTGTTGTAACAGTTTTCCCTTACAAATTCAATTTTGGTTCAAGATTTCGATCCCATATAGATACATACTTTGAGTCGAAACCTAAATGTTCTTACTGTGCCTTAACAATACATAAATTACCATAATACATTGTATTTGTTGTGTACTATTTGCTCATGGAAGAATAAACTGTTATTAGTCTCATTTTCAATATTGCTAACTCATAGTTATTTTTCAGTTTTTCACAAAGAATGGTTGTCAAACAGTTGTGTCATTTCATGAAAATGGGCTAAGAAAATGAAAAAGAGAAATCAAGTGAACTCGCTGTTCTTATTGAAGATAATAAGTTCCTTATAGTATTTCAGACCTTTGACCTTTCATTAGAGATGAGTTAATTAAAAAAAAGAGAGAGAGAGAGAGAGAGGATAGAGAGAAGTTAAAAAGGAAAAAAACCTGTTTTAGTGATTCACTACGAAGTAATATGAGGCTATTTTTTTCAGTTATAATTTGTATATCGCCTTTTTAAAATGCGATCAGAATAAATGACCATTTAAAAGATGCAAAAACCGAATATTCGGTGCCAGAAATGAAATAGTGTACAAAGGAATCTTCAACATTTAAGAATTTTTATAATATTGGATAGGAATGTTCATAACTTTTGAGTCTTATTTTTTTTCTGTCTGCAGTGAAATTAAGAGGAGGTACTATGTGCATGTTAAATAATGTGTCCTTATTCCTATGTAGAATTTAAAAAGTTTCTTGGAATTTGTTGAATAAGATGTCGATAGAATCTTCATACTCTCATGACTGATATTAATTTAAGGCGTAACTTTTCTGTTAGATATCAAATGAAGGGATAAGACACAAGGATTCAAAATATACTTTATAGGTATTTTATTACATATAGCAAAGGAAATAAAATAATAAATTCTCTATTCAATAAATAAGTAAACTCAGTAGTTTTGAAGTTCTTGCAGAATGAACAATTGCTTGTTCCAAACACTCGCTCACCTATAATGGAAACGTACAAGGAGCTCAATTTTGAAATGAAATGAAATGAAATTTTTCGAGTTTTACGTCCAACGATTATGCAGGCTAGGCTAAAGGAGACAGTGATGGTGAAAACATGAATGAAATGTCGGAATGAAGAAAGTGGGAGGAAACTGAAGGACCCAGAGGAAACCCACGCACACGGTGTCTGTCTACCACAAGGTTCACTTGGCTCGAACTGGGATCGAACCAGGAACCCCATGTGCCAGAGGTGAACGCTCTACCACTGAGCCACTGCGACCGCCCAAGAGCTCAATTTTGAGTTGAGTTGATTTTGAGTTTAACGTCCCGTTCAGCAGCGAGGCTATATGAGACGTGGACCTACTGATTAACGTGCATTCCGAACCACATGAGCTTCCGCCGGGAATCGAACCCGGGCCTCTCACGCCAAAGACGCGTACGCTAACCGCTTAGCAACGGAGGGGCTCGAGCTCAATTTTGAATAGAAGTCGTGAGTACAACTGCACATGTTTCTAGATCTGATAATTAACTCCTTTGTGGCTATATGATCCGCGTACTCGTCGTCGGGCGGGAGACCCGCGTTCGATTTCCGGAGGAAGTTCATGTAGTTCGGATCACTCGTTCGGCTGTAGGTCCAAATCTTATAGAACCTTGTTGTTGAAGGGGACTATAAACTTTAATCCATCCATCCAACCATAGGTCTGCTAGTAGGAACACTAAGTCATCATGTAATAGTGGCTCTGAATCCTAACATTTTAGGTAGATTCTCAGTTAGAGGGAGAGTTAGAGAGAGGGATTGTATCATAAGGGACGTCCTAGAGGGTATGGTGGCGGGAAAGAGAGGGAGGGGGCGAAAGAGACTACAATTAATGGATGATATTAAAACAGAAAGATCATACGCGAAGACGAAAAGGTTAGCGGAGGATCGTGGAGCATGGAAGCTTCTTAGCTGCTGCAAGTGACCTGCCAATAAAGGCAGAATACCTATGATGATGATCAGTTAGAGGAAACGTTAGGAGTGGAGATAGTAAGTTTTAGTTGTAATTTACACTGGTAGAAGAAATTCAACGTTCTGCCCTTCTTCCTCCTGATGCGTGTATGCGTTTATATAGTAGTTCAAAGATTCAGGAGAGCAGCGCGTACGCCACTGCAAACGAGAGAAAATGGTTCCTGATTCTCTTATCACAAGCCCATGCCATTTTATTTTTAATCTCATTGTTCCCCCCCCCCCTTCAGTTTGTTTATTCATTTCTTAGCACAAAATTGCATATAACATTTTTTGTTTACTTAGTTGGTAACATTTGTGCACTGCAGTGTGCATTGTTTACAAGGAGTGCAAAGCTTCGTGAAAATCAGATTAGCAACTGATGTAGACATTTTTGTTATAATTGTTGGTATATATATATATATATATATATATATATATATACATTGCTTGTTATATATATATATTGCTTGTTAAGATTTCCTTGTGAAAAATGGCAAAATTATGCTGTATTTGGAAATTTGTTCAATAAATAAATAAGACAATTTTCTTTTAACCCGAAACGTTTATTTTGTTTTAATAAAGAAATTATCTTCTCGAGCCAAAACTAAGATATAATTCTACACTGCAACCTTTCTCTGCAGCAGTTTGAATAGCTTAGCTTTCACTACACTAAATTCATTTAAAGTTTCACTGGTATTCAACGAACTTGTCTGACAAGCCGTGTATGTTTTTTGTCCTTCAGAAACAGAGAAACGACCCTCGTATATAACACGACTAATTGTACAGTCAACAATAAAAGTTCTTTCAGTTTGATGAAATTAGTTTCGTAAATAACTTCAGAATGGAAGAACACAATTTGAGTAGTTTTCAGTAGATTAAATGGGGGCGCGGTGGCTCAGTGGTAGAGCGTTCACTTCCGGTGCTTGGGGTCCCTGGTTCGATCCCAGCTCGCGCCGTGCGGACTTTGTGGTGGACACACACCGTGCTAGTGGATTTTCTCGGGGTTCTCCCACTTTCTTCATTCCACAATTTTCATTCATTTCTCATAATCACCGTCTTTAGCCTAACTGGCATAATCGTGGGACGTAAAACTCAAATATTTCATTTCATTTTTCAGTAAATTAAATAGAATGTAATTTTCTGTACGTTCAAGCTAGAGCACCATTATTCCCAAAATAAATTTTACCAAACGAAAAGAACTTTTGTCGCAAACTGTATCCATTGACATCAGCAGCACACAAACTTTAGTGGGGAGGCGCAGACTACCAAGGACACTGGTATATGGAACACCCTCAGGAATGAGGGGATCGGGTCCGCTCCCGAAAAGTGTAGAAAAGAATAGTCTTCATACATTGCATTTTTGACTTAAAAAGCAAACAAAAACTTAAGTTTTTGTTTTATTTTTACCTTTTATACTTTTTTAAAAATGTATTTTTAAAAAATACGTTTTGAGTTCGTTTATTCAAGCAGTAAAATTCTACCTTGTTTTACAATTTTACCTAAATGACACGAAATGTATGTCAAAAATAAAATAATGATAAAGTGGAGTGGTAGTGTGAAGTGGATACTCAGAAACTATAAAGTTTTGAAAAATAAGTTTTAGGCGTACAAGCCCTCAGCTAATGTAAATGAGACTCAACAATATATAGCTAAAAAATTAGTTGAAAATTATTACTATTATTATTATTATTATTACCTAAACTAAACTCTCTCTGCTGCTCGCTATCTAAACAAAAATAGTTCGTTACTTTATAGTTTACTCCACCTTCATCTTCATAGGGCCAAAAATTGACTGCCTTTTTCACAATTGGAAACAAATTAACTGCCTTTTTTCACAACTGGAAACAAACTTTTGCCCTACTTTTTTTTTTTCATATCCATTTTGTCTAACACTGTTTTGTGAACATATCAAACTGCTACATGGTTGCACCTCTTTTCGGTCATAGTTGACCTAAGTTACTTGAAATATGGGTGACGAAAACCGTTTCACAAATATTGGATGGGACACGTCCCCGGTGTGACTGACGCCCATGACTGTAACAGATAAGGTATACTCAATCTGGAATGAATATGCAGGTCTGCCAGTCAACTTTTGGCAAAGCACGCACACAGACACACAAAAAGGAAAGAAAAAAGAAAGAAAAACCGCCATTTGTAATTATTTAAGGTGATTTATTTAACTTAAAGGAACAGAATTTTTCATTGTGGACTCAGAGATGTTGCAACAGTGATTACAAAATGAAAAAAGAAGTGCCATTCGCAGGGTATATAAAAAAAAATCATCCTTAAAAATAAATCACAAAAGGACAAAGGATTTTTACAAACTACCCTTTCTGCAAGCAATATTTTATCTACAATAACAATAAAAAGATCAAAAACAAAATTTACATATAAAGATATAATACATACAAAATTAAAGCATGCATAAATAAACCAATAAAATGTAATGAGCAAGCATTTTATTTTGATAATTATGTCATCCTTAATATTGCAAAAGGTGATTCTGCGCTTCCGTTCGTTTTGGGCTGTAATGAACAGAACCAAATGCTCAATAAAATATTCTGGAAAAATATTCGTAAAGCATTACTAGTAAGTAATAATAATAAATATTCTTTTTCTGAGAAACAAAATATTAAATATACAATCACTGGAACAAAATAAAACTTTACGGGATTATATCACTATTGCATTTATGCTCGTATATTTTACATTCCTTTTCACTGTAAGAAACTTACATTTTTCACTTTTATTCCTTCTGTCACGAAGTTAGGATTTAGTATATCCATAATACATACTTTCACTAAATGCACTATAGAGATTTCTTTTTTAAAAACTAGCACCTACTTGTAAAAATAAAGTAGCTTAAATGAGCGACCTAAGTATCCGTATATATATAAATATTATCTAGAAAGTCTGTTTAACTGGTTAGTTCCACAAACATGTGAAATTCCCATAATTCGAATCTGTTGTTATTAAACTGTTACATTCCGAGATATAGCTTTCTACAGCAATAATGAATAACTGTTTTGGTGGAAGATTTTGAAAACTACAAAGAATGGCTGCAAGCTAGCAATACACCGTGATATTTAGTCGATTTGTTGATATGAGAAAATGTACTTTTATACTGAAACGGAAGAGAGATATTCCAATTTAGCTTCAAGTTTCCTCAACTTCCGTTGCTTTGTGTACAAACGAACTTTTTATTAAACAGTCAAGAGACAAAGCACCATTTAGACAGACGAAATAAAGAAATGCCAGTGTACGCGGATGAAATTAATATAAAAGGTAAGATTTCATGGTAGTTTTAAATAGAAATAAACTCAATAGAGAGATTTAGCTTTCAACCTTTGGACAGTTCATCAACTGAGTCTAAAGAGAAATAGAAGAAAAAAGTTAGGATGTGAGTCAGTGTCTGCAATGTTTCTTTCCATAGTACAGTAGTCTCTCGAAAGCTCGGCCTACAGAAAAAACAGTACTGTACTTGTATGTATTTGGTTGCTTGAGAATACAACAGAGAATAAACTGCTCAATTACCCTTAAACAAAGGAAAAGTACGTACTTTATGAAGGTACAGAGCCTTTACTATAAACGAACATGATAATTAATGAATACACACTGTACAGTAATTACCTGTTAAGACAAGACTTCAGAAAAATACCTGGCAATGACCTTGAACGGGTCTGCGTGTGGGTTTTTTTCGTCCTGCCATGGTGTGGCCAAGTTATCCGGACAGCTGGGTTATCAAGTGCCGGGTTTTATAGACTTTACTGTATTATTTTTTTTTTCTTACACTCTGTTGATGAACTGTTCCAGGTACTGAAGTTGTCTCCACTGCCTTGACTGTTTTATTTATTTATTTATTTATTTCAAAACTTTTTATTCTGATAAAACGATACATTCACTCTTGAGACCCAAATCTCCCTATATATTGTTCCAAATCATAATAAACAAATAATGACATCTTGTGAAATGTGATTGTTAACAAAATGGCGGACTAGATTCAGCCTTTAACTTGTGAAGCAAGACTCCATCTCTATTTTTAGCTAAGAACATGGAGAAAAAGAATCCGTAAAATGAGAATTAAAAAAAAAAAAAAAAAAATACCCACATTTCAATAAGAAATGAACAATTACCCCTACATGCAAATCATCAGGTTAAAGCAAGATGAACACTCGGTCTAAAAAGTGTACAAGCTTTTCAAGACCAGCCGTCATGAATGAGGTTTTCCTCATTTAGACTAGACAAATGCCGGGATGGTACCTAACATATGGGTCCCAGCCCGCTTCGTTCCTTCCTTTTCCTCCGATAGTATGATCGCCGAGGGACGTCGTATCTCATACATGACGGACTAATATGGCCATAGATGCCGAAAGCCCAGAAATTTAATTCCTAAATCTTAAAAGATGGAGAAAAGAAAAGAAATCACGTCTGTGATTTACAATTTTCAAGTGTCATTTCAAATCACTCTCTCTCTCTCTTTAACTCAAACTACAAAAACACAAATCAGGATTTTGAGAACAGCCTGGAACTTCGGAAGTACTACAAATTTTCTTGGATGATTACAGTTGAGAAATAGCTTGATCTTGTTACGATATCAGAACATTATTATTACTATTGTTTTCACATACCGCGTCTATAACTTTACTACTTTCGTATGATACAGCACAACACGGAACCATTATATTTTTCTTATGCTACCACATTTTTCGATTTAATTTTATTATGCATAGCGTTCCACCTTAAAAAGGCAAAATAAGGAACGTAATCTAAGGTTTTCTTTAATGTTTTCTTTCAAGCGCTTCTATCACATACCTGTAAACTATATTTCTAGTAGTCGAGATGTTGCAGTTCGTTTTACCACCCATAAACCAACATAGCCATTTTAGTATTTTATTTCTCCGCATATTTTTTTTTCTCCCGTATAATGACTTCTATCAACCACATTCTTTGACCTAATATTTCACTTATGGTGATTCAGATAGCTTCAAGGCTGCTTGATTGTCTTTGGTTTAAGTCAAACAGTCCAACCAAAACCTGAAAATGTAAGAAATATGATAGAAACTAATCCTATGTGCTCTCTAACCCTCGATGTATCCAAATGTTCAAAAGGATTTGTGTTTCAATATCAAGAAAAAACAGAAAAAAAGGAATGGTGCTGCACATACATCAGGGAATAAGAATACAAAATATGTACTAAAAAATAATATTTAAAAATCACCCGTGGATTACCAAAATAGTTGAGCGACATTGAACAGTAGGACTGACGCTGTTAAACCCCTGTTGCGTTCCAGGTGTCATTTTCCTATTTGCGTGCTGTAATACCGGTTTCATTTACTGTTAAAAGATCGTCACATAGGGCATAGTTAATCTGCACTCATAAGGAGAGCATTCACATTACTGATTGATAAAAAAATTGCACTGTGGAACATTCGGACTGAAAAGGGAAATTCTGATGTTCTGAAGGGATTTTATACTGCTTCAAGTTGGCAACACTGATCGGAGATCGAAGACAAAGTTTTTCCTTTTCCGATCTTGAAGTTGCTAATTGTTTATAGTCAAAACAAACACGTGTGTGTTGTAATTGAATGCTTCCTTAGGCCTGCCATCTACTGACAACACATTTTTTGTCTTTTGTCAGTAAAGTGCTGTCACCTAAGGAGAAATAGTAGAACTAAGTCTTGCCTTGACTTGTATCCACTAACAAATTTCAGCATCTCCAGGATTAATACGACATTTAACAAGGAATACATTTTCATGACATCCACATGGAAGTTACTGGAACGCACGGGGTTAATACTGGAAGTATAGTGCTTGACTTAACACGTTACTGTCCTGTGAAATAAGGATGTAAATACTATAAGCACGACGATCCACCGATTGATAGTGACGGTAGTGAACATCGAAACTTTTCCGAATAGATTAAATATATTAATACACTAAGGTAAGCACTGTATTTACATTACAAATTATAATTTTCTTTCATTATCGTATATAGTTTCGTGTTTTCTTTTTAAATATCTTTCACATCTTTATGTACAACCTTGTTCACGAAACCCGGCCACCCAGCACGCTTTGAAAATACCTTCCCTCTTACCTACAGTTGGAATCAAATCGAAAAAGTCTGGATTTTCTTTGGCCAATAAGATCTCTATTTAGAGTCAATGTATTAGGATTTCCTATGTACAGTTGTCAGAATATAGTTTTGTAAACAAAGTGAGGTGATTTTAACATTCCGTTCAGCAGCGAGGTTATATGAGACGTGGACTACTGATTTAACGTGGAGTCCGAACCACCAGGCCCATATCTACAGGCGGCCAAGCCCCCATAAATTTTTACTGCCCCTTAAAATTTTCGTACAACTGAACTATATGGTTGGATTGCCCCTCCCTAACTTCTACCAGACCCCCTACATTTTGGGGCTGGTTACAGATCTGCAAACTACATGAGCTCTCGCTGGGAATAGAACCTGGATCTCTCTCGCCATTTTGTAAACGGAGGGGGGGGGGGGTTCAACAACACACATATGCTTCCTTCCTTTACTTTTAATGTTTTAGTTGTAACCATTTCTTTTTGACAATGAAACTCAAAACGTTTCGAAAATATGGATCATTTTGAACAGAATGGGGTCGAGAGCATAAAGGCTAATTCATCTTATATATTGGTTGTGATCGGCTTCATTAAGTAAAATTTAATAGGCTATTTAGATCGTAAATAGGCTAATGAGAGGAAAAGAATCTTCCTCGTAATTTTAGAGGAGTTAGAGGGTACTTAACATTTTACATTTTAACATTCTCTTATTAGTACACTTGTAAACAATACTAATTTTACGATTTACTTATATTAATGTAAAAATATTTCTACCTACTTTACATTTTTTAACTAAGTTCATATTTTATCAACTGATTTGGAAAAGGAGAGAAAATATACGTGCACATGTATGACAATATTGTCACTAGGAAACTCGCACAGTATGTACATTGTACAATCAAAAATAAATGGTATACATTTCACTGACTCAATGTAGAAAAAAAAATAATTAATATTTATCTAGTGGCTGTCTTTTCTTTCCAATTCACTGCATTACACTGTATTTTAAATGGTGACAATTTATTTTTTTTTTAAATACAGTTCAAGCCCGTTATTACTTTTTCCATCTTCATGCTGATTTGCAACTCATTCAATTTTTGGTCCCCCTTTACAAATGTTTAGTACTTATTCACGAGTAGCCATCAAATGAAACTGTTCTTGTTAAATTTACATAGCATACAAACTGTCTTTTTTTTTCTCTTTCTATATTTTAATGCATTGTCTCATTTGAGTCTTGGAATTCTTATATTAAAAACCAAAGTCGTACCTTAACTATAAATAATGAACAAAAGTACCTATTTTCATAATTAGGATCATCTTTTACATACACACAAATTTAAGTGACAAACACACATCTACCTATACAAGTAATAATAAAAACAGCACCGTAATAAACATTTACAGGGTTATTATTTATATATATTTCGCACATTTAATTGTCATGTACGGGATCTTACTTTTAAATATTTACAGTAATTGCTAGCTACCTACGATCTCTGTAGTGTGCTATCCACTTATTCAGATCTTTTATTATTATAATAATAACTGGCTTTTCTTTTGTTTTCGAAAAAAAAAAAAAAAAAAAAAAAAGGAATATAACTGTTATAATAACTTATGCTGACGCTTGAACCACTGTACAACAATACAAAGTTTCAACATGATCGTTAAAATTATTTATTTATTTTTACATTCCAACACTCAAAATAATGACTACAAAAATATTCTATACAATAGTCAACACGTAATTTTTTTTTCTATTGTAGTAGAGTACCTACAACGACGTTCACACAACTTCTCATCACCGATAAAGGATGGCTTTTGATTAACATGACTTTTATTTTTTTCCCTTTTTAGTATCTCATGTTTACATATCAAAGAATGGAATTCTCATGCAAAATCCTTACACACTATCTCTGAAACTACCAGTTTTACTCATGGCACTTAAACCAAATACGCTATTTTCATGGCACTTCGCCTGCATTCTGTCCTGCCATCTAGAATTAGTATTTGGAATGACTGAAAAAAATTTGTCAAAATTATGCAACTTCTAATAGAGATTAAAAATAATGAAAAAAAAAAAGTACAAAAAAAGCTACGCATAAATTATATAAAAGTTAAGAGTAACGATTTGTGGAAGATACTAGTCTTACATCAGGGAGAAAATAATTCCTGAGAACAAAATTCTCAGTAAGCACATATGATCGATCCATCGTGTATGCAAAATGGCTAACGCTTTGTTTCCGTCATAGCAAACACCACCCGTGTTAGACGTCCGAGGGACAACACATAATAACCAAGAGAACCAAAATAAGGATGCGTACTGTACAAAACAGGCACCTAAAGAGATATATGGATATAAATACCACCATAGATATCCTTTTCAAACCCATAATAACATGCAGTTAGTATTAACTAGTACTAGCGCTAACAGAATGTACACTGCTCGCGAAAATCTATAATCCCTTACCAAGCAGAAGGCTCCCTCCCTACTCTTTTTTATGCCCTATTTTCCATCTCATGCGGTTTCCCATAGAATACCCTAGATAATAGCATAATGAAGAAAAAAAGAAAAAAAATAGGAAATGAGATTCGTAACTAAAACAACTACAACTATGCTCCGATCTTCTACTGCTCCTACTGAGAGAAACGAAAAGAAAGGTGCTCCATAATACGTCCACATTCTCCATCTTCAAATGTTCTAGGCAGTGTCATCCTGTGAGGTTTCGATATGGTATTGCAAAATGTAGAACTTGATGACCGGTGCAGTCTGTGCTACAGTGTCATCCTACTTTGGCACTTCTCCACGTTCTCTTGATTAGCATGTGTTGTCGGCAAGTAGTCATTCTTGATTCGACTTGATCTGGAAGCAGCTGATTTTGAAGTGCCTGCACATTTGCCTAACCTGAAAAATGGACCAAATATGCACAATTAGCAAATGTTTTATTACCATGCAACAGTATAAATACTAAAAAATAAATAACAAGATTCTTTGATAAAAATTTAATCAGATATGGAGAAAAAAGAACTACGAGGAAAGAAAGAATAAAGAACCAGTGTCACGTGTACAGTGCGGAAGGAGTTTGGTTTATATGACGTAATATTTTCTCAATTACCGTATTTGCGTGAATATAGGTAGCGTGCGAATATAGGCCGCATCTGAACTTTTGACACGAGATGATAGAAAAAAGTAAATCTCGAATATAAAATGTACTTCTAAATGTACAAGAAAGTTCAATTAGACAGTACTTTGAGTTGCACCTCTCTTCCTCCCTTTCTTCAACTCCAGCATAATAAGGGTGACTTAACACCAACAGGACAGGCTTTGTGTATTGGGAGGTCTGGTGACGTGACTAATTTAAGCGACAATGTAAGGAAAGTTGATTTATTCGAGAAAAGTTGATCATTTGGTTTCTGAGTGACGATCGGAAAGGAGCACGCTAGTTACAAAGCAGAATTTAAAATTTCAACTTATCAGCTGTGCAAAGGAACACAGAAAGAGAGAGGCTGGATGCAGATTTGATGTTAATGAAAAGAACGTTCGCCGGCAGTATGCAAGTGAAGAGAAACTCTTAAATAGTTTGAAAAGTTGGTGTTCATTTCGCGGGCAAATTGCAAATATCCAGATGTAGAAAAGGACTTGCTTGATTTTGTAGTTTAAAACAGGAAATGTGGATATGCCATTACGACTGAAATAATTCAAATTGAAGGCTGAAAAACTAATACGTGTACATGTCATTTTGAAACTGACGATTTATGATCTGAGGGAGAAAAATCTCGATTATAGGCCGAACCATGATTTTTCAAGTCAAAATTTAGGGGAAAAAAGTGCGGCCTATATTCGCGCAAATACGGTAATATTGAATTTAGAATTGATAGAAATAAACTATTTCTGGTTTCAGTAGAGATCAAAGTGAAGGCTGCAGGAAACCGCTTCTCGCTATCTGTTACCGTCTCGCTTGGGGGCGCGGTGGCTCAGTGGTAGAGCGTTCACCTCTGGTGCTTGGGGTCCCGGGTTCGATCCCAACCCCCGCCAAGTGAACTTTGTGGTGGACAAACACCGTGCTCGTGGGGTTTTCTCGGGGTTCTCCCGTTTCCTCCCACTTTCTTCATTCCACCATTTCACTCATCTCTCATCATCACCGTCTCCTTTAGCCTAACCGGCATAACCGTGGGACGTAAAACTTCAAGATTTCATTTTCATTTTTTTACTGTCTCGCTTTTACTGTATTAGTCATCAACAGGTCGATTTGTGCCGGAAATGGTCGATTTGTGCCACTTCCGGTATCAAAAAGAGCTCGGTTCCCAACTTTGGATCCTCTCCATCATTATCAAAATTAGTGTTGATCCATCAAGTACTTCTGGACACTTTTTTTTTTGTTTGTTTCCCCGGTTGGACATACGGACAGGTAAATACGAGTCGTGTCCGGAAAGTAAGTAACGTTTTGAAAAAAAAAAAAAAAGTTTTGTTCAAGCCAAATGCATTTTATTTTTCGACGGAGTTTCCACCAATGTTCAAACAGCTGTCAGAGCTGATGACCATCTTGTCCAAACCTTCATCAACGAAACATCCAACCAATGTCCGGCAAGTACGCACCATTTCATTTGAACGCACGGCAGCACTAGTGTTCGCGCTCCGCGCTACTTTCATTGATTTCGTTCATTGTCTCTTCACTGACGCCAGTACGGTTGAGTTGTCACGAGTGTACTGTGTCTTGTGATCGTTTACAATGTTCAAAACCACTGCTGAACCCGCCGAATGGAGATTCGTTCTGTCATCCGGTTTTTCAATGCAAGAAACGTTAATTCGGCCGAAATTCATCATGCGCCATCTGACTACCACTTGTTTCTGCACATGAAGCAGGAGCTCGGCGATAAGCGCCTTGAAAACACAAAAAACGCTGTGGAGTTATGGTTGTTTTCACTGATGGGATGTTTCTTTGAAGAAGGTTTGGACAATTTGTCATCCGCTGTGACAAGTGTTTGACCATTGGTGGAAACATGTAAAACAGTTTAAAGTGTGCTCTTTCATGTACAAATAAATTTGTCTTGAACAAACGTGTTTTAACATTTTTTTTTCAACATGGTACTAACTTTCCGGACACGGCTCGTATATAAAGGAGTTTTGATAAACCAAACTTCTTACAATGGTTGTGAAGAGTTCAGTGGCACCGATATGAAGTTCTGAACAAATAAAATAAAAATGATATAGTTAGATAACACAAAACAAAAAGTATATAAGAAAATTACAGTTTTCTCTCTTTTCCTTCCATTCTCTATCTGATGAAGCGATTAGGAAATTGCTTTTAATGTGTCATTATGTTATGATTGTAAGCTGCTCTTTGATACCACTATCCAAACCACTTGGCGTGACAGCCCTTTCTGGGCCTCAGCCGCTCCAACGCCATCTATTACCGACCGGTTGAACTACGTCCAGTCTAGCGACGAGCTGCGTCGCCCAGTGTACCAGGAGCTTTCTAGATCTAGTAGCCTCACGTCTTTTATTCACGTGACTCCCGAATTTGCCTCACGACACTGGGACGCCGAAAATTGGGAATCGAACCCGGGACCACGTCCAACGCTCTAATCACTAGACCACGGTCTCCCCTGCTTTTAGAAACACAAAATATATTTTATTCACCTGTGCGAACGTTCGATATCCCCGAAACCTTATATTTCAAGTAATATGCGTGTCATAATTAGGAAAATACTAACAAAAGATACAATCTGCTAGTAAACAGTGTATTTGTTGAATACACAGTACATACATACATAATATTTTTCTAGCACAATAAAAACTGTTTATTATTGGGAATGAATGATATATTTTTCAGTGTCATAAACGTTTTTTGTTTGTTTCTCTTCTGTTTTCTCGAAAACTACGCATGAGAATGACCCTCAAAAGCATGTTATTTTGTTCAGCTTGATGTATTATCTTTAAATATTTTAGTGTTACGAGTTTATCTCATTAACCATAGTATGTACTACCGTATACTTGGTGAAATGGTCAGCACATTGACTCTGCTCGTCATTATTTCTCTCTTTCCAGATTGGAGTTCGGCACCTCTTCTAGATGCTCTCTCGCGGCTAAGGATAGCGTACGTGTCTTTGACGCGGGTAACCGGGTTCGATTCACGACGAGAGCTCATCTGATTCGGACTCATATTACGCTGTAGGTCCACGTCTTATATCAAATCAAAAGCACTTCTTGAAGTACCTCATGAGTTATCTCACAATACTAGCTCTACACTGAAAATTTCACACCCAGCAGGAATCGAACCGGAGACAATGTCCATCAAAAGCATCGTGTCACCACGGTTGCCAGACGTCCTGCTTTGCAGGAGTAAAACTGACATCTTTTGTAAGTAAGCCGGATGCATTTTGTCGTTTTATAGATTGAAAATAACTCGTATTAAAAACAACTGAGGATGTTAACATGAATGAATTCTGTGAAGTATATTGTTTGACTAAAGAATCAATGTCATCTGAGAAGCTAAAGCAAGTTACATCAGACGAAGAAATGGGAAGTGTAAACTCATTTTTAAGGAATGAGGTTCTACAAACTTCAAAAAGCACAAACTAATAATCTCCTTAATTTTTTTCATATTCAATTACAATGCTCAATGGGGAAGAGGTATCTTCAAAATTACACTGAATGTTCACTGAATTACGACCACCTACCTAATACTTTGTTGGTCCATTTTTTTTGCTCAGAGGACGGCCTGGACACGGAGTGATATGGATGGTATGTTTTCACGCCATCACCATATATTCCTGATAGCATCTCACAACGAGCCCATAGATGTTGGTGCAAAGAGATCGTTCCGCAATATCCCCCAAATGCTCTATAGGATTAAGATCCGATGACTTAGGGGGCCAATTCATACGCTGTTGCTCCGTGGAATGTTCTTTAAAGCAAGCAAGTAGAGTTCTGTCTTGGTGGCACCGTGCATTGTCGTCCTGGAAAATGCCGTCTTCGTGTGGGTAGAAGTGTTGTGTTGTAAGGTGTACGTGATTCTCTAACACCTGCAGGTATACACCGGATGTCTTGCTGTGGTCCATACACACCAACGGTTCCAGTTCAAGCCAACAGAAGCATCCCCAAACCATAAAGCCGCCTTCACCTGCCTATACAATACGCACCATACACGAGCGATTCATTAGTTTCGCGCTGTGCGCCACATATGCACACGCCCGTCCGAGAGGAGTAACACAAACCGTGATTTATCGGACTAACACACCCTTTTCCAATCATCCAAGGTCTAATTAGCGTGTTCCTGTGCCCAAGCGCGACGCAATAGGCGGTGACGAGTCGAAAGGAGAGGGTGACAAGTGTGTAGTCTGCTGTGAAACTTCATGCGTGCCAGTGTACGCCGTATAGTTGCGTGGGATACGAGTGTTGTGCATGCACTATTGTATTGGTCACGTAACTGCCGGAAACTGATGGTTCGCTTGGCTCTCACGAGCTATTTGACGCGACGTTTGCCCCACGTTTTGAACTTCCGTATGCCTCTGTAGTTCCATCTCTTCTTGTACACCTTCACTACACAGAAAAGGACGCATTCGACAAGTACTACCATCGGGTTGGTCATGTAAACAGCTCGGCTGCTCGCCACACGTTTTGTGTGGAGGGGTGGTCGCAATTTAGTGAGCATTCAGTGTAAAATATCCATAGATAAATGCTAGAAATAGACTCCATGTTGATAAAGTGAAAGTAGAACTTCAAATCTGTACAAATCATTGTGATAATGAAGTATAGTAAGTTATTACGTAACAAGACTCTAATCGAAGCAGCTGAAGTGTTAGGAACTACCACCTAAACCTGTAAAATTTCTCTCTGTATTATTTTTCTTTTTTTTCTTTCTTTTTTTAAAAAAAAAAAAAAGTTGATAATGAAATCACTTTAAAAAAGAAACCATAGGTAATCGCGGAACATTTTAATAATAAACGGAGAAAGTGTCGATTTGATTTCAGAAATCTGGGAACCCTACGTGTAACCATTCTCTGAGTGAGAGCATATCTTAGGTTATGTTCCGTTCCTTAAAGGAACGAAATCTTAAAAATTTGACCTACATTGTTTTTGTTTTGCTTCAGGGAACGTAAGACACCAGACTAATAAGTATTTTACTTCAAATCCATGATACAATATCATCAAATAATGAATACACTTAATTTATAAACAGAAACAAAAATCGCATACTTACAACGCATGTACCATAATGTATGTGAGCAACGGTGGCAACGAATGTCATAATGTACAACATACTCCATTCCACAGTTCCAATGTAATCAATGGAAAGGATGAGAATCACGATCAGAGCCACGGGGGCCATTAACCAATTAACTGCATCACATCGAGTGTTGCTCATCTGGGAGACTATCAGACGGCACTAGAACAGCAACACAGTAACAATTACACAAACAAACTCAAAATATTATATTAGTAAGGATTCAAACACACCCTTACGTAAAGATTTCACACCTAACCGTTTACACATTATTATACAAAAAAATGTGCGCGTGTAGCCATACCTTAAGCTTTAATTTCTTGCAAAATATAAGGCTTATACAAATTAAAATAGCAATTCCAATACAATACTCGCCCGAATGAACGAACGAAAGTTTGCAAAGCTTTAGAATGTAGCCACCCAGATCGCTTTGAATTACACAAGTTTGCACCATGAATATGTTCAATTGTTTTTGGTGTCCGCATAGCCTTTCTCTTTCTTTCTGGATGGCGATTAGAAGCAAATGCTGTTAATTTAAAAAAACTCACCCACTTTGCAATGATACGATCATCTGACTGGGTACATTCCTATGACGTCCTACGTTGAAATATTACCTAGATGTAGCAACTATAGAATAGTTACTCTTGAAATTCTTCCACCAAAATAATGAAAAATCAATGATATATTGACACACAATTCTTTGAAAATATATCTTAACTAATTCTTAACTAAAACAAACGAAAAAAAAAAAAAATCCACTAAATTTTGAATAAAGTGCATATTCCTTCCATAGATAGATAGCTAGTCCCATTTAATACCACTGTGTAATTGATAATTTTAATTTTTCTCTTCTTTCTTCAACTTTAGGAAATAAATGTAGTATGTTACAGCTAAGTCGACCCTTACTTTTGTAATAGATTGTTCTTCCTACTGAACTGAAAATTACAGAGTTTGAAGTGCTTACGATTGTTATCATACGAGTAATTAACTCAATATCAATATTCAATGTTACAGAAAAACATACGAACCAGATAACAGCTACTTATATTTGGTAGCTAGTAATATTAGTAACTTATGAAATAGGCTTCTGTGCTATGTAATCACTAGACAACAATTGAGAAGTTTGATGTAATAAGGACGTAAGCTAGTTTACGCCCTTTTTGCATCAAACGCATTTGTGGCTTTTGCCATGCTTGTTTAGCCTTCTGGTAACATTTCAATTCAATATCGGAATAAAATGCTGCATATTACATTGTTTTAAGTAAGAAAAAATCGCTACTTAGATTTTCAACATTTTTTTTTTTTTTTTTTTTTAACTGCATGTTTCAGACTTACGCCCTTATTGCATTACACTCCTCAATTATTATTATAACAAGCTCTAACTAGCGGGTATCAGTAGATATTGCTTTCCAGTATTCACTATATAATGAAGAATAGTTTTGGTTAATTTTCTAGCTCTGTTTGATTTAATATTTTTCGCGACTTCAAAATAATTATACACGACTATTTAACTTTCTAAAAGTACAATATAGTAAAGGCAAATTCATCTCAAATCTCCGTATTGTCAATTACTATATTCCATAAAACTAAAAGTAAACATTCCTAGCGCAACAGCTATTTGGGGCAACAATCTAACCAATCGGCTTGTGGCACTCATGGCTTTGATGTGATGTGCGGTCAGCACCCCTTGCCGTTAATGCTGGCTTTCTCTTCTTGACCACAGTTTGCTATTTCTTTCATGCAGGTCCCCAACTGCCCTCACGACGTTGGGTAAACTCCACAATGTCAACACCATCTGGTGAGTAGAACCGCAACTCCTTGGGTCAAACCTGCCACTGCTTGTTTTTGCAGATCTCAAAAGAAGCGATATTCCAGTCCGGCTAGCCGTTAGCACTGAATCCTATATTTCAGTTGAGCTCCTTCGTGGCTAAGCTGTTAGCGTACGCGCCTTTGGCGTGGGAGAGACGGGTTCGATTCCCGGCGGGAGCTCATGTGGTTCGGATTCCACGTTAATCAGTAGGTCCACATCTCGTATAGCCTCGCTGCTGAACGGGACGTTAAACTGAAAACCAATTCAACTCAACTCTATATTTCAGTTATAATTGTCAGCCATGTTCACGGA
This sequence comes from Thermobia domestica, assembly GCF_964235325.1. NCBI lineage: Eukaryota > Metazoa > Arthropoda > Insecta > Zygentoma > Lepismatidae > Thermobia > Thermobia domestica. The sequence continues at coordinate 9,083,962 of NC_137455.1, read as the reverse complement.
GTGAAGTTTGCAATTAAAAAGTGGATATAAAAATCGAAGCAGAAAATAAGAATTATATTCAATTTACAAAGAATGCCAAAATATAGAGAAGACTGAAGCTATAATTAATAACAATATTTACTTTTTAACCTCAACATTTTATTTGCGATCAAGGCTGGTGATGACTATAGCCGAGGCACAGAATTTCAATTGACAGCACGGAAGATTTCGTCATCTGTTTACCTTTACGATTATGCATCCTAAGTAAGCCTTAAAAAGATATATGAGAGACGCAATGTACTTACACATATATTTGAAAATATTGTTCCCATCATAAAATAAAGACATCGTGGCTCGTAGGTAACTACATCTATTGGAGAATAAATTATCCATACTGTACACAATGTAAAGAAAATAAATACAGGCACTAATGGTCTAACAGCTTCACAAAACGGCCTCATCTTGCCGCTTTTATCTCTATACGATCTGCAACAAAAAACAGAGGATGCTATCATTAGGAAAAAGTTATGCAACATTTGCTCTAAAATATTTGAAGAATTACACACCATGTAAATTTACTATATAAAAGGAATAACAAACTTTCAGCACTTTCTATAAACCATATAACATAAAAACAACAGTGCTACCGCTGCCAAAATACCTATATAATAAAACACAACCAACAAATCTTTACCAGTTTTCTAGTTTCCTCTCTATACCGGTACACTTACAATAAAATCAAAAAGGCATCTACCTTACTCCAGAATCTTAACTTGCAACAAAGCTAACAATTCCTAAACTTTACCTCTTTTTGCTACTTGCAGTAGAGAAGCGAAAAAATCCTAACCACAACCCAGCATAGGCTTGTAGCAAAGCCTTAACAGAAACCTTAACCCCCTCTACTTGTAATAGAGTAAAGTATGTCCTGCAATCCCTCACGTAGCATGCTACTAAAAATTCCTTCCCAAAACCGTCAGGTCAAAAAACACCTATATTTACCCAAAACCTTATATTAAGAAAGTATATATTAATATTTATAAATACTTTGTAATCTATTTAAAACTATTTAAATAAACCAATAATAAAAATAAAACTACAACAAACAGAATTTTATAATATGAAGTAAAATTGTATTATCACCGTACTTCTGTTGTACGAAAAAATTTCAACCCTTAAGTTGCAATGGCTAAATGACAGCTAAAGTTATTACAACCAATGGAAACAACTTGGCGCAATGATACTTAAAAACACAAGTTATTTACGGCAACTTTTTAAATTTGCATGATTTCTAGCCACTAGATCGACCATTATTACTTTATATTTACATATTCATCACACGCAATTCGCTTTAATTTCGTAACTTTTTCGAAGCGTTTTATCATTCTGTAGCAAATTACTGAAATCGAACCCTGAATCTGTACTTTTCAGCAGACAGCGTGCAAGAAACCAAAACAAAATCACAATTTTGGACTTTTTTCTTGTTTTTTTGTAATCCTCATTCCTGTTGAAAAAAACAGCTTCTTCGTAGCTATATCATTAACGTACGCGTGGGAGACTCGGGTTTGATTCCCGGCGGAAGCTCATGTAGTTGGGATCCCACGTTAAGCTGTAGGTCTACGTCTCACACAGCCTCGCTGCTGCAAGAGACACTAAATTCACATCAAATTCAATTCAACGTGTTCAAAAACAATCTAGATCAGTTTGAGTTAGCCAAAAGATAGAAGTAAGTAGGGTGGGGACACTTGGCGCTGTTTTTTTTCCTACTGCGCATGCGCAAACCCTCGACGCTGATTGGCTGGCGCAGGTCACGTGACCCCGCCACGCCCCTTGACGCTGATTGGCTGGCCACGCCCCCTTGACGCTGATTGGTCGGTGCAGGCCACGCCCCTTAACGGCGATTGGTCACGCTCTTTTATGACCGCCATTTTAGGAGTACCGCGCTGATTGGTCGGCGCCGGGCCCCACCCACTGGACTCACGTACCGCGCACATGCCACATTGCGGTAGAGAATACGAACACATAGCATAGCAGATAATACATAAGATTCATTCCCTTTTATGAGCACTTTACGAACACATAACATAGCACATATTACACAGAGACTCGTTCCCTTTTATGAGCACTCCATTTTTGAGACCAATTTTTGACCTACTGCGCATATGCGCAGAAACATAAAATAAGACATAACACCCCCGTTCTCATTTACGAGCACTTTATAGCAACATAATAGAGCAGAGAATAAAAAAATAACAACACACACACACACACACACACACACACACAGCAGACCGCAGACTGTTCCGGTTCAGGGACAAATTACGGCTATGCGCAGAAACATAAAATAAGACATAACACCCCCGTTCTCTTTTACGAGCACTTTATAGCAACATAATAGAGCAGAGAATAAAAAAATAACAACACACACACACTCACTTGATTGCTTATGCGCAGTAAAATTAAATTTCCAATTAATTACACATTGCAGAAAAATTACACTAGACTACAGACTGTTCCAGTTGCAGTGCTGGTTCCGGTTCAATAGAGCAGACTACGTGCAACAAGCAGGTCATAAAAGACTATGACCTATTTTTCATCTCCTAAATAACATAGTATACACACACACTTGGTTGCGTATACCAAATCCGATTTAGTACAAATAACACGCATGCGCAGAAACATTTACATTTCCGGATCGAGCATGCTGGTAAAGAATACCACACTTATTTCTACCAGGGTCTTATAGTTTATGTGGGATACGCCCTTTCTATGACAATTTTAACCGATTTGGATGAAACTCGGTATATGAGGGTTTTCGAACATGCTGATTACGAATATCATACTTATTTTTACCTGGGTCTTATGGTTCATGTGGGATACGCCCTTTCTATGATAATTTTAACCGATTTGGATGAAACTCGGCATATGGGGGTTTTCGACCATGCTGAGTACGAATATCATACTTATTTTTAACTGGGTCCTATAGTTTTTGTGGCATACGCCCTTTCTATGACAATTTTATCCAATTTGGATGAAACTCGGCATATGTGGGTTTTCGGACATGCTGATTACCAATACCACACCTACTTTTACCTGGGTCTTATAGTTTATGAGGGATACGTCGTTTGTATGACACTTAAAACCTAATAACTTAAAAACGGATCCACATATTGAGGTCGGGTTTCCACATTTAGTAACTGGTCATCAACTACTACAAGTTCCAAAATAATGATCATCGAGGTCAAAGGTCAACATACTTAAAACCTAATAACACGAAAACGGAGCCATATATTGAGATGCTGTTTCCAAATCTAGTAATCGGTCATCAGGTACTACAAGTTCCAAAATAATGACCATCGAGGTCAAAGGTCAGCATACTTAAAACCTAATCACTCGAAAACGGCACCACATATTGAGATGGTGTTTCCAAATATAGTAATTGGTCATCAGGTACTACATGCTCCAAAATAATGACCATCGAGGTCAAAGGTCAACATACTTAAAACCTAATCACTCGAAAACGGAACCACATATTGAGGTGGTGTTTCCACATTTAGTAATTGGTCATCAGGTACTACAAGTTCCAAAATAATGACCATTGAGGTCAAAGGTCAACATACTTAAAACCTAATAACACGAAAACGGAGCCATATATTGAGATGCTGTTTCCAAATCTAGTAATCGGTCATCAGGTACTACAAGTTCCAAAATAATGACCATCGAGGTCAAAGGTCAGCATACTTAAAACCTAATCACTCGAAAACGGATCCACATATTGAGGTCGGGTTTCCAAATAAAGTAATTGGTCATCAGGTACTACAAGTTCCAAAATAATGACCATCGAGGTCAAAGGTCAACATACTTAGAACCTAATCACTCGAAAACGGACCCACATATTGAGATGGTGTTTCCAAATCTAGTAACTGGTCATCAGGTACTACAAGTTCCAAAATAATGACCATCGATGTCAAAGGTCAACATACTTAAAACCTAATAACACGAAAACTGAGCCACATATTGAGATGGTGTTTCCAAATCTAGTAATCGGTCATCAGGTACTACAAGTTCCAAAATAATGACCATCGAGGTCAAAGGTCAACATACTTAAAACCTAATCACTCGAAAACGTCACCACATATTGAGATGGTGTTTCCAAATATAGTAATTGGTCATCAGGTACTACAAGTTCCAAAATAATGACCATCGAGGTCAAAGGTCAACATACTTAGAACCTAATCACTCGAAAACAGACCCACATATTTGTATCTAGCAAAATAAGAAAAAGAAGTGAAGAACGAATAAAATTTGGATGGACTATTTTTCTTATGTACCAACAAAAAATAGAGCACCGGCGACAAAAAAGAAACCGAAGGAGGAATAAATTTGGGTGACCTAACCAGTTTTGTACTAAGCAGAAAAAAGCGAAGAAGGTAAAATTTAAATAGCTCAGTATTTATGTACATTTTTGTACTACTAAAATAAACGAAGGAATAAATTTGGGTTGTTCTACAGAAGAAAACGGGGAAGGGCCATTTTATTTAATTTTGTAGTACTCAAAATATACAAAGATATAAATCTGTGTGACCCATCCAGTTTTGTACTAAGCAGAAAATTTGTTGGCTTTTTAGAAAGACCATTTTATCTTTTTGTGCTCTACAAATAAACGGAGGAAAAGCAAAGAGAGACCATTTTATGTGCCTTTTGTAACGAAGAAATAAATTTGAAGGAGGTTCATTTTAACTAATTCTGCTGCGAGTAGATCGCTTAGTACATAGTAAAAAAATAAAACAATATGGTATTATTGCGACTTTCATTTTCGAATACATACGAATTAGGCCACTATGGCAAAAAATTCTACTCTCTCCTTATGCTTATTTGGAGCAGACTTAAGAGGACCAAGCATTAGAAACCCGCTAGTAGGGCGTCGATTCAGTAATCAATATTGGAGTATACCTTTTATAAACAAACAAGCTTCTTACCCCCACTCCAGAAATTAGAAAACAAATTCTTTCTTCTACGCTCTTCGGCACGCATTTTAGACCAAGGGCAGCAAGACACTATATTAAATAACACTTCTGCTGGATAGAAATTCGATTCTCTCGATCTTCTGCTTTACTCGGAAATTATCCACATCTTAGAATTTATCAGGTTACATCTAGTAAAAGAAAACGAATAGATAATTTTGAGACAGTTCCATATGGGTAAATACAGTATTAGTAGAAACGATAGTTTTTAATTAAGTAGAGATAAGGAGAGAGTGAAAAAAAATGGAAAATTAAATTTTAAATCATTATTATTATTATTTTAGAGGTCAAAAGGAAGAATAAATGAATTTGAGTGGCATATGTACGGAATTTAGTTTTGTAAAGGGCAAAAAAATTTGAATGGAATATTTTATTTTGTACCAGCTGGGAATTTAGTGTTGTACCATTGTATCAATTTAAGTATTTTGTACTATTTAGTACCACCGAGAAGGTGTAGAATATTTAGTTTTGTACCAAGCAGAAATTTGTTGGCTTCTTTATTTTGTATTAACGACTAAAACCTTTAACACATACTTGGTTGTGTGCATTACAATGGCCGAAGTTTTTCATTTCCCTGTGGTACAACGTAATGGTCGCCCCGCTTATTCTAGGTCTACAGTTAGATATTTTCGATTGGATAATGGTATAAAGCCACGTTTTGTTGAGCACAATGCCCACTATAACGATGTGGTAGACAATTATTTGATGGATAGATATTTGTTTAATAGTCGCTATAACAAATGGTATATGGTAGAATTTGTTAAGCATTTATCGCAGGTAGATATTAAGATAGACTTTTTGTCGTTGGTTACTCGTTTAACTGCACACAGTTCTCTTTTCCAATCAGCTACCTTTTTTGCCATGAAAACTAAGGGTAATAGTTATACTGTGACAGCTTTCTTTCGCTATGGGGGAACGCAGGACACTTTGGATGAGTTATTAAAGTTTTGGAATCATGTGTGCGAGTTCAGGCCAAGTATCCAGATTGCAGATTTACTTGGTTGCTTTACACGATGTGGTAAAACTGGCCTTTTTGCGGTATATCCTGATACCTATCTGTTGGACCTCGCGGTATTTGGAAACTTGGTGAAAAAGAATAACAAATGGTTTTTCTCACAATAAAGCTATACATACAGAATAATCCATTATGGCAAAAAAATACTACTTTCTCCTTATGCTTAGTTGGAGTAGACTTCGATAACAAGAACGATACATTGTGTAAGAATTTCCAATTAATAGCGGTATTGCACTGTACTTATAATAGTCTGTAATAGTGCAGTTTATTGTAGTCTACCAGCAATAATGATCTCTAAGAGAGTTATTAGGTAAAGATAACAATTACACCGTCATTCGATCGAACACATTTATACGATCCAATTTCTCAGATTTAAACAAAGAAAGACCATATTCTGCTACTCAAACAAACGAAGGAATAAGCTCTGAATTTCTATACCTTTTTGTGCTATTCAAATAAACGAAGAAATAAACCTATTCACTTTTATACCACCTTTTAGTTTTGTACCAACCGCAAAAAAGGGAAGAAGGACCATTATAACAAGCTCACTATTTTTATACCATTTAGTATTACTGTAATAAATTTTGGAGGTCTATTTTGATTTTTGTAACAACCAGAAGAAAAGTGAAGATGATACATTTTATACCTTTGTGACGGGTTAAAAAAAACGAGTGGTTCATTTAGTTGTGGTGCTACATTTTGTATATTTTTGTGGAATCCAGAGAACAATTTAAATTGCCTCTCCCGTCACTATATGGGTATTGACGTGTGTTTAGCGAATTAGGTTTACAAAATACTAACGGCGACGCTAAAGTCCAAAGTTTCCCGGTCACTAACTAAATATTTGAGCATGAGATTTAACAAACCGGAGTTGTGTCATAATTCAATTATAACTTAATCCATAGCAATTAGCGTACTAATGAAGGACGACGAATCATAACAGCATGCATGACCATTTTTGATCAGAGTGGTGATAGAGGAAAAAAGCAGAAGGAATCAGCTCATCAAGGAATACAAAAGTTTCATGTTCCACACCATCTATAAAGAGTGCGAAATTAATCATTCTGTTGCTGCAGATATTTAAGCAGCGTTACGAATGCGTTACCTAACACTTGTATTGCAAAGGTACTACCTATTGCTCAACGATTCAATTATTTTTTAAACTATCTTTCCTCGTCTAAGTCTAAAAAGACAAATATATGTTTTAGCATTTATGTATTTTATTATAATGGAATATAAGATTATGGAGTATATTTGGAAATAATAGAACATACATCATGACGTTATATTAACGAATTATTTTGCATTGCCTTGAAACATATTATTAAACACGGAGAATGCATAGAATGCTTGTATTGTAGATATATAAAATTATTTATTTGATTTGTTTTTTGCTGAAGAGCAGAAAAATGACTAGCATGGAAATTGCTTATGTTTCACCTAGAGAAAAAGAAATTCAGCGTGAAAACGAGAAACCAATACTGTTAATCCAGCCGTCTGACCCCGATTTGCCAGATGAATTATGTGATAAAGTGAGAATCATATATCCAACACAAGAAATAAAAGAAGTGTATTATTTTAGACGCTATAATAGATATAATGATGAAATACTCCCGGAAAGTGATGATGACAGTGTTTCAAATATTACCTGTTTTGAACTGGAAGCTAATGAGTGCGAGTGTACTAGTGAAAGTATTAGTCATACATGTGTTATACAATTATTTAATGAGTATACACCAAATTCAGTATTATTATGTGAAGCATGTTCTAAACATGATGAGAATGAAAAAGATCACAACTGTTTGCTGCAGCATGATTACGAATTATTGCAAAAGGTGTGGACGATCTTAATTAAACGTGAAATGAGAGAAAAAATCTATAAACTTTATATAAAGAAGCATTTTAAAGGTTGTAATATTAAGAACACTTATACTTTGGAGAAAAAATTTAATCTGGTATATGAATACATTACAGAGTGTGATTATTATATCAACAAAATAGTAGAAATGTTTTTAGAAAAAAGATAAACAATTATTTAATTCTGTAAATGAACACTGAGCCCACTGTAGCATATGTATTTGATTGTGTAAGAATAGAACATTTTAGGGCTAAAAGTACAAAGGGTTATTGAGAATTGAACTGTTAAATGGATCAATTTGTACTATTGTAGATAACTAACATTGGACACTGGCAACCGGATTGTCAGTGAAAGTAGTATATTGTTTTCTTTAAAAGAAATAAAGAAACTGATCTGGGTGACACAAAAATATACAAAATGTAGCACCACAACTAAATGAACCACTCGTTTTTTTAACCCGTCACAAAGGTATAAAATGTATCATCTTCACTTTTCTTCTGGTTGTTACAAAAATCAAAATAGACCTCCAAAATTTATTACAGTAATACTAAATGGTATAAAAATAGTGAGCTTGTTATAATGGTCCTTCTTCCCTTTTTTGCGGTTGGTACAAAACTAAAAGGTGGTATAAAAGTGAATAGGTTTATTTCTTCGTTTATTTGAATAGCACAAAAAGGTATAGAAATTCAGAGCTTATTCCTTCGTTTGTTTGAGTAGCAGAATATGGTCTTTCTTTGTTTAAATCTGAGAAATTGGATCGTATAAATGTGTTCGATCGAATGACGGTGTAATTGTTATCTTTACCTAATAACTCTCTTAGAGATCATTATTGCTGGTAGACTACAATAAACTGCACTATTACAGACTATTATAAGTACAGTGCAATACCGCTATTAATTGGAAATTCTTACACAATGTATCGTTCTTGTTATCGAAGTCTACTCCAACTAAGCATAAGGAGAAAGTAGTATTTTTTTGCCATAATGGATTATTCTGTATGTATAGCTTTATTGTGAGAAAAACCATTTGTTATTCTTTTTCACCAAGTTTCCAAATACCGCGAGGTCCAACAGATAGGTATCAGGATATACCGCAAAAAGGCCAGTTTTACCACATCGTGTAAAGCAACCAAGTAAATCTGCAATCTGGATACTTGGCCTGAACTCGCACACATGATTCCAAAACTTTAATAACTCATCCAAAGTGTCCTGCGTTCCCCCATAGCGAAAGAAAGCTGTCACAGTATAACTATTACCCTTAGTTTTCATGGCAAAAAAGGTAGCTGATTGGAAAAGAGAACTGTGTGCAGTTAAACGAGTAACCAACGACAAAAAGTCTATCTTAATATCTACCTGCGATAAATGCTTAACAAATTCTACCATATACCATTTGTTATAGCGACTATTAAACAAATATCTATCCATCAAATAATTGTCTACCACATCGTTATAGTGGGCATTGTGCTCAACAAAACGTGGCTTTATACCATTATCCAATCGAAAATATCTAACTGTAGACCTAGAATAAGCGGGGCGACCATTACGTTGTACCACAGGGAAATGAAAAACTTCGGCCATTGTAATGCACACAACCAAGTATGTGTTAAAGGTTTTAGTCGTTAATACAAAATAAAGAAGCCAACAAATTTCTGCTTGGTACAAAACTAAATATTCTACACCTTCTCGGTGGTACTAAATAGTACAAAATACTTAAATTGATACAATGGTACAACACTAAATTCCCAGCTGGTACAAAATAAAATATTCCATTCAAATTTTTTTGCCCTTTACAAAACTAAATTCCGTACATATGCCACTCAAATTCATTTATTCTTCCTTTTGACCTCTAAAATAATAATAATAATGATTTAAAATTTAATTTTCCATTTTTTTTCACTCTCTCCTTATCTCTACTTAATTAAAAACTATCGTTTCTACTAATACTGTATTTACCCATATGGAACTGTCTCAAAATTATCTATTCGTTTTCTTTTACTAGATGTAACCTGATAAATTCTAAGATGTGGATAATTTCCGAGTAAAGCAGAAGATCGAGAGAATCGAATTTCTATCCAGCAGAAGTGTTATTTAATATAGTGTCTTGCTGCCCTTGGTCTAAAATGCGTGCCGAAGAGCGTAGAAGAAAGAATTTGTTTTCTAATTTCTGGAGTGGGGGTAAGAAGCTTGTTTGTTTATAAAAGGTATACTCCAATATTGATTACTGAATCGACGCCCTACTAGCGGGTTTCTAATGCTTGGTCCTCTTAAGTCTGCTCCAAATAAGCATAAGGAGAGAGTAGAATTTTTTGCCATAGTGGCCTAATTCGTATGTATTCGAAAATGAAAGTCGCAATAATACCATATTGTTTTATTTTTTTACTATGTACTAAGCGATCTACTCGCAGCAGAATTAGTTAAAATGAACCTCCTTCAAATTTATTTCTTCGTTACAAAAGGCACATAAAATGGTCTCTCTTTGCTTTTCCTCCGTTTATTTGTAGAGCACAAAAAGATAAAATGGTCTTTCTAAAAAGCCAACAAATTTTCTGCTTAGTACAAAACTGGATGGGTCACACAGATTTATATCTTTGTATATTTTGAGTACTACAAAATTAAATAAAATGGCCCTTCCCCGTTTTCTTCTGTAGAACACCCAAATTTATTCCTTCGTTTATTTTAGTAGTACAAAAATGTACATAAATACTGAGCTATTTAAATTTTACCTTCTTCGCTTTTTTCTGCTTAGTACAAAACTGGTTAGGTCACCCAAATTTATTCCTCCTTCGGTTTCTTTTTTGTCGCCGGTGCTCTATTTTTTGTTGGTACATAAGAAAAATAGTCCATCCAAATTTTATTCGTTCTTCACTTCTTTTTCTTATTTTGCTAGATACAAATATGTGGGTCTGTTTTCGAGTGATTAGGTTCTAAGTATGTTGACCTTTGACCTCGATGGTCATTATTTTGGAACTTGTAGTACCTGATGACCGATTACTAGATTTGGAAACACCATCTCAATATGTGGCTCAGTTTTCGTGTTATTAGGTTTTAAGTATGTTGACCTTTGACATCGATGGTCATTATTTTGGAACTTGTAGTACCTGATGACCAGTTACTAGATTTGGAAACTCCATCTCAATATGTGGGTCCGTTTTCGAGTGATTAGGTTCTAAGTATGTTGACCTTTGACATCGATGGTCATTATTTTGGAACTTGTAGTACCTGATGACCAGTTACTAGATTTGGAAACACCATCTCAATATGTGGGTCCGTTTTCGAGTGATTAGGTTCTAAGTATGTTGACCTTTGACCTCGATGGTCATTATTTTGGAACTTGTAGTACCTGATGACCAATTACTTTATTTGGAAACCCGACCTCAATATGTGGATCCGTTTTCGAGTGATTAGGTTTTAAGTATGCTGACCTTTGACCTCGATGGTCATTATTTTGGAACTTGTAGTACCTGATGACCGATTACTAGATTTGGAAACACCATCTCAATATGTGGCTCAGTTTTCGTGTTATTAGGTTTTAAGTATGTTGACCTTTGACATCGATGGTCATTATTTTGGAACTTGTAGTACCTGATGACCAGTTACTAGATTTGGAAACTCCATCTCAATATGTGGGTCCGTTTTCGAGTGATTAGGTTCTAAGTATGTTGACCTTTGACATCGATGGTCATTATTTTGGAACTTGTAGTACCTGATGACCAGTTACTAGATTTGGAAACACCATCTCAATATGTGGGTCCGTTTTCGAGTGATTAGGTTCTAAGTATGTTGACCTTTGACCTCGATGGTCATTATTTTGGAACTTGTAGTACCTGATGACCAATTACTTTATTTGGAAACCCGACCTCAATATGTGGATCCGTTTTCGAGTGATTAGGTTTTAAGTATGCTGACCTTTGACCTCGATGGTCATTATTTTGGAACTTGTAGTACCTGATGACCGATTACTAGATTTGGAAACAGCATCTCAATATATGGCTCCGTTTTCGTGTTATTAGGTTTTAAGTATGTTGACCTTTGACCTCAATGGTCATTATTTTGGAACTTGTAGTACCTGATGACCAATTACTAAATGTGGAAACACCACCTCAATATGTGGTTCCGTTTTCGAGTGATTAGGTTTTAAGTATGTTGACCTTTGACCTCGATGGTCATTATTTTGGAACTTGTAGTACCTGATGACCGATTACTAGATTTGGAAACAGCATCTCAATATATGGCTCCGTTTTCGTGTTATTAGGTTTTAAGTATGTTGACCTTTGACCTCGATGATCATTTTGGAACTTGTAGTAGTTGATGACCAGTTACTAAATGTGGAAACCCGACCTCAATATGTGGATCCGTTTTTGAGTTATTAGGTTTTAAGTGTCATACAAACGACGTATCCCTCATAAACTATAAGACCCAGGTAAAAGTAGGTGTGGTATTGGTAATCAGCATGTCCGAAAACCCACATATGCCGAGTTTCATCCAAATTGGATAAAATTGTCATAGAAAGGGCGTATGCCACAAAAACTATAGGACCCAGTTAAAAATAAGTATGATATTCGTAATCAGCATGTTCGAAAACCCTCATATACCGAGTTTCATCCAAATCGGTTAAAATTGTCATAGAAAGGGCGTATCCCACACAAACTATAAGACCCTGGTAGAAATAAGTGTGGTATTCTTTACCAGCATGCTCGATCCGGAAATGTAAATGTTTCTGCGCATGCGTGTTATTTGTACTAAATCGGATTTGGTATACGCAACCAAGTGTGTGTGTATACTATGTTATTTAGGAGATGAAAAATAGGTCATAGTCTTTTATGACCTGCTTGTTGCACGTAGTCTGTTCTATTGAACCGGAACCAGCACTGCAACTGGAACAGTCTGTAGTCTAGTGTAATTTTTCTGCAATGTGTAATTAATTGGAAATTTAATTTTACTGCGCATAAACAATCAAGTGAGTGTGTGTGTGTTGTAATTTTTTTATTCTCTGCTCTATTATGTTGCTATAAAGTGCTCGTAAAAGAGAACGGGGGTGTTATGTCTTATTTTATGTTTCTGCGCATAGCCGTAATTTGTCCCTGAACCGGAACAGTCTGCGGTCTGCTGTGTGTGTGTGTGTGTGTGTGTTGTTAATTTTTTATTCTCTGCTCTATTATGTTGCTATAAAGTGCTCGTAAATGAGAACGGGGGTGTTATGTCTTATTTTATGTTTCTGCGCATATGCGCAGTAGGTCAAAAATTGGTCTCAAAAATGGAGTGCTCATAAAAGGGAACGAGTCTCTGTGTAATATGTGCTATGTTATGTGTTCGTAAAGTGCTCATAAAAGGGAATGAATCTTATGTATTATCTGCTATGCTATGTGTTCGTATTCTCTACCGCAATGTGGCATGTGCGCGGTACGTGAGTCCAGTGGGTGGGGCCCGGCGCCGACCAATCAGCGCGGTACTCCTAAAATGGCGGTCATAAAAGAGCGTGACCAATCGCCGTTAAGGGGCGTGGCCTGCACCGACCAATCAGCGTCAAGGGGGCGTGGCCAGCCAATCAGCGTCAAGGGGCGTGGCCTGCACCGTCCAATCAGCGTCAAGGGGGCGTGGCCAGCCAATCAGCGTCAAGGGGCATGGCGGGGTCACGTGACCTGCGCCAGCCAATCAGCGTCTTGGGTTTGCGCATGCGCAGTAGGAAAAAAAACAGCGCCAAGTGTCCCCACCCTACTGAAGTAATTCTCAAATATTTCACAAATATACAAATCAGGGTGTCTACTGAGTTTCAATTTCAAAATTCCAGTATATTCAGTATAACTATCAGCAAAATTCCATTACCTAATACTTTTTGTTTTTTTGAATAATCACACTCTTGATGATTTCACGTTTGTAATAGTTTTACCATGAAATGAATATTTTATTTTTAATAACTTTAGTTAGCCTTGGTTTCTTTGAAATACAAATGATTAAGCATATGTAGCTGCTCATGAAAGCACTGAAATCAGCAAGCAATGTGCCACATCCATATACCAAGCATTAAAACTGGCCCTCAGTTTCCCATCATTGGGCATACTTTTACTGACTAGTTTGCAACCTGTATACTGTATTTGAAGTATTGCATCTAAAATAATGCATCCATTGTTATTATATGTGAGGTATTGATAAAAGAAAAAAAGGAAGAAAGAAAAAAAAACTGAAAACATTATTAGTAGGAAGGGGGAAGTTAATGACTATCTGCAATCCCAAAAGAGATGGCGTCACCTCTTAACGTCGGATCATTAGGGAAAATCACAATTTATTTCAGTAACTGTACTGTATTACGTAAGTATTGTTGTTCTATAAAATCACTTTTTTTTCATGATCTGAAGCTCAATTTCACCACTTTCTTTTGACCGACAACCTCAATTCATGACTTTCATGGCCTGTAGACACCCTGCTCGGAGGCCTGATACAGTGAGTCCGGAGCATTATTTGTATTATATAAATGTATTATTATTTTATATTATAACTTGTATAAATAATTGTGTATTATTCTATTCTAGTTATAATGCAAGATTGTTATTACGCTGGACTTTTGGAGTTCAAAAATACAGGGTAGATTATAAAGAATATTATTTGTATATTTTCATAATTTTTCCAGTATGTGGATCAAAATTCCAGTATATTTCCAGTATTTCCTGTATCAAGATTAAATTCCAGTATAATTCCAGTATTTCAAGTATTTCCAGTACCAGTAGACACCCTGCAAACTTACCAGTCTTGAGCAGTAAATATTCTGAGGAAGTATACAATGATTTGTCAGTCTCAAAATAGGTTTAAATTAAAGTTTTTATTTTGGAATTTCTCGTTTTCTCAGCACGTGTTAGTGAGCGTTTTCTACTGTAGCCTGCTAGTTGTGATCGTTACAGCTAAACGGATGCGTCACTAAGAGCAAGTCAAATATGGAAACATCGAACAGCATTATACGGCTCTCCAAGTGTTACAAATCTAAACAGGGAACAAAACGGCATGAAACATATGCGAGACATTCGGTAGAGATGTAATAACTCTGTTGGCAGTACAACCGTGATTTAACGAATTGAAAAACGTTGCTGAATCCTTTGAGGACACAATACGTGGGGACGTTCGTAAGTCACCAACAACGACGCACTCAAGACGATATTTAGGGCGAAGACATTGAACCATCGGATTACAATAAGTTCCATTCGTGAAACAACCGTATGGATGACGGTTCGGAACCCTCGACAACGCAACCCACGTACTGCACAATTTCTTTGGTTCACATTTCGCTAAGTGTTACCACCGTAAGATTTAGAGTCCGCCTGAGCGCTGGAAATAGGTTATTGCTGCTCATAGAGAATATTTCTGATTTTGAAGCACGTCTCACTTCATGTTATCGCCTCTCTGCCTGCCTGCCTCTGCCTCTCTCTCTCTCTCTCTCTCTCTCGGGTCAAAATTTGACACAACTTTTTGGGTACCTAATCAATATTGTCTTTCTTTAGTACCAAAATCCGACCGAATCGCCTTTCTCTTTGTGAAGCCAAAATGCAACAAAATATCTAGGGTACATAATCAATATCGCCTTTCTCTTTGTAGGGTCAAAATTCGACAGAACCTTTTGGATACATAAATAATCAATATCGTCTTTCTCTTTGTACGATCAAAATCCGTTAGAATTTTTTGGTACGTAATCAATATCGCCTTTCTCCTTGAAGAGTGATAGCTGACAGAACTTTTTTGATACCTAATCAATATCGCCTTTATTTTTCAAGGATGCAATACCAACAGAACTTTCTGAACACCTAATCATTGAAATATTAAATTCCCTCACACGAAACTCTGAAGAGCTTAAATCGAGCAACCGGTGATCTGAAATTGGACTGTTAATATTGCTTTTCTTAACCGGAATCCGCTACTTTTCTTTAAAGTGAAGTGAAGTGAAGTGAAATGAAATGAAATCTTTCAGTTCAACGTTCCACTATTATGTTCTTTAGGCTGAGGGAGACTATAATTAAGGCAAGTGAATGATGGTGGAAGAATTGGTGAAATGACAAAATGGGAGGAAACGGCAGTACCCCGAGAAAACCACAGACACGATGTTGTCTGCCACGAACTTATCTGGACAGGGATCGAACCACGGACTCCAGGTTCAAGGTCAGAGGTAAGAGTTTTACCACTGAGCCACCGTGCCCCCTCCTCTTTTCTTTAAGGTAGCTCCCCAATTATCCTACACACACTAATAAGTAAGTGAAAGTACAGTAATAAAGTTGTCTGGTCTCCCCCATCGGTTACCCTTCTACGTATGGACAGACCTAGTCCACTGCTTGATTTCGATGATCTCGTCAGAACATTTTACTGACGAAATAAATATCTATACTATGTTGTGTGATAAAATTTCTTTCTTCTGAAAATAAAAGTCAAACTTCAATCGCTAAGGCATGCATTTCTGACAACAGCTGTTGTTATAAGTGTATGCCGGCTGCTGCCTTTATTAGCTGATTGAGGTTTGGAAGGTGCTGCTCTCTACGAACTAACGTTGTGGTGTGCTTTGCTTCCGCTCGTTAGTTGGTTGCGAAAGGTCGGAATGTACTACATATATTTTCTGAATGTAGTTCATCATCATAATAGGGCATATTTTTGGAAAATAGTTATTCAAAATTATGTGTTGAAAAGTGCTGCGATATACTTTGTGAGATTTCAGTGTAACATGTAAAATATAAATAAAGAAAAAAAAATGTATTCTGTACATGGAAAATTTAGTTCAAGTAAATTTGACAAGTTATTTCACTTGAACGAATTGGACACTAATAATTGGTTGTTTGCAGTACTATTGGCATGTATATATTCTTATCTTATTTGCATGAACATTGAAGAATGCTTTGAAATTGGGCAAGTATTTATTTTAATTTAGAACATGCTGTAATAGACTCATATTGCCCGTTAATGAAATATTTGTCAACATTTGTTAATTGATTCAGAGTAATTACGTAGTTGTATTCTGTTATTTGACGCTGAAATTACTTCATTTCAACTTTGTTACTATTGACTACAATTCGGTATTGAATAAATTTTGTTGTTTTCATTTAGTTGAAAGTTACATGTTTAAATGTGAATTTATCCTTTTGAGAAATGGTATATTCAGGTTCGAATCGGTTTCTTTATAACGAATTTGCTCCACCAGAAATAAAGTCTCCTTAAGAGGTAATCCTTACGTCAAGACTGATCAATTTCTTCGTAAGTTACAAAATTTACATTAAAATTCGTTCGGAAATTATTAAAAAGGAATATCTGTCAAGGGAGGAATCAACTGTAATTTTCTTTTATTATACAAATTTAAATGTGGTATTTGTCCATCCATGTATGATTTCACACAATAAATAAGATTATTAAAACTACAGAGTCCACCAGAAAAATGTATACACCCTTTGTCATCCTGCATCAGGATGCTGGCTTTGACAATTGTTCTGAAACTAAAGTATGTTATAATACGGTTTTTCACCAACAGATGTCGGCATTGTCAATTATTTTCAGTTAAAATTGTTGTAGTACGGTTTTTCACCAACAGATGTTGGCATTGTCAATTATTTTCAGTTAAAATTGTTGTAGTACGGTTTTTCACCAACAGATGTCGGCATTGTCAATTATTTTCAGTTAAAATTGTTGTAGTACGGTTTTTCACCAACAGATGTCGGCATTGTCAATTATTTTGTTAAAATTGTTGTAGTACGGTTTTTCGCTCAATAGATGTCGGTACTGTCAGCACGGTTAGTGAGATGAGAAAATGGCAGGAGCATGCTTGGCGTTCGAGCAGCTTAGGTACACTCATGTCCAAAATGATTGTCGCATATCTATAACTGTCTTCTTGTAAGAATATAATTTGATAATGATTTTGCAGGGTACTTTTAATACTGATACTATGTGTATAATCGGGAAATGTATACTTGTGGTAAATTTCATAGGAAAAGAATTATAAATACGAAAATTAGAATGAGTAAAACAAAATGTTGATAAATGGACAGGTTTCATTGTTCTTATTTACTGTTCTTTTAACATGAAATTTGCCACATACATGTCTTTGCAGATTATACACATACTAACATTATAAGAAATACCGGGCGAATTCGTTATCAAATTATATTCCTACAACAACATATTTATAGACATGCGACAATAATTTTGGACATGAGTGTACATTTTGAAGTGTTTGGGAATGCCATCGAAGTGCTGCGTCATTGGAGAGGGGAGTTTGGTACTCAACCACCAACCTGATAAAACACTTCAAAACATACTTACGTTGCTTGAAGGTCAAGCGTGTTCCTGCCATTTTATTATCTCACTAGCCGCTCTGACAGTACCGACATCTGTTGGGTGAAAAACCGTACTACAACCTACTTAAATTTCAGAATAATTGTCAATGCCAGTATCCTGATGCAGGATGACAAACAGTATACATTTTTCTGTATTATAGTGACTATTTGAGGAATAATAATACATTTATATAAACATATTTTTTTCTTATTAACTAATTTTCGCCAACAGACTCACTTGTAAACATTCCACATTGACATTGGTAAATTGGATAAAACAGCACAAACATAGAAGAGCAACTCGAACATCTGCCCTGACGATAAGGATCCAAAGAGGTAAAACTTCCACGCCTCATGTCCCCATATATAAGTGATCGAAAACACTATAGTTGTTGCCTGTGAAAGAAATAGAAACATCTGTACATACACATCAATCCACATTTTAAAAGCAAAAACTTATTAAATTCAATCCAAATGGGATCACTTTGTCTAAAAACTATAAACCTGAGAGGAGGAAGAGTCTAAGTGATCTATCTATTTATTTTAACCAACAAAAGCACCCTTCTTTTCAAAATGAAATGAAATCATTCAGTTTAACGTCCCACAATTATGCCTGTTAGGGTTGGCTAGAAGACCGAAACGTCACGTGTAAATGTGTTTTTATATTAAATAAGTGCAGCCTTGTTTAGCAGTGTGTTTATTTTTCTGATTTTATTCGCAAGACGTTGACTATGATTGTGTGTCACTGAGAATGAGAGGAAACGAGAGTACCCTGAGAAAACCTATCGACACAATCTTGTCCACCACAAACTTACTTGGTCGGAGATCGAAAAATGAAATATTTTTTTACGTCCCACGGTTATTCCGGTTAGGCTAAAGGAGACTGTGATTATGAAAGATGAGTGAAATGAAGAAAGTGGGAGGAAACGGGAGAACCCCGAGAAAACCCATGAGCACGGTGTTTGTCCACCACGAAGTCCACACGGCGCGAGCTGGGATCGAACCAGAGACCCCAAGCAGCGGAGGTGAACGCTCTACCACTGGGCCACCGTGCCCTTTATTGGCGGGGATCGAACCAGGACCCCGTGTACTAGAGGTAGGCACACTACCACTGAGCCACCATGCCCTTGTTTTCGAGTATGATAATCTTTGGTTATCAGTCTCTCGATTGGTTTAACGCAGCTTTCCACATTTTCCTACAACCACAATCGCAATGTTCCTCTGCATATCTTTCCTTCTGTCATTCTCCCCATTGCCAGCAACCCTCTTTTTGAGTACATATAATATAAATTTATCATTATTAGAAAAAATAAATACCGTATTTACGCGAATCTAAGACGCCCTCAAATGTAAGAGCCTTGGCAAATATATATATATATATATATATATATATATATATATATATATATATGCATTCATTGATTTTAAACAATGGAAAAAAAAGACTAATAAACATGGGAAAATAAATAATGTTAGGGAAATTGAAAAATTCAATGGTGTTCATATTTAACGTCAAATAACAATGAAATATATTTAAGTTTTATTCCAAACAATGATTCAACAATGTATAATGGAATCTCAACAATGTTCTCGATTGCCGACATTTGCAGAAATAATAGAATGTATATATTGTCAATTGCGAAAAATCAAAATTAAAATGTATCAATTAAAAAAAAAAAAAACTTAATGCTGGAATTTACGGTATATTCATGTGCATCTGCTGGTACTTGTTTTTTTTTTTTCTAATGTAATTACGGTACAACATTTGCTTGCGTCAGTTGTATAGCAATCCATTATCGGTATCATATTATACCTGTGTATATATATATATACACACACACACACACACACACAAAATAATTATTCAAAGTTGTTTCCTTTCTTCTGTTTTGCGCTCTCACTCGCAAAAACAACACTGACACGTTACTGCTAATCGTCTGTTTAATCATCGGGATCAGTATCTTCCTTCTAACGGAATTAGCAATTTTTGGCAAAATTCCATCTAATTTGGCTTTTGCCAAAAATTGCTCAAATCGAACACTCACCTTGATTTTGGAGGCAAAAAAAAATCTAAAAAAAAAAAAGTCTTAGAATCGCGTAAATGCGGTAGATAAAATAAAAGAAACAGTTATTAACATTTTGCTAGTTATCAAAGAGTAAAAAGGAAAAAAATGTATAACTAGTCCGAAATTCGAACCTGGGTCTCCAGGTTACCGTGCCGATGCTTCAACCACTACGCTACCCAGTCCGCTAAAGAGAAGTTGATGTGACATTAAAATTAGTTCTCTTTCCCTTATATATATATATATATCTATATCTATATATCTATCTATCTATCTATATATATATATATATATATATATATATATATTGGGGGGGGAGGGGTTAGACTACTAGTTCTCAGATCCACAGCGAAAAATTAAGACTACACAACAACAATAAAGTTTTCATAAAGAAAATATCTATTGAAATACACTTTAACAAAAATAATTTTAAGTTAAAATATATATTTAGAAAAAAGTTAACACTTCTCGGGAACATTGAAAGTTAAGGTCTCCAATATAATTATTATACTTCTAAAGCCTATGGCTTAAAAATAAACATGACGATGATACAAAAGCATTCTTTACAACCTATAAACATGACTTACGATCCAGGTTCATATTATTCCCTGGGACTACAACTCTACACACTACGCTCATATTTCATATGCGAGTAATACTAATCGCCCTAATTACTGGAATGACTATTTTCGTTGCGCGTATGTATTACAGGAAATCTACCTTATGCTGTCTCTATTTAGCCTACAGCAATTCCTGATCTCTAAGACTCATATTTCACATTAATACAGTATTAGCAAAATGCTCGTTCTTCGCACGAGAAGATGTCTTTTGGAAAAATACACACTTCCCTACATCTTTTATTACTTGGTCTGTATACCTCAAAGATATACAGTATATACATATCCTGTTTTCAAAGTACTTGTTGATGCAATTTCGATGCCACTGGGGTTGTGTAAACGCTCATCCTTATTCTTAGGGCCACTTTTCGTAAAATTACATTTTATCGTCAATTTGGGGTACATAAGAAATAATAATAATAATAATAATAATAATAATAATAATAATAATAGGACAAATGAAATAAAGTACTGTTTAAGAAAGAAAGACTAAAAATATATAACAAGCACCGAACAGCAAGGCTTTAATCTGCGAAGAAAGATAATTCTTGTAGGCTATCCTATTCAACACAATAAATGAGATATACTAAGAGGCGTTGAGTTCAAGCATAGTGGGGATATACTACACAGAATCTAAATGCTTCCGAAGTATTATCATACAATCTCAAAGACACCGTCCAGTGTACTACACGGAGAACAACATACAAAGAAGCTGTTTTTCAGAGTTTCGGTAACAAAATATTACGGGAAATTTATATGCTAATAAGAGAAAGCAACACAATGGAGAAAAAGTAATAAATTTATTTGCCACAAACATCTTTAACGAGACAGTAGACTCACATTGTTTGGGCACGTAGTATGAATACTCGAAAAGAAAAAAGAAAAGAAAGAAATAGAAAAAGATATATAAACAAGAATTTTAGGAACGATAAAAAAAAATCAATCAAAAGATTGCGATCTTGGCCAATAATTAGTTTTCCGATCAGAGGCCACAAAATTTTTGAACGGCCGCTAAATCGAGTTTTCGTATTTTCTACGGAATAAGCACACCATACTGAGTTAAGAGATAGTTTGGGTTTGGCTACACTATATGTAGTTCTCCAGATATAGGGTCTACAAGAAAATTTTTGATTGACATATATTGCATCTTTTGATCCAAAAATTAAAAAAAATGAAATGAAATCTTAGAGTTTTACGTCCCACGGTTATGCCGGTTAGGCTAAAGGAGACGGTGATGATGAGTAATGAATGAAATGGTGGAATAAAGAAAGTGGGAGAACCCCGAGAAAACCCACGCACACAGTGTTTGCCCACCACAAAGTTCACTTGGCGGGGGCTGAGATCGAACCCGGGACCCCAAGCACCAGAGATGAACGCTTTACCACTGAGCCACCGCGGCCCCTGCTCCAAAAATAAGTAAGACCCAATTCACCTACGAGAAGATAGATAGACAGCGTTTAAAAAAAAAAAAAAAAAAAAAAAAAAAAAAAAAAAAAACGAATTTACGTTTGAGGACTTAAAAGAAGTGGACAGAACAGAGTGGAGAACAATTGTATTCGAAGCAAATGATCTTCAAAGGAATATGAGAAGTATAAAGGATTACAGAAGACATTAAGTAATCCTCTCTTACTGCCAATCTACGTACGGCCTAAATGTCAGAGAACTATAAAAAGATTAAACTAGCTGCAATATGAGATTTTGAATTAATTAGGAAAAGTTCGCACGAACTGTTTTAATTATGAGAAATTTTCTTGCTTATTATGTAACTACTACGTATTTTACCTTTCACGGTATGCAAATACCGAAGGAAATCACACTCGCATATAAAAATAAAATCAAATCATCGTTTTCACCAAGTAAATTATTACTTAAATAATACTCTAGTTTTTCCCATTAATTAAGACAGGATATGTTTTACAAGGTCAAGGAAAATATACACAAATGCATCTCCTTTGAACTTGACTTTTTCATAAAATGATGCGTAAAATAAATTGTGCGGTGGTTGCGAGTGATCCTGGAACACGTGCTCACTCAGTGTGTGACCGGTCTATTTGAATGCATAGACAGCTTTTACCAAGCAGACAGCTAGGAAATCTACTGGAGGCAAAGCTCCTCGAAAGCAGCTTGCCACCAAAGCTGCAAGAAAGAGTGCTCCAGCTACCGGTGGAGTGAAAAATCCCCATCGTTACAGGCCTGGTACTGTGGCTTTCCGAGAAATTCGTCGTTACCAGAAGAGTACTGAATTGTTCAACCGAAAGCTGCCCTTCCAACGACTCGTCCGAGAAATTGAACAAGATTTCAAGACAGATCTTCGCTTCCAAAGCTCAGCTGTTATGGCTTTACAGGAGGCAAGTGAAGCTTATCCTGTAGGGTTTTTCGAAGACACCAACTTGTGTGCTATTCACGCAAAGGAAGTCACAATCATGCCTAAGGACATCCAGCTTGCACGCCGTATAAATGGGGAACGTGCTTAAGTTTGAAGTTCTCGTATTTAGTTAAAAAATGGATTTCCGCCACACCTCAATGGAGTAAAAGTGAGCGCAATATTGCTTTTCATCTGTTTACTCTTTTGGTGTGCGGCCAGCTTTAACCATTTAGTCTTTTAGCAACGGGAGGAGGGAGGTTCTTCGTGTCCACTAACTTAAAATGGCAAATTTATGAGATACACTAACGCTCAATTCGCACCACGTTAGGTATATGCTTTAGTTAAACATGTTGAGCAATAACTTATTTTTTTCACAATTTTAAAGAAACGATTAGAAGATTTACAAAAAACACTGTGGTGGGCACAAAGTACACTCCCGTTGATAGTGAGAGATACATCTTGAATGTTCTCTTGCGTTACAGTGAAGTTTTATTCTTCTTCATGCCGGTTAAGAATTCCACAATAAAGAGTTGATTTTCTTTTTTTCTTTTCTTTTTTGTATGATCATAATTCCTCTGATACCGATAGTACCTACAACAGTGGCGTATGCTGGTTTGAAGACATAGGCTACCACTGATCTTGTATATTATTATTATTATTATTAATAATAATAATAATAATAATAATAATAATAATCATCATCATCATCATCAAAATATGCATAACAATGAACAAAAAGTGGTTGATGTGTTTTGTTTGAACTTTTGCTTTGAGACTATTAATATTTTCCACAGTAAATGAAATACCATCATACATTTGTGCAGTTAACTACTCATGGATTGCATTCGTAAAATGTTAATTTTTATCAATGTCACTTCCTTCAGGAGTCGCCTCTGTTACTGAAGTTGGTTGTCATTCTGCACCAATCTTCGCAAAACTTCTGAGTATAGCAACGTAACGCAAAAATGCAGACAGTTATTATAATTATTATGTCCATTATCGCTACCTAAATCGCAAATTTAGCGTTGTGTTAACGCAAACGATTACGGTATATGCCCGGTTATCCCATACAATATTTTTCGTTCATCAATTTGCATCACGAAATATGTATAGTGATTTTGCTATTTGGTCTTAAGTTCATTAGTGTATTGAGTTTACCCTTACAAAAACGTTCTATAATCAATTTACTTTGTAACAAAAATAAAAATTAATAATTTTCTTCGTAGCATTTCATTTTCCCGCTAGATATTACTCACAATGTTCACCAGAGTAATAGAAGTTAACACATTCTCCAATCTACACCTGTCTACGGATCTCATTTCGTAACGGTTGGCGCAAAATCAGCAAATTGAACTCAATGCAAATAACGCTATAAGTAATTATAACTACAATAACAAGAATCGCAAAGTAAAACACAAATTTTGCATTGCATTGAAGCAAAGCGCTATGAAATGATGCTCCGAAATTCTCAGATATGCCCCAAAATGGCTGCTACGTCACTGTTCTTAACTTCAATTTACTCGCTCCGCCTACAGAAACCGCTCCACGGAGAGATAACCTGCTTCGTTGCCATCCCGTGCCTCGCTAGTATACTGTTACGGGGGAATCTACGTGGGCGCGCAAGCAGTTATAAATTTCTCTTTGCTGTCAGACGACTGCGTTTTCTCAGGAGTCGTCAAACCATCAGTATTTACGAAAGCGAGAGAGATTGCGTTATAAGCGTTAACGGCTGCCTTAGTACGTATTCATGTTTGCGAAAATATAGAGAATCTAGTACCACGAAAAGAAGAAGATAAACTGCAAACGTGTTATTTTTAATTAATTTATACGTGTTATATTAACTATCTTTATTAATGTTGCAGGGCTACCCCCGGTAGCCTCGGTTGCCCATAAAATATGCCCGACCTATAACTATCTTTGCTATTTCTGAGAGTTATGTATGTTACTATTTAATTCTACACAACGAACACTATATATCGTGTTTGCTGTTGAAATTCGCTTACCATCAGCTGACTCATTGATAATAAAATTCTACCTTTGGCCACAACAACCGTATTTTTAGTCTACGGAATTTCTAAATGACTGGCAAATTTTGCTACAATGAAGAATTCACGCCATACAGCGACCAGTACCAAAGTAACTTCTCCTACAGTATAATATATTTACAATGTTATAAATATACTTACAATCATAGAGGCATCGTAACCCCAAGGTAAAAAGAGAATTCCAGTGTTGTATTTCTCCCAATGAGAAATATAAAAGTTTAGAAATACATTCCATAAACAAAAATACATTCTCATGGTTGATATACTAAAGTCTGCTCTTCCGAACGCTGAGTACATGCACATAGGAATCAAAACGGCTGTCCACGAATCCAAGCCATGATCAAATAATTCTCCTAAAGGACCACTTGTCTGCGTTCTTCTAGCTTGCTTGCCATCTATACCATCTGCAGACAATAAGGAAATAGCCATTTAATACGTACAAGGAACTTGTATACACATACTTAAGATATTAGGTAAAGTAACCTATTTAAAGAAATAATTGACTCATTTTATACTATTTCAAACGTGGTACTATGACTCTACCTTGTTTATTTTGCCTTAACAATTTACCTTAACAGTTTCAGTCAGTTATACTGCGATCGCTCTCAGTAAGTGAAGTCACTGTTATGAAGATCGAATCACTTTATGAAAACATCTTATACTTAAGGTTAAAGGGTAAGAACATTTAATAGATCTCTTGATAAAATTGTTTTCAAAGATTTCTTGATGAAGGACTGGAGATTTTATTAATATCTTAAAAACTCGAACTGTGTAATTCTCACTTAAGTAAAATTCCTTCTTGTCTTGAAGAAAATTTTACACATGTACAGAAAATTAAAGAAATAATTAGTATTTTCGCAGAAACTATTTTATACAGTAAAAATCAATCCCGATTTTCTATTTTACATTAACAACTGTGCGTGCACTATTTTGAACTTTCGTAATTGAATAAAACTTCCAGTTAGGTTGTAATGGATAAAATAGTTTGTAATGCTGTTAATTATACTGAATTATTAACTCTTTCTGTAATTTTGTGTAGATGTTGTATGTTATGCATAAAATTACCTCCAAGAAAAGAATAAATATTACTAAGTAAGATTCACACAGAGTTCGTACAATAGGCGGTCCAAATATTCATTCGTAAATTTCAGTTGTACGAATGAACAATTGAAATACAGTATTTTTACAATCTACACAGGTCAAATCACTGATTATAAAGACATACACAATTTAAGAGATGACCGTTGAATCTTCAGTGTTTGTTAAGTCCTACTCTTAAGGCATGTTGTCACGCTACATGAATCTTGTAGGTCATAAAAAAAAAAAAAAAAAAAAAAAAAATCTTTAAACCCTACCATATTTCTCGATGTAAACCTAGTCTTGAAAGGGCCATACAACATTTTTTTTTCCATCTTGCAAGGAGATGAACCATGTGCAACTTTCTGGGTCGTCTTGCTTGCTACCTACTATCGCCCTCCCGCTGACATAAACGAAAAAACAGTTTCGCCACTTCTGAAACAACGAGTTCTTTTGGACAAGGAGGGAAAGTGCGCCAAAATACACGTTTTTAATGAGGTTCACTATTTGTCCACTAGAGTGCAGTGCTGCATAGGTGGAGATATCTTTCTTGCTTTCAAGAAGTTGTAATATGTAAACAGTAAACAAAAAGACAGGGTTGCAAGTTTTTTTTTTTATGACAGCTACAAGATTCATGTAAAATGGAAACATGGTCTTAAATAACTTGCCATAAAGTAAAATTTACTTGCGGCTATCAACTAACAATTGCCGATATTTAGTTCTTATTAATAAAGATATTTATAGTAACGTCTAGGGAGCGGAAGTAAATGAAATGTCATCTTTTTTTCTGGTATCGTGGATACAAGCCCATAAAATATGCGTAATATTAAAGTTCGTTGTGAAACAAAAAAATATAATTTTAGTGTGCTTTATATATATATATATATATATATATATATATATATATATATATATATAGCCAATTTTCAGCTTTGTCTTTTTTTAATTTTAGGTAATTTTTTTCTCAGGTTTCGTTGATTTTTCGTCATATTTAGTGTTTTGGTAATTTTTCATTATTATTATTATTATTATTATTATTATTATTATTATTATTATTATTATATGTAATCCTTGATTACTGGAATACTGTTTGGATTTCTAGAGGAGGTCGGTTGTACTGAGTATTATTTTTATGAACTTATATCCTACTACCACTATTCAGATATATATTTATAGCATTGATTGTAAGTAGCGTTAATAGATCACACATCCTTTCTATATTCAGTGTGGTATCACGAAACCACTACAATTAATATTGAGAGAACCGATATGTGTGTTTTCAAACCAATATACTACTTTCACATTTAGATATCCAGAATGACAATTTTGGCATAAGAAATTATGTTTGTACAGTTAAATATTTTTCTGTATTGATAGGTTTATTTATTTGTGCAATTTACTTAATCTATGAAAATTCAGGATATATAGGAAGAGATATTCATTTCTGATCCTTATGAATCTTGGTAAAAAACAAAAAAAAAAAAAAAATAATAATAATAATAATAATAATAATAATAATAATAATAATAATAATAATAATAAAAATAAGAGTATCAGCAGCACAATCTAATGGAGCTTCTCTCTTTGCACATTAATTTCATAGTAGTTCATAACGATGTTCGCCAACAAGGAATATACCAGATACCCATAGTCAATCCATCTTGTTCACAAATCTTGTCTTCTCTTCAAATTTAACGATCTGCTTTTACACAAATTTCCAAAATTTGTGTAATATAACTTAAAATGAAGTTTCAAGCCGCTTTTTAGTTCAGAAAAATATTAACTGGTTACTTGGATTACTTCGTAGACCAAAACTCTCATTTTGCAGTAAATAAAATTTTCGCCTGATTAAACGTAGTACTAGAGTAGAAGAAAAAAAATGAAATGAAATGAAATCTATGAGTTTTACGTCCAACGGTTATGCCGGTTAGGTTAAAGGAGACGGTGATGATGAGTAATGAATGAAATGGTGGAATGAAGAAAGTGGGAGGAAACGGGAGAACCCCGAGAAAACCCACGCACACGATGTTTTAGAGTAGAAGAATATATAAGTAATCGAAAAGAGTAAAATCTAGTCATATGGTTTGTCAAAACATTCATTTACAAATAATTAAGACATTAATATTTCGCAGAAGTTTACTTTCCTACTGGGAAGAAATGCATTTGCCTCTTTCTACACCCGTACAATAAATCCATAATTCGATGCGGATAATGGTAACTTGGACAATGATGGGACATGGGACAACACTTTAAGTAGATTTGTAAACAATTAAATCTTAATTTTGAATTAAAATGGTAGCCGCAAGCAAATTTTACATTTTTGACAACCATAGGAGTAACGAACACAGAAAACATATGAATACAAAGTACTTAAATATTGCGTTCGTGATCAGCGAAGTATTCTACGAGGGACAACCAAAAACTAAGGTTACAAGACCGATATTTCTGGAGTTTCGTCTATTGTAGAGGGATGAGGAGTGTCCGGTAATTTAAATATATGGAGTAAACAACTGTGCAGATTTTCAGACACCCTACGGCGTTAGTTGTAGGAAAACAAATGACGACTCATTTGGAAAACTGGTTTCGCAAATAAGTCCGCTCAGTTATTCAATTTCTGTAGGTGAAACATTTAACTGCAGCTGAAATTCATCGGCAGCTAGTAGAGGTTTACAGAGAGACTGTAATGTATCGTTAGCATGTCGCAGAATGGTGATATGCTGACGATCACGGAAGATAGGAGGATCACGTTACGACATCTGATGGCAGGATTGGGAATGTCTTTGGAAACGTTCGTCACATCGTGCATGAGGCCGTCGCGTCGCTTCGCTTCAGACGAGGAAGTGAAACACTTCGTGACAACGTGGCTGAACACGCAAACACAGGATATTTACCAGGAGGGAATCTTCAAACTCATCTTACGATGTGACAAGTGCCTCAACGATATTAAGACTGTACGAAAAATAACTTAATGGCTGTATTGCTTGTATGAAATAATATATACTTATTTTACTGCAGGTTTGTAACCTTACTTTCTGATCGTTCCTCGTATGCAAATAGTAAACGTACTGTGTATCAGTTCATTCAAAGAACTGTTGTACTTTACGTAGTTCATTTTGACGGCAGAAAACGATTCGTATGAAGAAACAGTGTTGTGCTGCACATATTCCTACTAAGAGAATTGTTAGTTTTAGTGTAACAAGTATAACTTGTGCAACATTAAAGCTAACTAAGGTTTGCTGTTTTCTTAACTACGAATTAAACAAGCTCTTTTATAATTTTATGTTGGGCTGGCAACATTGTTAAACTGGTTCTATTGCAGTGTGTCAAACAATGTCACCCCGTTCATATTTGCTTGGTACAAAATTTCATAGTTTTGTTTCTTAGTCGAAAAGTTACAAAGAGTGTATCAAGATAAATCGTCCACCCTATAACATCCACGCACATATATATACACTGATCGCAAGTTGAATTAGAGACAACCACTTAATACCGTGTAGCACCACCTTTCGCTCTGATAAAGGCGGCTCTCCGCCGCGGCATGAACTCCACTTGGCGCCTGAAATGATGATGTGGCATCTCAATCCATATCTGCTCCAAAGTCGCCCACAGAGCCCGCAGGTTGGTCGGAAGAGGTCCACAGCCCAACAGGTCGTTCCAGATGTGTTCGATGGGACTGAGGTCCGGTGACCGTAATGGCCAAGGAAGTGTTGCCAGATTAGAAGAGTGCTCATCAAATCAGTCTGCTGCCATGCTAGGCCAGTGGGCCGGCGCATTATCTTGGTGAATGATGAGGCCATCATTCGGATATTGCAGCCAAACAAATGACAGGACATGATCATCCAGAAGATCGCGGTAGCATTCACCTGTGAGAGACCGTGTTACACGTGTTAGGGAACCCATTTCAGTCCACGTAAACATGCTCCAGATGAGAATACCACGACCACCGGCCTGCTCAGTTTCCTGCTGGCACGATTACGTCATGCGGTTGGCGACGTACCCGTATCCATCCATCGGCATGTATCACTGTCAAACGTGACTTATCTGTCCAGATAACCTTTTTCTTTTTTAACATTTCCACGATCTAGTAGTAGTGATCCTTTGCCCATGCTAGACGTTGTTTCCTGTGTTGTGCGGTAAGAAGGCGTACTCGTGTGGGCTGATGGCTTCTGTACCCAATGGTGTGTAGGTGTTTGTGAATTGTGTGGTTGCTAACACGGCATTGTCCTGCATTGAACTTCTCCGCGATTTGACGCACTGTGGCCCGTCTTATCGGCTGTTACGATGCGGGCCAGCCGGCGCCTATCCCTGTCGTTGACACGTCCCTGACTGTGGCAGTTTGCCCGTGCGGGTGCGGTTTTACCGGAGGCTATGTACTCACACCCTTGACACAGAGTGTATCGTGTCCTTTCAAAATCCGCGTGCCGCAGCCACTTTCGAAATCGAGCCACCCAGTCGTCTGGTCCCTACGATTTGACTACAGTCAAATGCACTCAGGTCCTTCGTCTTGGCCATCACACACTGACTAACACGGATACCGAGAGAGGAAGCACACGGCAGCAGTACACGCTCAGTGCGTTTCATTCTTATGAACTGATGGAGCCTCTGCAGGGCGGTTTCTGCAACTGTCCTGCTCTCTCTAATTCAACTGGTGATCAGTGTATAACACTTCCATCAGCTTTGAAGAAGGTACAGATTATATGCCCTTGAGCTACAAAAATCATACTTTTAAAAGTCATTTTAAACAACCTTTATAAATGTGTATAGAAATTTAAATATAGCTTAATTGATAAATTCAAACTTAAGTTAATAAAAGCAACAAAGACATTTATAAGCATGTGAATATAAGTACAGGTATTAGCAGTGCGAAAAAAGGAAACTAGTTTATACTAAACATATGAAAGTTAGTAACAACCACAGTGAACAATTATAGTAAAGCAACATAGCACAAACACAACACTGGTGATTTTCTCAAAACAACAAAAGCAATTAGAACTGACCTAAAGTATACGCTAGAAAGATGTTAATAGCTGCTACCGCCCACACCCATCGTGGAATTGGAGGAAATTCAGGGTAATCATCACTTGAGGCATAAAAATTGTAGTCATAATAGGCGAAAAGAATATAATTTGCCACAGTGAAAAGAAAGCCCGCAAAAGTAAGTACATTCGGTGCCACCCATTTTGGACAATACTGAAAAAGAAGAAAAAAATATTGTTAATAACAAACATATTACCTCCTCCATTAGACAAATACACATGGTACACCCGTCAGCGTTTAATTGTAGATGAGTGAATATGAATAGTTCAATAAATGTTTTCAAAAAAACTCCCAAAAAACTAATATCTGCTATCATCTGAACAGTTCTTTACGAATATCAAATAAATACCTTTATACATTTCTTAGGACGTAACATTAATAATATTCGTCATTAATATTAAGGGTGATTAATAATTCTTTTGACATCTACATAATTACAACACACTAAAAGTACTTCTTTGATATTTCACTTTGAACTTTGAATTTTGAACTTTGATACTCAAGTAGGGTTACGTGCGTTTATTATATATTAATGCTGCATATAGCAAAACGATACAATCATTTTGATACATAGTAAAACAAAATGCAGTATTTGTGTATCTATTCCATAATAACAAAATTACTAGATGAGACGATGGGGCAATGCCCACTCAAAGAACCTTAATGCCGTACTATGACCATGGTATGACGCATTTAGAAAATGAAATGAAATCTCTCGGTTTAACGTCCCACAATTACACCCTTCGGGCTAAGGGAGATGATGATTAAGACAAGTGAATGATAATGGAAGAATTGATGGAATAAGAATGTGCGAGGAAACGCGAGTACCCCAAGAAAACCCACGGACACGATGTTATGACGCATTTCGAATCACTAAAAACAATGCATGGGATTAAAAATCTG
This sequence comes from Thermobia domestica, assembly GCF_964235325.1. Taxonomy (NCBI): domain Eukaryota; kingdom Metazoa; phylum Arthropoda; class Insecta; order Zygentoma; family Lepismatidae; genus Thermobia; species Thermobia domestica. The sequence goes on along the minus strand of NC_137455.1, from coordinate 9,051,691 downwards.
ATTTTTTAAAAAAGTTTTTATTTTGAAAAACTGCTTATAAAGTATCTCATCTAATGAAAAATATCTTCCAGTTTAACGTATCAACGATTATGCCCTTTAGGTTAAGGGAGGCGGGTGACTAAGGCATTATACCCTTTAGACTAAGGGAGACGGGTGATTAAGGCATTATACCCTTTAGACTAAGGGAGGCGGGTGACTAAGGCATTATACCCTTTAGACTAAGGGAGACGGGTGATTAAGGCATTATACCCTTTAGACTAAGGGAGACGGGTGACTAAGGCATTATACCCTTTAGACTAAGGGAGACGGGTGACTAAGGCATTATACCCTTTAGACTAAGGGAGACGGGTGACTAAGGCATTATACCCTTTAGACTAAGGGAGACGGGTGACTAAGGCATTATACCCTTTAGACTAAGGGAGACGGGTGACTAAGGCATTATACCCTTTAGACTAAGGGAGACGGGTGACTAAGGCATTATACCCTTTAGACTAAGGGAGACGGGTGATTAAGGCATTATACCCTTTAGACTAAGGGAGACGGGTGATTAAGGCATTATACCCTTTAGACTAAGGGAGACGGGTGACTAAGGCATTATACCCTTTAGACTAAGGGAGACGGGTAACGAAGACATTATACTCTTTAGGCTAAGGGAGACGGGTGACTAAGGCATTATACCCTTTAGACTAAGGCAAATGAATGTGGGAGGAAATGAGTATACCCCAAGAAAACCCACGAACACGATAATGTCCACCACAAACTTACTTGGTCAGGGTTCTAATCAGGCACCCCATGCACCAGAGGTAAGCACTTCATCTAACGACTTACATGATTTTCAATAAATTATAAAATCAGAATGGCGTTTACAACATGCAACATTGCTTATTATAATGTAATGGCAAGAGTTTGTTCCAATTACAAATGCCAAAAGCTATTGCTACCTTTTCAATAATGTTATAAGCAAGAGAAAGCAGTAATCATTGTCAACATTCTCACAAATACGTCATTTTAAGCAGTACAGCAAACTCTATTCCTGCTTTTTGTCGTTTCCGGAACGGCATGAAATATCAGGTTGTTGCAAACGGCAAAGGTGTAGCCAGAAATACTCCATTAGAAGGAACGTGTCACAAGTATTATTATTATTATTATTCTGCTTCGTAAAATACATGTTCACTTCTTTCTCTGACACTGTTCCTCTCCATAAGCATGTCTTTCTCACTCCTTTATGTCCAGGTTCTAAGTACAAGATCGCGGTATTCTGTCTCTCCATTATTTATCCATGTTATTGGAGTGCATCAGTTTCATTGTAGCTTTCCTCCTTTACATAAAAAATAACAAAATATTTGGACTTTTAACCTTCCCCTACACATACACTTGGGGCGTAGTGTGTGACAGTACTTCCCTCTGGGGAAACCCTGGAATTCTACTATTACAATCCAAGATCTCACCCCGTCTACCGTGCAACGTAATTATGGTGCGGTGCTTCAAACAATCGTTTATACTTTCTCTTCCAGCTTCATTCGCTTTCCACGAATAGATGAACATTCAGATTGTTAGAAATGGCATACGACTATTTTTTTTTTTTTTAAACAGAAATTCCTCTTGTCTACTTGCCCTCCCTGGATTATACTCTACATCAGTGTTTCCCAATATGTGGTCCCCGGACCCCCAGCAGGTCGTGAGTGATTTAAAGGAATCCACGGAGCATTTTATTTTGATTAAAACTTTATCTAACCATGTTCCTCATACCTGGCATATTTGTAATGTACATTACCTAGATTTCAACTTATTAAGAAGAATATGTCAGTTTACTACACATTTCAAATTTGCATGTTAAATGAGAACGTACAATATATCCAAATTTACGTGGCATATACAGCCGTAATAACGCACGTGAGACAAACACGAGAATGCACAAAGTACATTCGTGTCTAATAATATGATCACGATACGACGGATATGATCGAACAAAGTTACAAGGGATTGAAAATCTTACTGTTTTCAAAAGCCTTTAATTTCGAAAATCTGTTTAGATAAGTACTTCATCCAAATGCATAGATGGTTTTCAATCGATGTGAAGATCACAATGCCGTTTACAGCAATATATTATTTGAAACCGTTCTAGAGATACGGTAAAAGCTGCTAACATTTGCAAAATTGCTAAAAAAAAAAATTATTTGTATTTACATCTACCAAAGAGTACTATTGTATACCCCTAATGCTGTAGAAGTAAAGAAAATAAGAAAAAAAATTTTTTTTTATTTGTTCCCACAAATACGCCCTTTTAAGCTATATATCAAAATGTACCATTTTTTTCATATCTGCTGAATGTTTTGAAGTATCAAGTTGCTGTAAACGGCTTCATGGTCTTTAAGAGGCCTCATCCCGGTGAAATTAAAATACCGCTAATTTTGCAGTAATTATGCGATATATTCCAATAGATAAAAGATAACCGAAATGTGGAACAAGACCGCCCTAGACAATATTATTTTGCGTGAGGTACCGTTATCACAAGTCACCTAGTGGCTTTCCGTTTTCAGCCGTTTAGAAACGCGAAAATAAATGCCGATTTTCAAAATTTCTGGAAATCGAAAGCAGATAAGTGAGTCCTGATAACGGTATCTCATGTAAAATGATATTGTTTAGGGCGCTCTTGTTCCACATTTCGATTATCTTTTATCTATTGGAAGATATCACATAATTACTGTAAAACTAGCGGTATTTTAATTTCGCCGGGATGAGGCCTCTTAAGTCTATTGAAAAGCTTAGATGTAATCGGATATGATACTTATCTAAAAACTTTTTCGACATAATGTCCTTTGAAAAAGGTCAAATTTTCAATTCCTTATAACTTTGTTTCTATTTGTTCGAAATACATTATATGATGACCGTAGTATTACACGCTACGGTACTTTGGTTGTGCGTTACCCCGTCCGTTTCACTTGCGCTTTTGCTGGTGTAGAACCTTCCAAAATGAGCTTTTTCAAAGTTTGTGATACTTAGCGTCCTTAACACTGCATGGCAATTGTGGTATTATTATTAAGTATTCTACCTTTTGGCAGGTTCTGGGACTTTTTGGGGGGGAGGGGGGCTGGAAATATTTATTTAATGTTCCTCGATTTCCTTCCATCCTTCCTTCTATGGTGGTATAAAGAAGACAATTTCTTTTAAAGATGTGTCCCACCCAATTGGCTTTCCTACGAAGGACGCTGGTTAGAAGTGTCCTCTTCTCTCCTATCCGCTTTAAAACATCTTCATTTGTTACTCTTTCTGTCCATTTTACGAGAACATTTACGAGTATCTTCTCCATTTTCCTCCAACGCCACATTTTGAAGCTATAGTCCAATACTCCATATACAGCCCTTGACCAATTTCTTCCTTAATCCAATATTAAGGCTGTAGTTAAGGCTGACCTTTTCTTGTTAAATGCTTCTTTAGTTATGGCAATTCTTCACCTGATCTCTTTGGTACAGTAAGCATCTTATGTCAAAATACTTCCCAGATATTTGAAATGATCGACCTATTCAAGTACTCTTTGTTCTACTCTGATCTGCAAGGGCGCATTTCCATGGTATATTCTCGTGATTTTCGATTTTTCGATATTGATTTCCATTTTATAGTTTCCCAGTGTCAATCATCTCCTATAGTCTTTCTTTGGTTATAGCTATAATAACCGTATCCTCTGGATACCTGATCTTGTTAATGAACTGCCCTCCAATCTTGAAATCTCCGACAATTGTGGTACTATAAGTTTTCGTTTTATATGTAAATTCAAAATATGTAATATCCACACGTAGTATGCCATTTGAAAAGATAAAACTTTTTGCCAGGCTAGCAACACAGGCTATACTACATTAATTATGTGGTATCACAGGATATGTCAAATAATGTCCCCATGCCGATATTTTCATGTTGTAATATTTTAGTGCTTTTTGTCCATTTGTTTAAAAATTATGAGAGTACAGCAAGATAAATGGTCCACCCTGTATATAAGGAAAAACTAAAAATAACGTCTTGAAATATGATTGTACTCTCCTTTCAGTGGTTCCCATACTTGTATATTCAGTTACAATAACTATTTATTTGTCCTGTATCTGGAGGTAGTTCCTGTAGAAAATAATATGCAGTGCGCTCGCAAGGAACTATAGATGTCACGCACTAGAATAACACGCAACATGGACTTATCCTTACAGTAGTTGTTGGGAATGGCGCCCAATATTCAGACATGCATGCATGCAATTTCTTTTTCTCGAAAACTCCAGGTGAAATCACGAGTAGCACTTTGAAGTTTTTGGAGTGTATAGGTGATTTTTTTTCCCGTAAAACTATTACTTACATAACCCCAGAAGTAAAAATACAATGGATTTAAGTTTGGAGAACGAGGTGCCACAAGCTCTTAGAAATGATTCGATCTCCGATAAACGTTTGCAGTAACTTCATGGACTACCTGAATGTGCATGCGCGGTCAGTCATCTTGTTGAAACCAATCATTATTAATTTCGTCCTCGGTAGCTCTCCGATGAGTTGGTAAACGATTCTATAATAATGATATGAATTTATTATTTCCAGGAAGAATATAGAAGGTTGTTCGCATTGGACCAAATTAGAAACACTACTGCCCACCTAGTGAACGACGGCAGAATGATGCGTCTGCTGTCATGAGCAATAATGTGCCTAAAATTGTAGGTAGGTACGTGACGTCAAATCATGCCTAAATTAAACCGTTACTTGGAAGGGTCAAGGCCCTTTTCCATGCTTAATTTTCCTACATCCGCATAGTGAAATAGTGTTCGGATACCTACTGCGAAAGCTATTGTGGCTCATTGCGAGTCAGGAGCGTGCGGCTAAACATCACCCACAAAAAAAGTATCAGGAAGAGGGCTTCCACGAAAAATGAAATGAAATGAAATCTTTTAAGTTTTACGTCCCACGCTTATGCCGGTTAGGCTAAATGAGACGGTGATGATGAGAGATGAGTGAAATGGTGGAATGAAGAAAGTGGGAGGAAACGGGAGAACCCCGAGAAAACCCATGAGCACGATGTTTGTCCACCACAAAGTTCACTTGGCGGGGGCTGGGATCGAACCCGGGACCCCAAGCACCAGAGGTGAACGCTCTACCACTGAGCCACCGCGCCCCCAGGCTTCCACGAAAGTAACCCTCGTAGTATGGCAAGGGATCTACTGACTGGTATGCCAGGAAAATCTACCGACGGGGCCAGTGATTCAATTTGGCACCTTCAACTATGAGCACATCCATTTGTAAGCGACTTCGGCTGAAGTGGCTAGCGTAAGCCTCTCATTCCGCTGCACATTGTAGAGCGAGAAAGCAATTGCAGGAAACTGCACGAAAAGCATCTGATGGGATCCAAATGGCAGACAGTCGTCAATGGTGGGAGCCAGGTTTCTCGCAACACGAATATGCTTGAAAATCCGTTCAAGATAAACAGAATGATCTTCTGTATTGGGCTGAATATTATTTTTCTGGATATAGGAATCCACATTCCAGTCTTCGAGTCATGTAAAGGAATTTCAAGTGTGGCAATGTGGGTTGTTGGAAGACCATAAACGTGAGTTTTGTTGCCTTCAAATAACCTGTTAAATTAAATTCTGCTTCATCGGTTCAGAAAAGTCTGAAATATCAAGGTTGTCCGCTGGAAACTGTTAAAATCTTTCACAGTACTTAAATCGCTTTCCAGTCTGTGACCAATAATTCTCGAACGGCTTTCACTTTATAACAGAATAGACTGAAGCACTTATGTTTTTCTGCTGGAATTAAGTTCCATAACAACTAATACCTTGCAAATTTTCTTCATCGAGCACTGATGGTCTATCATTTCGATTATAGTCCATTACCGATCCAGTCTCCGTAAATTTCTCGATTAGCTTTCTTACACTACATCGATTAAGAACTATACCCTGGCCGGCGAACGATGATTTCTGACAGCTCAGCTCGCGAGGACGACTGAGGAGTGCAGTGTTGCCATGTGCTTCTCGCGCAAGGAAAGAATCGTCTGCTTCCTCGTTGAGGGTGAGAGGGGGTGAGTGAAACTTTGGCAATGTGCGGTGGTTACCATGGAGACGCAACAGTTCTGAGCCTAAGGTTGGTTGACCTGCTGTCTTCTGCTCGCTCGCTGTGGCCTTGTACAAAGCTGTCAGAAATCATCGTTCACCGGCCAGGGTATAATACACTTGGAAATCCAATGTAAAACTTACTTGTCATTGTCTCTGTGTATTCATCGTACTCATGTTAAGAGGTATTTAACGAGAAATATTCACTGTGCTAACCATTCTAAGCGCACTCGGCCTCAATTGTTCAAAGCTGATGAACATACAAAGACCTAGACACACCTTTTCGTCTCAAGATCAGCAGTCTCACTGGCTAGCGGAAGCAACACAACGCAAAATAACTAACCTTTGTAGGAAACATTACTCGCAATGCACGCAATACAATCGCTCAACACGTAATAGTAAAAAAGAAAAAAAAATAGTTTTACGTCCCACGTGAAGCCCATCATGAGCCGTACGATTATGAAATATGGAATGACAACGTGGGAGAACCTCGATAAGACCCATGAACACGATGTTGTTCACCACAATATCACGGCCTGGGACTGAACCAAGATTCATCGCATCAGAAGTGATCGTTCTACCATTACCCACCTCTAAAACAACCATGCTTCCATTATATTGTGTAATTTACTTTATATAGGTAAATAGTTACTTTTCGAAAGCACTGTATGTAACGCAGCTGCAAGCTGCAAAGTACTTGAGTAGCTAACGAAAATCTTTCTCTCTACGGAGTATAGACAAAGTTAATTTTTTTGGATGTAGAAACACTTACACGAGTCATATGTAACGTACTGAAAATTCCACTCAAAATTTAATACCGTGTTCATGGGTTTTCTCGGGGTTCTCCCACTTTCTTCATTCAACCATTTCATTCATTTCTCATCATCACCGTCTCCTTTAGCCTAGCCTGCATAACCGTGGGACGTAAAACTCAAAGGTTTCATTTCATTTCAGTTTCTCCATTCATTTTTTTTGCACTAAAGACACTTTAAATAAACCGTAGAAGATATACTCTATTACTGGTGACTGTACAGTCAGCGACAAAAGTTCTTTCCGTTTAATGAAATTAGTTTCGTAAATAACTTCAGAATGGGAGGACAATTTGAGTACTTTTTTTTTTTTTTTAATTAAAAAGAAAGTAATTTTATGTGCGTTCCAGCCATACCACGTTGTACGTACCAGCTAAGTCACCGTTATTACCAAAATAAATTTTACCAAACGAAAAGAACTTTTGTCGCTGACTGTACATAGGAAGTAATTTATCATATTTCAAGCCCTCTCCTAGTTCCCCCCGGGTAGAAATACTTAACCCTCCAGTACACGGGTTGTGCCTGAGAAGCACACAGTAAGCACTAAGAATATATGTTTTCTGTTTTTTCAATAGATGGCAGATAGATACAATTGTGTCACTCAGTGTACCAGTGTACCTTTCTTTGCGATTACCGAGAGTCAATTACTTATATTTCTATAGGTCGTGCTTTCAGGGCCGTGCCGTGGAACATCAGCGTCCGGGGCGAGAGTATACGACGGCGCCCCTATACTATATTCCAAGTAATTTTTCCTTTCTTTTGCCCCTTTTTCTCCCAATTTTTTCGCCCCCTTACTTCGGCGTCCGCTCGCCTCCCCCCTCCCCCCCGGCACGGCTCTGCTTGAGTTGTCTGTGAGCGAGAAGGTATATTGTTTTTGTTGTGTGTCTGCTAGGCACCAACCGTGTACTTACGTAACATAGAAAGCATTAACTTAAAATTACATCAGGACACTTGTAAGTTGTGTTTTGTAGAAAATGTCAAAGAAATTGACTATAGAAAAGACGAGAAATTTGATCGAAGACGGTGACTTGTTGAAACTGGAGTTTTCGGACGATGATCCCACTCTTCAACTTGCCAGTTCTCGTAACAGTGAAACTGAAAAAGTGCACCCCGGTTTCTTATGCTCCGAACAAAGGGAAACGTGTAGTGTTACTTTCGCCAATGCACCACCATGACATAATTAACAGTGACACCTGTGATAGTAGAAAACCTGAAATTATAACATTTTACAACAGGATAAAGGGAGGGGTGGATGCGTTAGATGCAATGTGAGCATTATATGACGTAGGTAGAAATGTACGCAGATCGCCAATGCGTTTATTCTCTACACTGATGAACATTTCTGGAATAAACGCCTACATTGTGTCTCGATCAATTACTAATTCAGAGAACTCTATATCAAGGTAGTTTCTCAAGAACAAATGAGGAAAGGAGCTCAGCTGTATTATCTATCTCGACGCAAGACTGTCAGGTGTCAGGTTTTATACCAGAACAAAAGGAAGACCCACTGCAAGGAAAAAGACGGAAATGCTGCAAGTGCAAAAACAGTGGAACATGGTTCTTTTGTAAGTCGTGCAAAAAGTGGGTGTGCTTCAAACACTGTGAAATGTTATGCACGTAATGAATTGACAAGAATTTGCATGGGTGAAAATGGCTTGTTTTTGACTTGTACTTCAAACAATACACAACCCACTTGTAAGTCTCAATATGTTTGTTTATGTTAACACACAGTATTCTTAATATTTCGTATGTAAGCAGATGCTATTTCTCAGAAGTTGTAATTTTATTGCCTAATATCTGATTGTATCCATTATTCATATGGTAAAACAAACACGATTACTGAATATCAATATTATATATATATATATATATATATATATATATATATATATATATATATATATATATATATATATATATATATATACAGTGGCGGATCCAGGATATGATCAAGGGAGGGGCTAAACCATAGTTTGCCGTTTTATCCAGTGTAAACCATGATTGAGCGTCAAGGGGGGGTTTAGCCCCTATAGTCCTCCCCTTGGATCCGCCACTATATATATATAAAATGAGTTTCGTGTTTCCAACATTATATATCAATAAGCAATACATGTATCCCTTGAAACATAGAAATATCTTATTTAAAAAGTTTTTTTTGTGTATTTTTAACTTAGATTTTGTGGTGTCTCACAGGCACAACCCGTCCACTCACGTAACAACAATTTTACCTGTGTACTGAAGGGTTAAAATCGAAGTGGTTTTTAGTTCAGTCATCATTAGGACAACCAACTTTATGCTTTATATAGCTGTATATTGTGCTTTATTTTTCCTTACATTATGCTTTTTCCTAAATTATGACTTAATATGCGTTCTTTCAATTATACTTCATTTTTTACCTATTTCTAGTACACATTTGTTTTATTTACTCGTTTTTATTACACAAACATTAAACATGTGCATGAAACTATTCATTTTTCCCACTAAAAATTAGATCAATACGAAGGAGGAAAATGTAGCTGCACAGTAGACTTCTCATATTTAATGAATTCAGAACAAAGAGTACAAAGTAGATTACCGCCTTCTACTTTGAAATGGTTAGTTGGGAATCCTCTTACTCTCTGAGATCGCATATACTCTTGATTTTAGCATCTTGGAATAAGCACACCAGTCTTGCCTGTCTTTTAACACAAAGTGAGGAAACAAAAAATCTTCTGAGCGGAAGGTGCGGAGAGGAGGAATTCGAACTTTCCATTGTTTGCGGCATTGATAAGCCTTTGTTGATCATTTTTTCTTTGGTACAAAATATATTAACATATTTTTCTTTATTGTATACATACATAGGGTTCTGGAATAACAAGCATTAAGCATTATGCTTTATGCTTTATTTCTGTAAATTATGCTTTATTATGCTTATAAAATTAGCAAATTTCAATATGTAAAGTGGTCAAAATCATAGATATGGTACCAACCATAAGTGAAAAATTCCATTATGCTTTTACTGCTTTATGGTTGCCCTAGTCATCATCAAGATTTTTGTTACAGCAGCATTAGTAACAAAGCTTGAATAAGCATTTAAGCGCTGTTTGAACTTTTGTCTCTAATTAACCTTCCTATCTTTTCCTCCTCCACACCTGTTTCCAACGCTCTCTTCCTTCAATTGTTTTTACACTTCAATTCACAATTCAAAGTATGAAGCCAAAACAATTTAATGAAAGAAATAATTGTAATTTCACACAAACCCGTTTCTACATTATCATGTTGATTACACGAATGAATGAGTACTGAATATAATGTGAATGAATACTGAACTATTACATACGACTGTTAACACTCATATGCGTAATTCTTCAAACAGTTACATCATTATAGTTAGAACGCTAAGATAAGACAACATAATTGAATATTTCTGTAACGGAACGAGTACTTTCCAATTTATACAAGTGATTTTATCAGATTTATTAAACTGTAAATCTCAAATTCATTTATTTCTTTTTCTCATCTACGTTCGTAATTGTTTTCTTTTAAACACATGTGAAGTATCTTCCTGATACGAGTCTAGTTCTGTTAAGAGAATCAACTTCTTATTGATTACGTCATAGACAATTCTAAAGCTATTTTACATTGGAAACAGTTTAAATGAAACACCAGAAGCCTTTGAATGAAACCCAACCAGAATTTTATTTAAATATACGAGGGTATTTCCAATCGTTTTTCTTGCTGATAAGTTGCTCATAGTATACAGTGCCATCTATAGAAGAAATACTGTATCAGTTTTAACTGTCTAGCTGTGTCGGTTTTAAAGAGTATGGTAAGAGCTAAAGAGAACAGAGCTATCTAGGATAGGAAAATGGTGATTTTCTAGCTCATACCAAATACTGTCTGTTTGGAACTTGATAGTATCGATATTTTAAGTGTATCACATACGAATGATTAGTTATTATTAGAAAGAAAGATACAGATTCAATGTAATTAAACAAATCTTAGTCTAAAGAAACTACGTACATTTGAGTCCACTGTTAGAATGCATCTTAGAATACAATTTGATAAATAACACACGTCTGGAATTTATAAATTCTACTAGGTGCTTAATATATCCTAAGTATTACCTACAGCAGTTTTTGTCATTTTTTTCCCGTGGTGGCTACTTTCATTAGTTAGGATGTTGTGTAGCCTACCAACTCTTGTCTCCTTCCAAAGCAAATTTATCATTTTCTCTGGCCATACACTACTTCACTAATATGTAGAATGAAATATTATTGACTGAAATTCATTTAATTTTTAGTAGTATTAATAGAAAAAAATGCATATTAGTATTTTATCTTAAGTAATTGAAGGCTATCAAGAATATTCTTATACTAAAGAGGATCATGCAATTCTATGTATAGGATCTCTTGCGGTATTTTGCATTAAGAAAAACTGCATATCCTTTTATTATAGGCAACCAACATTTCTTTGCTACTGTGTAGGTTGCATAGAAGCTAGAGAGTATTATAGGTTTTAAACGGGATATGAATAGCAACTGTTATTAGTGAAGATGCTAATGGATTGACTCTATTAACGAACTCAGCAGAGATAATAGCAGTAAGAAAAGCTTCACATCCTTTTATTATAGGCAACCAAAATTTCATTGCTACTGTGCAGGTTGCATAGAAGCAAGAAAGTGTTATACATTTTAAACGGGATATAGATAGCCACTATTACCCGTGAAGGTGTTATCAGATTGACTCTACTAACAACTCCACGAGGTAATTAAGTAAGAAAAGCTGCATATGGACTGTATTAACGAAGTCGGCAGAGACAATCCCTCTAGCTATCTATTGCAAAAAAAAAAATAAATAAATAAATAAATAAATAAAATAAATAAATAAATAAATAAATAAAATAAAAAAAATCTCTTCCGTTCAAGTTATCGTGTGGAGTAAGACAGACAGAGACTTAACAGTACAATCTTATAAGTTTCACCAGCGTAATCCTATTCAAAACATTTTATTTAAGCTATTACAATTGTATATTCTTTCCCTTAATAAATCTTAAACTCTATTATCTATATAATCTATACCTGTTCAAAATTCTTAGCTAGAGTGTGATTTTTAATTAACTTACATTTTCTGTCTTACATGAACTAATTTTCAGTCTAAGAGGGACTAGAGACACACAGTTTGAGAAACATTGACGTAGATTATATCATTTGATGTATTGAAATTTCTTATTTCTACCTAGTGCAACAGAACATATCATTAGAGTTGGACATGCACGTACCTCTACTACTCTGTTCCAAAATGGGTGCATTACATATATGCTCAAAGGACTGGTATCCAACGAGCTGTACTGAAAAAAGAAATATAAATTAAATCAATAAATATTGCATGAAACAAGGATATATATGCTAAACAATTTCTAAACGTTTTAGTAGTGTTTATTATTATTATTACTATTATTAAATTTTACCTTTAAGTTTTTGGCATTGGTGGCAAACCAGCATAGCACTCAAATAACAATCGTAGGCAATAGTAATAAAATATAAAGAATAAATGTAAACACTTAGCTAGGTAATACGAAGGAATTTGAGGACGAGACAAAATGAGATTAACTGTATGAGATCATGCTGTTAACCTACAGGATGGCCCGTAATTATGTATATGATGGTTAATTGACTGTATTATTTGTAATTCTTGACAAAAAGTTTTGATATGGCAACACTGTGTAGCCTAAGATTGGGGATAACGGCCACTGGATGGAACACCGCCACACTATACCATACCAGTGTGAAAGCGGCTGAACGAAACATTCCCGAACCGCACGAAATTCCTTGACTTTCATGATACACTGAGAAAAATTCGTTCTCCGGAGAGCGGTATATTGTACAAATATACGGAATCCTCTTGCTTATTACAGAAATCTGTACGGAGCATACGTTATCCGTATGCTACATGGGCACTGCCTTTAGGAGTTACATCATGCCACTCCAGGATGTCTGTTACGTATCTAACAGTCTTCCTTATATTACATACATATATGTATGACACCTTTGTCAGCTGTATGTTATATACGTCCATTTGTATAGGAGATCCTGACCGCCTATATTGTTTCATACGGAAAGTACGTACAGATGGATGTTATATAGAAAGTATTATAAAACATGCTTTTTCAGTTATACGTTTGCTGTACGTTAAGTCCAACGCTTACAGGATTTATAAATGTAACATACGACTTTACGCACGCCACATACATTTTTTTCTCAGTGTATGTGTCGAATGACGTTGATATATAAATAAGGAATAAATAACAGTGAATATTCATATATGAGAACATTTATTCTATAGAAACAAATAATAATCAATTGCTCATACGTACATTCCACTTACCTCCCTTACGTCCCATATTGTGATCATTAATGGTTACGTAAGCTGAAATTAGTGTACAATTATTGTTAGAAAAAAATATATTTTATAAAATTACCCTGACTTTCCCTGATTTCCAGTCTTTTTCCCTGACTTCCCTGACCAGTAGGAACCCTGATATATTTTTTTCTCCAGCAATGTGAACAGTGTATACAAATAAATAAATAAATAAATATTTTTTTTTCTGGCAGACACTCTGGTCCAGATTTGTTTCCGAGCAATGACGCCATATTTCAGAATGATAATACACCCATTTATACACCTAAAGTTGTTGCGGCATTTGAGGAACCCTAGGATGAAGCTGAACACTTTCCCTGGCCCACCTAATCCCAGATCTGAATATAACTGTAAATCTGTGGTCCATTTGAAGACATGAATCCGGTTCAATTTCCTTCTCAATCTTCTCATGAAAATGAGTGATACACTGCAGGCGGAATGGAGTAATATTCCATTTGCTGCAATTCACGACCTCTATGATTCCATTCCACGTCACATCAGAGATCCTCTGAGGGCGAAAAGTTGGCCAACGCATATTAATCTGGTTAGGTTGCACTTTTTGAGGTAAATTTTCGACTTTCATTCAAACACCTACTGCTTCCTTGCTATTTCTTTTTTTTTTTCTTTTTTCAGTATAGAGTATCGTTTCCAACGGTACCACTCGCTTGTCAGTATCATACACCTGAATCGGGAAAAACCGTAAATTTTTCTGAATCACCCCCTCCAATAGTTGTGCCCCTCGGGCCCGTGTTCAGGTAAGGATCTCAAAAAAACCCTGAGAAATATCAAAGGTGCACATAATCCGCATGCAAAATGTCAATTTGGTATCTGGAAAACTAAGGGCGTGAAAAAGTTTTGAAATTTGCATTAAGAAAAAAAATTAGTCATGCCCCTCCGCCCCCACTTGGCGCCGACAAGTTGACCATCCGGTCCCAATACACATCTAGAGTGTTCTTTTGGCCATGTTTGACCAATTAAAAAAAAAAAAGGCTTAAATACCTCTTATAAGACCGGTCAAAGGCAACACTACGCCATGGCCACAAAAATTGCCATAAATTCTTAAAGGGTTAAAATTGACACGGATTTGTATATCTCTCAAGTTTCATTGATAGCTATTAAGATACAGTGATAACACGGTAGCTCAAGATTTTTTAGTAAAAAGGTGGGCAGAAAAACAAATTAATTCAGTACATTAAAATACCACTTGATGTCAACAACTGTTGATATAATGATCTTTAAAAGTCTAAGGTAAGACATAGAACATAAATGAAAAGCTGCGAAGATAATTCACGATACTTAAGAAATTTCATGACATTTTCATGTCTTTCGTACAAGCGGTAATATAGGCTTAATGTGTGTATACCATATACGTACGAAGTTTACGAACTAGGAAACTTCAGCAGGGCACAATGAACATTATGACATAAGAGTTTGTTTTTCTAGAAGTGAGATATCGCACCAGTGCAACATTCACAATGAAACATGTGTTATAGCTTGGACTTTTATTTTGTGGAACAGATCGGAGATTGAATCTCTATGAAATTGATTTCTGTTGTTTACTAGCTCCACAAAAAGAACAAGAAAATAGTCTTATTTATGGAAAGTGCAACACACAATGGAATGAATTAATCTGTAAATAAAATTGCCCTATTCCTTAAGTTACAGAAGTTCACAGATATTCAACAGACTGATAAACAAAACTTATTTTTTGAAATACAACATACACTGCTGTATTGTATGTTGTATTCTCCCGTATTGTTTTTGTCTCGTACTGTCGTGGTAAGAAGCACTTTCAGTGTACATTTCTCATCCACACTTTAGTGTTAAAAGCATAATGCACTTATGCACATACGAAGCTACCAGTAGGCCAAGGAAACATTATGCAAAGCACAGAAAAACCTGATACAAAGTTGACGAGAACTCCAATTTCTTTATTTGCCAGATAGCAGACATGTAGTCAAGAGGGATCCGGACCCCCCTTTGAAAACAGAAATGAAAAAAAAATAATGAAGGATGAAACAAAAAGAAACGAGAAAAAGAAGAATCAGCGTTAAAAATAAAAAGCTACAGCAAGATTTGGTTACTCTTTCTTATGAGGAGATTTGTATTACTTGCAATACATGGTGGTGAATGAGCGGGGTTTCCTGGAAAAGTAAGGGAATTTGAAATTTCTAGAAAAGTTACGGTATTCTCAGAATTTCTGCTGCTAGTCAGGAAAATTTCAAGCTTTCGAAAGCATAATGCAGTTCTCTAACAGTGTGGACATCTTTTATAATAATTTTTCGTCATCGCTTATCTGCAGTATCAAACCTGTTATTTCAAAAACAGTTTTCTACTGCTCCTTTAACTTGTCATTTGCAACAGACAGTAGTTGACGGAATAATAAAAACAAAAAGTTATGCGGAAGAAAGTTACGTTAACATTTGATTCAACAAAGAAAGGAGCGCAAATATCATAAAATATTCTACAAGACATTATTGGATATGTACTGTGTATAATAGTTGAGGTCATAATGAAAGAAAAATTATTATATTTGAACGAACAGAGGAAGAAACGTAGATATTGTGAACTCATTTTCAATACTTTTTTTAATATTCTTTTATTTGAAATTTCTTCATAATTTGTTATTAAAATAATAATATATCCTCATTTTATTGTCTTATGTTGCCAGAAAAATAGAATGATCGAGCCCCTAGTGTGATAACCACAGTAATTCATGTCACGAACCCCTCCCCCACCCATTACGAAATCCTGGTTATGTGCCTTTACGGAGATGCTACATCGCTATAATTGATTTTCTACTAAAATATCCCACACAAAAAGAGTGGCATCTCAATGCAAAAAGTTAAATATTAGATAGCCTTTATATTGCTATGTTGGTTTATTAACGTCCCGTAATTAATATCTTCTACTGTCAAATACAAAAGCGCACCGAAAAGTAATTACACTAATAAATGACACTTGTGAACGTAAAACACCTGCCTCACAATTTCAGCTTTGAAAACAGTTAACTTTGGGCAAGAGAAATGAAATCTGATTGAGAGTTTTACATCCCATGGTAAACGATGTAGATTCAAGGAGACGGTGATACTGAATAAAACAGTGGAATAATTAAAGAGGGACGAAACGTGAAAACCCCGAGAAAAAGCATGCATATGGAGTTCGTCCACTAAAAGGCCCACTTGGCGCGAGCTGGAATAGAACCAAGGATCCCACGCACCAGAAGCAAACGCTCTACCTCTGAGCATCGCGGCCCTTAAGGGCAATAGAAAGCAAGGTAGGCGAAGAAGCACTTCGATGTTCCTGTCCTGTAAAAAGCCTATCACAATTCCAGATTGAGCAGACAGCGCATTGTCATATAGCAAAAACGAATTATACAGGTTTTAGCTTATATTGCTGTATTGTCCAGTAACTGTCCGGCCCTGTAGTAGAGGCTGTTAGAATTAATCCCCTTTTGTCCTACAAAATGAAGACGGTATAAAAATAATCATATTCAGGAGGATACATGAAACTTTTTGGGTGAAGGCAGGAAGAGTGTTTCCACAGTTTGAACTGTTTCCAGACTGAAGCATCACAGTTTCCATTAACCCATTTGTGCCCATTGTCGATAACCTCTGACGTCGACATTTGTGGGGTTTCGGAACCTCTGGGGCTGAAATAAAAATCGGGGTAAATGGTACAACTTTTTCTAGTGTCGGTTGGTATCACTGCCTACGATTGGTCAGCGACATCACGCTCCGTGTCACTTGGTGTGTATTTTGTAAGAGATGGAAAATAGAAACAAATATTTCGAAAAAATAATTTGGACAGAAATGGGTTAAGTACACAGTTTCATGTCAAAAGACAATTACAACAGACATGTGGGAGGTCTTCGTCGTGGACAGTGCTAAAGCAAATAGTCATAGAAATCCCAGATTGAACTGCTTGATTCTTGTCAAATACAAGAACTCAATTCTTAGCGAACACCTGTTCCATTTAGTTGGCTATCATAGTTTAGATATAAAAACTAAACTGGTCTTTGTCACAAACAAGTTCTTTATCATCGAATTTTTTTTAACAAGTGTAGACGGAAGACCAAGATATAAAGACAAAAGAACTAGTCGCACTGGAACTGCAAACTGATATACGTTGAGATTGAAACTCGGTACTGAATTCTATAAAAAGGATTATTAACTTTCCTCTGTAGATGTATTTGCTTTATCTTTCACTAACTTAATAGAATATATATATATATATATATATATATATATATATATATATATATATATATATATATATATATATATATATATATATATATATATATATGAGATTGTATTTGTAGTGTTTAAGCCTTTTCTGACTGCGAGTGATATTTCCGTCCCCTTCGTTGTTCATGACGGGGTAGCATACTTAAAATCGATTTGTTCCTTCTGGAGAAATGAGGAACGTAAATGATGCCACTGCATGGGGTGAAAAAATTGTCTAGAGTCGGCCCTGTATCACTGATCAACTGTGCCCCTTTTATAAAATTATGGTTTACATTGACCCTCCCTCAATATCTCCATCTTGCCGTGGTGGTAGGGCTTGTGTGCTCTAGTCATCCCAAGAACTATGCTGGAGATAGCTTCGCTATCAGAGGGCTTCCCATGCCGGACAGGTTTTTATGAGTAGGAGCCAGACGAAGAGAGAGATTATGGTAGTGGGCAGCAGCTCTGCCATTACCACACTGAGGCTGAAGATGATTGGCATCGGCAAGGCTCAGATGCGGGGGAAAAAAAGGCAGAGACAAGAATGTTTCACTACGAGGTGGAACGACTTGAGACATCACCATTTTTTCAGTCCCTAGAAAACAAAATGGAAAGAAAAATAAGTAATGTTAGGGAATACGACACTACAGTTTTACAGAGGGTCATCCTCGGCACTGGGGGGAAACAAAGCAGGTCCCCTTCGGTCGTCATCAAACGAAATCCCTGCAGGATATGAACCTGGAATATGCAATCGCTGTTACAGCGTGGAAAACTGGAAAACCTGAAGAAATGGAACGCATGACGATAGATATCTTTAGGAATCTGCGAAGTTAGGTAGACTGATGGAGGAGACATATGGAGTGGGGACTTCAGAAAGATAGGAGCTATAAACTGTACAGCAAGACTCGGTTTTGTTTTGAATAAGTGAATAGGACAGAAAGTTATAGGCAGCTGGAGAGACAATGAAAGGATAATAATGTTGAAGATAGCATCAGAACCGAAGAATATGACGATAATCCAAGTATATATGTCTACATCAAGTTACACAGATGAGGAAGTAGAAGAAACCTGTGAGCAAATAAAAGAGTATTGATGAAAGTTCAAGACCAGAACAACTTAATCATCATGGGTGACTAGAAAGCAGTAGTGGCGAAGGCAAAGAAGAGAATGTTACTGGGAATTTCAGCCTAGGAGAAAGGAATGCGATAGGTGCACGATTAGTTGACTTCTGCAAAAGCCATAATCTGACTAACAAATACGCTCTTCGAACAACCACTAAGAAGAAGATGCACACGGACAAGACCAGTAGACAAAGAAAGATAACAAATAGACTATATACTGGTCCGACAAGCATTTAGAAATCAAGTGAAAAACAGTAAGTTACTCAGGTGCAGACATTGACTCAGACCATAATTTAGTTTTGATGAAGAGCGAACTCCGACTAAAGAAGAAAAGAGTGGTAACACCAAACAAAAGATAGAACACTATCAAGATAAGAAGAGATGAAAACATGAAAAGGGAATTTGCAATTGCGACAGACAGAGACATCTACGGTAGCTTTAGCAGGTGATGACCAATTCGAAATGGGAAGCCGTGAAAGCAGGAATTATAAAAGCAGGCGACGAGCACACAGGAAGAAAATCGAGAACCCAATATAAATCCTGGATAACAGCAGAAATATTGGAGATGATGGAGAAAAGTAGACAGTTCAAGATAACAAACGAAGAGGAATACAGAAGGTGCAGAAATCACATCAATAGAGAAGGCCAGAGAAAACTGGGTAAACAACTTGTGCAAAGAAATTGAAGAAAATACAGTCAAAGGCAATACAGAAAGATTAGGAAACAGTTCGGTGAGAAAAAGAAACACAGTCATTATCATAGACAAGGAAGGGACAACGCTAATAGAAGAGGAGCAGATAAGAAGATGGAAGGAATACATTGAAGAACTCTACAAAGGAGACAAAGTGAACGGAGAAGAGATAGAGAAGGAAGAAGACGTCGATGAAAATGAATTAGGACCATCAATTTTACAGTGGGAATTTGACAATGCTTCGGCGAAAATGCAACATGGTAAAGCCCCAGGAATAGACCAAATACCAACGGAAGTTATTAAGAATTTCGGAATAGCAACAAAGAAGAAACTATTTAATCTTATTATTGAAATGTACACCTCGGGAAAAATACCAAGAGACTTCCAGAAGCGTATTGATCCCTATCAAGAAAAGGCAAGGCGCACGGAAATACGAAGAACACAGAACGATAAGTTTGCTTTCCCATGCATCAAAAGTACTGAGCAAAATTAACGCACAACGGCAAAATTATCGCACAATTAATAGAAGGGAAAATCGAAGAACGGCTATTGGAGGAACAGTTTGGATTCAGGAGAAAAAGGGGGACAAGGGAAGCAATACTAACTCTTGCGGTTGATGGAAAAGCACATCCGAATAAACAAACCAATTGTGATAGCATTTGTAGATATAGAGAAAGATTTTGACAACGTGGATTCGAATATCACGCTCAGAGCGATGAAGAATCTAAAGGTGGATTACAGAGACGGAAGAATTATATGCCAACTTTAAAGGAACCAGACAGCTGTTATAGGAAGAGATCAGAAGAATAAGTAAAGGCGTGAGGCAAGGATGTGGACTTTCACCTTTTTTGTTCAACATTTATATAGAAGAGGCTATGAAAGAATTCTTTGATAAAAACGAGAAAGGCGTAAAAGTAACTGGCCAGGTTTTTTTTCACAATAACGTTCGCTGATGACATAGTACTGATATCGCAAAGCGAAAAGGACTTACAGGAAGCACTTTCAAACTTGAACGACCAACTGGAAAAAAAAAAAAAAAAACATGCAAAATAAAGATAAATAAGAAGAAAAGCAAAGTGATGAAGTGCACAAGAACAGGACAGGAAGGGGCAAACGTATGGCTAAATGAAGAGAAAACCGAAGACTTTAAAACGTTCCCCTATTTAGGAAGTCTTCGGATGGAAAAAGTAAAGAAGACATAAGCTCCAGAATACCGCAAGCTAAACAAGCATTCAATAGGAAAAGAGGACTACTGACATCAAGAAATGTGTTGTTGGACGTTCGTAAACGATTTATTAAGACCCTGGTATGGAGCGTGGCGCTTTACGGATCAGAGACGTGGACATTGAGAAAAGCTGAAATCCACGCTGGAAGCATTTGAAATGTGGTGTTGGCGCAGAGTGATGCGCATATCATGGACCGAAAGGAAAAGCAATGAAGACGTACTAAAGGAAGCTAATGAAGGACGACAGATCATGAAGATAATATGAAAAAGAAGACATGCTTGGCCAAATTATTCGGCGCTCCGATTGGATCACGGTGTTGATAGAGGAAAAGCCAGGAGGAAAACCAGGAAGAGAAGACCAAGGATAGAATATCTAGATGCAGTTACGAAGAAGAGACCTTATCAAAGTATAAAACAGCTCTCCCAAGGGAGAGAAAAAGTTTTAAAATTTCCATGTTGTCTATTAACCTATGGTTGACGTGATTCAGAAGTTGTTTACCATGAAAGGGAGGAAAATATACGGGAAAGTAAGCAGTTTGTGTTGCACCCGAATGCCTGTCGCTAACATATTACTATACATAATAAAATACACAATGAGTGAATGTCCTACATATAATCTAAACACGCAATATGCGACATAAAATAGCTGATATTAAAACGAAAGAAACTCGAATGTTGGAAACTGTTATCAGCATAACAATGTACTATCCTTTTAGCAGATCAGATGCCTCGCTAATTGATAGGCACTCGAATTGCTTAGGTAAGACGATTGGACATTTGTGTGGTCTGTTAAAAGCTTCATTCGACCCGGAGCACGACTTGACCTCTTTATTATCCCGATATCCAATACGACTGGGCGTTACATCATAACAGATTAAATTATTGCACTGAATCAGCATGTCTCATGGACGCTGTATACTGCCTCCACGTCGCACTTATGAAACAACATTGCATTGCCTTTGTCAAAAGCTAAAGAAAACGAAAAGTATCCTTCTCGAGAGATTTTTTTTAGGGTTGGGGAGTTTAACGTCTGAGGATAATGCACCGAGACTAAGGGAAAACGGTGGTCATCAGATGGATGATGGTTGAATGACGGAAGTGGAAACTGGAAAACCCCAAGAAAACCTATGCGCACGGCGTAGGTCCACCACAAAGCTCACTTGGTGGAAGCTGGGATTGAACCAAAGAACCTCGCACTGGAGATGAGTGCTTTACACTGAGACACCACGGCTCCCTCATCACATTTATTTCTAACATTACACTATCATGAAACAAATATTATTATTGCAATGGATGTATCTACGAATAATCAAACTTCTATTGTCTCACTTACTCCAATACATAATTACGAAAAGGTCAAATTCGATCCCTTATTCTACCACCATATACATCCTACTCTTAAACCTCGAAGGCAAATAGCAGGGCTTGTTAGATGAATTATTTCCCCCCGTAATATGTTGCAGTGACGATGAGCCAATGGAAAGAACACACTTATCTGATATATAGAGTCCAGAGTTTGTTTCCAGGCACTGTGAGCTTTGTACTCGTAGTAATCAAAAACAACATATGTACGGAAAGACTGTCTCGTGGTTAAATGGTTCCTAACCTTGTGTGCGGAGAACCTGGGCTTGATTTCCGGTTCGAACACAACTTGAAAGCTGTAGGTTCATGTATGACGAAGTCTCAGTGCTGAAAAGGAATTTACTGCACTTGTAATTAACAAATCATGATCTAAGGGTTTCGCCAGAGCATCACCTACTACTCCCAGAGCACCACTCCAGCGATTGTTTAATTAAAATTTATTCTTTAGGCCTCCTTTAGCCCAGCGGTTCCCAAGAGGCACAGTCCTTTTTGGTCGCGCGTATGAACCACGTATCACATCCAACATATTTTTATTTCTAGAACACTTTTCGGGAACGAATCTGTTTCTTTTAGTTTTTAAGTATTAGTGAGAAGCTGTATAGGGTGTTCACTCAATTGGAGTGCAATTCGGTAAAGGGCCTTTCCTAGTAAGATAGTGAAATCGGCCCTTGATTCAAATTGGGTCGCTATTGACCCAAACGGTTACCCTTGACCTAAAACTACTTTATTTTTTTTTTACCTCTACCCCCTCCCCTTACAGAATTATCGTATCATACATGCTCAATATTGAATATTTTTAAATTTTGGTGGGGTGGTCGAAAAATTTTGAAAGTTTCACAGATTGTAGATACTATCTAGATGTAAATGTGCAATCTTTTTTCAAAACAATCGATGCGTATTTTCTTTATTTTTTGCGTGTTGAAAATTTCAAAAAACTTGTAGAATTTTTTTTTTTGGGGGGGGGACACGTCGCTGATTTTTTGGTTTTAAAATTTGTTATACCCTTAAGTACAACATATATTTTTTTCGCAGCCTGAAAGTGATGGCAACATTGTCAAAAAGAAAGAAAAAACTGAAAACAAACGTGATGTTATATATATATATAACCAGTGATGTTATTCTAATTTTTTAACAACCGGTTCTGTATATATGCATATATATATATATATATATATATATATATATATATATATATAGAGAGAGAGAGAGAGAGAGAGAGAGAGAGAGAGAGAGAGAGAGAGTAGATGGATAGGTAGATAAATAGATATAACTTTCTTAGGAAACAAACCATACAAGGTACACAAAAGCAAATTTTTTACTGGATACCCCAAGTGACAATGACCTACACAGCATTCTAAAACAAGGTGGTGTGACGAAATTAGGTGCTACTGCAAATATCTAGGAAACAAATTACCGTAAATACGCGCGTAATTTTCGCCCTCGCATAATTTTCGCATCCCAATTTTGAAGGGCATTTTCTGTATATTTTATTTTCCTCGCGTAATTTGCGCACGCGGAAACTTTTTGTGAAACAGTATTTTTCCAGGAATCAATTACGGTAGCTAATGAACAATTGGCAACGCAGCAAAGCCATTGTTGTAAGGTAAGAAACCACACGACTTCTTAATCAATTTTTTAATGTTATTTTTCTACAAATTTAGAATTAGTTGTTTGTTGTCAATTCTTGCTACAAAGAAAATGTGTACCGGTATTTTCGTGTTATTTTGACCGGGGAAAAAATAGATGTTCATTGATGTGGCTAATTTTTCCCCCGCATAATTTACGCACCCTTGTTTCAAAACAACTTTTTACGTCTAAAAAAGTGCGAAAATTACGCGAGTAAATACGGTACTCAACATAGATGTTTGTCAAAAAGTATTGAAAAGACCTTAATATAGCAATGGATCAGAAGTGTTGATAATATGTATGCGTTTCAAATATACGAAAATCACCTCATCATTACACTCATGTGATCCCAGTTTTCTTCTTGATATCTGAGCATTTGAGATTAAGAAATAAACCGCTTATACTTTGTTCTAACCCTTTAGCTTAGAGAATTTTTAAAAAGAAAGAGTTAAACTAACATTTACTGTTCATAGGTATAACTGGGTAAAATTTACTATTATGTCTGGTTAAAAAATGGTTCTGCGAACTCGAAATATTTAACAACCGGTTCTATTGAACCGGTCGGAACCGGCTGAATAGCACCACTGTTTGCAACTGACTTTTTCATTTATTTTATCCCGGTTAAGACTACACTGTGTTTTGTAGAGCACAATGGATCCAAGTCCATTTTCAATAAGGCTCAGTTTTGCTCATCTAATGAATTCTATTTCAAAACGTAATATCTTCGCAACCAAGAGTCCGAAATAAATGAAATTAAATCCACGTGAAAGGGCGTAGGATAGTTTTATATGACTGCCACTACACAGGGGGTGTCAGTGGGGGCAAGAGGGCAGCGTACCATGAATCTCAGATTTTTGGGGACAGTAAGGCAGTTTTAGAAACCTTTTGATAAACAAAGTCCAACAGAACGAGTTTAGGGTCCTTACACCGAATAAATACGGATGAAATATAGATGATCAAAACAGGAAAGTTGCTTAGGCCCAATTTCCAGAATTTTAAGCAGGCCCGAAACTCGAAAGTAGTGAAACCTTTGGAATCCTAGGCCAAAAAATATACAAGAGAGCAATTTAGGCCTATAGTTCCTTACGGTCAATAGATATGGTGATCAAAGTCCGTATTTGTTCGCTATAAGAACTTCAATTTTTTTTTTTCTGGACTTTGCTCAGGAAATCTGCATTACGCTCCCAACATCTGAAATTCAGGGTACGGGAGGATGACCTCTAAACGGACGCCCCTCTCCAGCGGCAATCATATAAAACTCTAGATTGCACCTTGTCACGTAGTTTTTCTTTCTTCATTTCGGATTCTTTCTTTCTCTAAACCTAAAGTATATATGTATGGAAACTGAGAACCAACATGTAATGTGTCAACGAATGCCTGCAATATTTCAGAAGCACAATTTAGCAAAGAACCCTTTTGTTTTCTGAATGCAACACAAAACCTTGTTTCCATGATAATTCTATTTACTTTTTAATATCAATTCTATAAGTTGTCTAACCTTCAACTACGACACTTTCTCGCAAGTTAACTGATAAGCATTAAACAGTACAATAAACGTTAAAAACAAGGGGAAAAAAAGAGGCAAAATAAATTGTAGATCACCACATTGACCTGCTGTAGCCACAAGAAATCAAAACATTCATATGGGAAGAAAATAATCTTTTGAATGAGAAGCACTCATGCCCGTAGCCAGCCTGATTTCTTAGGGGGGGGGGGAGAAGTGAATACTGAGGGGGCAATGATTAAGGCATGACAACACCATAAAATTGCATACTTATTTATTATTTACAGAATCTGTAATAGCAATAGTTTCTTTTATACATAATATCCTGTATTGACAATATTACAGTACACAAATTCATGATTAAGAGCATTGATCATTAACATACAAAGATTGAAATAAAACTGCGATGCAATACAATTGAGGTGCTTGGGGCAATATAGTGCTATGGTAAACGTAGGTGAGGAACGTCATTGTACAGGTACGTCGCATTTACACTAAACAAAAGCTAATTAACTGAATGTTAGAGTGAGCACACGTCCCATTAATCAGGATTGTTCCATTTGCAGAAAACAAAATATTATAAACAGAATATTTTGACAGACTTTTTTGTCACAACAAAACACTTCAATTAACTTTTATTGTATAATGGCATCATTATATGTTCATTAAAATTGATTTGTTTCTATCTAAATTTAAAAAAAAAAAAAAAAACTATTTTCCTTCACATTCTCATTTTGTAGAAGGCCAACTTGTTTGTTTGTTAAAATTTAGCATCTCTTTTTTTTCAGTACCGAAGCTATAAAAAACGCGAAGCTTGCAGTTTAAAGTGGAATACGAACCACCACATTGCTCTCGATTTCAAGAATTCCACGGGTATCAAACCCCGAGATCACATTCAAACACGTGCGCTCTATTCACTAGACCAGCGTAAGGGCTATTTTGTAGTATTGTTTTACAAACTATTAATTTCTCGTAAGCCTTTACTGCAGCTTTTTGTTTGTATTAACTCCTAAGAATGATTAGATAAAAATACTGAGACCAAAGCACTTGCATTTATTAATAGAAAAAATTAAGAGAGATTATTATTATATATGTATAATCGAACGTATTTTTTTGTTTCGTTTTTGTGTGTTTAATACGAGCTCTTTGCGAGGTACTTTGTTTCATATTAATTAAAATTGAAGTATTTTATTTTTTAAACATTAGAACAAAATTATATTACAGCAACTTTAGATTATATCAATATAAAATAGAAGTATATGTTTTATTGAACATCTGCACTCAATTTTCTACCTTCCAAAATAAGAGACTATACAGTTTATTTATATTCACAACTAACGTTGTGGACTATGATACTGCTGTTTGGAAGTGCAACTGGTATTCTTGAATGCTTGTCGTGGTTGCAATAACATGGCATGTTTACAAATTCTTGAAGTGGGTAAAGGCAGTTGAAGATATTTCGTGCATCTAGCAAAGAAACATGTAATTTTACACATAAATGGGTAGAATTCGCAAAGTTGAATTTAATTTGGTAATTATAAAAGCAAGAATTTCACTGGTTTTGTGTCAGTTTGAAAATTCTCTTCAGCGTGTTTTTTTAGAGGGGGATGTTCCCCATCTAGCCCCTCCTTGGCTACGGGCCTGAAAGCATTTTGACCATTTTCTTTCTCTGGCAGATATTTTACAAAAATAAAATAAAATAAAAATAAACATATGTTTAACACGAGTCTTAAAAAATACACGTGTTTAAAACAAAATGTTTAAAATGTATATAAAATTTGTTTTAAACAAAACAACCCTGCTTGTTAAGAGAAGGAAACTATGAAATACTGGTACAGAACCTTCTTGAAAAATTCCGAGGCACAAGGGTGAAACATGTATTTTAAAATTCATTCACTGTCTGCAATTCCATTTCAGTTATTTCTCTGACAAATTAGCTGCTATAAGCAATGAACAGGGTGAGCGTTTTCACCAGAACATTTTGCAGATGGAAAAACTTTATAAAGGGAAATGGGTATAACCACTAGACCAGCAGTGAGAACGTAATTACAGTAGAGCATCGATTATCCGAAGTAATTGGGGGACATGGGTGTTCGGAAAACTGGTTTGTTCGGATAATCGAACTGTACATGTTTATTTGCCATGCGCGGAGCGGCACGCCTCAACTCTAAGCTGGCGCAGCTGTTGCTGTGAACAGCTTTGATACTGCCGCTACTTCTACAGCCAGTGCCAAACCGACAGAAGTGTGCTGATTGTTGAAACACAGCGACTGGCGGCTTGGCCGGTCAGCAGCGCCTTATGAAGGCCCCATTAGAAGCAATGTTCCGCCAGCGGTGGCTCAGTGCGGCTACTACTGTGGGAAACTTGGTTTGGGAGTGAGGGGGATGATGGACGGTAGGGTGGGAGAGTTACAGGTGCGAGCGAGTACACAGTTCGGTTAAGCGGTCGTTCGGTTGACCGACGTTCGGATAATCGACGCTCTACTGTATAGTGTTTCAAAACAACACCGACAACGTTTTGGAGGTGATTCCTCACATCAAAATAAGATAAGAAAAGTATAGACCAACGTGGGTGCACAAATGCTTCCTTTCGGAGTTATAGGCTGCCGAAAACATGAAAAAATTAACTTTAAAGGTCTATAGCTCCAAAACTATGGGTCCTATCGTAGTCGGGTCAATACTTTACTTAGGAACTAATATATGCTCTATCCAAAAATACATGTTTCAGAATCCTAAGATACTCACTCACGCAACAATCTTTGTACCGGCAGTTTGGTTACGGGCATATAATCTGGAGTACTCACAACTACCTCTAAAAAAAATTGTTGCGGAAGTACTCAGTTCTCCGCTATGGACTCTGTATCTCTGTCCGCTTGTTTCTTCTTAAGATAATTTGAACAAAGTTTGCACGTGTGTTTCGGATCATTATCAAACTGAAAAGTGAATCTGCGATCAAACCCAATCCCGAAGGAATAGGATGTCTGCTTAAAATGGAATTATATCTATTTTTGTCCAGATTTCCAGGTATCCTGTAACGCTAACCAACTCCAGAATTTGCGAAACACTCCCAAATCATCACGTAACTTCCTCCCCGTTTAACACTCGGATTACACAGTCAGGATGCATCTTTTCTGTAACAGATTTTCGAACACAAACTCGACGTCGTTGCCCCAAAACTTAAAATTTTGACTCATCCGTTTATAACACTCGTTTCCACTGCTCTATTGTCTAAATTTTGTCCTCCAAGGCCCATTCTTGCCTCTTTTAGTTGTTCCCACTATTCCAGGTTTCTGCGAAGCAACTCTTCTCTAGAATCCAGCTACTCTGAAACGTGTTTCATAGCAATAAATGAAATGTTTGTAGGGTGACTACGATTAAATTCTGATTGGAGTTCCGGTGCAGTAAGCTTCCTATTTCTTTTGCTAAGCATTACGATGATGCGATTTTCCGTACGAGCAGTAATATGAGGCCTTCCAGTTCGATTTTTGCCCACGTTTTTTCGTGTTCGCTGAAAAAGCTTCATGACATCAGCAAGAGTACATGAAGCTAATTTCAATTTGGAAGTTATTTGACGAACAAAGCTCGCACTATGACGCACAATGACTGCAACGCGTTCTCTACACTCAAGATTTTCTCTCTCTCCATAATTTCTAATTACGACCAAAAAGAAAACTCAGAAACGCCCAAAAAAAAAAAAAGTCCACACAAACACTGTTCAAGACGTCACTATACTGTATCTTATACTACTACCTTATAATACTATTCACTAAAAATATAAACTTCTGATATTATTTATGTCTAATAAGGCAAAGGTACCACAATCATATTCCAGGAGTTACTATAAAAAGGAATTAATTGCTAATGTTTAACATATTTCGATTAGGCTATGTTATTTCATGATCTTGATCCTGTTATTTTTATTTAAAATAACCGCCGACTTTCTTTTGATGTAAAGATGTAAATATGTTACAAAAGGGAGATACATCTATTATCCGCCTAAGACATTATACAGGCGTATACAAACATAATATTTTGAATTGGCACCTTTCCCTATAGAAAATACTGTATATTGATTAGTTCATTGAAATGTAAGTTCAAGCGCCCGTTCGGAAACTTTTGACCGGACAGTATATATTCTACAGACCTTGATGCAAGTTAGTTGTAAACCTGGAGCCCCGCAAAATGTTCCGAATCGGGCCCCGCACCATCTAAGGCCGGCCCTGGTTGAAGCCCTAGTTCTTTTGGGACTTGCAGTATTTTCCTCTTACATATGGTTCGGTCGCAAATTTCTCAATC
Organism: Thermobia domestica; assembly: GCF_964235325.1. Lineage (NCBI taxonomy): Eukaryota > Metazoa > Arthropoda > Insecta > Zygentoma > Lepismatidae > Thermobia > Thermobia domestica. Next base: position 9,022,360 of record NC_137455.1, on the reverse strand, counting down.
TGAGGAGATTGGAGATTTCTACGAAATGCTATGTAAATGCTAAAGAATTCGGTCATATATCCAGGGCCGTGCCGTGGAAAATCAGCGCCGGGGCGAGAGTTTACGATGGCGCCCCCAAACATATATTCCAAGCAATTTTTCCTATCTTTTTCTTTTTTCTCCTGAATTTTTCGCCCCCTTACTTCGGCGCCCGGGGATGTCACCCCGCTCGCCCCCTCCCCCGGCACGGCCCTGCATATATCACACAATTGCCAGTGTATGCTATTTTCTAATCAGACTTCCTTTAACTCACAACTGCCCTCCATGGATTTTTGAAGTTCGGTTCAGTTCTTCGAAACGCGTGTTAGAACACAGTACACTTGCTTACTCACATTCTACAGTAAATACTAGTACTACAATATCTTTAGTCTATTTAATTAAAAAAAATAAATTAAATAGCATTTTTCAATTTAACGTCCCACGTTATATCCGTTAGGCTAAGTAAGACGACGATAAAGCAAGTGAATGATAGAGGAATTGGTGGAATGAGAATGTGGAAGGAAATGGGAGTAATCCAGAAAACTTAGAGACACGATGTTGTTCACCACAAACCAGGGTTGGCTGGTTTAAACCAGCTGGTTGTTTGAACAACAACAACAACAAAAAAAAAAAAATGGTTTAAGCCAGAAAAAACGAAAAATGTTCGTAAAAGTGTGTGTCTGTAAAATCTTGATGAACACACATTTGTGGGTTACCACGTTTCACTCCCGTACATTATTCATATTATATTCATACCTAAATTCCCCATTCATTACTCAAAGAGATTATACTACAAAAGCAACTTTTTTTAAAATTAATTCATGAATGTTTTTTTTGTGATTTTTTAAAGTTTATTATTATGGTTATGCAATTACAATCAAAGAAAAATTCTAAATATTGTTTCGTTTTAATGATAAAATACTTTGAAATGCCGTACTTTTTGGGAGGGGTCATACAAACCCCACGAGAGACATTTATTGAAATCAGAAGTATCTTTGGTATCTACTTATGTATAAATTGGTCAGAGCCAAAATGTACTCAAATAATTCGTATCTTTATTCACTTTTCTTACTGGTATGCAAATTAAGCCGTATTTCTTTAACTTGGACTAATAAAAGTCGTACTGAACTTACTTGGACTAAATTAGTTCTTCTGTACTCTGCAGTACTTTGAAATTGTTCATATGTAATTTTGTATAATGGTTTCACTTGTGCAACTGTTTACCTTTTTGTCCTTCTGAAATGACTCTTGATAATTACATTAACAAGTATGTAAAGATCAGTACAACACTTTATTTATTTATTTTTTTTAATCACAAGTATTTCGTGAGTTGGCAGACGTATCGCATTTGTGGCTAATTAGTTCCGGTTTCGAGTTCAAATGGAGGACAATTTCTCTCGAATGTACGCCGAGAAGTGATTTCGATTCCACTTCAAGGTTATGTGACCCGTTCGAGCATAACCTGGCTGTTGCATAATAACATCGAGGTGAAACAAACTAATTTTTGTCCATATGTGATATAAATACATAGAACAAATAATTTAAACAAAAAAAAAAAAATTGTCTTTTTTTCAATAAAAACCATGGTTTTCGTCACAAACTAACTTGATCGGGGATCCAGAGACCCCACGTACCAGAGGTAAGCATCTATTACTGAACCACCGTGCCTCTATTTAGTAAAGTGATGCAACGTGAGTCGAGAATTGTTTTCTATGAAGCATAACGTGCATGCGTGCATCAAGGTCTATGGATAATATTCATGGCTAAGCCTGTGTTGGATTCGGTTTCGCTCCCTCCCTTCTGGAAAATATCCGGAAGCACCTCTGACCTTATAAATTTGAGGGTATTGAACTTCTCAGTTTTCCCTTAAAATCCTCAGGAAAGTGTAAGGTTTGTGAAATCATTAAGTATTTATTACCACCTCTGTTGCGATTGAAGTTTCTTAATGACTTACTTCTCAAAAATGTGCATGATAAAGTGCACAATTTACTATTTTTGATATTTTAATGACTGTTACGTTAAGTAAATCGCTCGAATGAGAGTACACACACTTGTTTATTAAAAACTAAATTACAGTGTAAAGGTTTCGATAACTTAACGTTGTCTTCATCAGACACTAACTGAAAGAGATATCTTAGAGCGTAGATATTTATACTAAAAGTGAAGTACTCAAATTCCTTGTGTGCATGGGAAGCCACCTGAGCCATACTTTCCCTGGCGTCATCTTAGTTAGTTAGTTCCAGAGTCGTGATGGATAGAGTTGCATGAGAGTACACGCAAGGTATATACAATTCTAGCTCGGAAACTGATTAGAAAGATATTTGGATGGACGAACAAAAATGGAATAAAAAATCTTTCGCTTAACGTTCCACGTTTCTGTCTCACGCTAAAGTAGACAGATGATAAATCCAAGTGGTTGAATGAGCAAATGCAAGAACCTCGATAAAAATCCACGGATACGAAGTTGTTAACCAGAAACTCATGTCCTGGGTCAAACCAAGAGCGCCTCGTACCAAAAATGAACACTCTACAACTTCACTATAACGTCCCCTGAACAGATAAGAAAGTTAAAAGGTAATAATATGAAGGCGATTCTAAAGGTCATGTACGAGGGGATATCGTAAAATTTTAATTAATCACCAGGAAGTTATTAAAATATGATGATGAAATTTTGTCAGTGTTACGTTTGGTCCTTATGTGCATGATGTTAACGAAATTAGCTCCTAATGATTGTTCATTTGTGGCAAAAGTGACCAAAGTGCAAGATGGATAAGTGTGGTAAAGTTCCTGCATTTGAAGGGTAATAATGCCAGACAAATTCATGACAAGATGAAGGCTGTGTATGGCGATGATTTCCATCTTATGACACCATTGTAGAGAGGAAAAGGAAATTTAAACTTATCATATGTCTCTCACAGACGACCGAAAATCTGGAACACCAACCCTGACGGTCGATGCGGAAACTGTGAAGAACGTGGAGTGTTTAATCCTCAGACAGACGTAACCATGCAAACGATTATGAATGAGACTGGTCTGTTATGGTAGTGTGTGGAAAATTATTCATGACGAACTTCATATGTCTAAAGTATCTGCGCACTGGGTTCTTCGTTTGCTGACACCTTTTCCGAAGCACCAGCTCATTCATTTCAAGTTGCTGTCAACAAAGCAAGGGCGTGTTGCTCCAGGTATTGCAGCATGCGCCTCTCTCTCCCGACTTCGCCCCCAGTGACTTTTTCTTGTTTCCATAAATGAAGAATCCGTTACGTGGTCGCTATTTTAACAACACAGATGACGTCATTCATGAGGTGCAAATGTTTTAAACCACAATGTGCAGACTTCTACAATAACGGTATTCGCAAAGTGAAGGAACACTAGGAGAAATGTGTTAATCCGGATGGTGACTACATAGCGAGGGGTTAATAACTACTAGGGGTGGCTACAAAGTTCCGGTTCTTGGAGATTAGGTTTCCAGAACCGGTTACAGACCTGGATTCGAAAACCAGGTTCCAGAACAGGATCTTAGGAACCAGTTCCAGACCTGGATCCGAAAACCCGGTTCCCGAACCGGTTCCAGACCTGGATCCAAAAGCCCCCCAAAGACCCATAAAGGAGACACGAAGTTCACCTTCAAAACACTGCAAAAAGGACCACGCGCTTGTGCCCCCCAGAAAAAAAAATTGGTCTACCACTGGGTGTTTACCCAAATAAGTCTCTTAGTTACCCAGTTTCTTTAGCCAAATCAGACAAGCAGCCACCGCCTGGACGCCTGCCTTCGCTTCCACCATTTCATCTAGCACACTGGTCACAGCCTGCCAGCAGCTCCAATTTAGACTAGGGATTGACACAAAGCTCCGCGTAGGGATTGCCACAGACTGGATCCAAAAACCCGGTTCTGAAAACCGGATCTTGGGAACCGGTTTCAGACCTGGATCCGAAACCGGATCTTCTAGATCCGGACCTGTTTAGAGCCGAAAACCGGTTCCACCCATCCCTAATAACCACAAATCACAACAATCCCTGTGTCCTGATTTTTTTACTATGACAATAATGGTGATAAACCTCGAATTGTTTAATTTACGAACAAGGCAACCATGAGGAATAGATTATTCTCTCAAGACGACTGAAAGTAATAAAACAATACCATTCTTAAAATTAAACATATAATGTTGCGTGTATTTTAAGTAAAAGCTGTGGGAACAGAAACAATGCAGTTACAAGATTCTCAACATGCCATCGCTTCGGATTGTTGCCTCGTGCAGGAATAAACGCTTTTGCTCAGTGACGGTTGCTTTACTTCCAAGGTCTCTGGATGTAATTCTTGACCTTTCATTGTGAGTCTGTGTCAAGGGCATTAAGAAAATAGAAATTATTTTATCTAATAATCAGAAAGTGTATAATGTAAAAACATTTACAGAAAAAAAAAGCATCATAAGCATTCTACAAATACTCTACTGGTCGTTGAGTTACCATATCATAGACTTAATTTGACAAATCTCTTGATGGTACAGCAGGAAAATATAATTTACTACAGAACTGAACTTCTATAAAACCAGTTACGAAGATATTAAGCTTCTTTCAATTTTTCTAAGTTTTAAATAATCTGATTTGTTTCATTTTCCATATGTCTTCGAAACTACTGGACAAATGCAGCTAAAAGAAATGTGTCATTGTTTGGTGTACAAATCAAACGAAAAGCAGTTCGAAACAGGCCCGTATCCACGGGAAGGCTAGGGGGCCAGGTTCCCCTTAAATTTTTACTGGCCACATTAAATTTTCACGGTAGGCTTGGCAATGAACTACAATATGGTGAACTCAAGTATAGTTGGATCGGGTCCCCCTAACTTCTACCGGCTCCCCCTACATTTTCGGGCTGGATACGGGCCAGGTTCGAAATCAATTGATATTTTACACTTCAAGATCAATTCAGTACAGCTTCACAACTTGCTATATTTAACAACTTTATTCACAAATATTAATACATAAAACGAGTTACTATTTTTTACTTTTGATATACATGGTGTTTCAAAACAACACCGACAACGTTTGTGAAATGATTCCTGACAACAAGACAAAAAGGATAGACCAACCTCGGCGCGCAAATGCTTGCTTTCGGACTTATAGGCTGCCGAAAACATAAAAAAATGAACTTTAAAGGTCCATAGTTCCATAACTATGGAACCTATTCTAGCTGGGTCAAGACTTCACTTAGGAACTATGTGCCCTATTCAAATAGCCATGTCTCACTCCTGTGGTACTTCCGCAACAATTTTTATAGAGGTATTTGGTGAGTACTTCAAATTGAATGCCCGTAGCCAAACTCCCTACATGAAAACTGTTGCGTGAGTACCTTAGGATTATGAAATACGGATTTTTGGACATGGCATATATTAGTTCTTAAGTGAAGTCTTGACCCCACTCAAGGTAGGTTCCATAGTTTTGGAGCTATGGACCTTTAAAGTTCATTATTTCATAACTTCGGCGGCCTATAACTCCAAAAGGAAGCATTTGTGCACCCAGGTTGGTCTATACTTTATCTTACCCTGGTGTCAGGAATCACCTCCTAAACGTTGTCGGTGTTGTCTTGAAACACCCTGTATACTAATACTACTGATGCATTTAGCCAGTAATGAAAATTACATTAAGGATTATTCGCAAAGTATATATAAGACTTAATACTTGAAGCAGATACAGTCGGCCATAAACTTTTAAGGAAGAGATCCTTGAGATAATATTATTACTTTAAGTGCATTATGATCAAACGACACAGCAATGTGTATACTTCACGAGTATACTGTATACGATGGAGTTTAAGAATTATTTTGAAAGAACCAGTCACTACAAACTCATAAAGCTTGGGTTCGAAGCCCTTCAGAAGTAAGCCTCCGCACATCTTTTCTCTAAAGAAATAGTGTCTTGACTAATCTCTCCTCCAAATTATAGCAGCGAGAAAAAATATATCTCTTCAACGTTCCGAAGTTGACACCGTTGGCTACTTTAAAAATGGCATCATGTGATGGTCGTTTGTATTGTCTCAATTTTTCCACACATTGAAAGACTATCAAATACATCGAAAAACTCATCCATAGTGTACAGTGGGCCACAGAAATTCTTAATGTACAAAGTCCGTAACTTAGGCAACCAAACTAACGCCCGCTCCAAGATTAATTACGCCTGGTAGTAGCTAGAAAAGCAGCATGAAGTTGCCCCATCTGTTAAAAGAACAAATCGTAAAGAGTGTTTTTGTGCAGGAGTGAGGAGAAACGGTCGCTGACGAAATGACAAAAAGGAGTCTTTGAATACTTGTACTCACAGTAAACAGCAAAATACCAGAAAAAAATATACGAACATCAGAGGCGCCGATGAGAAGATAACAGTCAGGGGACTTAAATAACCTTATAATTAACTCAAGTGAGGGATTATATAAACAAGTTAACTTACTTCAAATGAATATACATACATGCGTGTCAAATAATATACGGATAGATTATGCGGTATATGTATTAGGTTATTCTTTTAAGTAATCACAAAGCCTTGTGCTGAGTTTTGAAACTATTAACAATAGTCCTACCTGCTATTAACAAATCAATTAAAGTATGAATGTATCATTCAGGGGAAGAACCCAGCCTCTAATGAAAATTTTGGGTGTCTAACAGGGCCTGAACTCCTACGTTCCGGCGCCAATGATTGATACGTAATATTACTTCGAAAGAACTTGTCCGATTTCATTATTCGTTAAATGACTTTTGAAACTGCTAAATATTGGTATGCAGTAATTTATTTGTAAATGTTAAAAATGCAAAATTCGATAACACTCAAACGAGTTGGAGAACCTATCCGTACTAAGCTATTTCCCCTTAGGTTGTAAATATAACTGAATCTTCTTCATTTGAATAATATTTGTGAAAATTTACACATTGAGACACAAGGTGAAAAGAGAAGAATATAGTGTCGATAAACAACAATTTAAAAATGCACGAAATTAACGGTTAATATCAAATATAGAACCACTAACAGAATTAACTCTGTAACCCGTTTTCTCCATTCGTTTTTCTTCCTTTATCTTCCGGATTACATTATCACTGAATTTCTCCACTGGAGATTATCTTTCATTCAGCAGCATCCAACTGGAGCTCATCCTTGTAAATGAAACTTTTTAAAAAGTTGTAAATGGCGAGGGGGAGACTCGAACTCGGATCACCGGTATAGAAAACCATAATGCTAACCACTTACCTAAAGGGTTACTTATTTTGGCGCGATTAAAGAAAGAGCCTTTTCTGTTCGCTGAAAACATTGGCTTGTTAATAGTCAAATTCAAAACACAGGAATATGTAATTGAGAACTCGAAGGGTATTATATCACTGTATTCACTAAATTATTAACATTTCAGAGTTTTTAAAAACAAAATACAAAACGCCTTTATTTTGATTGAAATACGGCGCGTATATTATACTCTTACACAAATTAAAGTCGATTCAATCACTGTGAAGTAATTGTGGTTCAGTGGTCAAGGCGCTTGACCAGTAATCTGAAGGTAATCAACTCTTATCCACGAACGACGAGTGCATTTTTCTTTTACTTTAGAATTTTCGGCGGCGATTGATCAGCGGTGACATGTTCTATTATCTTCAGATATTTGAATACTCGGATGTTTCAATACTTGAACTATCAAATCTTTTAGGAATAATAATAATAATAATAATAATAATTATTATTATTATTATTATTATTATTATTATTATTATCTCATAGAAGATTAAAAGTTAGGAGCTTATTATCACTCAGAGCATAAAATTACAACCAGAAACGTGATATTTGGCAAGAATATTTCGATTTTGTTTAGTGTTGCCTACGAGTAGAGGACTTTTTCATCTCGTTTCAAAACAAAACAAAGAAAATTGGGACGAGAATTAACATTTTATATTCGAGACGGGACAAGGATAACTCAAATTATCGTCTCGCTTTGGAGATGAGAATTGAGACGAGACGAAAAGTATCGTAAACATTTCTCGTTTTCTCTCGATTCTCGAAATAGTGTATTTCCATTCTTTAAGTAACAATTGCTTTCTAGACGGAATCTTATACGCTATTTTGTTACTTTTTATTTCGGAGCTCACAGAATTCTGTGGTATTTTTGTAGCAAAGCTTTTATAATTACTTCTGCATATCCTAAAAGTTCGTTTATTATATGCCTTATTGTTCAGTGATATTCAATTATTTTCCTTAAAATGTACAGTAGAATACTTTCTACATGAAACTATAGTGGAACGCTTTCGTTTAAAATTTTCGTAGTTGCAGAGGTATGTCCTGCAGGTCCGGACAAACCCCCGAAATCCCTACTTATCTGTAAATTTTGTCTAATTTTAAGGCAACTTTAAAAATGATATTATTATTATTATTATTATTATTATTATTACTGAAGATTTAAGACCTCAATATTACGTCCTATTATACAATGTAAATAAGCATACTGAAGTTGATAGGAAAAAGAAAAAGAAAGGATAAGAGGTACTTTCGAATGATTTGTGTCCGAAAGGAAACGAGGGGACAGAAAGAAGGTGTCAGCTCCTGGGCAATATTAATATCGAAACTTCGGATGCTTAAACAGAAACTAAGTAGGATTTGTCTTCATCACGATACATAGTAAACGCTTTTTTGGATAAAAGACTTTGGATTATGAATACGTTATATTGATATTTTAACAAAATATACATACGAATATAAAAAAGAATAGTTCCTATTTACAAATTTTGGTTGAACGCATATACGGAACGTGGTGGAAATGGCGAACGAAAATATTTCTAGCAGTAGGAGTAATAGTGGAAGACGTTCGGAACAATTGCTAGGAAACAATATCGTTTCAGACACGTTTATGACCCATACTAGGCCCTAAGCATGGTCCTTATGTATTCATGAATTGTTTGCTAACCACGTTACGTTCTCCTACAGAACGAATCAAGGTTGTAGACAGACATGTGACGTCATATTGCTAGTACAATATTTCCTCTGCGAGGAAAGCCATTTCCACTCTAACTTGTAAGACCAAAGGAAATTGAGTATTTTTCATTTTGTTACACATCAGAAGTATTAATATTGTACTCGCTTTTTCACATACCTTTGCACCCTTCAAAAGCAAACCGCGTAACTCAATTTGTATCACTCCGCGCACGAGTATTCAGTGATTGGTGCAGGAGAAAATGCTTCGTGTGTTTCCCGCTTCTGCAGGTTCATGTAATCCTTCACTGGTAACCTTCCTACCTGTATGGCCATCATCAAATACAGCGCGCACTCTGCGTATTTGTCAGTGGTTGTAGCTGTTTTCCTATTAAATTGAATATTTTTGTGTAAGATGTCATCCACATATAGAGATGTGCTTTTAATGAAACTAAAATGTTCTTAGTGTGTTTTAAAAATACAATAATATCTACTTAGGTTGAACAAGTGGAATTTCTTGGGAACTATTTTCTTATGGAAAAATAATGGTCATTTGTCTCATTGTAAGTGTTGCTCACTTCTGATTATAGTCTGACTATGATTCTTATATATATATATATATATATATATATATATATATATATATATATATATATATATATATATATATATAAGAATCATAGTCAGACTGTTTAGTCAATTTCAGAGAACTGGACTGCAAATGTTACCCAAAAGAAAAACTGAGCCCTTGTACTAATTTCTATGTAACATATTAAATGCATTATACTTCAGATAATTGGAGAGCCTTTCATTGGATATAAAAAGTTGTAGGCCTATTATTAGAAAAAGATAAAAGCTATTTCACCAATTCAAAGTAGCGTAACGTCTGATGTTAATTCTGTATTTTATAATCAGGGGTAAAAGTGGATCTGAAAAGGTGGGGGGACGGTAGCAAGTGGCATGACGTCACGCCGTCCCCCCGCCTATCCTTGCCCATTTTAATTTTTTAGGAACTGGGGGACGCCATTCATATTTTTCCGAGGTCGGGGATGGCGTTCTCCCGCGTTCCCCCACACTTTTACTCCTGGTTATAATTCGCATATCGATTAAAAGAAACAATCGGGTTTAACTTAACATACCAAGCGGGGTCCTCTAGGAACCCGAGGGTGATATTTGGTGATACTGCTGCAACTATAAGGATCAATTTATTCTCGATTTTTGTGTGTGTCCTGCATCCGTTTGGGATATATTATCTATTACATGATTAGATCAACGACGCGTTCGTTAAAAAATACAAAAAATAAAACACTTTTAAAATGTGAAAGCACCATTGTTAAACTTGTATTTCCGATTTACGAACACAAAAGTATAAAATTGTACGAAAAACTGAACATTGCTCAAGTAAACATAATATTTGATGTCAACAATGCTCATTTAACTTTTAGAGTATGTTTTTAGACATCCAAAAATAATTTTGAGTTGCAATAATGTTGAGAAATTAAAATAACACTTGAGGTCCCCAGAAAACTCCAGCTTGGTAAACAACGTTGGCGAGTTAGGCTTGGTACGTTAAGGGTTAAATGAACATTTAAGAATCGCAAGAATGATTGTGCGTTCTCAGGAGTAACAAAATATCTGAAAAAATCTTCAAGGGATACTAAAATTAAAATCTATTCAATAAAAAAACTCTCTCGCTTTTTTTAAATGAACAATTATTTGATCCACATTGTTAACTTGCTTCTACTTGAGAGTCACGTAGTGATCCGAAACACAGTCTTGAAGTGGACAGGATTAACAAGCCAATGTTTTCAGCGAACAGAAAAGGCTCTTTCTTTAATCGCGCCAAAATAAGTAACGCTATAGGTAAGTGGTTAGCATTATGGTTTTCTATACCGGTGATCCGAGTTCGAGTCTCCCCCTCGCCATTTACAACTTTTTAAAAAGTTTCATTTACAAGGATGAGCTCCAGTTGGATGCTGCTGAATGAAAGATAATCTCCAGTGGAGAAATTCAGTGATAATGTAATCCGGAAGATAAAGGAAGAAAAACGAATGGAGAAAACGGGTTACATAGTTAATTCTGTTAGTGGTTCTATATTTGATATTAACCGTTAATTTCGTGCATTTTTAAATTGTTGTTTATCGACACTATATTCTTCTCTTTTCACCTTGTGTCTCAATGTGTAAATTTTCACAAATATTATTCAAATGAAGAAGATTCAGTTATATTTACAACCTAAGGGGAAATAGCTTAGTACGGATAGGTTCTCCAACTCGTTTGAGTGTTATCGAATTTTGCATTTTTAACATTTACAAATAAATTACTACATACCAATATTTAGCAGTTTTAAAAGTCATTTAACGAATAATGAAATCGGACAAGTTCTTTCGAAGTAATATTACGTATCAATCAGTGGCGCCGGAACCTAGGAGCTCAGGCCCTGTTAGACACCCAAAATTTTCATTAGAGGCTGGGTTCTTCCCTTGAATGATACATTCATACTTTAATTGATTTGTTAATAGCAGGTAGGACTATTGTTAATAGTTTCAAAACTCAGCGCAAGGCTTTGTGATTACTTAAAAGAATAACCTAATACATATACCGCATAATCTATCCGTATATTATTTGACACGCATATATGTATAGACATTTGCAATAAGTTAACGTGTTTATATAATCTCTCACTTGAGTTAATTATAAGGTTATTTAAGTCCCCTGACTGTTATCTTCTCATCGGCGCCTCTGATGTTCGTATATTTTTTCTGGTATTTTGCTGTTTACTGTAAGTACAAGTATTCAAAGACTCCTTTTTGTCATTTCGTCAGCCAGCGTTTCGCTCCACTTCTGCACAAAAATACTTTTTACGATTTGTGCTTTCAGCAGGTGGGGGCAACTTCACACTGCTGTGCTAGCTACTACAGGCGTAATTAATCTTGGAGCGGGCGTTAGTTGGGTTGCCTAAGTTACAGACTTTGTACATCAAGAATTTCTGTGGCCCAATGACCACCTACCACAAAGCTCACAGTGTGTAATCAGAGTAAATATCTGTGAGATTTATTATTTATCAATGCCTGTGCCAAATATAGGTTTTACTTCCTAACATTATAGAATGAGTTCGTAAGGATATGCTGTTATCAAATACTTAAACTATATAGGCAATGACCTCGAGATTAAATAGCAAAGATATGCGGTCACTAACATTCGATTATTGAGATTAAAAAATATTTTTTAAAAAATACGGCGTACACATCCTGAGTTTTACATCTAAAATGAATGGCAGGTTGCTGAATATTTCGCAAAAACTAACTAGTGGTGCAGTGCACTTTATAAATATCTTTTCCTCAGTTCAGTTCAAATATTTCATTACCCTACCGTTTGCCAATTTCAAACTACATTCAATAGAATTCTTAAACCTCATACGAAAAGCAATCATGTACCATGAAAATCAGATTTCCTTTGTCTTTTGTTTTAACAAAATTAGCCACAAACATTTTCTTAAAGTCTAGGTGAAATTTTTGTTCCTAACGTATGTCAATTCCTAGTAATATGTCCCACTGGGATGCTTCAAAGATTAAACACACTAGATCCTTTGTGAAATCATAGTAATTTCTAGAAAAGCTATCGTTAAACATTTTTTTTTCATAACAGACAGACGAATTCACACCCTTTGCTTTTAATTTCAGAAAGGAAGAGGAATAATTAAGCTCGAAGAAAACACTATATTTCATGAACAGCTTACATATTACTGTCGACTCCCAGATTTGATTGCAGGGTTTGCCCAAGTGGGTCCAGCCCGAAAAAGACCCGCTGGGTTTTTTTTTCTGGTTGGACCCACCTGAAAAAAAAAACACCTTAAAACCCATGTGGGTTTTTTTTTATCTTTTTGTTAGTGTATTATATGGAACAACTAAGGTGATTACATTGAAAGTTATTTTTATCAGATTTTGAACTTTCTTTGGGCGAATTAGATGCTTTCACATTAAGATAGACAACAACATCCAACATAAGACCTTTATAAAGTTCTGAATGCACTGAATGAATGAATGAATAAAAGAAACTTACCTTAGCTTAAGAGAACAAATTAATGTATGGATTATGCTTAAGCCTATTTGAAGTAAAATATGCAATTTTATATTTTAGAAAATATGAATAGTGTGCTCCCTGACTCGGCGCTGCCGAGGGACGTTATTTCTCATACATTGACGGGCTTAAGGTCATAGCTGCCGGTACTAACAGTAAATATGTAAATACCTTAGTAAAACTATCAGTATTATTTTTTACCTTTGATGGTAACAAAAAGTATTCAGTAAAATTTGCTTTTCCAACAACAGTAGTTTAGTTCAGTCATTTGTTGCTACTCTTGAAATAAGCATTCTGTAGAATCAACACCAGCAATAGCGTAAAAATTCTGGTCAAAATTAAGAAGCTTAATGCTCGGAGCTCCGAAGACTACGTAACGCTTACTACTTCAAGTGCTGCGTTCAAACTTCAGTATTATTGGAAGTTTCGATGTATAGTACATCAAGCTGCATTTTCAGGGAAAACCCGTCTTGAAAAAAGTGTTCGGGAAATTCCTGCAATTGAACCCACAAAGCATCGGAAGTGAATATTTCAACAATAAAACTATTTATTTTACGCTGGAAAATATTTATTTTCATTTAAGACATTTTGAAATATTTAGTTTATAAAATATGAATTATGTGTGTTGTTTCAAATTACTCGTAATTTTGGTAAAAGAACCGTATTGCAACAAGTGCTCGGGAAATTCTCGTAATTGAACGCACAAAGCATCGAAAGTAACCTTCAACAATAAAACCATTTATTTTACGTTGAAAAACATTTATATAAGACATTTTGATGAATTATGTCTTTGTTTTTGGTATTCAGATTTGGCGAACGTCCTGAAGCTCCTCGGATGACTCGATCTACATTTGTTCGTTAGTCTGCCTGTACCACACAGTGTTCAACTTTCGGTCTTTTAAATTTTCAGGATACAAGCAGGAGACACACTAAATTTTCTGTATAGATTTTGGTAGCATACCAACGTAAAATTACAAAATGGTGCGCTTTTTTTTTTTTAAAAAAAAATAGCTGATATCCACGCTACAAAGCGCAATTTCAGTATTTTAAGTTGAAATTTTCAAAGTAGAAGCACGAGAGACTAGATTAGCTGTATATATTTTGGCGGCATAAAATTTTAAAATGGCGGCCATTTTTCAAAATAGCGGGTATCCATGCTACAGGGTGCAATTTTCGGACTTTTTAAACTGAAATTTTAAGGGTAGAAGCACAAGACATTCTAAATTTGCTGTATGGATTTTTTCGGTGATCCAATATCTATAAAATTTCAAAATGGCGGCTATTTTTTCAAAACATCAGTAAATAGAAAATTGTTAGAAGTTGTGACAATGACAATCTTGATATGTAAATCATATTTTAACATTTTTACACTAAAGAGGTTGATATATTTCAAAAAATCCAAATTTAACCCGAAAAAAAAACAAATAAAACCAGAAAATACCCGAAAAACCCACATGGGTCCATGTGGGTTTTTTTAAACCCTGTTTGACTGTCGGAGTAAAGCCTTACAACTGAACGCATTACGATGGTTCGGACTCCATCATAAACTAATACTAATTAACCACTAGCGGTACAGTCCATTGTGGGCCTGAGCCTCTCCAACGCCATCTGTTAGCGATCGGCTGAACTACGTCCAGACTACCGACGAACAAGTAATCAGCGCACTGCGTCCTCCTGTCAATAACAGGTGTATTAGAAGCTTTCCAGACCTAGTGGCCATCACGTCTTTTATTCAGCGGGACTCCCCAGCCTGCCTGATAACGCTAGCTGGACGTCAAAATTTAGAAAGTACTGGGCGGGAATCGAACACAGGACCACGTGGTCATGAGTCCAATTAACTACTAGGCTACGGAGACCCCAAACTGAATACTAGTATTGTCTTATATAACCTCGGCGCTGAAAAGGGGCGTTCAGCTCCAACAAACAACACAACAGTCATTCTTGTAAAAATTATGGAAACTTGTTTCCTTATTTTATATGTCCGATTGAATTTTCCCGTACTCCCTTCTTTTATTCTTAATCACTTTAACATCAAGTAATCGGAATTATCGCGAAACCTTAAAGAAAATATCGAATAATAAGTTTGTTAAGTCAGCTTTCTTTATTTTTTAAAAAATTTACATTGTGTGTACGTGCGAACTTCCAAGGTAGAAAAAATCCTGTTTTATGTCCCACGGTTATGCCGGCTAGACTAAAGGAGACGGTGTTGATGAGAAATGAATGAAATGGTGAAATGAAGGAAGTGAAAGAAAACGGAAGAACCCCTAGAAAACCCACATACACGATGTTTGTCCACCACAAAGCTCATTTGGTGCGTGCTGGGATCGAACCAAGGACGCCATGCATCAGAGGTGAACGCTCTACCACTGAGCCACCGCGGCCCCAACTTCCAATCTGTAATTACTTCACCATTCTGTTCTTAAATAACAACTACCTTTATCCCATGTAATAAGCTGAGTTTGCAAGCCTCGATGAATCCACAAGCCAAGTTTCATTAAAATTAGATAATGCTACGAAAGTAATCATAGAATACAAATTGGTGTTAAGTTTAATGGTAAAGCTATATGCTTGCAATAATAATAATAAAAAAAAAACTTCCGAACCACTGTAAAACAAAAAAAATGAAATAAAGAAATTAGTTACACATGTACACAAAAATGTGCATTTTATTACATATGTTTACCACTAACTATTGCTTTATTTACTTTGCACTACGCAAGCTTACTTGGGAACCGTCAATTCATACGATAGCCCAGTAGTCATTTAATTCTTCAGACACTACATAATGACTCCATTTTTATTGTGTACTTAAAGACAATTAAAATTGTCCTTAACGTATATTTTAACGTCCCTCAGACAGTTTAACGTCCCTCTATTATGCCCATTAGACTAAGGGAGACGATGATTAAAGCAAGTGAATGATAATGGAAGAATTAGTGGAATGAGAGAGAATTGGTATCCCGAGAAAACCCACGGACACTATGTTAAGGTACAAGTATTAACATTAGTTATAACCGATATGTGCTTACATCGGAAACAGTCAACACAAAACACGGGAACGAAGTCAGGTAGGACTTTATTGGAACTGGAGAAGATCCCTGGAGAAATGATATTAAATATGAACTACCACGAGATCTGATTCTAAAAGATTGCTAAATGCTTATCTATATAGCTAAGTGAACTGTACCAAATAGTCTATACTAGTAATAAACACACTATGATCAAAGGCAATGAACTCTATTGTTGTTAAAAGAAACGTGCTTGAGAGGTGAAGAGGTCAAGATGTGGTAAGATTATTACTGTGTCGTTACTCTCCAGTAAAAAGAAATCTCAACACAATGTGAGGTCAACATCATTGACCTCTGGTCTATTGCATTAAACAAAGAACCTAAAAGAAAAGAAAATGTCTCCCGCCAACTTTGTTATGAATGCAGACACAGCAAAGTTGTTGAAATCTTAGATTTTCAATCTCAAATGTTGGGTGGATTTTTTTTTTTTTTTTTTTAACTTGACCATCAGTTTCGGTTCTATACAAGTATTCGTCCCAGTGGTAACTGAAAAACGAACGTTGTCAGTTATAATGTTACAATAGAAACGTTAATTCACAGAAACATAGCAAAAATTATGTCGTAGAGAAGAAACAAAAATACTACAAATCTTGTTTACTATCATTACCATCGTGGGGGCAGGGGCGGGTAGGACAGGGGAATGAAATTCGTAATAAATTGAAAATTGGTTCTAGTCGTGAAAAACAATGCATCTACTGCTACGTATTACGGCAACTATTATCTCTTCTTGCTACAATTGTATTACTTTAACTAATACTAATATTAAAAAAAAAAAAAACGAAATCTAAGTTTTACATCCGACGGTTATGCCGTCTAGGCTAAAGAAGACGGTGTTGGTCATGAGAAATGAATGAAATGATGGAATGAAGTGGGCGGGAACGAGAGAAACCCGAGAAAACTCACGCACACGGTGTTTATCCACCACAAGTTCAATTGGCGTGAGCTGGGATCGAACCAACAACCACGTGCACAAAGGTGAATGCTCTACCACTGAGCCACCGCGGATAAACATATTGCTTAAATGGGAAAAATTATATATATATATATATATATAGGGGTAGACAAAAAATCTAAAAACACTTCATACAGGACACGTAAATTAGGCCTTCCACTGTACAATACGTGTTGCGGTTGCGGTTGTAGATCGTTTCTTGTTTTCAATGTGTCATGTGGACCTTTCTCTTCCGTCAGCAGTAAGCAGTTCACCTGTGAGTGTCGTGGTGTGAAAGTGGTGCGGTAAAATGGGCGACTTGACAGACTTCCAAAGAGGCATGATCGTTGGTGCCCGTCTGGTTGGAGCTTTAGTGGCAACAGTGGCGAACATTGTGGGGGTATCGAAAGGCACTGTGTCCAATGTCACGAGGGCAAACACAATTCATGGGCAAACGACGTCTGCAAAGCACAACAGTGGTGAAAGACAATCCTGTCAGACAGGGACCGGAGGGCATTAAAACGGATTGTAGCAGCTAAAAAGAAGACCACTGCAATGAAAATTACGTCTTAACTCAATTTCGGCCTACAGAACTCGGTTTCATCGAAAACAGCACGACGGGAACTTTCTAAAATGAAAATTCATGGCAGGGCTGCTATCGCCAAACCCCTGGTCACAGCAGTAAATGCGAAGAGCCGTATCCAGTGGTTCAAGGACCACAAGGCGAGGACTCATGAGCAGTGGAAACACGTAACGTGGTTCGATGAATCGACCTTCATCTTGTTTCCAACAACCGGTCGTGTTTACAACCTTCGCAGACCTATGATACAGACTGTCTACTCCCAACTGAGAAGCATGGGGGTGGTTCTGTTACAGTATGGGCAGTGATATCGTGGTTTTCTGCAGATCCCATCATAGCCCTGCATGGAATGATGAATGCTAAGGCGTTTGAGGCCATTTTGGCGGACCAGGTTCTACCCATGGCCCAAATATTGTTCCCTGATGGTGATGGCATCTACCAAGATGATCTGGCACCCTGTCACGCTGCAAACACGGTGAAATCATGGTTTGAGGAGCATAACCAGGAGCTATCACACCTCCCCTGGGTCCCACAATCACCAGATCTGAACATCATTGAGCCATTGTGGTCTGAGTTAGAAAGGAGTGTTCGGTCTCATTACCCTCCACCAGCATCCCTTAAGGAACTGGAGCATGTTTAGGAGGAACAATGGTACAAAATTGCATACACCACGATTCAGGAGCTGTATACGTCCATTCCACGTCGGATCCAAGCTGTTTTGGAAGCAAAAGGAGGCCCCTTGTGATGATCGCTGCTGACACCGAAAATCGTACATTTTCATCATTGCCGGTTTGAATAGAGGAACAAAGGCAGAGATGGTTCTTGGGACGCTGAATCCATATTTAGAAAACAATTTCTCGAGATATGTATCATACAATTTTTGTTCCTTCGACATCAATATGGAACCGGAAATAGTATTTCTATTACTTCTGGCTTGAGCACAGATGTTAAGTGTGAACACGGAAAAAATAAAATGAAATTTTTAAGTTTTACGTCCCACGAATATGCCCGCTAGGCTAAAGGAGACTATGATGGTGAGAAATAAATGAAATGGAGGAATGAAGAAAGTGGGAAGAAACGGGAGGACCCCAAGAAAACCGATACACATGCTGTTTATACACCCCAAAGCTCACTTGGGGCGAGCTGGGATTGAACTACCAACATTAAAAGTATTGCACAGGTATTACTATCTCGTACTGCAATGCTGCCAAGCAAGAAATAATATACTGACACCCAAACTGCGCATGGATCATATGCGTAATACTGTTCATCTAAGCGTTTGGTTTCCAAGGCTCTGGAATATATAACCACCATCACGGTTTACCCAGTCCTGAAGGTTTCTGAATGTTAAACAAGAATTCAACACGTCATTACGGAATTTTCCAAAACATGATGGATGGAGCACATGTTTTATGAATTAAACATAAAGTACGAAGTATTTGAGGGCAATTTTAGAGGCTATTTAACTTTATTTTAATTTCTGAGTATCGACATTTTTTCTTCTCCAGATCATTTCATTTTTAGTTATCCGTGTTTCATTTTTTAGAGCTTAGTACTCTAGCTTCTAGCACATAATTAAATTTATGCTTTTCAATGTATCCATCAGAGCATACTTCCACATTTCTGTTATACTGTAGCTGTATAATGATGTAGCAATAATCTTCATCATGATTTAACAAAAGAAAAGAAAAAAAGAAAAACTACGAAATACATTTAAGTCAAGCACAACAAACATGAGTGAGTGGTTAGGTTTTCCGCTTCTATTGGGAATTCCGGGGTTCAGTCCCGCATTCGACCATTCCAACAGAAGTTCTTAATTCCATATGTGAATGTAGAGATAGTGCGTGTACTGAGATTCGTGGCTGATTTCATTTCTTATGTTTTAAATTGTTGTCATTACTAATTACCAGCAATGACGGATTTGCGAAAGGGGGTGTCTTTCGGACTGAAGCCTGTTCTCCGAAATTACGGAATTTCTAAAACAAACGAAATTTTAGTTATGTCTTTACTCAAAGACTTCAAGCTCCCCTCAAATGAAAATCAAGGATTTTTAGAAAAAACTGACAATTAATAAGAAAAAACCCTCTCAAAATATTTTTCTAAATCCGTACTGATTATTTGTATAAAATGATATTCAAGGTTGCATCCGGAAGATTATTGCTACATCATTATACAGCTACAGTATAACAGAAATGTGGAAGTATGCTCTGATGGATACATTGAAAAGCATAAATTTAATTATGTGCTAGAAGCTAGAGTACTAACCTCTAAAAAATGAAACACGGATAACTAAAAATGAAATGATCTGGAGAAGAAAAAATGTCGATACTCAGAAATTAAAATAAAGTTAAATAGCCTCTAAAATTGCCCTCAAATACTTCGTACTTTATGTTTAATTCATAAAACATGTGCTCCATCCATCATGATAATGAATTCTAGAGGGAAATATGGCATTTAGGTCATGAAATCTTGTTTAACTATAGAATATGCTATAAGAAAGCTATTTAGATAGAAAAATTATGAAAATAAAAAAGACAAAACTTCCGGTTTTTCCCTAAAATGCCGGCTTTTTATGTAAAAAAAAAAAAATCAAAACAGCCAGCTATTTTGCATCTCTAATCCCAAACAATGTTTCTTAAGAAGTACGGCGACGTTTATCAACATGGTACTTTTTTTCAGAAGTTACTCATATTTGGCAGGTGCATACCTTAAAAAAAAATTTAAAAAAAGCTTGTGGCACGAAATACATATAAAATACGCAAATTTCGCATAAAATTATAAAATCTAAAAAAGTTTTAAGTTTCGCAGAGGGAATTGGGCCCCTTTATAAATACGCCCCTATTATCTGGAAACAAACAGATGCACACACAAAAGAATTTTAGTTTTAAATGTCCATGGTAATTTTCTCGTTGGAATAGTTAACGATTTAAAAACCTTATGTTACGAAGAAAGCAGAATTCCTCCGTTACCCGTTCAAAACGGGATTTTCCCTAATCATTCTCTGCATGAAACACTCGTTTTCATACTGTGCTGTACATACATTTGCATATTATTGTACTATGAGTATCTTCCATAGAGGCTGGATTTTACTTATTTTCACTTTAAATTAATTTATTTCGGAATTTGATTTAAATCAACGATTTTTATTTTTTAAAAATGAAGTGATTTAAATCAGACTGATTTGAATCAATCCATCCTGATTTAATGCACGGAAAGAACTGAAACGGTGCTCGTTCATGCAGCTGGAATGAGTCAACGGGTGGCACTGAGGAGTCAACGGGTGGTTTATTTCCAGCACAATAGAGCACTACCACATTACGGTCGTACAGTACGACAGTGACAAAACAAACACTACCACATTACGGTTGTAAGTATGACAGTGACGAAACAAAGTTCTTCCTGGTCAACTGATCGGTCGCTGGAGTTTTGTGAAATGACCGCTTAGGTCATCTGACCTAACGTCACTAGACCTTTACTTGTGGGTACCTGAAATCTGCTGTGTTTCTCCTTCCACTTCTACAGGCACATACCAGAATTTTTGTTGTTGGAAGAAGGGTAAGGTTTAAAAAAAAAAAAAGTTTATGAATGAAATGCAACACCGAAATAATGCATCGAGCGACATCATTTGGCTTTTGGGGATAAAGCACCATCACATAGGACTGTCTACAATGGGTTTTTCGAATTTCAGAGTGGTCGCACATTTCTCAGGAATGGATTTCATGAAGTTAGTCCATCCCCGTCTGTTGTTGCCAGTAATGTTGATATTGTGGAAAATGATTGAGAGAGATCGGCATGACATACCGTGAAATTCGGGCATTCTTTAACACAGATATCAAAGCAATACATACGATTCCGTACGGTCACCCGAACGTACGAAAACTTTCAAGCCGCTGGATCTCACACAACTTGACCGAAGCTCAAAACCAGACTCGTGCCAACTGACGTAAGGAAATGCTGAAAAAAAGTCATCTAAGGTAAGTCAAATTTGGTGTACTACATCCCTTCGGGTCACAACCTACTGATGGCGCAAGTGCAAACCTGGTTGAAATCGATCACGAAAAATGGGAAGAGAAATTGAAAATGGAACTTAGAACGACTAAGAAATATCAAAGACGATGTGAAAGAAACTAAAGAAAAATTCTGTGCAAAGGGCGAAAGGGTCGACAATATAGAAAATAGTTGGGGAAAAGTTACACAGATTTTACTTGACACACTTCACAATAACATTGGCAGGATGGAAGAGCAGCGAGAAAAACATGGATAACTGAAGCAATATTTAAGAAGATGGAAGAACGCAGAAAGGCGAAAAAAACGGACTTCAAACAATAGAGAAGGCTGAATAACGAATTGAGAAGAAAAACGGAAAAAGCCAACGAAAAGTACATTAAGCAGATGTGTGAAGAAATAACGGAACTTCAACGGCGCGGCAGATATGATCAGATGTACCAGAAAGTACAAGAATTAGGAGGGAAAGCTACCAAAAGTATACGAACGTCTGGCATCGAAGATCAACAAGGTAATGTAATCACTGACCATCAAAGAATCCTTAGAATTTGGGAGGAATACATAAAAGATCTGTATGATCAGAAGAACCACCCCAAAGATATTGCGGTCGAAGAAAAGGAAGAGGTGGATGATGATGAAAAAGGACCTAGTATATTGAAAAGTGAAATAGTACAAGCAATCAAAGACATGCGAAGGAGAAAGGCCACTAGAGAAGACGACATTCCAGTAGATTTGCTCAAGGGATTAGGAGACAATGCAATGAAAGTGCTGACTTTACTTATTAACAAGATCTACCTGAGTGGAGAATGGCCAAAGGATTTTCTTGATGTTACAATGATTACATTGCTCAAGAAAAAGCAAGCAACGAAGTGCAGTGATCACAGAACCATTAGCCTGATTTCTCACACTCGAAAGATTATATTGCACGCATTCTGAACAGGCGGCTGGAAAGTAAGATAGAAGAGGTGTTGGAGGAAGATCAATTTGGAATCCAGAAAGAAAAAGGCACAGTGGTGCTATTGGGTTAATGAGAATTGTATCAGAACGAGTTCTTGACGTAAAGGAAAAGTTATGTTTGTGATTCTTCGACTGGCAAAAAGTTTTCGACCAGGTCAATTGGACCAAACTTATGAAAATACTTAAGGAGATCGGGGTGAACTGGAAAGACCGAAGACTTATTCGCAACCTGTACATATGACAACGAGTGAAACTGCGCTTGAAACAAGGGAAACAAATAGTGTAGAGATTGGAAGAGGAATCATACAAAGATGTAGTATGTCACCCCAATTATTCAACATTTAAAGTTAAGTTTTAATTAGAGAAACATCATTGGTAACTGGAGATTTGAAGAGTGGAGACAAGATCATTAAGATTACACATGCAGATGATACGATTATTATAGTTGGAACCATAAAGGACTATAGGAGATGATGGATAAAATAGCTGACACTGGAAAAATGTATAGAATGTAAATCAACATCGAAAAGTAGAAAGTCGTGAGAATATCCCGTGGAAACACGCCCTTACGGATCAGAGTAGAGCAAAAAGTACTTGAAAAGGTAGACAATTTCAAGCATCTGGGAATATTTTGATGAGAGACGCTTACTGCACTAAAGAGATCAGGTCAAGAACTGTCACAGCTAACAAAGTATTCAACAAGAAAAAAAAATCACTCTCAACTAGCAGACTCAATATTGGACTTAAGAAGAAGTTGGTCAAGTGCTATATCTGGAGCATTGGACTGTATGGTTAGAGACTTGGGACATTACGGAAGCTAGAGAAGAAATATTTGGAGAGCTTCGAAATGTGGTGTTGGAAGAAGATGGAGAAGATAAAATGTACAGAAAGAGTAACAAACGAAGATGTTTTAAAACGGATAGGAGAGAAGAGGACACTTTTAGCCACCATCGTTCGTAGGAAGGCCAATTGGATTGGATACACTTTGTGAGGAAATTGTCTTCTTCACACCGCCCTAGAAGGGAAGCGAGGAATAGGAAGAACACAGCTGATCGGTGATTTGAAAGATAGGAGAAAATATTGGGAGTTAAAAGAGAAAGCTGAAGAAAAACGTGGAAAAGGACCAAATATGAAATCGAAAAAAAAATCCTCATTAGTCCCAGAACCTGCCGAAAGGCAGAATACTTAATATTAATCTCTGCAGGGACAAAACCTGGATCTAATCATACAAACTCGAAACTCAAGAGCAATCTACAGTTTGGGAGTTTTAGAGTGAATCGAAACCACCGAAAGTTGTTCGCTGCGGAGTGCTGCAAAGCAAATGATTACTTGTTTTTTCAGTCAGAGGTCACAATGACTTGCGTAAAACAAACCTAAACCATCGCACCATTCTTCACCACGACAACGTCAGTTCCCACTCAGTACACCAAACTGCTGATTTTTTGACCAGTCAAAATGTTGAATTACTGGCTCATTGCCCGTACTCACCAGATTTATCGCCTAATGCTTTCTTTTTTGTTCCCACACATGAGAAATACAATCTGTGTCGCCTGAAACAGTTGTTGACGCTTTCTGAACAGCAGTTTCTTAGGTACGTAGGAGGTTGTAGAAAAATTAGTTTCAGTGTGTGCAAAATGTACCATCTCGAAGATGAAAACATCGAAAAACAATAAAGCCATTACAGAATTTCACATATTTTCTTTCAAACGGTTTGTAGAAAATTTAAGCAGTCCTCATTTATCTTCTTAAATTTCGCGTAGTAATCATAGTAACGTTTGAGCCATACTACAATATTATTCAAAAATCCAGCAAATATGTAAAATGAAATGGAATCTTTAAGCCTTACTTTATGCCTGCTAGGCTAAAGATGGTAATGATGAGAAACGACCGAAACGGAGGAAGTGGGAGGAAACGGAAGAACCCGAGAAAACACACGCACATGGCGTCTGTCCACCACAAAGCTCACTTGGTGCGAGCTGGGATGAAACCAAGGATACCAAGCACCAGAAGTGAACGCTCTACCACTGAGACTTCGTGATTTATTATTGTAATAGTAGTAACGAACTATTTGTATCTTTCACAACGCTACTGCCTACAGTAAGTAACAAATGCTACCATATAATATCCAGTGATGTAATGCTACAACTTTTGAGGGAATACGCAAGGCGGTTTCCAAAAATATGGCGCACAATCATCCTCGTATACACTCGTTGTTCCGTAAATTTGAGGTGAATATGTTGCACTATAAAAATTCAAGCAGCATATTCACTTCAACATGTTCCATTACATCCCTGATATCACATGGTAGTTTGCTGTCCTTTGAAGTGAACGAAAGCTGACCTTCAAACTCCCATTAGCACATCACGTGACTCGGATGCGTATATTAACAGGAATAACAAGCATGTGGTTATATCTTATTATTTAAATAATTATAGTAAATAAATGTGTACGCTTTACTGTTGTATTATTACTACGAAACTGTTATCATCAGCATGGGAGAATGAAATACTGTACATTCTATGAATGAAGCAACAACGAATACTAATACCGTACATATTTTCAGGAAATGTGATTTGTAATATTAACGATAAGAAAGAAGAAAAAGGAAATGTACCGGTTATCAAAGTTAAAAAAAGGTAACCTTGTCTATTAGCGCTTATCAGCAATTAGCAACCCGTTCTCTCGATGTAAATTCAATGTTATTCACGTTTTTAAAACGATTACTTTATTGACTCCACGTAACGCTTGAGGGGCTCTGCACATACACCGACATAACTGTCGGTCGTTGAATATTACGTTTCATCAGACTCCAGTAAACTAAAATGTGATTTTCATCCCTTGCACTATGGTTGCCAGACAATCTTGTCTTAAACCAGGGGCGGATCCAGGACCGACTTCTGGGGGAGGGGGGGTGTCATACTCCTACTTTTAAGGGCTCCAAACTTTGAGATGGGTTTTATTTATATATATAAAATAAAAAAGTTTCCTCTTCTGGGGGGGCAATCGCCCCCCCCCCTGGATCCGCCCCTGTCTTAAACTATCACGTTTCTCTCTCTCTCTCTCTCTCTCTCTCTCTCTCTTGAGAGAGTGGACAATCTCATTTGAAAGTCATTTTAAGAAAGATGTCATGTGGAGGGCAGAGGAGCAATGCTCCCCCCCCCCCGAGTTTGATAAACACTATTTTTAAAGTGTATATTAACATACTACTAAAAACGTTAAACTCTTTGTCGGTGGACAATCTTGTTTCCAACTGGCAAAATCTAAACGCCCGCAACGGTGGTGTCGTTCTATGTGAATAGTCTCTTAAAGCGTCAACGTATAAGGCCTACAGTTACTGGTCTGATCCTGTGAAGTAGTTGCAATGTAGATTCATCGTTATTAAAACGAAAGTGCAGGGCTCATAGTGGTCTGGTCTCTTGTAAATAGTTGAAAAGTGACCAAAAGCACACGAAAAAGTGACCAAAATCTCATAATGACTATTTTTCCTTTGTCATTTTCTCCATCACCTCTCTCTTTGTTGTTTTATTTCATCTTTTCTTCTTTACTTCTTCTTTTTGAGTATCCTTCTTTTTTAGGTTTTCTAAGTATGCTTTGTAGCTACGGTAAGCAGATTTAGCAGATGTAAGAAGCTTCTGAGTAAGTGGAACCACTTCTGGCCTATTTCCGAATTTCCTCATCCCAGACATTTTATTTAACTTAGCATTGAGAGTTCTCAAAGCCATGAAATATTCAAATTCATCACCTACTCATAAGAAGAACATACAAGAAGAACAACACAAGACGAACATGATGAACCACACAAACACATAACGTTGAGCGGAGCGTTAACTATTACGAGAGAAAACTAAAAAAAACTATTATGATAGAAGAAAGAATAGACACAGAAGGGTTCTCAACCCCACCTTGAGAACTTAAGCATCCACCAACCATCCACTGTGCTTTAGAAAGAATAAAAGCTGAAGTGAGATTAAAGCTGTTTCACATGTGGCAGCAAGTACTGAAGCTTTCAGAAGAGTAATGAGTAACAAGTTTCTGCCTTCTTCCATTTATTTTTATATTTTTCTTAGAAAACTGCCAATACAAAACATAAATCACGAAAAGGTCACTTTACCTCCCAAAAAAGTGTTTAGTGACAAATTTGAAAAAAAGTAACTTTTAGTGACCAACCTGAAAAAAAGTAACTTTTAGTTAGAAAAGTGACTCGCTATGAGCCCTGAAAGTGCCACGTCAGAATTCTATACTGCTCTATTCCAATCACATCGCTGCTACCCATTCTCCAAATATGGATGTACTGTAAATAAACCTACATTTTTGGCCTACCTTGAAGACTATTTAAGGAAATATTTGTTTAACGTCCCACGATTACGCCAGGTAGGAAGGAGACAGTGATGGTGAGAAATGAATTAAATGGTGGAATGAAGAAAGAGGGAGGAAACGGGAGAGCCCCGGGGAAACCAAAACATACAGTATTTGTTCACCGTAAAGCCCACTTAGCACGAACTGGAATTAAACCAGGGACTCCACAAGTCTATTTCCCAGAGACTGACCTTATAGTTAATTAAGTTATCACATGAGGTTCAGATTCGATCCTCAGTTGGAACACAAAACGGCCAGGTGCATATTCAAACATGGAAGGTTCACTCTCATGTAGTTAGAAGTCTGAGTGGATGCAAATTTCCGTTCTAATATAGCTTTCTATCAGGGTTGACAAAAACCATGGTTTTTATTGAAAAAACCTAGCTTTTTTTGTTTGTTTGTTTGTTTAAACCAGGTTTTTATGGTTTAAATAATTTGCTCTAAGTATTTATATCAGATATGGACCAGGGGCGGATCCAGGGGGTGGCGATCGGGGCGATCGCCCCCCCCCCCAGAAGAGAAAACTTTCTTACTTTATATATATAAATAAAATCTATCCCATAGTTTGGAGCCCCATAGTTTGTATGACCCCCCCCGTAAAAAAAAGTACGGCAATTCGATTTCACCAATAGTAAACATACTTAAAAAAAAGGAAACAATATTTAGAATTTTCCTTTGATTGCAATTGCATAACAATAATAAACTATTAAAAAATCACAAAAGAAACATTCATAATCTTATATAAAAAAAAGTTGCTTTTGTAGTATAATCTCTTTGAGTAATGAATAGCGAATTTAGGTCTGAATATAATACGAATAATATACGGGAGTGAAACTGATAACCCATAAATGTGTGTTCATCAAGATTTTAAAAACACTTACATTTTACTAACATTTTTCATTTTTTTTTTAAACCAGCCAACCCTGCTTTCTACGGATATATTTTACTTTATTTTGCAGAATGGCGAGTAAAACTACAGACATTCGTAGCAGATTAACAAGTCGTGTTCACTCTTTAATGGATTACTAATGATTATACTTCCAAACAATGTGATGCATAATTCAGCAAGTCTTATACGACGGCTATGTCCGCCTGTCTGTCTGCCGAAAGATAACAGAACAAAAACGGAAGAGATGTCGAAAAGTTTGTGTGCAATCGATTCAGCATCCCAAGAATAGGTTCCATCCTCGGTTAACTATTTAAACCGGAAGTGGTAGAAATCACCATTTCTGGATTATCGCCATATAACAAAAACAGCAACAGACAGCGACCAATGGTTTTTCGCAATCGATTCAGTGTCTCACGGGAGCATGCCATTACCACTCGCAACATTCTACTGAAACCGGAAATGGTTTAAATTTACCAGTGTTTGTGGTTTCAATACTCATTTCCATATAATAAAAATAATTTTAAAAATATCAAGAAGTGGCTTCTTGCAATCGCTTCAGCGGCCCAAGAATAGGCCTCATTCCTCCACTGACCGTCTAGCAAAACCGGAAGTGGTAGAAATCAACCATACACGGTTTCAACGTTTATAGCCACAGAACGAAACAGTAACAGATAAGTTGTTCTTTTGCAATTGATTCACCGTCCCAAGTTAATAATCACCACCAGCAACACACTACTTAAACCGGAAGTGATTGAACTTTGCTTGTATTTCCGGTCTCAATACTGATTTTCATACGGTAAAGATATTGAGAAACTGCTTTTGCAATCGATTGATCGTCCGAGGAACAGGTTATACCTTTCATCTTATTCCTCTATTGCAATTAACTTGAGTATTGAATTCCTATAGTTTGCAAGTCTACTGTAGTTTCACACTATGAAACGATATTCACTTGTTGTCTTCTTGTATTAAAGTGTGATTACCCATTTGGGACAAACAAGAGCCTCGAGCAAGAAGATCAAACTCGAGTGAGTGCGAGTCTCAGCTCGCCTGAGCCTCACTGAGAGTGAGTGTGAGCCCGTGGGGCTTCCAACTACAAAATGTCCACCTATTACAAACAGTGTAAAAACGTGGACGGGGCTCGAAGTATGGTCCTGCAACCCAGCTCTCTTGGGGTGAAGAATGGCCTATATTGTGACGATTTGTGCACTGTTCGTGGTTTGGAGCCCATGCTAGAGGCAGGTCCCATCCTTCATTCATAACCTCGGTGTTGCATCATCATCATAAGTATCCTACCAGTACTGGTAGGTCACTTGCCGCAACTGAGAAGCTTCCATGCACCACGGTCTTCGACTAACCTCTTCGTTTTCATGTACGATCTTTATATTTTGATATCGTCCCTTAATTGTAGTCTCCTTCGCCCCTTTCTCTCTTTCCTGCCACCCTACCTTCTAGCAGGACCCTCATGATATAGTTCCTTCTTATAAAATGTCTCAACCAGTTTCTCTTCCTCTTTTTAATAATATCTAATTTTTTAACCATTTCTAAGACACTCTCATTCGTTTTCGGCTTGATCCAGCCAATTTTGTCTATTCCTCTCCACACCCACATTTCGAAAGCGTCCAGTTGTTTGTCATTTTTGCGTAATAACCATATTTCTGACCCATACAATACAATATCCCACACGGAGCATTTCAAGAATCTTTTTCTCAGCTCTTCATTCAAAGTTTCAGAAAATATCTTCTTACCAAAGGCTTCTTTCGCTATTTCTATCCTTACTTTATTTCAAGTTCACACTTCATAACATCACTAATAATACTACCTAGAAATCGAAAACTAGTCACCTGTTCTATTTTCTCCCCTCCCACTTTTATATTTAACATTGGCAGCTTCGTTCCAATCACCATAGCTTTCGTCTTTCTAACGTTTATTTTTATCCCGTATTCTTCATAGCCCTTCCAACAAGTTTTCTAACGTCATATTGCCGAACTACGAAGTCATTACTTCATCCTCTTCTGCCTTATCTCTTACCACTTGGATTACTTTGCTGATAAACCTTTTAAGTGCTTATCGAATTCCAATTATTTAATTTAAATTGGTTCTTTCAACTAGTAATCACATTTTTCTCTGAATTTTACTATATTTAACGAACAGCAATATGCGAATTAATTGCAACAACCAACCAGTTATATCCAGTGGTGCTATTCAGCCTGTTCGCTAGAAACGATTGTTAAAATATTTCGAGTTCGCAGAACCGTTTGTTATACGCAAATATAACAATAAATTTTACCCAGCTATAACCAGGAACAGTAAATTTTAAATTAACTATCTTCATTTTCATTTGTTTTTAGAAATTCTCAGAGCTACAGGATTAAACGTGAACATTTATTTCTTACTCTCAAATGTTCAGATATCAAGAATGAGATCTGGTATCACATGCATCTAGTGGTGAGGGTTATTCATATTTGAAACGCATACATACCATTATCCACAACTGTCAACCCATTGCTGGAGTAAGGTTTTTCCAATAGTTTTTGACAACGATCTATCGTGGCTAATTCGTTTCCCAAATTTTCGCAGTGCTACCTAATTTCGTCACACCGCCTTGTATTAGGATACTGTGTAGGTCTCTACTTGTCACTTATGGTATCAAGTAAAGTAAAAAAAAAAAAAAAAAAAAAATGCTTTTTGTCAACCTTGTAAGTTTTGTTTCTTTGTTTTCTAAGACAATTATATCCACCTATCTACCTATCCATCTCTCTCTCCCTATATATATTAGAGGATGGTTCTTTCCCTTTGTCAATAAGACGGGGCTGCATCTCATCTCGGATTATGTGGTCGTGAGTACCTCGATGAGCAATTCCCACAGAGATGAGTAAGTCGGCGAGGACCTGTGGAATGGCCACCGCGTTCCCCAGATATCACTTCATTGATTTTTTTCTATAGGGCTACGTGAAATTCGTTGTGTATGCTTCCAAGATCACGGCATTAACCACCTTCATGCGTGTACCAGCATTCTTGAGGACATGCTGGGTAGGATAATGTATGGCTGGTAGCAGCCGATACATTTAGCGATTGCTCAGGAGAGACAGCACATGGAACAATTGCTGTAACATTGGACAGTGGGCCACACCTTGAATGCAGTGTTATCTCTAGGTAAGTGCAGAAAATCAGTCAAAACTTTGCAACGGTTAGTCGTAGAGCCAAAAATATTTCACCACTGGATCCCTGGAAAAATTCAGTCCTACTTGATGTATCACGCGACAGGGTTCTCATGTAAAAAAAAAAGTTCTAGCCATTTCAAGATGGTGATCGATGGTGCCATGTATCTCAAAGCATTTCTCCCCCGTCTACTATCACTTTTTTTTTTTTTTCAATTCTGAACGGTTTGGATTTTATTTGGGTGTTTCCACACTTTTGGGAGACTCTGTATATATACAGAACTGGTTGTTAAAAAAATAGAATAACACCACTGCTTATGTTTGAAAAAAGCAAGTTCCGTTGGTTGCTTCTCAAAAACGGAGGTCACTTGATGAAAAGAAAAGTATGAAACTAACCCGAGATTTATAGTCTTCACTTATTAACTCTTAACCCCAGAGGGTGATATTTGGGGATACTGCTGCAACTATAAGAACCAATTTATTTCCGATTTTTATATGTGCCTTGCATTGTTTCGGGATATCTGCTACAGAATTAGATCAATGATATGTTCGTTAAAAAGGTGCAAAAAAAAAAAAAAAAAAAAAAAAATAAGTTGAGAAATTAAAATAATACTTGAAGTCCCTAGAAGACCCCAGCTTGGTAAACAACGTTGACGATTTAGGCTTGGTACGTTAAGGGTTAATATTACTGCTTTGCCTCTGTAGCAAGTCTTGTTCGCTGGTCTAGTGAGTATTGGGTTCGATTCCCAGTGGGAGAGAAAAAAATTAATTTTATAATCATTCACTTTCATTAATCACCCTTTTTCTTTGGCCTAAAGGGTATTATTATGTAACATTAAATAATTAAAAAAAAAAAAAAACGCAGCAATGACGTGGACTTCTTGGAATGGGAACAAGACAAGTAAAGCAATTTTTCACGTGCACTAATGAAAGAGCAATTGAGATGGGAGAAGTATTTGACGAACTGATCACGTGTTTTGTGTGAAGAATATTGTTTTTTTCATTGTACAAGCTTTCCTTTTAGTATACGTAAATTAGATCTGTCATAGTGTCAGATGAAGCCAAAGTGCATAGGTGGAGAAACTGTTAATAATTGTTACAATAAACATAGTTTTGCTCAGCGAGTACTTTAAATCTTTTTTTTTTTTTCTCTTTCTTTTCATGTGGCTTTCAGTGATCATTTACGTTTTTATCTTTCAAGTTTCATAACCAGCCCAGACAACATGGCAAGTTCATCAGAAGTGCACTGAAACCCTAAAAGGAGAATGGCTAATAAATATTTTAACACGCCCTTACACTACTTTTCTTCCTAGTTCATCAATATTTACTGTCCACCGGCACAAGAATTTCAAGTTTATTTGTATATATATATATATATAAAGAGAGTTTCTCAATCAGGACGACCAATTGCCCCGCTACCCCACACCTGTCTTGCAATACTAAATAAGGAATTTCACGTGTCAATTTTCTAAACTAAATGTGCAGCTTGATTCTCAGACCGACCCTTCAAATATTTCATGACACTAAATCCTTACCAAAAAAAATACCCACGTTTAAGCACAACAGAAATGAACTGAGATCTTCTATTTCTAATTCTCTGGAGATATAATTATAAAGACATAATTATGAGGCTAGCCCAGGTATCGAACTCAAGTCTCTAGCTTACTGTTCCAATGCGCTACTCTAACTGATATGAGAGCTTATCCGTGGCTAAGCGGTTAGCGTACACGTCTTGGGCGTAGGAGACCCGGGTTTGATTCCCGGCGGGAGCTCATGTGGTTTGGATTCCACGTTAATCAGTAGGTCCACGTCTCATACAGCCTCGCTGCTGAAAGGGACGCTAAATTAAAATCAACAACTCTAACTGATATGATGACTCGTTGGGACAGTTGTCACGAGCATAGACTCAAACTGGAGGGCTGGATTCGATTCTCGTCCCAGTAACGACATTGAGACTGGGATCGAACCAAGTACCCTCTGCATCAGAAGCAAGCTCTCTGAGTCACCATACTTCCTTTTAATTTGAGGTGTAATCTCGCTAATCAACAAAAATGGAATGATTGTTAAAATATATCCAAAGCCCAAGTACATAGGTGGAATTGAATTATGACGTGGACTCATGAACTACAAACTATCATAAGCCGAATTGTTTAAATTTACTTCACGCGATTACTCAGAACGTAACAGGATTTCAGATATCACACCACGCGACGATCAATTTCCTTATCTACGACAGCTCATTGATGTAAGGCATTTATCTTCTATTTTTTTAATTTATCGCTTCAGGAAGCCACTTACACGAAATTACATAAAGTAATGTAAACGTCACTGATATTTTTAATTGGTACCTCTTTTAAAAAAAACTTGGCATGGTAAAAAAAAAAAATGTTGCGAAAGGATTAAATCGAAGACATTGAGAATGAATCTCCAAAACGACTGTTTGTTCGGTAGAACAAGCGAACGAACTTTCAATATACCGAGGTAAGGAATCGCTGTTTGACAATATACTTGCACTCCACCCACTCAAAAACGTTTCTATATCCTGCTTTTAATGAAGAACTTTTAATTTTCTTTTAGCAATTTTAAAACGTCTTGCGCAATCCCAACTTCGTCTTATTTACATTCTGATGATACAAACCTCTAAAGACAGATTAAAGTCTGCATCTCTAAAGTTACAACTGAAAAATGTTTTTCAGTTAGGTTAACTTTGAAGCTAATTTCAAAAGGATGTCCGCCATAACACTGTAAGGAAATTCTGATTAACCACAAAAAAGATCGAAGTTAGTAC
Organism: Thermobia domestica; assembly: GCF_964235325.1. Classification (NCBI taxonomy): domain Eukaryota; kingdom Metazoa; phylum Arthropoda; class Insecta; order Zygentoma; family Lepismatidae; genus Thermobia; species Thermobia domestica. The sequence goes on along the minus strand of NC_137455.1, from coordinate 8,988,599 downwards.
GGAAGAACGGTTTCAGAGCATTCTAGAGACGACATAGGTCAATGAAAACTTGATCCATGACCCACCATAATCTATTCTCACCTACCACCAGGGTTTGCCCAAGTGGGCCCAGCCCGAAAAAAACCCACCGGGATATCGAGAAGTGGCTTCTTGGAATCGCTTGAGCGTCCCAAGAATATGCCTCATTCCTTCACTGACCGTCTAACAAAACCGGAAGTGGTAGAAATCAACCATACACGGTTTCAACGTTTATAGACACAGAACGAAACAGTAACAGATAAGTTGTTCTTTTGCAATCGATTCACCGTCCCAAGTTAATAAATCACCACCAGCAACACACTACTGAAACCGGGAGTGAAATGAAATTTACTTGTATTTACGGTCTTAATACTGATTTTTATACGGCAAAAACGGTAAATGATATTGAGAAACTTTTTGCAATCGATTGATCGTCCGAGGAACAGGTTTTACCTTTGATCTTATTCCTCTATTGCAATTAACTTGAGTATTGAATTCCTATAGTTTGCAACTCTCCTGTAGTTTCACACTGTGAAACGATATTCACTTGCTGCCGTCTTGTATTAAAGTGTGATTACCCATTTGGAACAAACAAGAGCCTAGGGCAAGAAAACCAAACTCGAGTGAGTGTGAGTCTCAGCTCGCCTGAGCCTCACTGAGAGTGGGTGTGAGCCCGTGGGGCTTCCAACTACAAAATTTCCACCTATTACAAACAGTGCAAAAACGTGGACGGGGCTCGAAGTATGGTCCTGCAACCCAGCTCTCTTGGGGTGAAGAATGGCCTATATTGTGACGATTTGTGCACTGTTAGTGGTTTGGAGCCCATGCTAGAGGCAGGTCCCGTCCTTCATTCATAACCTTGGTGTTGCATCATCATCGTATCCTACCAGTACTGGTAGGTCAGTTGCCGCAACTGAGGGCCTTCCATGCACCACCGTCTTCGGCTAACCTCTTCGTTTTCACGTACGATCTTTATATTTTGATATCGTCCCTTAATTGTAGTGTCCTTCGCCCCTTTCTCTCTTTCCTGCCACTATACCCTCTAGCAGGTCCCTCATGAATTAGTTCTTTCTTATAAAATGTCTCAACCAGTTTCTCTTCCTCTTTTTAATAATATCTAATTTTTTTTAACCATTTGTAAGACACTCTCATTCGTTTTCCGCTTGACTCAGCCACCTTTGCCTATTCTTCTCCACACTCACATTTCGAAAGTTTACAATCGTTTGTGACTTGCGTAATGACCATGTTTCTGACCCATACAATACAATATCCCACACGGAGCTCTCCATTCAAAGTTTCAGAAAATATTTTCTTCTTTCCAAAGGCTTCTTTCGCTATTTCTATCCTTACTTTATTTCAAGTTCACAATTCATAACATCACCAATAATACTACCCAGAAATCGAAAACTAGTCACCTGTTCTATTTTCCCCCCTCCCACTTTCATATTTGACATAAACCGCTTCGTTCCAATCACCATAGCTTTCGTCTTTCTAACATTCAACATGGCTTTTGTCTTTCTAACATTTATTTTTATCCCGTATTCTTCATAGCCCTTCCTCAAGTTTTCTAACGTCATATTACATAAGGCCGCAAAACACTAAAGTCATTAATCCATCCTCTTCTGCCTTATCTCTTACCATTTGCATACTTTGCTGATAAACCTTTTAAGTGCTTATCGAATTCCAATTATTTAATTTAAATTGCCTCTTTGAACTAGTAATCAGATTTTTCTCTGTATTTTACTATATTTAACGAACAGCAATATGCGAATTAATTGCAACAACCAACCACTTGTATCCAGTGGTGCTTATCAGCCTGTTCGCTAGAAACGATTGTTAAAATATTTCGAGTTCGCAGAACTGTTTGTTATACCCAAATATAAAAATAAATTTTACCCAGCTATAAGCGGGAACAGTAAATTTTAGTTTAACTATCTTTATTTTTATTTGTTTTTAGAAATTCTTAGAGCTACAGGATTAAACATATGATCTCGCAGAACAACGTACACTATGTGATCAAAAGTATCCGGACACCTGGCTGAAAATGACTTACAAGTTCGTGGCGCCCTCCATCGGTACTGCAGGAATTCAATATGGTGTTGGCAAACCCTTAGCCTTGATGACAGTTTCCAATCTCGCAGGCATACCTTCAATCAGGTGCTGGAAAGTTTCTTGGGGAATGGCAGCCCATTCTTCACAGAGTGCTGACCTGAGAAGAGGTATCGATGTAGGTCGGTGAGGCCTGTCACGAAGTCAGCGTTTTAAAACATCCCAAAGGTGTTCTATAGGATTCAAGTCAGAACTCTGTGCAGGCCAGTCCATTACAGGGATGTTATGGTCGTGTAACCACTACGCCACAGGCGTGCAGTATGAACAGGTGCTCGATCGTGTTGAAAGATACAATCGCCATCCCCGAATTGCTCTTAAACAGTGGGAAGCAAGATGTTTAAAACATCAATGTAGGTCTGCGCTGTGAGAGTGCCATGCAAAACAACAAGGGATGCAAGCCCCCTCCAAGAAAAACACGACCACACCATAACACTACCACCTCCGAATTTTACTGTCGGCACTACACACGCTGACAGATGACGTTCACCGGGCATTCGCCATACCCACACCCTGCCGTCGGATCGCCACATTGCGTACCATGATTCGTCACCACATATAACGTTTTTCCACTGTTCAATCGTCCAATGTTTACGCTCCTTACACCAAGCGAGGTGTCGTTTGGCATTTACCTCCGTGATGTCTGGCTTATGAGAAGCCGCTCGACCATGAAATCCAAGTTTTCTCACCTCACGCCTAACTGTTATAGTACTTGGAGTGGATCCTGATGCAGTTTGGAATTCCTATGTGATGGTCTGGATAGATGTCTGTCTATTACACTTTACGAACCTCTTCAACTGTCGGCGGGCGGTCTCTATCAGTCAACAGACGAGGTCCGGTTGTACGCTTTTGTGCTGTATGTGCCCCTTCACGTTTCTACTTCATTATCACATCAGACACAGTGGACCTAGGGATGTTTAGGAGTGTGGATATCTCAAGTACAGATTTCTGACAAGTGACACCCAATCACCTGACCACGCTCGAAGTCCGTTCAGTTCCGCGTAGCGCTCCATTCTGCTTTCTCACGATGTCTATGACTACTGAGGTCGCTGATAATGAGTACCTAGTAGCACAATGCACCTAATATGAAAAACGTATGTTTTTTGGGATGTCCGGATACTTTTGATCACATAGTGTATGAACATTTATTTCTTACTCTCAAATGCTCAGATATCAAGAATGAGATCTGGTATCACATGAATCTAGTGGTGAGGGTTATTCATATATGGAAAGCATACATACTATTATCCACAACTGCCCATCCATTGCTGGAGTAAGGTCTTTCCAATAGTTTTTGACAACCATCTATCGTGGCTACCCAAATGTTCGCAGTGCTACCTAATTTCGTCACACCGCCTTGTATTAGGATACTGTGTAGGTCTCTACTTGTCACTTATGGTATCAAGCAAAAAATTGCTTTTTGTCCACCTTGTATGTTTTGTTTCTTTGTTTTCTAAGAGAATTATATCCACCTATCTACTCATCCATCTCTCTCTCTCTCTCTCTCTCCCTATATATATTAGAGGATGGCTCTTTCCCTTTGTTCTATCAATATGACGGGGCACCATCTCATCTCGGATTATGTGGTCGTGAGTACCTCGATGAGCAATTCCCACAGAGATGAGTTAGTCGGCGAGGACCTGTGGAATGGCCACCGCGTTCCCCAGATCTCACTTCATTGATTTTTTTCTATAGGGCTACGTGAAATTCGTTGTGTATGCTTCCAAGATCACGGCATTAACCACCTTCATGCGTGTACCAGCATTCTTGAGGACATGCTGGGCAGGGTAATGTATGGCTGGTAGCAGCCGATACATTTAGCGATTGCTCAGGAGAGACAGCACATGGAACAATTGCTGTAACATTGGACAGTGGGCCACACCTTGAATGCAGTGTTATCTCTAGGTAAGTGCAGAAAATCAGTCAAAACTTTGCAACGGTTAGTCGTAGAGCCAAAAATATTTCACCACTGATCCCTGGAAAAATTCAGTCCTACTTGATGTATCACGCGACAGGGTTCTCATGTAAAAAAAAAAAAAGTTCTAGCCATTTCAAGATGGTGATCGATGGTGCCGTGACTATCACTACTATCACTACCCGTCTACTATCACTTTTTTTTTTTCAATTCTGAACGGTTTGGATTTTATTTGGGTGTTTCCACACTTTTGGGAGACTCTGTATATATACAGAACTGGTTGTTAAAAAAATAGAATAACACCACTGCTTATGTTTGAAAAAAGCAAGTTCCGTTGGTTGCTTCTCAAAAACGGAGGTCACTTGATGAAAAGAAAAGTATGAAACTAACCCGAGATTTATAGTCTTCACTTATTAACTCTTAACCCCAGAGGGTGATATTTGGGGATACTGCTGCAACTATAAGAACCAATTTATTTCCGATTTTTATATGTGCCTTGCATTGTTTCGGGATATCTGCTACAGAATTAGATCAATGATATGTTCGTTAAAAAGGTGCAAAAAAAAAAAAAAAAAAAAAAAAAAAATAAGTTGAGAAATTAAAATAATACTTGAAGTCCCTAGAAGACCCCAGCTTGGTAAACAACGTTGACGATTTAGGCTTGGTACGTTAAGGGTTAATATTACTGCTTTGCCTCTGTAGCAAGTCTTGTTCGCTGGTCTAGTGAGTATTGGGTTCGATTCCCAGTGGGAGAGAAAAAAATTAATTTTATAATCATTCACTTTCATTAATCACCCTTTTTCTTTGGCCTAAAGGGTATTATTATGTAACATTAAATAATTAAAAAAAAAAAAAAACGCAGCAATGACGTGGACTTCTTGGAATGGGAACAAGACAAGTAAAGCAATTTTTCACGTGCACTAATGAAAGAGCAATTGAGATGGGAGAAGTATTTGACGAACTGATCACGTGTTTTGTGTGAAGAATATTGTTTTTTTCATTGTACAAGCTTTCCTTTTAGTATACGTAAATTAGATCTGTCATAGTGTCAGATGAAGCCAAAGTGCATAGGTGGAGAAACTGTTAATAATTGTTACAATAAACATAGTTTTGCTCAGCGAGTACTTTAAATCTTTTTTTTTTTTTCTCTTTCTTTTCATGTGGCTTTCAGTGATCATTTACGTTTTTATCTTTCAAGTTTCATAACCAGCCCAGACAACATGGCAAGTTCATCAGAAGTGCACTGAAACCCTAAAAGGAGAATGGCTAATAAATATTTTAACACGCCCTTACACTACTTTTCTTCCTAGTTCATCAATATTTACTGTCCACCGGCACAAGAATTTCAAGTTTATTTGTATATATATATATATATAAAGAGAGTTTCTCAATCAGGACGACCAATTGCCCCGCTACCCCACACCTGTCTTGCAATACTAAATAAGGAATTTCACGTGTCAATTTTCTAAACTAAATGTGCAGCTTGATTCTCAGACCGACCCTTCAAATATTTCATGACACTAAATCCTTACCAAAAAAAATACCCACGTTTAAGCACAACAGAAATGAACTGAGATCTTCTATTTCTAATTCTCTGGAGATATAATTATAAAGACATAATTATGAGGCTAGCCCAGGTATCGAACTCAAGTCTCTAGCTTACTGTTCCAATGCGCTACTCTAACTGATATGAGAGCTTATCCGTGGCTAAGCGGTTAGCGTACACGTCTTGGGCGTAGGAGACCCGGGTTTGATTCCCGGCGGGAGCTCATGTGGTTTGGATTCCACGTTAATCAGTAGGTCCACGTCTCATACAGCCTCGCTGCTGAAAGGGACGCTAAACTAAAATCAACAACTCTAACTGATATGATGACTCGTTGGGACAGTTGTCACGAGCATAGACTCAAACTGGAGGGCTGGATTCGATTCTCGTCCCAGTAACGACATTGAGACTGGGATCGAACCAAGTACCCTCTGCATCAGAAGCAAGCTCTCTGAGTCACCATACTTCCTTTTAATTTGAGGTGTAATCTCGCTAATCAACAAAAATGGAATGATTGTTAAAATATATCCAAAGCCCAAGTACATAGGTGGAATTGAATTATGACGTGGACTCATGAACTACAAACTATCATAAGCCGAATTGTTTAAATTTACTTCACGCGATTACTCAGAACGTAACAGGATTTCAGATATCACACCACGCGACGATCAATTTCCTTATCTACGACAGCTCATTGATGTAAGGCATTTATCTTCTATTTTTTTAATTTATCGCTTCAGGAAGCCACTTACACGAAATTACATAAAGTAATGTAAACGTCACTGATATTTTTAATTGGTACCTCTTTTAAAAAAAACTTGGCATGGTAAAAAAAAAAAAATGTTGCGAAAGGATTAAATCGAAGACATTGAGAATGAATCTCCAAAACGACTGTTTGTTCGGTAGAACAAGCGAACGAACTTTCAATATACCGAGGTAAGGAATCGCTGTTTGACAATATACTTGCACTCCACCCACTCAAAAACGTTTCTATATCCTGCTTTTAATGAAGAACTTTTAATTTTCTTTTAGCAATTTTAAAACGTCTTGCGCAATCCCAACTTCGTCTTATTTACATTCTGATGATACAAACCTCTAAAGACAGATTAAAGTCTGCATCTCTAAAGTTACAACTGAAAAATGTTTTTCAGTTAGGTTAACTTTGAAGCTAATTTCAAAAGGATGTCCGCCATAACACTGTAAGGAAATTCTGATTAACCACAAAAAAGATCGAAGTTAGTACGGAAGAACGGTTTCAGAGCATTCTAGAGACGACATAGGTCAATGAAAACTTGATCCATGACCCACCATAATCTATTCTCACCTACCACCAGGGTTTGCCCAAGTGGGCCCAGCCCGAAAAAAACCCACCGGGATATCGAGAAGTGGCTTCTTGGAATCGCTTGAGCGTCCCAAGAATATGCCTCATTCCTTCACTGACCGTCTAACAAAACCGGAAGTGGTAGAAATCAACCATACACGGTTTCAACGTTTATAGACACAGAACGAAACAGTAACAGATAAGTTGTTCTTTTGCAATCGATTCACCGTCCCAAGTTAATAAATCACCACCAGCAACACACTACTGAAACCGGGGGTGAAATGAAATTTACTTGTATTTACGGTCTTAATACTGATTTTTATACGGCAAAAACGGTAAATGATATTGAGAAACTTTTTGCAATCGATTGATCGTCCGAGGAACAGGTTTTACCTTTGATCTTATTCCTCTATTGCAATTAACTTGAGTATTGAATTCCTATAGTTTGCAACTCTCCTGTAGTTTCACACTGTGAAACGATATTCACTTGCTGCCGTCTTGTATTAAAGTGTGATTACCCATTTGGAACAAACAAGAGCCTAGGGCAAGAAAACCAAACTCGAGTGAGTGTGAGTCTCAGCTCGCCTGAGCCTCACTGAGAGTGGGTGTGAGCCCGTGGGGCTTCCAACTACAAAATTTCCACCTATTACAAACAGTGCAAAAACGTGGACGGGGCTCGAAGTATGGTCCTGCAACCCAGCTCTCTTGGGGTGAAGAATGGCCTATATTGTGACGATTTGTGCACTGTTAGTGGTTTGGAGCCCATGCTAGAGGCAGGTCCCGTCCTTCATTCATAACCTTGGTGTTGCATCATCATCGTATCCTACCAGTACTGGTAGGTCAGTTGCCGCAACTGAGGGCCTTCCATGCACCACCGTCTTCGGCTAACCTCTTCGTTTTCACGTACGATCTTTATATTTTGATATCGTCCCTTAATTGTAGTGTCCTTCGCCCCTTTCTCTCTTTCCTGCCACTATACCCTCTAGCAGGTCCCTCATGAATTAGTTCTTTCTTATAAAATGTCTCAACCAGTTTCTCTTCCTCTTTTTAATAATATCTAATTTTTTTTAACCATTTGTAAGACACTCTCATTCGTTTTCCGCTTGACTCAGCCACCTTTGCCTATTCTTCTCCACACTCACATTTCGAAAGTTTACAATCGTTTGTGACTTGCGTAATGACCATGTTTCTGACCCATACAATACAATATCCCACGCGGAGCTCTCCATTCAAAGTTTCAGAAAATATTTTCTTCTTTCCAAAGGCTTCTTTCGCTATTTCTATCCTTACTTTATTTCAAGTTCACAATTCATAACATCACCAATAATACTACCCAGAAATCGAAAACTAGTCACCTGTTCTATTTTCCCCCCTCCCACTTTCATATTTGACATAAACCGCTTCGTTCCAATCACCATAGCTTTCGTCTTTCTAACATTCAACATGGCTTTTGTCTTTCTAACATTTATTTTTATCCCGTATTCTTCATAGCCCTTCCTCAAGTTTTCTAACGTCATATTACATAAGGCCGCAAAACACTAAAGTCATTAATCCATCCTCTTCTGCCTTATCTCTTACCATTTGCATACTTTGCTGATAAACCTTTTAAGTGCTTATCGAATTCCAATTATTTAATTTAAATTGCCTCTTTGAACTAGTAATCAGATTTTTCTCTGTATTTTACTATATTTAACGAACAGCAATATGCGAATTAATTGCAACAACCAACCACTTGTATCCAGTGGTGCTTATCAGCCTGTTCGCTAGAAACGATTGTTAAAATATTTCGAGTTCGCAGAACTGTTTGTTATACCCAAATATAAAAATAAATTTTACCCAGCTATAAGCGGGAACAGTAAATTTTAGTTTAACTATCTTTATTTTTATTTGTTTTTAGAAATTCTTAGAGCTACAGGATTAAACATATGATCTCGCAGAACAACGTACACTATGTGATCAAAAGTATCCGGACACCTGGCTGAAAATGACTTACAAGTTCGTGGCGCCCTCCATCGGTACTGCAGGAATTCAATATGGTGTTGGCAAACCCTTAGCCTTGATGACAGTTTCCAATCTCGCAGGCATACTTTCAATCAGGTGCTGGAAAGTTTCTTGGGGCATGGCAGCCCATTCTTCACGGAGTGCTGACCTGAGAAGAGGTATCGATGTAGGTCGGTGAGGCCTTGCACGAAGTCAGCGTTTTAAAACATCCCAAAGGTGTTCTATAGGATTCAAGTCAGAACTCTGTGCAGGCCAGTCCATTACAGGGATGTTATGGTCGTGTAACCACTACGCCACAGGCGTGCAGTATGAACAGGTGCTCGATCGTGTTGAAAGATACAATCGCCATCCCCGAATTGCTCTTAAACAGTGGGAAGCAAGATGTTTAAAACATCAATGTAGGTCTGCGCTGTGAGAGTGCCATGCAAAACAACAAGGGGTGCAAGCCCCCTCCAAGAAAAACACGACCACACCATAACACTACCACCTCCGAATTTTACTGTCGGCACTACACACGCTGACAGATGACGTTCACCGGGCATTCGCCATACCCACACTCTGCCGTCGGATCGCCACATTGCGTACCATGATTCGTCACTCCATATAACGTTTTTCCACTGTTCAATCGTCCAATGTTTACGCTCCTTACACCAAGCGAGGTGTCGTTTGGCATTTACCTCCGTGATGTCTGGCTTATGAGAAGCCGCTCGACCATGAAATCCAAGTTTTCTCACCTCACGCCTAACTGTTATAGTACTTGGAGTGGATCCTGATGCAGTTTGGAATTCCTATGTGATGGACTGGATAGATGTCTGTCTATTACACTTTACGAACCTCTTCAACTGTCGGCGGTCTCTATCAGTCAACAGACGAGGTCCGGTTGTACGCTTTTGTGCTGTATGTGTCCCTTCACGTTTCTACTTCATTATCACATCAGACACAGTGGACCTAGGGATGTTTAGGAGTGTGGATATCTCAAGTACAGATTTCTGACAAGTGACACCCAATCACCTGACCACGTTCGAAGTCCGTTTAGTTCCGCGTAGCGCTCCATTCTGCTTTCTCACGATCTTTATGACTACTGAGGTCGCTGATAATGAGTACCTAGTAGTAGGTGGCAGCACAATGCACCTAATATGAAAAACGTATGTTTTTTGGGATGTCCGGATACTTTTGATCACATAGTGTATGAACATTTATTTCTTACTCTCAAATGCTCAGATATCAAGAATGAGATCTGGTATCACATGAATCTAGTGGTGAGGGTTATTCATATATGGAAAGCATACATACCATTATCCACAACTTCCCATCCATTGCTGGAGTAAAGGCTTTCCAATAGTTTTTGACAACCATCTATCGTGGCTAATTCGTTTCCCAAATGTTCGCAGTGCTACCTAAATTCGTCACACCGCCTTGTATTAGGATACTGTGTAGTTCTCTACTTGTCACTTACGGTATCAAGTAAAAAAATGCTTTTTGTCCACCTTGTATGTTTTGTTTCTTTGTTTTCTAAGAGAATTATATCCACCTATCTACCTATCCATCTCTCTCTCTCTCTCTCTCTCTGTATATATTAGAGGATGGCTCTTTCCCTTTGTTCTATCAATATGAGGGGCACCACCTCATCTCGGATTATGTGCTCGTGAGTACCTCGATGAGCAATTCTCACAGAGATGAATAAGTCGGCGAGGACCTGTGCAATGGCCACCGCGTTCCCCAGATCTCACTTCATTGATTTCTTTCTGTGGGGCTACGTGAAATCCGTTGTGTATGCTTCCAAGATCAGGGCATTAACCACCACCATGCGTGTACCAGCATTCTTTAGGACATGCTGGACAGGGTAATGTATGACTGGTAGCAGCGGATACATTGAACGATTGCTCAGGAGAGACGGCACATTGAACAATTGCTGTAACATTGGACAGTGGGCCACATATTGAATGCAGTGTTGTCTCCAGGTAAGTGGAAAAAATGAGTCAAAACTTTGCAACGGTTGGTCGTAGAGCCAAAAACATTTCACCACTGGATTCCTGGAAAAATCCAGTCCTACTTGATGTATCACGCGACGGGGTTCTCGCCATTTCCAAGATGGTGATCGATTGTGCCATATATCTCAAAGATTTCTCCCTCAACTACTATCACTTTAAAAAAAAAAAAAAAAAAATCTGAACGGTTTGGATTTTATTTGGGTGTTTCCACACTTTTGGGCGACTCTGTATATATACAGAACTGGTTGTTAAAAATTTAAAATAACACCACTGCTTATGTCTGAAAAAAGCAAGTCCTGTTCGTTGCTTCTGAAAAACGGTAGGTCACTTTCTGAAAGGAAAAGTATGGAACTACACCGAGATTTATAGTCTTCACTTATTAACTCTTAACACACCAAGCGGGGTCCCTCCCAGAGGGTGATATTTGGGGATACTGCTGCAACTATAAGAACCAATTTATTCCCGATTTTTATATGTGCCTTGCATTGTTTCGGGATATCTGCTACATAATTAGATCAATGATAGGTTCGTTAAAAAGGCGCAAAAAAAAAAGTTGAGAAATTAAAATAATACTTGAAGTCCCTAGAAGACCCCAGCTTGGTAAACAACGTTGACGATTTAGGCTTGGTACGTTAAGGGTTAATATTACTGCTTTGCCTCTGTAGCAAGCCTTGCTCGCTGGTCTAGTGAGTATTGGGTTCGATTCCCAGTGGGAGAGAAAAAAATTAATTTTATAATCATTCACTTTCATTAATCACCCTTTTTCTTTGGCCTAAAGGGTATTATTATGTAACATTAAATAATTAAAAAAAAAAAAAAACGCAGCAATGACGTGGACTTCTTGGAATGGGAACAAGACAAGTAAAGCAATTTTTCACGTGCACTAATGAAAGAGCAATTGAGATGGGAGAAGTATTTGACGAACTGATCACGTGTTTTGTGTGAAGAATATTGTTTTTTTCATTGTACAAGCTTTCCTTTTAGTATACGTAAATTAGATCTGTCATAGTGTCAGATGAAGCCAAAGTGCATAGGTGGAGAAACTGTTAATAATTGTTACAATAAACATAGTTTTGCTCAGCGAGTACTTTAAATCTTTTTTTTTTTTTCTCTTTCTTTTCATGTGGCTTTCAGTGATCATTTACGTTTTTATCTTTCAAGTTTCATAACCAGCCCAGACAACATGGCAAGTTCATCAGAAGTGCACTGAAACCCTAAAAGGAGAATGGCTAATAAATATTTTAACACGCCCTTACACTACTTTTCTTCCTAGTTCATCAATATTTACTGTCCACCGGCACAAGAATTTCAAGTTTATTTATATATATATATATATATATATATATATATATATATATATATATATATATAAAGAGAGTTTCTCAATCAGGACGACCAATTGCCCCGCTACCCCACATCTGTCTTGCAATACTAAATAAGGAATTTCACGTGTCAATTTTCTAAACTAAATGTGCAGCTTGATTCTCAGACCGACCCTTCAAATATTTCATGACACTAAATCCTTACCAAAAAAAAAATACCCACGTTTAAGCACAACAGAAATGAACTGAGATCTTCTATTTCTAATTCTCTGGAGATATAATTATAAAGACATAATTATGAGGCTAGACATAATTATGAGGCTAGCCCAGGTATCGAACTCAAGTTTCTAGCTTACTGTTCCAATGCGCTACTCTAACTGATATGAGAGCTTCTCCGTGGCTGAGCGGTTAGCGTACACGCCTTTGGCGTAGGAGACCCGGGTTCGATTCCCGGCGGGGGCCGCGGGGGCTCAGTGGTAGAGCGTTCACCTCTGGTGCTTGGGGTCCCGGGTTCGATCCCAGCCCCTGCCAAGTGAACCTTCTGGTGGACAAACACCGTGTGCGTGGGTTTTCTCGGGGTTCTCCCGTTTCCTCCCACTTTCTTCATTCCACCATTTCATTCATTACTCATCATCACCGTCTCCTTTAGCCTAACCGGCATAACCGTGGGACGTAAAACTCAAAGATTTCATTTCATTTCATTCGATTCCCGGCGGAAGCTCATGTGGTTTGGATTCCACGTTAATCAGTAGGTCCACGTCTCATATAGTCTCGCTGCTGAAAGGGACGCTAAACTAAAATCAACTCAACTCTAACTGATATGATGACTCGTTGGGACAGTTGTCACGAGCATAGACACAAACTGGAGGGCTGGATTCGATTCTCGTCCCAGTAGCGACATTGAGACTGGGATCGAACCAAGTACCCTCTGCATCAGAAGTAAGCGCTCTGAGTCACCATACTTCCTTTTAATTTGAGGTGTAATCTCGCTAATCAACAAAAATGGAATGATTGTTAAAATATATCCAAAGCCCAAGTGCATAGGTGGAATTGAATTATGACGTGGACTCATGAACTACAAACTATCATAAGCCGAATTGTTTAAATTTACTTCAAGTGATTACTCAGAATGTAACAGGATTTCAGATATCACACCACGCGACGATCAATTTCCTTATCTACGACAGCTCATTGATGTAAGGCATTTATCTTCTATTTTTTTTTTTTTTTTTTTTTTTTTTTTATTTATCGCTTCAGGAAGCCACTTACACGAAATTATATAAAGTAATGTAAACGTCACTGATATTTTTAATTGGTACCTCTTTTAAAAAAAAACTTGGCATGGTAAAAAAAAATGTTGTGAAAGGATTAAATCGAAGATATTGAGAATGAATCTCCAAAACGAGTGTTTGTTCGGTAGAACAAACGAACGAAATTTCAATATACCGAGGTAAGGAATCGGTTTGACAATATACTTGCACTCCACCCACTCAAAAACGTTTCTATATCCTGATTTAATGAAGAACTTTTAATTTTCTTTCAACAACTTTAAAACGTCTCCCGCAATTCCAACTACGTCTTATTTACATTCTGATTATATAAATTTTTTTACAACTGAAAAATGTTTTGATCATATTCCATTTAGGTTAACTTTGAAGCTAATTTCAAAAGAATGTCCACCATAACACTGTAAGGAAATTCTGATTAACCCTAAAAAAAAAGATCGAAGTTAGTACGGAAGAACGGTTTCTTAGTAACAGAGCATTCTAGAGACGACATAGGTCAATGAAAACTTGACCCATGACCCATAGACCCACTATGACCCACCATAATCTATTCTCACCTACCACTCAGCAAAACCCACCGTCATCAACTCTGACCCATGATCCACGCCCTCTTCTCCACTGACTAAAGAGTTTACACTTGTAATAAAACAAGGTTATGAAATTATCACTCATCGGAGTTTGAATTTCTACGGTCAATCGCTCAAGCACCGCTTTGTTAGATACCGGTGGATCTTACCTTTACGATATAAATTTTTTAAAGTATTTGTTATGGGCCATATTACGATGAATTTCAATTTAATTATCATATATAATTATTTCCGTGTTGAATTACAGATACTTTTCAGTAGAAAATAGGATGAAATTTGAAAGTCTCAAATCAAGGTAAAGTAGACCAACATAAAGTGGAAAAAATAGTGTAAAATTCTACTGTCTCTCGAAATCCAAGTACTACGTCCTATTGCCTTTTTACAATTACAAATATTAATATCCAAAAGTGCCTGAAGTTCTTTTTTAACTTACATATACTCATCTCAGGTAAGTAAATACAAACAAATGAAAAAGAAAGAAAAACGGAGGCCTTGAAAGTAAAACAGGGATAAATTCACCAGTGTTCAGAAGTTGCTGTCTACAATGCACTGAGCAGAGTGGGTCGGTAGGTCGCGTCTTAATGATCTACGACCCACTGACCCATTCCATCTTTGGAAGGAACTGGGAAGAAACAAAAGAACCTCGAGAAAACATATGCGCACGGTGTTTGTTCACCACAGACCTATTTGGCGGAAGCTGGCATCGAACCAGAAACCACACATATACCATGCTCCACGGCGGCCCCAAAACACGAATACTGTAGAAGTGGCTTGAATATTACAGAAACTGGCCCACTGTTCATTTAGAAACGAACTGTCGAAAACACTGACGTGAAGATTTCTTATTTCAATTAAAAGTTTATAAACCAAATTTGATACCTTCAACTGCAGCTAATTCTCGTATCGGATAGTTGGTGAATATAAAATCACAAAACTGAATATTGAAATAATTGCTCCCTTTTTCTCTTTAGGAGAAAAACTCTAAACTCGTATTCTTGTTTTTAAGTGAGTGTATATTTCTGATCAGAGTATTTACTTATTTATTAAAATTAATAGAAGTAGTAAGAGTTTCAATAACTTAACGTTATCTTCATCAGTTGTTAACTGGCAGAAATATCTTCATAACATTACTTTATTACTGTTGTATAATTTTATTTGTTTCATTTTATAACTTTAAATTTTTAATATGTAACAATCTCGTATTGTTATAATTTAACTGTTTAATTTTAAACTTTTAGTATAACTTTTTTATATCATTATTACTTTCACTTTTATCTTTAATTATTATTAACAAATTATTCCAAATATCAGTTAATTTTGAAGTCCCTCTCAATTCAATGTTCTACCATATAGTTTTATTTTCATTGCACTCTTAATAATTTTTCATATCCGTGATTTTTATTCTTTCATTCGTTGTAACAATCTATCCCACAATTCATGTATTTGAAGTCCATTTGTCCAGTCCATTAATCTTTCTCTTCTTTCTCTCTTAATCCTTCGCGCTTCTTTCCATTTTCTTATTATTGTTTTATTCTCTTTTTCTAAATCTTGTACCCTTCCCAATCTATATCATGTTTCTTGTCTTGTCTATGTCTTGTCTTGTTTCTTTGACACGTTTGTATATAGCGTTATTCATTCTTTTAAGTCTTGTTTTATTCCTTCTGTAAAGCTTTTTCCCTGTTTCTCCAATGTATATCATATTAACAATTTCTACACTTCACTTCATACACTACTCTTTCATCTCTCCATCCTTCTTTTCTGTAATATGTTCACACCACCTTTTCTTAAAGTTTTTAAACTGACAAGTTTTGCCGATAGATGTCACTACAATCTTCGGGTAAGTCTTTACTTTGACTCCAACTGTGACTTTAATCGGTTCTTATAGGTTCAGTTACTTCCTGGAACTGTTTGTGCGTGAATCACTTGTTAGAATGTTGTGTGCCTTTGGTGACGTCTTAGTTCATATTTTTCCCACTAGGTGTCTGTGTAGTCATATGGTAGTTGGTTAGTAGTCACATGTTCTGTGTGCATGTATGTGTATGCTGCTGTTTGTGGCATGGGAGAAGCGCGTAATTGAATTGGTTGAATTGAGTTAGAGAAAACCTATCATAGTTGTGGTCTAAAGTGAAGATATTTTCGACGTATTGTAAAAGTGGACGTTTATTGGTTTCTTGTTTGTAATAATAGCAAGTGTGCTCGGTTTAATAAAACGACGTGTGTGCGAAAAGGAACATTTTTCAGTAATGTTGAGTATTGTGCATGTGTTCTTGGTATCTTATTTTTTCGTGTGTGGAATCAGCAGTTATGAGTTCATTATTTATGAGTGTTCTGCTATGGCGAAATGGTGAGTGTTTTCTTTTTTTAATTCATATTATTTTTATTCTTGATTTGTTTTCCATTTGAGTATTAGGCAAAGTATTTGGTTTGCTGCTGCTTGTCCTATTGTCTTGTTGAGATGTAATTTTTTTTTTTTGTCATGCACTGATTTATGATTAGAGACGAGTGTTTTTTTTTTAATTTTTCCCTAATTATCTTAGCTTTATAGCAGTGGTATGATTATTTATTATTATTTTGGATGTTTTTATGGTACTTGAGCGGGGGGTTTGGGGGGCGGTAGCCCCCCATTTAGATCTCAAAATTCATAGTCACCGCTTCACCTGAATTGATGTTTAGTAACATTGTGGCCCTTGTACTTATAGTATAATTCTTAACATCGTATAGTAACATTGTGGCCCTTGTACTTATAGTATAATTCTTAACATCGTACATTACTTTCACTGTGTTAGTAATTGTAATCGATTCATGTGATCCGGTTCCGGGAGCAGTTTAGGAATGATTCATGAATCGGTTGAAGTCACAGTTGGAGTCAAAGTAAAAATTTGCCTTTTCTTAAAGTTTTTAAACTGACAAGTTTTGCCGATAGATGTCACTACAATCTTCGTATATATATATTACCTTTCCCGAAAATTCACGATTTTTCTTACATTTTTTAACCTAGAGATTACAAATTTTTCGAGAAGGAACTTCATAACCTATCGAAGACAACAATCCATGCCGATTTTTTATTTAGAGTTTTCTTCATTGTTGAAAGGGATATCCAAACCTTTAACAATATAACTCTGAATTATGAAGAAGATTCAAAATTAGAAATCGGGACGGATTGTTGCATTCGATAACTTATGAAGTTTCTTCTCCAAAAATTTGAAGTCTCTACGCTGAAATTTGTAAGAGAAATTGTAAATTTTTGTGAAACGTAAAAAAACACATGAGAGAGATACGAAGACTGTAGTGACATCTATTAGGAAAACTTGTCCCTTTACACCAACCTTAATAAGATCACTATCTCTGTCTTTCCTCCAATACTCTATTCCGTACCATTTACTCTTCTCTTCCTTTTCCTATTTTCTCCTTGCTTTTCTTCTTCCCCCTTCTATTCTGCTTTTCTTTATTATCTTCTTGTACCGTATTAATTATTTAAGCAATAGTTCCAGAGTCACGGTGATGAACTTACATGAGAGTTTATATATTAAATGTCATACCGCAAATTTTGAAGCGAATCCTTACTCTCTCCATTTTATAAATTAGAGTATCACAGGAAATGCCCCCTTTATCCGACTTTAAATGCGAAATTTTTCGAAAACTCTGAAGGAATTGTTTATCTATTTTTAATGACAGGTTTATATATCGAGTTTCACCTTTTTAACTTCGGGGATTCGTGAAATACTCTATTCTTGGTAAGGAAGTTGAATCCCATCCGTTAGGATAAGTGCTTTAAAAAAAAAAAAAAAAACTTATACCTTGCCTCCGTGACAACAGAATTTTTTATTTTTCAAATCTCACGTTTCTAGCTATTTCACGTTCTTGATGAAAGACGCTTACTGCAACAAAGAGATTAAGTCAAGAAGCATTTAATAGAAGATCAATCGTAACTAGCAGATTTAATATTAAACTAAGGAAGAAGTTGGTCAAGTGCTATACCTGGAGCATTGGACAGTATGATTCAAAGACTTGGACATTACGGAAGTTAGAGAAGAAATATTTAGAGAATTTCGAAATGTGGTGTTCGGGGAAGATGGAGAAGACAAAACTAACAGGGAGAGAGTAACAAACGAAGATGTTTTAAAACGGATAGGAGAGAACGCTTTTAGTCAGCATCCTTTGTACAATCCGCGGCAAAAAACCTGCAACATCATAATGTAAGTTTATTGTGAAACTACGCCTAACAGCACAGGGAATGAACATAATGTCTAAGTGGAACGAATCACGCCAGGATAAACCTCGGCCTCCTCCTGTGCACACTTATTTTAGAGCAAAAGACTTCGTGATTTCACAATAAACTTATATGCTCATGTTGCAGGTTTTTTGCCGCGGATTGTACAAAGGCCAATTGGATTGGACACATCGTGCGGAGAAACTGTCTTCTTCATACCGTCATAGAAGGAAAGGGAGGGGAGGAAGAACACAACTGATGGAAGATTTGAAAAATAGAAGAAAATATTGGGAGTTAAAAGAGGAAACTGAAGATGGAAGAAATGTCCAGGCTCAAATCTTCTATTTAAAAAAAAAAAAAAAAAAAAAAAAAAAACTAGACCCACGACCTGCCGAAAGACAGAATACTTAATAATAGCTATAGCAGTGTGGTCTGGGTGTTGATAAGTCAAGATCAAAATTGCTTGCTTTGTGCAATATCTTGAACTGAGAAAGTACTGGCAAACCTGAAGAACACTCTTAAGATATACCGTTACACTTCGACAACCTAATTCCAGACAATTTAAAAAAGATCAGCTTTCATCACTATTTCGAATACATTTTCTGAAAAAAAACCTCCCAATTGCTATCATTGCTGATTTTCGATTACTCTTCAAGGCATGTATGGCAGTGAACTGTCTCGTAATCGCTGGTAAACGTGGCAGCCTAAGGGAGCGGCCCAGAAAACGTATTAACGTGAGCAAGTGTTTCCTATGGAGGGAAGTACGATTATATTGAAGTAATTTCTACTTTATTACCTGAGGTCCGCACCCCTGCGGTTAAGAGGTGAGGTACTCTTAACTTTTCTTTTCTCTTTTAATTAAGATGTGATTGAAAATTTCCCATATCTTTGAGGTGAAAATTGAAAATGAAATGAAATCTTTGAGTTTTACGTCCCACGCTTATGCCGGTCAGGCTAAAGGAGACGGTGATTATGAGAAATGAATGAAATGGTGGAATGAAAAAAGTGGGAGGAAACGGGAGAACCCCGAGAAAACGCACGCACGCGGTTTGTCCACCACAAAGTTCACTTGGCGGGGGGAGGTGAAAATTGAGAATAGGTATACCAGTAGATACATTACTTATACCCTGCATTTTTGATAAAATCGACTCGCATTAAACTGAAAAGTCTTCTTTTATGAGCACTATTGCATTTCTTGATACCTTTAGGACTGAATAATATTTGCGTTTTCTGTACAAAATTCGATTCAAACTGCAAACGCTGCTATCCACCTTCACTGGGTTGTACGTGTGGATTCGTTTCGTGATCCAGAGAAAACTGAAGAATCCTGAACGTGTGATATTGAGAAAAAAAAGCTAGTAGCACTGGGTTAAGGCGCTGAAGATTGTAAGGCGAGCACCACGGAAAAATTTAATTAAAACGCGGGCACGTGCAGATTTACTTTCGGCACATCACTCGAAATAATGCTTGAAAACACACAAGTCTTTCACTAATTTCCTTCTTATTGTCTCCTAAATGACTTGTGCTCAGTGACATGAAAATACTTCACTTGGCAGATAAAATTCAGGAGGCCATCAACAGTAATTGACCAAAAGTCACAACTGTTTCAAGATTTTCGTATAAATACGGCGTCGAGATGTATGGCATAAAAACTACAGTGCATAAAACAGGAACTAACCTGTATTAGGTGGCCACTAAAACGTACGAATGCTATGTAAGCGAGTTAGGGCAGGGCGAAGCTGCGGGGGTGGCATGCGGTAACGAAGTGGGTCTCTCCCCCAATCTTGCACATAGAAGATTTTCAGCGTTACTTAATACACAAAATATAGCCGAGCAAGCGGCAGCGAGAGAAGGAAGTTAGAAACCCCACAGAGCTCCTTGTTATCTACCTTTATCACAATTAACCGACAAAAACAAGTACTCGGTTATGGAGCCACGTAACGAGTTGCGGAAGATATTAAATGCCATCCGCAAAGTGATGCTTCTAAACGGAGCAGGCGCATCAGTGACGGTGGGTTAACGCATAACGAGGGTAGTGAAAGCAAGTCGGTTTTGGCAATGATACAAGTTCCAATAGCACTTGCCATGATTTCATACAGGTTACACTCGCAGGAATGCACTGCAGTGGAAAATAGGCAGCTTTCATATGCACTCACTTATTTTACCCGTCATAATGTACTTGTAATGATTTTTATAGTAGTAACTCTACAGGTGTACTACCTTGTATTTCATTCTACACCCTGCAGAATTTGTCCTTTATAAATATATCTTTTCATGTAAAGTAGTGAATTTTACCTGTAAATCCAAAATGTGCTATGCCATACGTAAAACAGTACCTACCGGTACTCTATTTTACCCTACTTTGGGTTTTTCTATATTTGCCTTTCTATCAATAGTAAACTTGACACTTTGAACACTTGAAAAGACTGATAACAGCTGAACATAAAGAAGTAGGACACCTTCATGCTTGACAGCAATTATTTTCTTATGGAAGATGAGATTTTTGGTGTAAACTTTACAATACACCAGCTAAGCATCGATAAGTAGGATCGCTTTGAACAGATATTGTAGATCAGGGCAGGGTTAGCCTAGGGTTATATAAGTTTGGACCCATTATATTAAAATTCTTCTCATCTGAATAAGGATTCAACTGAAATGCGCATTGTAAAGTTCACCTGAATTTTGATTTTTGATATTCTTCGCTACCGGTAATACTTACTGTACATATACGTGGAATGCATAAATTATAAGTTATCCAAGAAACCTGATACATCTTATCTTGATTGTTACCGTCCACTTTACAATAAAAGTGTATCAATTTAAATGTGATTTGACTTTACGAGAATAAATGCGAATAAAAACAGAGAAACAATAATGTTAACACAAACGAAGGTCAAAAATAAACAATCGCCTAGTATGAACGAGTTGTCGAGTTTTTTCACCTCGAATTCTGCCGCGTCAAAAATAAGTGTAAGGGTTACAAATTGCTTTGCACTGCAAATAAATATCGTGTCTGCACAGAAATGACTCACACTCTACTTTCCTGGTAAATCTAACAAACGAAACTGGACCGGATTTCAAACGCAATAAATTTTGTGTAGATATTTCTATTAACTTAGAAATTATAAGAACATACCTTATAATGTTCAAATCCCGCCAGATGTTCCTCTGATAAATAGTTCATATCCATTTTGCGAGATATACTAGAAAATAACTTGTCACAAAAAGCTAGAAGCACGTCCTCTAAAATAATAATACAAGCGGAAGTCCTATTATCTTCATCTTAAGCCATACATTTATAGTTTTAAAACGTTAACATTGCCTCATCCACTCAAAAATTCCTGATTTCTTGATATATAATACTATATACAAAACTAGTACTACACATCACATTACTCCCATCCTTCTTAGTCAACGCTAATCACGAACAGCGGTAGAGAAACCATAAATGATCTGCGCGAGCACACTCCACAGTTATACTGTATGAAAGTAATCTGTGCGCGAGCGCGAGTAAAAGAAGATCGAATACTTCGACCAGTTTCGACTATTTTAGCAGTTAATTACTAACGAATTGCATGTAGTGATGTTAATTTGAAGGAAAATTCCCACGGAATAAGATTATTTATTCAAAAAGTTTCCATCTCACGGAGGCTTTCTTCGTTCTTTCTCTCTCTCTCTCTCTCTCTTACAAAGCTGAACGTACAATTCTATACTTATATGCAGTGGCACACGTAAGAGATGGGTTCAAGTTTTAAACCCTCCCTTGAACAAGATATCGAAAATAAACATTTAAGTCCATATCAGTGACCAGGGTCCGAGGTATCGGGGGTGAAGGCGAATTTGCTCCTCAATCACATTTTGATCCCCCAAACTAACTGGACCATATCTGCCGGCCCGTGCCGGGAATGCTTCCGACCAAACCATAATTAATGATAGAAAGTTTGAGTAGCCTATACTGTCAAACTCCACTGATTCTTGTCCTTTCATGTAATTTTGGTTTGTTAGCTATATTCCGAAATGAAAGTTGTAAGGTAACTCATTCACTTCTGATTACTCCTATTTTTATACTTACAACTATCAGAATATTCACATTCTTTCTCCCTATTTTAACCGACCTCTGGTCTAATTTTACTAAACATATAGTTCTCACTTGTAATAGTATCCTCCAGTGGCGGCTAATGTTAGTGTTGCAGCGTTGCGCAACGACCAAAGTATTTCAAGAAAAAAATATTATTATCAATAGTAGTAAAGAACAGAGAAAATACTTTTTAATACTTGCATATATACACTTTAAATAACATATTTTTTACTTCTGTAACTGTCCGTTCCGTTAATCCATTTTAAAAAGCGAAAAATAATCCGTCACAGAGTCTCTAATTTACATTGTGTTGCAGCGAGCATGCAACGACCAGATTCCTTCAGCGCGGGAATTGGAGCAAATGTTAAGTCTCCTTTCCCCTATCTCAGAAGTTAAAGGGACTGGTCGTTGCAGTGCTTCTGCAACACAGCACGATTTCCAGTGAACGAGAAGGTTTTTCACGTTAAATAAGATTTCTGAATTTTCTTTCACTAGCAATTAACAAATGGAATTTGTTTTTATGCATTCATATTTTTCAATTACGGGACCATACTGAAGCAAATCAATATAATGGCAATTAAAAAAGGTGATTGCAAAATTACAAAATAAGAAAGAAAGTATCTAGTAGAGGAGAAAACAAATGAAAGTAGACCCCAGTGGCGGCTAATGTTAGTGTTGCAGTGTTGCGCAACGACCAAAGTATTTCAAGAAAAAAATATTATCATCAATAGTAGTAAAGAACAGAAAAATACTTTTTAATACTTGCATATATACACTTTAAATAACATATTTTTTACTTCTGTAACTGTCCGTTCCGTTAATCCGTTTTAAAAAGCGAAAAATAATCCGTCACAGAGTCTCTAATTTATATTGTGTTGCAGCGAGCATACAACGACCAGATTCCTTCAGCGCGGCAATTGGAGCAAATGTTAAGTCTCCTTTCCCCTATCTCAGAAGTTAAAGGGACTGGTCGTTGCAGTGCTTCTGCAACACAGCACGATTTCCAGTGAACGAGAATGTTTTTCACGCTAAATAAGATTTCTGAATTTTCTTTCACTAGCAATTAACAAATGGAATTTGTTTTTATGCATTCATATTTTTCAATTACGGGACCATACTGAAGCAAATCAATATAATGACAATTTAAAAAAGTGATTGCAAAATTACAAAATAAGAAAGAAAATATTTAGTAGAGGAGAAAACAAATGAAAGTAGACCCACATTTACAAGTTAATTCTTAGCTTATATTGATAATGAAGGCTTCTTCTACAGTAATTTGTGAATCAAATATTAATAAGTCAGTATGTAGAATCGCCCCCCCCCCCTCTGTGGATAGTATTTTAGTATAAACATATTTCTTTTATAAAATAAGTATATTTTATACTCTTGGTAATTTCCACATAAAACTGTATGATGGGGAATGCCACATTGAATTTAGGACTAGTTAGCAATGCTCAGGGGCGTAGCCACGAGGGGGTCCACCGGATTCTTCGAAACTTGACTAACATTTGTAGACTTTCTTAATAAACTATACTTTTCTTAACACAGAAACGATTGGTGTAGGCTAAATATTTTATTTTACGCCTCATCATGTACTCTTCTTTTCTTATAAAAATAATCGTTCTATCATTTCTTCCAGAAATATAGGTGACAGTAAGTAACAATTACTTATCGTCTTTTCGGGTGTAGTATGAGACAGGTTCCATATTATGTAGACGTACTGAACCTCCCTCAAATACTTTGGACTCCTCCCAGTTAACATTTCTGGGTGTAGAACTGGCAGTGCTGTTTGTTTTGATGTTCTTTGATTTTTTTGGCTTCTGTTACATGCTGATCCTTCATCTGGCGGCTTTCGAGGTTTCCTTTCCAGATAATATTACATTGGTAGGCATTGTTTCGCCTCATGTGGAAGTATATTGTGTTCATTGTACATTGCGTAACAAGCAAGACGGATGATTTGGAATGTAGTTTTTCTTTTACGCACATGTGTGTGTGTTGATGTATGAATATGTGATATTCGGAATTCTTATACCAGTACCTATTTTGTGTCAGCTGTTTTGGTTTTTAATTATTAGGTTTAATTTTATTGTGTGTGCTTTAATTCTGTAAATAACCTACAAATTCTGAATGAATTGTATACCATGGCTTCTGTAAATAACCTACAAAAAACATTTACCAGCTTTCAACTGAGGAAAAATTTGCAATTAAGACTTAGACAAAACAAGCAAAGGGCAATTCAGGAGAGTGTTCGAAAAAAAATCCAGTTTAAATTAGGATATCTTATGCAGTAGTGTTGTTTGCACCAGATACATTTCCTCAATTTATTTTAAATTTTCCTGGATAAACTGTGAATAAAGTGTGATCAATGTACATTTTTTTATAACACTAATCTGTACTACGAACTCTCGTCAGTCAACGCTGAAGAGGAATTCGGATCACTGTCAAAGACTGAGTTTGCTAGAATGAATCGTTCGCAATAATCTAGAAAAAATATTTAGTAAATCTACAAAGCTTTGAAATTAATATTAACAGTACCCTATGGCGTCAGCAAAAGACGAAAAGTTTTTTTCCACATGAGAAAGAATTGACACTTTCAAGGAATTGAATGTCCCAAGAAAGGTTATCACCATTGGTTATGCTTTCCATCGAAAAAGACCTGACAATAAGAATACCAGAGTTCAACCAGCATGTATTAGACAGATTTGCTCCAATCAAAGAGAGGAGAATGAACTTACTAATTAATTAAGGTGATTAATCGGATAAAATGTTCTGCATGTTTTATTTTTTAAAAACAGAATTTTATTTAATTTAACATGTCACATAGCATTTGCATCTAAAGTTATGCTGATTAGTCAATGAGTCAACTTTATATCTTCTGTCTCTTATCGCTCGTACTGCAGCACCCGAAACCACAATCCACCGGCCGCCACTGGTATCCTCATAGCGTTCAGTTCGTCATCGTACATGAATTTGGATGGCAACGTAAATGAATATATGCAAAGTTCTTAATATAAACTTCAAAATTGATTTACGCGCGTAAGCTTTATTAAAGCCTCTTAAAATATTAAGTTTGGCAACAGTGCATTCCAAAGGAGAGGAAACAAGTAATGGTATCCTCATAGCGTTCAGTTCGTCATCGTACATGAATTTGGATGGCAACCTAAATGAATATATGCAAACTTCTTAATTTGAACTTCAAAATTTATTTACGCGCGTGAGCTTTATTAAAGTCTCTTAAAATATTAAGTTTGGCAACAGTGCATTCCAAACGAGAGGAAACAAAGACCCAGTAGCGAATTATTCCCAACAAACCTCGTTATTTGCAATTTAGATATTCAGATTCTATTGTGTTATTTAATGCAATTATACTTTCACATCAAAATATTACTATTATTATTAACCCTACAATCACACCGTGGGGTCACCGGCGACCCCAGTGTATATAAAATGCGTTCTGCGCCAGCGCCGTTGTGAGAGGGAAACACAACACTTCGTCTAGCTTCAGTTCGGAGCATGCTGTTAACACTGCAAGTTGCATTGTTGTGTTGTTGCGGAAAGTTCTGTGTTATTTTGAGTGCTCGGGTCATATATGACCCCACGGTGTGATTAATGAAACATAGTTTGTTTTGAATAGTCATATACAAATCATTTTCTAGTGGGCGATTTTTTTACGAATGGCGGCATCAAGGAAGTTTTCTAACCAGGAAGATATTGTACGCATTTTAGAAGAATCAGATGATCTGTTTGATGCTGATGAACTGTTAAGTGAAAATGAGGATAATGAGGAGCAGGATGATCAATCGGAGGATGAATTTGAAGCTGATGTTGATAACGATGATGTTGTCCACTTGTTACGACGTAAAGTCATTTATGGGAAGATTGGCAGTAAGTGGTACACTAAACCCTTCCACCAAAAATCCACTAGAACGTTGAGAAAAAACATTGTTATTCATCTCCCAGGGCCCAAGAAGGAAGCGAAACAAAGAACCGATGCAAAGGACATTTGGCTACTGTTTTTTCCAGATGACATTTTGAGCACAATTGTAATTTTTAGCAATGAAGAAATAGAAAGACAAAAATGTGTCTTCAAATCAGATCAGAGTTATCTATCCCCATTGACAAAATTGAATTGTGTGTCTTATTTGGTTTGCTTTATCTAGCCGGTGTTCTAAAAAATTCTCACCTGACAGTAAGTGATATGTGGTCTGAAGCGTTTGGTCCACCTGCATTTAGGAGCACTATGTCAAGAAATAGATTTGAATTTCTCATAAACTGCTTGCCCTTTGACGATAAAGCTACAAGGGACCAAAGGAAATCTGTAGACAAATTCGCTGCCATCCGTGAAGTGTGGGATATCTTTGTACGTCACTGCTCTGAATATTATACTCCTTCAGAATATGTCACGATAGATGAACAATTATTGGGTAGATACCCTTTGAAAATGTACATTCCCAGCAAGCCCGATAAATATGGGATAAAAGTTATTATGATGTGTGACGCCAAAACATCGTATATGTGTGCAGCAAAACCATATGTTGGAAAAGAGAGAAGAGATTCACAGCTTACAATTCCATTCTTACTATTGTTATAATGTAGAACTCGTGTATTTTAGACTAATTGGATAATCGGTAAAGAAACGAATTTTGTCAACATATATAAAATGTGATACGTGAAATGTATAAGATTATATAACCTAATAAACCTAACCTAACCTCACCTCATTTAACCTTACTTAACCTAATCTAATACATATAGATATAATCTAACATATATATATATATATATATATATATATATATACACATATATATATATATATACATATATACACATATATACATAACCTACATAAACAAATATAATCTAACAAACCACACATTATCTACCCTAAGTTAACCTAACCTAATATTATCTAATCTAACATAACATAACCGTATCTAGTCTAATAAAACGACTCTCCAGACTGGGGTTTTATATGACCCCACGGTGTGATACATGTCCTAATAAAAGCACGGTGTGGTTGTAGGGTTAAGTATTCTGCCTGTTGACATGTTCAGAGACTTTTTTTTTTTTTAAGGTTTTGAAATTCAAATGTTTATACTACTTTTCTCGATCTTTAGCTTCCTCTTTTAATTCTCATATTTTCTTCTATTTTTCAAATCATAAATGTTCTCCTTCCTACTCCTCGCTTTCCTTCTATCCTTCTATCATGAATCCACATTCATCAACATACATATAAAGAAAAACCACGTCTCTCCATCAGATCACTTCGCTTATCTCTTCTCATTTTTTAATGTCTGCTGCTCAGATTTTGTATTTTTACTAATTTTAGTTAATACTTTAGGAATATATTATGTCTACATTTCTGATTATTAGTAAGAACATAGCATATACTTGACAGTTAGTCT
Source organism: Thermobia domestica (assembly GCF_964235325.1). Classification (NCBI taxonomy): domain Eukaryota; kingdom Metazoa; phylum Arthropoda; class Insecta; order Zygentoma; family Lepismatidae; genus Thermobia; species Thermobia domestica. The sequence goes on along the minus strand of NC_137455.1, from coordinate 8,960,813 downwards.
GGCTTTGGTATTTGTCGCATGGATTCAGCAGCACAAATCTGTCTTCAACATTGGAGGAGACGGGTAAGATCGTTCCCCTATTTTTTTAAAGCGATGTTCAAGTTATTTATGAAGTTGAAAAAACAATGCTATGGAGAATCAAGAGAGCAGAGTTGTCTTGAGCTCCTTCGTGGCTAAGCGGTTAGCGCGCGCGCCTTTGGTGTGGGAGACGCTGGTTCGATTCCCAGCAGGAACTCATGTGGTTCGGATTCCACGTTAATCAGTAGGTCCCGTCTCATATAGCCTTGCTGCTAAAAGGGATTTCAGCTCAAAATCAACTGAATTCAACTCAGAGTTTTCTTGGAAGGCGGGCAGATTTGAGGCTTATTCTAGGGGGACATCAATCTCACCTCACTTTCCTTTGTGGTAATCGGACACAAATCATTACATTTCTTCCCAAAAACACATTTCAAATCAGATTATTGGGGGAGACAGTCCCCCCATTTCCACGATTGGGCGGGACATATCCCCCTCAATCCCCCGGGATTTGCACCAGTGCATGGTTTCGTAGGAACAGTCGTATTCTATAACCTTGTTTCGTAAGACGGATGATGCATTGGATTATTCCTGACGTCTTCCATCGCGCTTCACGCTGAGCTGTAGTTATTGCTCCAAGTATAACAGATCTGAATGAAGATTTGGTTCATTCAATTCTAAATATTTTTGAACTATTCGTCAGTCATAACCAAGTGTTCTGGGGATTTAAAGTGCATTCTGCTCTGGCCTTGTGACGCATTACCCACAATTCCAACCCGCTGAGCTAATGTCAAGTTTTGAGTACGGTACCACGCACACATGGCATGACTTTGCTTCTGAGAATGGATGTTTTGCACGATATCCTATAAAAAACTTCAATAGCTTTATTTCACATTGTTTTCGGGCGATAAAATTGAAATGAAATCTTTGAGTTTTACGTCCCACGGTTATGCCAGTTAGGCTAAAGGAGTCGGTGATGATGAGTAGTGAATGAAATGGTGGAATGAAGAAAGTGGGAGGAAACGGGAGAACCCCGAGAAAACCCACGCACACGGTGTTTGTCCACCACAAAGTTCACTTGGTGGGGGCTGGGATCGAATCCAAGACCCCAAGCACCAGAGGGGAACGCTCTACCACTGAGCCGCCGCGGCCCCTTTTCGGGCGATAATTGTGTAGGCTCCCTTACTTTTATGACCTAAATCAGGAATGCGTAGCCTATTTTGTTTTAATGGTCAAATGGACAATTTCCATTTCCCAAGAAGGCCGCATACGATAGTTTTAAACATACCAGTACGTAATTTTTGTAGTTATTTTACGTTACTAGAGTTCATTTGTTATTTACATGAAAATGTTTAATTCTATAAAATATTAAAAATTTAAAGTACTAAAATTTATAATCCATTTAGTTTTTGCAGAAGTTCGAGGATGAATCAAAAAGTAAGTTACACTTCCAAGTTATGGTCATTTATGAAACCACCTACACATTAGCAACATGGCTATGATAACATACACTGTACTTACTTTTTCACATAGTCACCAAGAGACTGTAAACACTTCTCGTAACGGTCAACCAACTTTTCGATTACAGATGCATAGAAATTACTCCAGCACTATATAACCACCTGGAGACAGTTGCTTTCACCTCATCATCGTTTCGGAATCGTCGTCCACCAAGATCTTTTTTCAGCTTAACGAACACATGATAATCACATGGCGCTAAGTCCGGACTGTATGGAGGATGTTGCCATACCTCCCACTTGAATCGTTGCAGCAGTTCAGACGTTTGGCGGGCTGTGTGAGATGTTGCGTTATGGTGCAACAAAATCACACATGCGCTTAAGTTTTCCCGCCGCTTTTCTTTAATTGCCTTACGCAACCGGTGCAACGTTTGACAATACGAAACCGCGCTGATTGTCGTGCCTTACGGCATAAATTCCACGTGCATCATGCCCTCAATCAATGTTTCTTTCAGAAACAATGTTTCGGGCGGCACACTTAGTATTCCGGGGGCACTACTGATACCACTCTATTTATTATATTATAGATGTATTATTTTGGTCTGATCCAGGGGCACTCTCAGAGCTCCGGGGGCAGTGCTCCCCCCAAAAAACAGGTCTAAAAGAAACATTGCCCTCAATGTCAAAGAACACTGTCGCCATGACCTTTCCTGCTGAAAGTCGTGCCTTGACCGTCTTTCGCGGTGGGGATGTGGTGTGCACTCGTTCCATCGATGTTCTCTTTGACTCGGGGGTGAAGTGGTGGACCCACTTTTTATCCCTTGTGATGGTTCGCCGAAGAAACTTGTTGCCCTCCACAAACACAATTGCAAAAATCCCAGTGATAATTGGAAACGTTGTCCCTTGTAAACATCGGTGAGCAGACGTGAGACCAATCCTTGACACAGTTTAGGAAAACGAAGGTGTTCGTGAACAATGGAGAACACATTGCCATACGAAATGTTCAGTAGGCTTGTAATTCCTTGTAGTGTCATGCACTGATTCTCTCTAATAATCCCATCCACGCGGTCATGAATTGCAATGGTACTGGACGTTGTGGGCCTGTCTTCGCGATATTCGTCCGTGAGATCCGTGCGTCCGGCCTCAAATTGCTTACACCATTTTACGATATCTGGGCGATCACCATATATAGCAGTGATATCACGATAGATGTCCGTGTCGTTTAGCCCATAGAAATCTGATCGTTGTACGCACCTCCAATTTGGAGTGAACATCCAGTTGACACGCCATTGAACCTAACCCACTCTGCACACACAGCACGACAGGAGACCACACAAACCTTCCTCTCGGACGGATCTTACTGTTGCTTGTCCCGCATTGGTCACAGTCACGACATACAGCGTGCTCTCGCTGCGAGATTCTGTAACTTACTTTATGATTCGTCATCGTATATTTAATATTCCTTATATAATTTAGCATTTTCACAACATATCCATAAAAGGGTGCTCTTTATGACTGTCAGGTCGTCCAGCGGCCTTAAGACTGCAGGTTCCTCACTCCTGTCTTAAAGAAACGATTTTCTTTTCTTGATCATACAAACTTAATTTTCATCATCAAAATTATATCAACGACAATGTTTTTCTTTCTTACTTTAGAATAAAATATTAACCCGTTTACCCTATGAAGAATAATGAAAACAAAAGATGAAACAATAATTTGAGTGGATTCATGCTATTATCCTTCAGTTTCATAGTCGGCTGTCTTAACATTTTTTATTGTTCAGTACAATGTCCATGGTACACCACTACGTAAGAATCATATATGTTAAGCTAGTAAATAAATATGAATCTGTAATGTATACATGAGAAGTATACATAAAGATTATACTGATTGAGAACATTGTAGTTTTAATCCTACACTATTAAGATAGAGGGAGATCAACACAAAAAGAGTTTATAAGACAAAAGAAAAGTCTTCACTAATCAAATGTTACATGTAATAAGTTTGCGAAATGTTTGTGTTCCTCCACCCGACGTCTAAGATTCTACTGAAAATGTTGCAAATAATCAAAGTATTCGACGGGGGCGCGGTGGCTCAGTGGTAGAGCGTTCACCTCCAGTGCTTGGGGTCCCTGGTTCGATCCCAGCTCGCGCCGTGTGGACTTTGTGGTGGACAAACACCGTGCTCGTGGGTTTTCTCGGGGTTCTCCCGTTTCCTCCCACTTTCTTCATTCCACCATTTCATTCATTTCTCATAATCACCGTCTCCTTTAGCCTAACCGGCATAACCATGCGACGTAAAACTTAAAGATTTCATTTAATTTTTTCAAAGTATTCGATTACTGTGGAATGAGGTCTGATGTAAAGCAAATAGAAGTGACTTATACTAAGAAGCTATGGTCTTACGAGTTGGCGGAAACAACTGAGATTCAGAGAAAAAGAAAAAGTTTTGGAGTAAAATGTTGTTTGGGTTTGCGGCAGGAGAATGCCAACCAATCAGAAAGTGGATGAATGTATCCTGTTCTCCATACATGGTACATGGTTCAGTAGTACTGCTATGAATAAAGTATAATACAGGGGGGATCCAGGACCGACTTTTGGGGGGCGGTGGGTTGTCATAATGCTACTTTTAAGTGCTCCAAACTCTGGGATGGATCTTGTTTATATATATAAAACAAGAAAGTTTCCTCTTATTCTGGCGGGCGATCGCCCCGATCTTCCCCCCTGGATCCGCCCCTGGTATAAACATTCATTAGTGAGGATCATATTATGAATAACAGTATCATATACTTTTCACTTCACTTATGAAGAGAGAATAGTTCAAAATTCGCCCAGATCGCGATCCATTTGTGTTCTGGATGGTGCATGATAATAGTAAGAGTTTCTGATTTGTTGTCCTATTGTCTGAGTATGTCGTACAAAATGCATGTTTTTCTGGCTTGTTCTGGAAACAAGGGAAGCAAATATGCCCAATTTGAAATGAGACCACGAAGATAGGATGGGTGATGTTTCCCATGGAGTAAATTAGGTTGGTTATTACCATGAAGACTTTCCGTGCAGCACACCAATCACTGTGCGGTATGAGTGGTTTGGCGATCGTGCCAGCGACAAAATACAGTTAACAGAACAAAACATATTCGTTGATTTAGTAATTTCTAAGTGTTTTCAAGTAAGTTAGTAATTTTGATAACTTCCGGACACGCTTATTGGGGGTTAATGGGGACGCCGCTGACATCCCCATTAATTCCCAACCAATCAATTGATTTGATTCATGTACTATGTAAACATACAACAGCTGATTCCTATAACAACCGCTGAACGACGTAAAAGTAGTAAAAAGAGCCAAAAGAATAGATTAAACTAGAAGTAAAAATAAAATACCGTAGAATAATGTAAATTAGTTCCTTTGTAAATGTAAGGAAAAGTTCACTTTCGCGATTTTTTTAACTTTAAGAAATCAACTGATCGTGGTCAACATATGCACACAAACTTACTAAATACAAATACACCTTCATTTGTTAAGTCTAATGTTTGATGTTATTAAAGGTTGATAACATGAAATAAATATTAAAATATTTGCAATTTTAGATTTGCTAGAAAAATTAGACGAATTTAGCAGTCACTTGTTTTTACTTAAAGTATCTTAGAATGTATTGGAAATGAGACTATTTTCGCTGAAGCTTGTTAAAGCAAATTCCTTTTAGGAATTACTTGTTTACATTTAGAGATTTGTTTATTAGGATCTTAAAATGAAAATGGCACAATCCACAAGACAGTCAGCGTTCATTGAGCAACTACAGGTTATTTTACAACGACAGTCGGCAAAATTAGACGAAAGATTAGATATATTAGAAGAATCAAATAAATGCTTAGAACAATCCGTAATAGAATTCTCTGAAAGAATAAAAGTGAATGTCAACAAATGTGAACAGAGTTACTGCGAATAAATAGCATCGCTTTATCCAACTTGAACACGTGAGTATAAAAACGACCGTCCAAAGGTAAAAGGAAGTAACTACATATCGCGCCATTTTCATATTTTGTACTATATAAATTATTTTAAGCTTGTTCATGTCCTGGTTATCATTTTTGCCCTATCATGCCTATCAAACGAGATATACGACATGAAAGAGGAAGTATCTACTGTTGTTTCTTAGTAATACAACGGTAAACGGCAGTAAATACAATTTAGAGTAAACCGTACAATGGTATATGGAAGGAAGTGAAATTAGCCAATCAGCTTCCTTTAAAGCTGTAGTTACTTCTCTTTACCTCTGTTGTTAAGGCAAATGTTGTCTGAAGCGGCTGGTATTTAACGCGCATGTTGAGTCGTTCTACAGCTGAGAGAAGACGTATTCGCTTGTAAAGTTAGCTCTAGAAGAAATTAATCAAACCTCAAGTACAGAGGATATAAATGTTTCAGTGTTTGATGACGGAGACCCATCATCTGCTCCAGGTCCATTAGAGTCACATTTCCCCTAGTAGCATAGACAACTTGCAAAGCACTTGCAGTAAACCTGAATTGCAAGTCGGCCCAGCTTGCATCCACCTCGATCAGAAAACGTGCAAGCATGCTGCAAGCTGGATTCCAGTAACGAAGTTACATGGGCAAGCTTGCATTCAGTGTTCCATTTAAGCTTCACGCAAACGTTTTACAAAACAAGTCAATAGCCAACGAATGGCCAGTGATGTTATGATGCTTTGCGAAGGGTATAAAGCATCGCTTGCAAGTACAACAAAAGGCAGATTATATGAAAGCATACGTTTCAAGTGGAAGCGTAGTAAAGACCAGGGCACTCATATGTATTTTTCTAAACTATAAAAACCGTACGCACGAATAAATAAATAAATAAATAATAAAGGTTTACCATATTGGATATAATGTAAAATATCTATACAATTTCTCTTATTATATTTAGCTAACGTAAAAAATCTTAATACATAAAATCAGCAAAATATATTTTATGTTTAATTTTAACAATTAATTTTGCCCACAATATAGTATTAATACCGTTATGGACGTCTTAATTTAACAATCACTCAACTTTATTTTACTCAATGTTTTATGCTAAGGTAAACATTCAACTTCCTGTTAATTTCTTGCAGCACCAACTGGAAGGGGAGTGTTTATGATTAGAAGTTGCCATTGTCGAAAAATACTAAGATGATTAACCAAAAAATTGGTAAATAAGAAGAAGACAAAAAAGTACTTATTTCATATGAAAAAGTTATTTAAATCCTCGCCAAGACAGAGAAATTCCAATATTTGGTGACAACTTCTTCAGAACACTCGTCAACTCTTCAACCGAAAAGATATGCATGAGAAAATTCAAGGCGTCGGAAGAAGCATGAGGTAAAGTAAAATCTCTAAAGCTGTATATAACGGCCAACGTCTCCTGGAGTGTCTCATACATTCGCTGATAATATTGAACAAATTTATTTTGAATGTCATCAAAATCGTGCAGGGTTTGTTCTTTATCGACATAAAGATAGTCTATACATTTCGAGGCATTATGGTGTAGAGTACGCACATAATGATAGAAGTTGTTTTTTCTCCAGTTTTTCACCGAGATATGCACTGCTGTGTTGATATTTGACTTCAATTATTGTTTTACGTTGACGTGTTGTATGAGATAAAATTTTTCGGGCGTGTTTGGTTTAGACCATATTTCATGCAGGATTTTGTAATAATACTCCCAGGTATGAAGAAGAGCGGTCTTTGTTTCATGAGTCTGTCAGCGAAAATTAGCGAATTTTGCTTTTTCCGTAAATTATTCATCGCTGACTAATGCTGCGGTAATACTATTGTCGTGTACATCAATATTGTCACATGAAGAAACAAACTTTTAATATCAGGACGAAATTAAAAATCTAGGTGGTATTTTCCAATATGAGTGTCCAACCATACAGGCTGTGGAAACTTGTGGTTAGCTGAGATGGATGCGTGACCAGAAAAAATTACGATATGCATTTCAGAGTCTTAATTTTGTTCCTAGAAACTTGTGATATATATAGAATCGATCTACGAGTGATTGTACCCTCGCTGAGCGGTACGTTTACTTGCGGTCTGCATGGCATAATAATCAAATATCGCATATGTGAAGCTGTGAGATAAGATTTTGCATAGTCATACATGACATATAGTGTCCAGATGTGCCTAAGGGTGATTCCTCCGCATTCCAACTTTCTACCGTGATAAGTTTACCACGGAAACAGGTAACAATGGTACTATATCTTCATTATAAAATTGTTTCCTGACTCATCAATTTTGAGTCCCCGATGAGGAATATATGTTTATAATAGTGAACCCATCGGAGCGGCAGCAAATAGCTCCACCAGAAGGTAAACAGACTATATTGTGCATTTTTATATCTTTCTTGTACAAAATAACATTCTTTCGTTGGTGTTCATCTTGATTAATAATAATATTAAAGACAATAAAAAGGAAAACTTGTTAAATTCAGTTTCTTTTGATCAGAAGATAATTGGCATCAAAATGCTGCAATAAACATTGCTTAGAGAACTTCGAAATCCCATTCAAATTGAGTATACAAAATGACCGGGCATTAGGAATAGACATATTGCTGGTGGGAAAGTAACACTGGTACAGCAGAGAAAAGTAAACAAAGACAAATCTCCGAGTTGAATAAAATGCAAGGCCGATCAACATATCGGGACACAAAGTGTATAGTGACACTCGTTACGAAGTATATTGTCTGATAGCTAAATTAAACAGACAAGTGTCGTGATTGTATCTCTATCGCACCGATAATACTGTCTGTACTTGTTCAATAAATGCAACGGAGTAAGCATCTAAATCATAACTGAATGCTTTTGTTCCTATTTCACTCGCATCACTAAAGGGAAAGGAAACATTGAAATTCGACTTCCGTTTCTTACCTAGTGGCAGGGGTTTCATGCAGAAGTTACTATTCACTTTGTTTACTCGTTGGGAAGGCGAAGAACACTTCGGTTGTTTCGGTAGATTGTACTGCCGAAGATAATTCTTAGCTGGGACGAGAGATGTCAGGGCACTTTACTCCAGTCGATGACGCAGGAGAACCTGGGGACGTATGGGATGCATCACCATGAGGTTTAAGTATAACCGGAAATGCAACTTCATCATTATGAGGAGACATCACATCTAGTCAGATCACTTGGGCGGGGGGCTTCTCAGAGGCGATGGAGTATAGAAAGAATTCACATCTGCATATCACTTTGTTGAGAAAGTACTTCTTTAAATATTTCCGTCATCTGAAGTTCCTCAGCATATTGAGATCCTGGGTGTTCCACACTTTTTTTCGAACATCCTGATTTACGTGCCTGAGCAAGACACAACTAAGCTATGTTTGATACGCTTGGTATATAGCAGTCGATTTCTAGTTGTCAAAATCACTGTGGAAGAAATGAGCTTTGTCAGTACCATGTAAATAATAAACACTCCATTACAAATTGGACATGGAAGATATGCTATGGCCATTCTTAAGAATGATGTTATGTACAATTCCATTTTTTTTTAAAAAAAGAATAATTTCAATATCATCTCATCCAGCAATTCCACAGGTAAATCCGATACTTACAATCAAGTCAAAGCAGAAGCTATGTCTGTAATTCTCACTTGACATATTAGTCCGTCATTTTGGCAGAAATTCACTGATCCTAGGTTACTCGACATAAATATGTTAAACTTATGTACATACCAGTTTTCAAACATTTTCACACACACACATTCTTTGACGTTGATAGTGTAGTTTCTGCGCCTGGAGGGCGCAATTTACAAACTGCATTATACATTCACTTTCATCACACCGTCTCTAGAGGTTGACTAAAATCACAGACAAAGGATATATCCCTTGTCTGTGACTAAAACCTTGACGAAGATGTTAACATGAGACCGTGGAGCATGGAGGCTTCTCATTTGAGGCAAATGACCTTTCAATAATGAGATAATATCTGTGATGATGATGATTTAGTTTTTGTTTAGGATGTTGTTCCTTACGGGTTTTTGGCGTCAAGACAACACAAAATATGCGTTTATATTCTGCAATATTCAGCATAGCTCTTAACATTACGACTGAAACATTTTGTAAAGAGTGTTACGGAATTAACCCCATGGTGAAACCCCTACTGCTATTACTCTTACTACTACTACACCTACTACTACTTACTCCTACTCCTACTACCACTTATACTATGGATCCGTATAATAAAACTACACGTTGTCAGCTGTCTTGCAGCAGACCTGTTAAAGTGAATCTGCACCGGAGAATGCAAGAGCACACCTCAAAAATGATTGCTGAAGGTACAATAAATGAAATGAGAAAGATTTTTTAAATGAATTTCTGTGTGGATCCGTATAGTGAAACTGCACGCTTTTAACTTTGTACAAACAAGGATGTTCCTCATATTTTTTAATCAACATAATAAGAGTAACCCTGCTCTAACTCATTTTTCTTTACTACAATTGAATTTCCCACACAAAACAAAGAGCATGGATATTTGACAAAATCTTTTGCTTCTTTTTAACACACCACGGCGCTGCAATCGGACCAGAAATGCTAGGGAAAATGCTACGAAATAGAGCAGGTTCTATCGATAAGAAATGCCATAGAATATGCCATGGCATGGGAAATGCTATAGCATTTGCTACTTTACACGGTAGGATATCGATGATACGATTTTTGCTACGAGAAATGCTTCCGTCTAAAACTAGCCTTAGAGGATCGGCGACGCCCAAAAATTGAAAAATGTTGTAATAAAATGTAACTCATAGCTGTTATCCAAGAACTATTTTAAGATTAAAAAATTGCAGCTGTGAGCAGTACCAGTACAAAAAAAAAAAAAAAAAAAAAACTATTCATAATTTCCAGTGCTCAAGGATTTCATTGATTCTTCAGATGAAAAACTCTCTTCCGAAATGCACGAAACACTCATAGAACCCTTGAGACCATTAGCTGCAAGTTTTCGAGAACATTTCCCCATCCCCAATGGCTGGATTTAAAATACTTTCACTAATGTAGAAATCCATGACTTAAAAGGTACCGGTACGAGTATCTTTAACACAGAATAAGAACAGCTATTGAAACTATTCTGCGATACATCACGGAAAAATCATTTTCAAAGAAAATGAAATTTGTAGCTTTTGATTGCGTGTGCATTGTAAGTATAAAGAGTTATCTAAAAAGGCATTGCACCATTTGATGCCTTTCGCTACCACTTACTTATGTGAGTAGATCTTTTCTGCTGTTTGCAGTAAATAACCTTAAAGCGAAATCGTCTTAATGTGGAATCGGATCTAATATTGATGGACAAAACTTATTCCAGATTTCAATGCAATTATAGAAAAACACAAAGAATTCATTTCTCACATTAGTGACCCCACATTTGAAGACATTTTTTAAAAATTAAGAAGTGGTTTTCCTTTAACCTAAAAATAAAAAAAAGAAAAGAAAAAGAAATTGATTTTCAGTCTTGAAAGTTACTCTGGGTCTTATGTGGAGTTGTTCTGACATGTGATTAGTGCCATACTAAAGAGTTCGACTAACATATGTTTCTTTCAGTAGTCAGGCCTTTAGTATGACTTTAATCATACGTCAAAACGACTTTGTATAAGACCCTCCCCGCCATATGCAGAGTCGTTTTGACGTATGATTAGCATCATACTAAAAGCCTGACTACTGAAGGAAACATATGTTAGTAGAACTCATTAGTATATCACTAATCAACCCTCACGATAACTCTGCATAAGGCCCTCTATTTTTAATTGAAATTTCATTCATTAGTAAACAATCATATATCATTAGAATAAATTACTTATTGATTATTTTTCTTGTCAATTTAATTAAAATATTTTTTTCATACCATATGAAATTTCAGATAGCATTGCAAGGATGTCCGCAGATCACTTTCCGAATTAACAGGAGGTCCGCATTATCGCAGAGTTTGAGAACCCCTGCCATAAATTTAAAAGATTGAGCAAGTTTATTTTTACCTGCGATCTCGTGGAATATCCGAAATTGCATTGGCAAAGCTTTTTCCGGAAGCAGAAAACATTTGTTTTTATGAAGATATGGCGGGAAGGTACGTATGTTAGTTGTAATTTAGTAACAGAAAATTCTGTACCTTGAAACTGAAAAGGGCTAATGTCTCATTGTTTGAAAACTGAAATTCGGTTCACACTAATCCTTCCAAAATCTCACACGTAGGTTTTGAACTGTTCTGAATACTGCATAACACAAAAAGTAAATAGCAGCCCTCTTCGATGTACGCAAGAGTTTGTTACAGAAGTTTTATAGCTTTAACTTGCAAGTTTGTGCACAGCACATTTTGCAAAATTAAGAGGTTAAATTAAATAGTCTGTGTGGCAAAATATGTTAATAAGGAATTAATTTCTGCACTCGGGATACTTACACAGTAGCACATCAGTATTTTGTGTTTACGTATTGGGGTTAAATGCTGTAGGCTGTTGCCGGACCAATTTTATGAAACCGGGTGAATTGAAGAATTTATCGTACAGGTTTATTTGTGGCACATCGGTAGAAGGAATTGTTGAAAGATCGCAATTCTTTCACAAATTTTCTTATTCTCCCCTAATACATTTCCTCTGGGCGACATGGAAAAATATCACTTGGCTTAGATGAAATTCAGGGGGGTCGCCAGAAGTAACTGAAAAATTACAATTCTTTTACGATTTGCGTATAAGGAAAACATCTATTCCGAATGTGTAGCTTATACAGTTAAAAAAAAAGCACCAACCTTTGCTAGGTGGACACTAAAAAGCAAAAGTGTTATCTAAGCAAGGTAGAGCAGGGCGGAGCTGTTGGGGGGGGGGGGTGCGTCCTTAGGGAGCAGACGCGTCAGCGATTGTGACTGCACGCAAGTAAGGGAAGTGAAAAGAGGTGTGATGATACGAGTTTTAATAGTACTCTTGTCATGGTTTCATACTAGTAACCCTGTACTTATATACATGAAATACAGCCCCTGTACACGATGCAGAGTCGGTGGAAAATAGCAACTAATAGCTAGATCCATATTTTATATGCATTCACTTATTTTATCCATCGTAAAGCGCTTGTAATAATTTTACAGTAGTAACCCGATACTTGTAAACCTAAAATACAGGTGTATTGCTTTGTATTTAATTCTGTTGCCTGCAGAAATTTGTTCTTTATAAAAAATGTCTTCTCATGCAAAGTATGGAATTTTACCCGTAAATCTCCGAAAATGTGCTCCAAAACTACTACTGCACCAAATTTATTTTCGTTTGTTTTATGAGGGAGAGTGAGTGAAAGTCAAGTTGGGGGAATAGTTAAAGTTAAAAAGTTTTTTGTAGGGTATACTTGATGTAGATGGTACTTTGTGTGGAGGTGTAAGGGAGGTACACTTGTTATGATTTACGGGAAAGGTAGTATAGAGATAGCGCGTGTATTTCAAGGTTGTGACATTTCGTGTTTGAGTTTTATAGAATTATACAAAAATAACGAGTGTGTAACCTAACCGTCTACTACGGCGGTGTATTTCTGCACAGAATACAGAAGCTGTATGTTATGCTTGCAAGTTGAGCGTTAGTAGCATGAAGCCATGACGAGTGCTATTGAAACTCGTGTCATTGCCAAAACCCACCTGTTTTAACTATCCTCGCTTATGCGAGTACTCACCATCGCTGACGCGCCTGCTCCGTATGGACGCACTCCGTCGCTGTCGCGCAGGTTCGCAATTTTAGCTTGCTTTGACTCGGTTAGATGGCATTCGTGCTCTTTAGTGGCCACCTAGGGCATGTTTGTTTTTAGTACTGTAGTTTTTATGCCATATCCCGGAGGCCGGAATTTATTCGCAAATAGTCATTTTCTATCCAAAATGTAAAAGTTTACACGCTTTAGTTTTGAATGTAACTGAGTTGTAACACAACCTAACCCAGTCTAATGTAACGTTACCTAACGTAATGTAATCTATTCTAACCAAATGTATTCAAATGTAGTACATTTTAGTACTTTTCTTTCTCGATTTTCGTATGATCTGCCGATAGAGCACAAATGCCAAGTTAAGTGCCGCATTAAGTTCTGTTAAGTCTCACCACACCAAATCTGTGTACTAAGAAAGTTAATGAAACCGAACCTAGACTAACTTAATCTATTCATAAATCATTATTGTCATATTGAAAAGCTGGCAGGGGCTGAGAGGGTTGAATATCCAGAAGAGTTAAGGAATATGTAACCTAACTGAAAATAAACTAATCCAACCTAACTAAAAATGACTTAACCTAATCTACCCTAGTTGAAACCGTAACATAGTGGGCCTACTTTGCAGCACAAGGTCATGTAAGATCATTATGAGTGCTATACGACTTTTACAATAAGTATGTGCATAGCGTTTTGTTTTCCAAGTGTAGCTGTAGTAGTGCGAAACCATTACAAGTAGTTAGAAACTCGTATCACTGTGAAAACCCATATGTTTTCACTATCCTCCCATACACACGTGTACACCGACGCTGACGCGCCTACTCCATAAGGACATACCACGGGCACTGTTGCCAACTTGCCAGTGTGAAATGTCGCTAGTTTAGTACTCTAAAGTCGCTAGAAGTCGCTAAACACCTTCTGCCAAGTCGCTAGAAAAGTCGCTATACAATTTTACAAAGGGATTAAAATGATTTAAATATTTTTCATATACAATGGAAGACTCGAGTATTTTTTCTTTTTAAAAAATGGCCATCTTGACAAAAATACTGCACTATGCGCTTTGAAGAATACAAAATTAATAAATATAGCATTGAAAGTTTGCAAATACTTAAAATTTTGGATAACTTTTCCCCATTCCCTCTTATTGAGTACGATTATCTTTTGGGGAGGGGATTCGTGTTGCTTTCGTATTCGAACACTTCACCGAACTCACCCCACGAAATTTCTGTATAATTTATATTAAGAACAACCGCAGTTCAGTTAATATATAAATCACACGCACTATACTGAACCAGAAAAACACAATGTTCTCCAACGTCACTTTTACTGTATGCACTGTGCAATGCAAGAGGTTACCAGCTATTACGCAACTAGTTAGATACGGGAAATTCCCGGATTTACGAACCGCAGTGAAGAAGGGCATAATCTTCATAGCAGCGATGAATCCAACGAAGTAGGTCGCTCATAGCAGTAGTGCAACCGAGTGTGTAAAAGTAATTATTAGTATCACGAACTGCAAAATTTTGGATACTTTAATATAAATATAGAACAAAATATTTGAATTCCTAAATGTCGCTAAATTTGTCGCTATGCGCTAAATAAAAATTTTTGTCGTTAGACACTTCCAAAAGTCGTTAGTTCTAGCGACAAAGTCGCTAAATTGGCAACACTGACCACGGGACGACCAGTTTCGCCCAACCCTGACTCAGTAATGTTTGTGCTTTGTTTCTAACCACCTAACACAATTTTTTTTTTTTCAGTGTTTTTATGGGATATATAGGAGCGCTGTATTTATGATCAATTCCTGACAGTTGTAAGTTTTGAATAATTTCGGTGGCCCCCTTGAATTTCATCTAAACTTAGTGGGTATTGTCATGTCTCCCAGCGCAAATCTTAGAGGAAAATAAGAAGAAAATTAGTGAAAGAATTATAAATTTCAACAATTAGCTATTTCTAGTGTTGCGCCTAAACGTAACCTGCATGTATTTTACTAATTCCGAGAGAGAAAGGATTTTTAAGAAAATGTTTGAAGCAGGCTTAGGCCCGTTACACAGTAACGCGGAGCTCCGCGGGCGGAGTCCCGCGTGGCAAGATTGTTCTATTGATTCTTATGGGTGCATACATAGTCACGCGGAGCAGCCTCCGCGTGGCCCTATCCGCGCTCCGCGAGGCAGATAGGGCCATTGAGCAAATGGGTGCTTACACAGTCAAGCGGAACTCCGCGCGCGGAGCAGCCACTTCTCTTTAAAATTTAAAAAGAAACGTGCATGGTAGCAAAAGCAAAATGAAAATTGATCCAGATTTTTTTTCTTATTTTTGATAGTGAGTTGCTAAATAATATTCTATACTGTTCTATAATACTATTTTCATATTTTTTAGTGTTATTTTAAATTTAGCTATATTGTCTTCGTTTAATTGTAATTTTCAATTAATGTCTTTGCTTAATTGGAACTGTACATGTGGTGCCTCTAATATACCACTGTTAACAATACGTGACTATTGTAATTTTTCGACTTTCTTTCAACAAATTTCAGTTTCAATTATCACGGAGGTTAAATTAACACCATGTTAATGGGATCCCTCTTGTGAGGAAGACAAAAAGCGTGACATTCGTGAACAGGCAAGGAATGAGATATGTAAAAGATTATTTTTTTGTAAAAATGAAGGTATGGACAATGAAAAAAGATAAATTAAGGCAAATAATTTATTTCTATTATTAAATAGTTGATTGGATGTGAAGTTCTAACCAAATGTACAAACATTGGTTATTTTCATTTGTTAAAAACAGTACCTGTTAAGTGCTGTATTTTAAGAGCGTGCATATGGATCCTATTTAAACTGCATTTTTATAATTTCGATGGATTTTTTTCAATTAGGTCATCGAACGACTGAATTGACGTACGGAAATTATTGAAGTACTTCTCGTCTTCTCGCAAATGTATATACACAGACACAAAAGCTCCCTTCAGGCTTCTTTGAGAAACTAAGGGATGAATTTTGAGACATTTATTTTTGTGTGTTTTTCGTTTTCTCTTCTTACAGAAGTATTAAGATGATACTATTGTCGTTTCGAACTTTTCATGTTGACTCGCAACACTGACTGAGAAGAATCCTGTATATAATCACGTGACGCGTAACGCGTAGCTACGGATGACTGTGTAAGCACACACGCGTAGTGCGGAGGGTGGAAGACGGAGCGCGGAGCTCCGCTTGACTATGTAGCGGGCCTTAATGCTGGTGCTAGTTTTAGGTAACCATAGATTCGTGAAATTCACAGAAGGATTCAGCTCCGGTGCTATTACTTATATCGTGGTAAACCGAACAGAACCAACGTAACCAGGTTACCACTGATCTTAATAACCAGAAAATGTCCGTTAATTTAGGTTATTCTATAAATGTCAGATAATTTTAGAGATGGCTCAAACTACCTGAATTAAGTGATGGAATATTAAGTATGAATTTTTGCTTCTTACAACCCATTTCTCTTCTTTATATATGCATATGCATTGTAGATAAGGAACCCCTGGTGGAAAATAAATTGTTACTTTTTTTTTTACGTTATATGTAGACCTGGAAATTTGTAAATTATGACCTGGAAGTCCTGAAAAAAAGTCAGGGAATTCATGATCACGAAATAAGTGGAATCCCTGCCTAAGATAAGCTATCTTAAAGTACGTTAAAGCTGTTAATGGAATTTATGTGTTATTTCAAAAGGACAATACGTAAGTAATTAAGATACAGAGAAGGCCTATGTACACGATGTTTCACACCACGAGCTCACTTGCTCTGGAATGGGCCCAGGTGTCCTTTGCACCAGAGGTTGTGTGGCTGTACTTCTGAGAAATCGAGTCCCCAACAGTGAGTACAAGTTGTGAATACTTATAATATGATCATTTAATTCTAACAGACGTTTATTGCTTCATTAAGTAGCAAAGTACATTGTTTCTTTAAGATAAAAGAAAAGCATACCCTTTAATAACTTAATCCACACTCCCGGAGGAAGAACGTCCTTTTACAATTCGAACTTATTGTTTATGGGATCAGTATTAACAGACGAAAACCATATTCACAAAGAAATTAAATGTCGACTAAAAGCAGGGAACTAGTGTTATTATTCACTTCAAAATCTCTTGTCGTCGCGAATTCTGTCGAGGAATTTGAAGCTTAAAATGTATAAAACGATAATCATGCCTGTTGTGCTGTATGGTTGTGAAACATGGCCTGTCACTCTGAGGGAAGAACGTAGCCTGAAAGTATTTGAGAACAAGATCCTGAGACGAATATTCGCACCCAAGAGGAACGGGAATGGGGAATGGCGGAAACTTCATAACGAGGAACTACATAATGTATACGGTTTACCAAACATTGTTAGGGTGATCAAGTCTAGGAAGCTCAGGTGGACAGGTCATATAGCATGGAAGAAAGTAGGAGCGCTTTCAAAGTCTTAACTGGAAGACTAATCGGAAAACGACCATTAGGAAGACCTAGGCGCAGATGGGAGGACAATATTAAGATGGATCTCGCAGAAATAGGAATACAAAGTAAAACTGGATCGAATTGGCTAAGAACAGAAATCAGTGGAGGTAACTTTTGTAAAGATGACATTGAACCTCCGGGTTCCATAGGCCATACAGTTAGTTAGTTATTGTTTACTGATAAGGTATCATCATTATTGGAGCATTTGAGAGGTAAAGATATTTCAATTAAAAGAAAGATATGCTCTTGCATCCTGTTTCTAATTAATTTTAAAAATTAGTATTTTCAACTATTTCAAAGATATTTAGCCCAGTATATCTTTAAAGCAAGTACACTTTTCACAAATATTTGCTAAACTGAGTAACAACTTTTGTATTTCTTTTTTAAATTTTAGGTACATTCGTACTCCGGAAGATGTATCGACTATTATACATCATGCAAAATTGGATGAGAATGACTTGAAGCCATTGACACAAGTGCTTACCTTTGCTGAAGTACAGCCAATTAATGAGTATAAGTTTCTGGAACTTGATTCCAATTTATTGTCAGCGGTACATCAAGGAGAAACGTAAGTTTAATATTCTTCATTATAAGGAGTAACTGTAATTTTCCCTCCCTCTTTAAACTGTTCATAGTAGAGAAGGTAAAACTCGTACCTAGAAGGAATCTGAATGAAAAGTGTCATAAGAACAGTCATTTTTACGAGGGTGATTCAGAAAGTAATGCCTCTAAGTTCACTGCTTAGCCAATAGTATTGAAAACATTCTGAACTGTTTATCATTGATGCATTGATGTTTAGGCGGGTAATATTTATAAGTCCTAAACGGTATAAGACCTAAAAATATAGGCACTAGACCTAAATGATTTTGACGTCTTTATGTCGTTTAGGACTTGTGCCGCGAAACAGGGTGTGTATCGGTCACGAAAGTCACGAAAAAGTCATGAAATCAGAAAACGGTCTTGAAAGTCACGAAATTTAGCTTTTGGGTCACGATTTTTTTTAAACTGTACAAATGTAAGTACAGGTTGGAAAATTTTGTTCTATAAAACGTCAAAATTCACCACCAAAAATGTCTAGTCGGCTTAAGACGCTACCAAATCGCAAGCAAAGTACGTTTCTATCGCATGGGTGAAAATTCGCCCTAATTCGTACCCAAATTCGCTCTTGAAAATGTTAGGAAATTTTATGATTTGGTAAAGAAAAGGTCACGAAAAAGTCACGAAATTTCATTTTGGAATTTTAGTAGACACCCTGCGGAATTATTTTTGTCTTGTGCCTCTTAGGTTTTGTGCATTTTTCATTCACTTGCCTTAGTTCTGAAATTCGTCACCACTACTCGAAATTGCGACGATGCAGTAACTAGTTGTCAATAATGTTACGAACGTAGGTAATTCCAACGGTAACAGCTATATTTGTACTACTAAAATTATTATCATCATTATCTGTTCTGCAGTTATACATGAATTCCTATTTCATTCTAAGAATTATATAATTGGTTAAGAAATCCGTTTCTTTCAAATGGAGATACGAGAAACCCATGACAAATTCCTTTAAAAAAAAATGTTTAAAAAGCTTACTTTACCAGGAAACTAAGCAAGCACTCAAAATTGCAATATATATAGTCTGTGTTTATTTTATTAAAAGAAGGACAAAAGCCCTTTCTAACTTTCCAGAAGTAGGACAAAAGCCCACCAAAATTTACTTAGAACAAAAGACCACTAGAAATTTCACGAGTGAACACTAAATATTCTACCAACTCTACACATTAAGAATGCAGTAAATTTAAAACTGAACAAACAGCATTTATTATGCAATACAGTTATTATATTTCACAATGCGTTTGGTAAGGTTGGTATGTATTTTTTTTAAAAAAAAAAGTAAGAAAAAAACGCTAAATTACTAATGTAGCGTTTGCCGCAGTACCGGTTTGCATCGATGCACGGCAAAATTCGCGGTTTAGTTTGTGGTAATCAGTATAGCAATTATAATAGCTTTTGGCATTTTTGCAGAGTCTGCTCAGTATATGATCCAAGGACATCTTATTATAATAATTTCCACCCCATTTGTCCTTTACTCTTTGAATTAAAAAAAAAATAACTTACATGTTAGTGCCGGCTTACGCCACAAATACTGTGTACTGTTCAGATTTCAAGTTTCTATCTCAAGTGGTTTGGTCTACGTGCGTTGATCAGTCATTCAGTCAGGACGACGACTTTTATATAGAGAGAAATAGGGTAGGCGTTACACTAATGTTTCTTTTTATTTTTAGCTAGGTTAGTTGCTAAGGTTAATAGTTATTACAGTAGTTATAAGCAATGATAATTTCAGAATATTTTATTCGGGTGGGGGTTGAGGGAACTTTCATTTACGAGCAGTGAAAGTAGTGCTGCGAAAATAGCCCAAGTTGAGCATAATTGGAATAGATCCTACTCCTCTGGGAGAGAATTTCTCCCGGGATACAATCTTTAAATAAATAAATAAATAAATAAAAAACGGTTCTACGTTTCAACAACGATTCAATGTAAAATTTCAAAATGGCGGACATTTTTTTCAGAACAGTAGTGAACAGAATATTATTCCAAGTTGCGACAATAACAATCTTGAAATATAAATCAAATTTGAACACTTTTACCCCAAAGACATTGAAATATTTAAAAAAAAAAACAATTAAACCCGAAAAACCCCAATTAAACCCGAAAAAACCCACATGGGCCCAGGTGGGTTAGGCTTTTTCAAAAATACCCGGGTTTTTCAAACCCTGTTTTTCCCCCCCTTTTTTTGGAAGGGGGGACATACTTTCGAGACTACACTCGTACTTCTAGGTAAATCTCAATTTTTAAAGAAAACAAGCAAAATCTAAGACTAATATTTATGATATAAGTACTATGAGTAGAAAGAAGAAAAAAAGCGCCACATGGCGAGTACAGTGTAATTTATGTTCAAATTAAAGTGTGTTGAATGTTTCTGAAGGGTCAGAATGACCTCTCTGGTAGTTCTGTGTTAGCGTACGCACCTTCGATGTGGGAGACCCTGGATCGATTACTACTGGGAGCTCATGTGGTTGGGTTCCCACGTTAAGCTGTAAGTCCATGCCTCATGTAGCCTCTGTGCAGAAAGACACACTAAACTCAAATCTAACAACAACAATTTTCCGAATTGATTGATTTTTGAAAAAAAAAAAAAAAAAAAAATACAAACCGAACACAATTTATTCAAATTAGAATCCTTCCACAATTTACCAATGAATCCTTCCTTGTGAAACCTAAATATTTTTCATACGTTTCGGAATGCCGAGCTGGTTCCGTCTTCAGTGGCAAGGTAACAAAGAGAGAAATGGATAGGAGATAAAAGGTGCAAAACAAGAAATACATTCCACTAAATAAATGTAACGTAAAGAATGGATCCTGAAATGTCACGAGCAGAGCAAAGAGCAAAAAGAGGAACTGAATCGAAGGAAGCACGATGTCTTTGTTACGTCACTATTGCTAGATTCAAAATATGCATCAAAGGTAGGTAACCAAATTCTATCAATGTTGCCAGTATCCAGATTTAAAGCCGGTTTATGTTTATGGATAAAGAATGATTCTTTAATCTCCCGTTGTTTCTTTGTTTTTGCTGAACCTATTACATTAACCTGTTTTATATTGTGTGTATGTTGTTTTAAGTGAAGCACCAATCCCGACATGGCCTCTTCTTCTTCTTCTTCTTTTTTTTTTAAATTATTTATTGTCTAATTCGAGTGTTAATGTTGCGTTTCGTTTGGCCTGTATATGAGGAGTCACATTCGCATTGAACGCGGTACATGCCTAACTTATTTAGTGGATCAAGAAAATTGGATTTAGTGAATCTTTACGTTACAATTATTTAGTGGTATGTATTCCTTGTTTTACACCTTTTATCTCCTATCCGTTTTTATCGTTGTCACTTTGCCACTGAAGACAGAATCAGCTCGGCGTTCCGAAACGTATGAAAAATATTTAGGTTTCCCAAGGGAGGATTCGTTGGTAAGTAGCCAACTTTCTGTTAATTTGAATCATCATCTTATTCGCCCATATAATTTTAATTTTAATTTTACTATTGTATTCACTTCAACTGAACTTCGTTTTTTCGCTTCTATATTCCCAAATGTATTGTTGCCAGGTCTTTATGTTTCATTCTTTCTGCACCAAAATCTCTCGTGCTGAAATAACGAATTGTGCTCATGAAAATATTGTTAAAAAAAAAAAAAAAAATGTTTTGCTATGCTGGTAGATGTTTGTATATTAAAGTTTTCACATGTTCTTTTTCTCTTTTAGTTTAACTATTCGAGGTTTGAAGGATGATAGTGCTGTGTTGTGTACTGATGAGTGTACTTATGATTTGAAAGAGGCAGACACATCTAATTCAATGCTTTTACTGCCAAAGTTATTGTGGCCTGAAGAAATAAGTGAGGAATCCAGTAGAAGATTAGAAGAAAAACAGGTAACACCATTATTTTCTTCTGTTGTCTGTTTCACTCTTGAAATTCCTAGCGTATCAAAAGTGTTAACTTATTTCATGTTCTTTCCCAACAAAATAGAATACAGACTCCCTAATATGACTGTGCCTTCTTAGTGGATGGTGGTTTTACTTCTGGCTTTAGATTTTCCCTTCCACATAATTCTGCTTACCTTTGCAGAGATTGTGCCGAAGTGGTTTCACTTATTTGGCTCTAATACAGAGTAATAAAAGCCGTTGCTACATTAGTAAATATATATATTTTTACGTACCTTGCCCAAATTTGCTACAGGAACTGGAAGCTTCTTCAGGAATCACACCTTATGAAGAATTAAATCGACAAGTGAATCACATATTGACTGTTTGGTCCCTTCCTAATTAATAGTCCGTTGGGTAAACTTTTAAAAAATAGCTCTAAAAATTCTAAAACTTTGTTATTTTATTATAAAATTCACATTTCCAGTTAGTTAGGCGCTGTTTATTTAATGTATGTAGTTATTTTAGTTACAAGAGAACACTATTATTATTATTATTATTATTATTATTATTATTATTATTATTATTATTATTTAGTATTTTGCCTTTTGGCAGGTCCTGTAATGAGTTTTTTTCTTATTCTTCTTAATTTTCAGTTTGGGCGTGAAAATATTTCTTCCATGCTTCTCCTCTTTCAGACTCCTAATATTTTCTTCTATTTTTCAAATCATCGATCACTTATGTTTTTCTTCCTATTTCTCGCTTTCCTTCCATCTTTCCGTCGATGGCAGTATGAAAAAGACAATTTCTTCCCAAAATGTTTCCAATCCAATTGTGCTTTCTTCGAAGGATGGTGGCTAAAAGCATCCCCTTCTCTCCTATCCGTTTTAAAACAGCTTCTTTTGTTGTTCTCTCTATCCATTTTATCTTCTCCATCTTTCTCCAACACCACATTTCGAAGCTCTTTAAATATTTCTTCTTTAACTTCCGTAATGTACAGGTCTCTGTACCATGAATTCAATACTCCATATATAGCACTTGACAAATTTCTTCTTTTGTCCAATGTTAAGGCTGCTAGTTAGGAGTGATCTTTTCTTGTTGAATGCTTCTTTAGCTATAGCAGTTCTCGACCTGATCTCTTTGGTGCAGTACGCGTCTTTCGTCAAAATACTTCCCAGATGTTTGAAATGATCTACCTCTTCAAGAACTCCTTGTTCTACTCTGACCCGTAAGGGCATATTTCCATGGAATATTCTCATAACTCAATTTTTCGATGTTCGAATAAAATTAAACCATTTTTCTTTTCAGTTTTACAAACAAGAAGATAAACAGTATTTATTTTGGGAACAGTTTTTTTCAACTGGGATGCAGTAAATGGGGAAGAACTCCTTTGTGGTTAAATTGAAAACACGCGTAATTCCGAGTTCGATATCCTGAACTAAAAGGATGATACACCACAATCCAAAGAAATCGATGATCAATAGTTACATACGGTACACCTTTGTCGACACATGGGGCATAAGTATCCCTACTGCTTTGTGCATTTTATATCCACCCTTTAATGTAGTAACGGAGTAGCCATGCCCTTGTGAGTACTTAACTCTTCGGGGTCAGTGAAGTTACCCTTGGTACTAACTTTCTTTTAAAGTCCTATGTTGTTTCGATCCGGATTTCGTCTCGGTTCAGACGTGCAGAAAAGTCTGTTGCGGGCCCGCAACAGAAAACTCTGTTGCGGACCCGCGCGAGCCGGAAATACATTGGTTCTTATCATTCATGCCACACGTGCAGACTTTCCCGCACGACTCTGCTGCGGGCCCGCAGCGGGCGAAAATTGAGTTGCGGGGACTGCTGGCTCGCAGCGAGTCCGCACACGTGTTGCGGGTCGGAAAACCATTGCTGGCAATGAGGCAAGCCACACGTGCAGACTTTCCCGCGCCCGCAGAAATGGAAAGCGAAGAAATGAATGAAGAACTATTCATTAACGAAATACAAAAATATCACGAGATATGGAATTTAAAGTGCGAAATGTATATATATATATATATATATATATATATATATATATATATATATAAACGGGATGCATGGAATAAGGTGTGTGAAACCTTACGTGAGAAATTTAATGAAAAAACAGAAGAAAAAAACAGCATTGGTATGTATTATTATTACTTTTCAATGTAAAAATCTAATATTCATGTAGTATTTACACTTGATTTTCGTTTAGCGTCCCTTTCCAGCAGCGAGGCTATGAATACTTTTTTGTGATAACAATAAACAAATACGCTTGGAGAACAAGCCTTTATTGTTAATACAGTTTCTTTGATAAGATTTCTTGCCACTCACTCCGGAATGAACCGACTGTTTATAACGTACGTTGCATTATACTTTAGGTCAAGGTCACGTATTATATAGCCTCTGTGCTCAAAAAGGACGCTGAAGTCCAAAACAACCATCAACATAATAGCAGAACAGAAAAGAAAGAAAAAACATCGTTTTTCGGCTGACAATTGTTGTCTTTATTTGTTAATGTACTATTAAAAAAAATAGAGTTAACACGAAAATTGTTGAACATCAGGGCACTCATGTGGTTAAAAAATAAAAAGCATGCTCGAGATGTAACATAAATATTTGTGTTTCTCGTACAGTTCATAATATGGTGCACGTCGTTGCTATTCTAGAGATAACAACTGAATGTTTTTGTGCATAAAGAACAACTTAAAGTTATCTTGCCATAGAACTCTACCTATGTCGCTTACAAAATGATCAGCCCATCTGTTTCTGCTTCCGTTTGCTGCATTGCCTCCTTGTGGTGTGCTACACGTATTGGGGATTTCCTCAAAACCTTCTATCGTTAAATGTCACAATTATAAAAATGTTTCCTTTTTCTCACCTTAGAAATGGATTATTCGGAAACACTAAATCCATTATTTTTATTTCAGAGTTTACATTAAGAATTTCACATCTCCAATCTAAGCGAGTCCTCATATTGAACGCTTTCTCAATATGTAACGGGAAATGTCACTACTATAGGAATGAAATGAAATCCTTGAGTTTTACGTCGCACACTTATACCGGGTAGGCTAAAGGAAATGATGATGATAAATGAATGAAATGGTGCAATGAATAAAGTGGAAGGAAACGGGAGAACCCCGAGAAAACTCACGCACACGGTGCTTCTCGCACCACAAAGCCCACTTGACGCAAGCTGGGATCGAACCAGAGGTGGACACTCTATCACTGAGCCACCAGATCCCACAATTATAGAAATCCCCCATCTCCTCTTCAAGAGAAAATTTTCAAAGACGCTGAAACCTGTGCTCCATTATTTTTATTATGAGTTTACATGGCGAATTTTATATCTCTAACTGAAGCGAATCCTCACATTCGGTAATTTTTGAATAAATAAACGGAAATTTTACTATTATTGAAACGCCCCCTCTTGAGCGGGATATTCGGGAAGTCTTAAAAAATGTCTATTTTTTTTAATTTAAAGCCACCAACTATGTCAAAAAATCTGAATTAGTCACGCAATTGTTAAACTATGTCAGTGGCCCCTAATAACTTTTGAAAATGTCTATGAATAGGTCTCCGAATGTTTAACTTTCTGTGCTCTTACAAATGATAATTAGTTAACATAATTAACTTACCTTAATGTAACAGCCAGAGCTCCTCCGTGGCTAAGCGGTTAGCGTACACGCCTTTGGCGTGGGAGGCGCGGGTTCAATTCCCGTCGGGACCTCCTATGGTTCGGATTCCACGTTAATCAGTAGGACCACGTCTCATATAGCCTCGCTGCTGAACGGAACGTTAGACTCAAAATCAACTCATTAATGTAACAACCAATATTTCAATTGGTGGTATCGCTAGTCTCATGAAAGTATCTTTTGCTTTAATTTTATTACTTATTTTCGATAAAAGTTTATCAAATGAAGTGATGCTCATGCGAAAATAATTAAAGAACTCTTCTTCGTCATTGCGCAAGTCAATAAACATGGAAGAAAATTCACCTTTAAGGAGTCGTGAGCTTACGTACGGATGAACCCAGTATCGTCTCTGTTTCCTCCTTAGGATTTTACTGGCTAAGTGTACAAAAACAGCACGTTTTCTTCTTTCAATTTTTATCTTCATTTAACTGCAGCTGAAAATAAAAGGAGCTGTTTTCTATGTCTATGTGAAGTGGTTGGGCTGAGACGCCCGCACGAGTCTGCTGCGGGCCCGCAGCAGACTTTTCTGCACGTCTGAACTGGTTGCTCTGTGACGCCCGCACGAGTCTGCTGCGAGTCTGTTGCGGGCCCGCAACAGACTTTTCTGCACGTCTGAACCGAGCCTTCTGCCTCTAATGTAGTGTAATTCTAAACCTTGTCCTCTTGTATAAACGTATATTCTTTCATTCTATAGTTTGTGGTGGACAACATCGTGCTCGTGGATTTTCTCGGGATACTCCCATTTCCTCCCACTTTCTAATTCCAGCACCTCTTCCATCATCATTCATTTGCTTTAATCATCGTCTTCCTTAGTCTAACAGGCATAATCATGGGACGTTAAACTCAAAGATTTCATTTATTTTCGTTTTTCTTTCATTTTGTAGTCGTCAACTGGTCTTGCGTTAGATTCTCGATGGGATGATTCGGATTCCACTTTGAACAGTAGATATAACTTCGCTGCTCAATAGGAGATGCGACACTTTATCTTCGTGCTCATCAAACCAGTCCTGGACGATGTGAGCTGTATGAACAAGGGCCCTGTCATCTTGAAACACGGCATTGCCATCTGGGAACAAAATTTGCACCATGGGATATATCTGGTTACTCAAAATGGTTAGTAGTCCTTGCCAGTGATATGACCATGTAGGATTATGATGGATCCAGCAGGATACCAGGATTTGGCTGCTCAAATCATCACTGAACCACTACCATGCTTTACTCTTGGTAACAGACAATCTGTACCGTACGCTTTTGCTGGCGTTCTCTACATGCAAACTCGGCCAGCAGTTGGAAACAATGTAAAAGAAGACTCATTCGATCAGATGACAGTCTTCCACTGCTCCATTGTCCAGTTTTTATGGACGTTGCACCACTGTTTCAGTATATTAGTAGCATAGTCAACAGTCATGAGTGGTTTGGGAATTGCAGATCTGCCATAAATACCCTGCTTGTGGAGTTCTCTTCTGACTGTTTTGACGCTGAAAGCGTTTGTAACCGCTGTATTCATCTCAGCTGTCACTTGGCGGCGTGGCAATATGCTTGATTACAATCCTACCCAATGTGCGTCTGTGTCTGTTACGCAACACACACTTGCGTCCACGCTGGTGCTTCGCTGATGCGTTTTTTTCCGGAACAGTTCTAGGCAGTCATGATCTTCTAGACTATGCCTCGTGATACACCAAACATTTCCGCTACTTTCGTCACGAAAGCTCCCACCATACACGCACCCACAATTTGCCCTCTTTGAAACTCTGTCAGCTCAGACATGATTCACGATAACCTACACAGACCGATCGCTGAACTGTAACAGGCCCATCTGTTCGATTGGCCAGGTTGTATACCTCAGGATGTGCCGGCGAACACAACGACACCTCCCATCCAAACAGCAAATCGTGTTTGAAATTGCTACCTCTTTTATACAAGGTGTTTCTTGTATCTTGTCCATCCTCTTTACTTTAAATTGATTTAATGTATTCAAAAGTGTTACATTTCCAGAAAGTCAGGGTTCGTTATTAAGGATGACTTAAGATTATTCAACTTTGGATTGCTTTTAAATTCAAGATATACAATTTTAGATTGCTTTTAAATTCAAGGTTCCGCGGTGGCTCAGTGGTAGAGCGTTCACCTCTGGTGCATGAAGTCTCGGGTTCAAACCCTGCTACCGCCAAGTGAACTTTGTGGTGGACAAACACCGTATACGTGGATTTTCTCGGGGTTCTCCCGTTTCCTCCCACTTTCTTCATTCCACCATTTCATTCATTTCTCATAATCACCGTCTCCTTTAGCCTAACCGGCATAACCGTGGGACGTAAAACTCAAAGATTTCATTTCATTTTCATTTAAATTCAAGGTTGTCACAATCCCAGAAAGTCACTGAATCCGAGTTCGTTATCAACAATGGCTTAAGATTACACAATAACTTCACGGGGGGGGGGGGGGGGGACTGTCTCTTCCATATTACCTTCTTATTACCCTATTTTCTAAAGCATGACGGTGATTTATAGAAAATTGATAATATAAAATTGAAATTGTGCTTGTGTATGTAATCTTCAAGAAAATTTGTGTTTTGAAGTTTCTTATATTTTAAATGTAGCAAGTAAAATAAAGAGTATACTTACCGGAATCCCAAAAACTCAGTAGTGCTCTTGAGGAATGCAGTTCAATATCAACTGACTTGAATCTAAAAAGGCTTAAAAAGGTAAAAATACGTGAGAAGGTGAAAAGAATAAAAATTCATTCAAAGTAAATACACTTCATGTCAAAAAATACCCGCATTTTGTGTTTATGATCCCACAATGCTCGTGGAAATACAAAAGTTTGTAAAAGATAGACTCAAACTTCAGATTCGTATAGACTCAAACTTGCAATTTTTACAATTGTGCTCCAGTCAAGGACTGATATTCAATTTTCTCAAATCATTTTACCACATTTAGGGAAAACATTTCCTGCGTTAAGTGATGTATTTACTTTGAATCAATTTTTTATTATTTTCACCTTCTTACATATATTTA
Source organism: Thermobia domestica (assembly GCF_964235325.1). NCBI lineage: Eukaryota > Metazoa > Arthropoda > Insecta > Zygentoma > Lepismatidae > Thermobia > Thermobia domestica. Next base: position 8,932,020 of record NC_137455.1, on the reverse strand, counting down.
CCTTTTACTTAAGTAAGCTGGTAATGAGGACCTCGTTCTTCGAAAACGCTACTTAATTTTTCGGATTATGGCAGTGTGTATAAATCTTTATTATTATTATTATTATTATTATTATTATTATTATTATTATTATTATTATTATTATTATTATTATTATTATTTTACTTGCCATAATGACTATTATCACTGCTCGCAATTGTATTTGTATTCCTTATATTTTGTTTATGATGATTACTCTTTTATCTCTATATAAAAATAGTAGTCCTGACTGCTCAACGCCTAGGACAAACTACTTAAGCTAGAAACTTGAAATTTGGACAGTGCAAAGAATTTGTGACGTAATAAGGTACCACTAAGGATTTTTTTTTTTTCGACGAGGAATGGAGGCAATAGAAATGAATGATTATATTAAAATGCCCATCTCTCGAAATTTCTGAGAGTTAGAGACATGAAATTTGGTATTTTGACTTCCCATTTAAATAATAAAACACTTGTTTCAGCTTTTATATATATATATTTGGTCTAGGAATTAATTCGTGCGGGTGGACAAGAGATGGCGCAACGAACGGAGCGTCCCACAGTTCCGTGTATCCACACATGTGTTGCAAACCCCTGTCATCGCGTATCGTTCGTAGTATAGGGCAGTGGATTAAAGCGTCAACAACACCAGTTTGTAGTTAAGTGAACATGGCGCAATTTGTGCCTGATAAAGTGTTTTTGCGGGGTGTCCTGCTGCATTACTTTAACCTGCAGAAAAGTGCGACTGAAAGTCATCGTATTTTGGTGGAAGTGTATGGTGACCATGCTCTAGCTGAGCGAACGTGTCAGAAGTGGTTTGCACGGTTTAGAAGTGGTGATTTCGGCTTGGCAGACCAAGAGCGAGCTGGACAGCCAAAAAGATTTCAAGACGAAGAATTGACAGCATTGCTCGAGCAGGATTCGTGTCAAACGCAGGAACAACTTGCAGCAGCATTAGGCGTTGATCAAACAACAGTCTCCAAACGCTTGAAAGCCATGGGAATGATTCAAAAGATGTCACATTGGGTTCCACATAAATTGAAAGACAGAGACGTTGAAAGACGAAAAACCATTTGCGAATTGCTGCTTCAACGACAGAGCAGAAAGGGGTTTCTGCATCGAATTATTACGGGTGATGAGAAGTGGATCCATTACGAGAACCCTAAACGAAAAAAGGCCTGGGTGAAACCAGGTGAACCAGGTCCATCACAACCAAAACGAGATATTCACTGTGCAAAGGTTATGCTGTGCATATGGTGGGATATGAAAGGTGTGGTGTACTATGAGCTGCTGCAACCGGGTGAAACTATGAATGGAGAACGTTATCGACGACAATTAATGCGTTTGAAGCAAGCTCTGGCCAGAACACGACCAGAATGGGAGAACAGACATGATAAACTTATTGTTCAACATGATAACGCTCGCCCACATGTCTCAAAACCGGTCAAAACCTATTTAGAAAATGTCGGATGGGAAGTTTTACCCCACCCGCCGTATTCACCAGACGTTGCTCCTTCGGACTACTACTTGTTCGATTGCATGAACAACGATTTGATTGGACAGCGGTTTACTTCTTCAGAAGATATCGAAACATGGGTCTCTGACTGGATCGCTTCCAAGGATGAGGACTTCTTTCGCCACGGAATCCGTACATTGCCTGACAGATGGGCGAAAGTGGTGGCTAGCGATGGACAATATTTTTCTTAAGGTATTTATGTATTTTGTGTTTGTACTACAGCTTCAATGTGTGCGTACCAACCGCACGAATTAATTCCTAGACCAAATATATATATATATATATATATATATATATATATATATATATATATATATATATGACCCAGAAGGAAGAAAATAGAGTGGGCGGGAAAAAATGGGTGGGATTCTAGTTATTATCATATCATAATAAGATGGTCATATTTTGGAATCGGTTAACTTAAAGATATAAAATTTGGACATTTTATTTAAAATAATTTAACCAGTGTTTCAGCGCTATTTGATGTTTGTCTTGAAAGAGAAGGAAAAGAATGTGTACCAAAAAAGATGAGGTTGCAATTATTGTAATGTCACAAACGCTTATTAATATTATTGCTAAACTTTTGTCCGTGATTGTACTTAAGTTCATTATTCTTCAAAGGACATTCAACGAACAACAAAAGGAAATGTTGGATATTTCAAAAGTAAATTGTGATTAATGAATTCTTTTATCTGTAAAACTGCTATGTAATTCCGTCTTTGAAATTGTTTCCAAGTACCGAAGTCAGCTGCCTTTCACAAGTCAACGTGTAAGATCATGCATTAACAAATATGATGAGAGAAGTAGATTCATAGGTACTCGTCTTACGATTTCACCACGAATACAGGAAGCTCCATAACTTTAGCTCGAGTCGAGAATCAAACCCACTTGTCTTTTCGAAAGTCGTAGTAGTGGCGATGAAGACTGATCATAAGGAATATCCCTCATAGCAGACATACCGCGATCTGCGATGTGATCTCAAAAAATCTGCCGCGCCTGTGCAGAATAATTGCCATGTAACGCTGTAATAAAAATATGATAGTATCATCTTGATTTTTTAATTTTGAAATTGCTGCAGAAAATTTTTGACTTACAAAAGCTCATCGCAGAAAGGCAAAGAAAGTTCTGCCATCGAGGGAATACCTTATCAGAGCTGATTGTTACTACTAGTATATTATATCAATCATTGATACTCTACATCAAAAATCTGGAAGCATGTACCTGTTTCATATTTGTCAGTACCTAGTCATGAGTCAGTGCTTGGGAAGTTTCAAATAGACACGACTGAAGGAAAACTTACACACATTAAAAAAACATTTCCCCAAAATCCTAATTTTTCATTTCAGTAGAAAAGAGTGTTCATGAAATAGTGGTGTACGAAATTATTGATGTTTAGATTTCTAAGAAAGTTTGTTATTGCTATGATACCTCTTGCGTACGTCCTGTTCTATGTAAATCATAGATAACACGTGGCATAACCGCAATAATAAGTTGTCCATATTTTGGAATGCCTTAAGGTTACAGACATGAAATTTGGTGTTTATACTTTTCATGTAAAATTATTAAACATGTGTCTCTGCGTTTATAGATGTTAAACCTAGAATGGAAGAAAATGGGAAAGGGAGTGCTTCCGTAAGATACACATGCGACACTTCAAGTTCAGATGAATTCTTTGTGGAAGCTGCTGGAGGAAAAACGCAAAATATTTTTCGCAGTAATACGTGAGGGCATTTGCTTAAAAATAGATATAAAATTATTTAAATTATTGTATATGTACTAAGTACCAGGAGACACAAAGCAATAAGGGAGCAAAAGAAATATGAACTGGTACCCCAATCTCAGACTTCTCAAGATATTGCTCTATCAAGGGGGGCGCGGTGGCTCAGTGGTAGAGTGTTCACCTCTGGTGCTTGGGGTCCCGGGTTCGATCCCAGCCCCCGCCAAGTGAACTTTGTGGTGGACAAACACCGTGCTCGTGGGTTTTCTCGGGGTTCTCCCGTTTCCTCCCACTTTCTTCATTCCACCATTTCACTCATCTCTCATTATCACCGTCTCCTTTAGCCTAACCGGCATAACCGTGGGACGTAAAACTTAAAGATTTCATTTTATATTGCTCTATCAAATAAGCTAAAGACACCAAGGCACAAAAAAATTGGTCTAGTTATTGCTAATATTACTAGAACAATCATTCAGCAAACAGGAGGTCTGAGTTCAATAATCTGCCAGTCCATCGGTTAGATTTTTGTTTTGACATTTTATCAGCGTTCTTTATCAAGCTTTAGTCCTTGTTTTATTCCAGATAAGTGGTGTATTTTACACTTATTTCGAAGTTCGGCCATGTAAACCACGCACCAAGAGATTATATACTTTGTTAGATCCAAGCAAATACCGAGGGAAAGAATATGAAGATGAAATCCCAGGACCTTTGTATACAACAGATGATTTGTTGAATGAAGTTCAAGCTAGTAGAAAAGAACTTATGCAGGCATTAAATGAAGTACAAGCATGTGTCATTGATGGTAAGTTCTAAGGTGAGCATCCATCTCGTAGGCGAGGAATCTATTAAGATGTAAAAACAATGTAAAAAAAAGAATCACTTTCATAGTCTTGCCGTATATGCAAAGATCATACAAAAAGTTTTGGGGTTATACACAAACAAATGATATGTGAAAGATTTATGAACAGAAAGTACATATCATGCTTTACTGTCCAATACACATTCACACACTTTTCATACCATTATATTGTTTTTATTTTTTTCATTTTTGTTATACTAGGATGTATTCAACTGTGAAGGAATGATATCGTGGTGTATGAAGAGACGAAATAGTAGTGTGAATAAATAATATGACATTAAAACATTATAATTTGAAATAAAGACAATTACAATATATTTTTTTCTAGATTAGTCTTTTAATTTCACTATTGACAGTTATTTTGAAACATCGGTTTATGACGAACGCTCGAGACATAGAAATATGTATGCGATTTTATTTTTCATGTCTTTAACTTTGTATTCTTTTAAAATAAATGTTACAGGCGTCTTTTCCTTTCGCCCCACCTTCCTATCATCGTATGATGAAGTTCTTTTACTTTTCAGTACAGTAACTTTGCATTTTTACGTCAACTCCCCAATGATCGGTCCTCCGGATGATTGAAATACGGAAGGTGGATATTTTCGTGGAGGAGTGTGAAAGCAATAGTAGAGGATATAAATTAGACGTTACGGTTCTAAATGACTCGTTAATTACTGTCCAAGGTGTTATATTTTTTACATGAGAGATACAAGTATATTTATGACACCTACAAGTCAATCATAAGTAGTGGAAGTTTTTGGAAAAAATGAAGTAAAATATTTTGGTTTTACATCCCACGGTATGCTGGCTAGGTTAAAGGAGACGGTGATGGTGAGAAATGAATGAAATGGTGGAATGAAGAAAGTGGGAGGAAACGGGAGAACCCCGAGAAAACTCATGCACACAGTGTTTGTCCACATGGAAGTTATTGGAGTATGTCATCTGTAGTCAGTTATTACTAATTGCGTTTGGTCTTTATGTATCATCTTTTTATCTTGAACGTGACGAACGTAGTGAATTTTATTGGGGAGCCATTGACTGTCAATCCGGCCAAAACCATAAGTTGTAATTACTGATATTCGCTAGTGTGAAGGAGAGAGAAAAAGCCTAGCGGAGGATCAACGCTTGAAACAATATACTGTACTAAATTTACCTATCCTTAAAGCTATGTCCATTCTTGTGGGTATCTCCTCTTTAGTCCATGTACCTTCATGTCTGTTTTCTATTTGTATTTATTGAATATCTTTTTAAGCAACCTAGGTTCTATCCCAGTACTTCAAATCCTAGGACGGCAATGTTAACCAACGTTCGCATAAATCTTCATTTCGCATTGTGTTCTGAGCTTAATTTTGGTTAACACTAAGCCCTTTTCACATATGTAAATGTGGTCTTCTTTTTGAAAATTGTTTCCTTCTGTTCCAGTCCTCTTTATTTTCTTTCTCCAATAGCTTACCTACTGTATCGTCTATTGTCGTGCTAGATTACTCATTTCAGACTCCAGACAAATCTCTTCTTTATTTTGTCTTTGCTATTGTGCAGAGTGTGGCGTAGTGTGGTCTCTGAACATTCGGTATTTTGTTACTTGTGTTCATTTACGTACTGTGCTGTTCTGGGAACAAAAATCACTTGTGTTTGTGTGTGTTAATATATCAACATGGAAGAAGTTATAGCCAGCACCTCTTTTAAGCGTAAGAGTGGTCAAATGTTGAAGAGCAAAGAAAGGGCTATTGTCATGAACGTGTTTAATTAATTATTAAAAACCAGGGTAAAAGTATAATTTGGGTCGCAAGTGAAACAGCTGAAGCCATGAAAACTTCCAGGACAACTGTTTTCAAAATTCGAAGCGAGTTACCACGTGCACCTTTAGTAACACCGAACAAGAAGCGATTAAGAAAGAAAATTGCAAAGAACAGTCGATTTGTAAAATATAATGAATTTGTTAGGAGTGCGATCAGGCAAAAGGTCCATGAGTTGTTTAGAAATTTGCCACCAACACTCAATTCCGTTCTCAAACGGGTAAATTCACATCCCGATTTGCCGAACTTTAAAAGATCCACGTTCCACGTACTTCTAAAAGAGCTTGAATTTGTTTATGAGAAAAGACAGAGTAAGGCCATGCTTATAGAGAGAGAGGATATTGTGTCGTTGCGCCACAAATATCTACGGCAAACAAGAAAATTTCGAAATCAAAATAGAAACATAGTATACATAGACGAATCGTGGGTAAATATTGGGATAGCCGTAGATAAAGAGTGGAAAGACAAAACAATTAAAACAGCAAGACAAGTTTTTCTGTATGGACTTTCTTGTGGACTTAAACATCCAACAGATCATGGACCGCGATATACCTTGGTTCATGCTGGCAACGAACAAGGCTTCATAGTTGGGTCAAAATTGGTTTTCTTGTGTAAGAAAAATACGGCTGATGCTCATGATGAAATGGATGGAGATTTGTTTGAGGAATACTTCCGGAATCAGTTACTCACAAATCTTCCTCCAGAGTCAGTTATCGTAATGGACAATGCATCTTATCATAGTCGCCGCAAGGAACCACTGCCAACCAAATCTTGGAAGAAAGACGACATGCGGCAGTGGTTAACCTTACATAATATTGAGTATGATGAGGATATGTTAAAGAAAGATTTGATGGATCTAATAAGCATTCATCGTCCTAAATATGAAAAATATAAGACTGACGAATGGGCTAAAGAATTAGGACACTCTGTTCTCCGATTACCCCCTTATCACTGTGAACTCAACCCTGTTGAACTCGTATGGTCTCAAGTAAAACACTACGTTGGGGCAAATAATACAATATTCAAAGTTAAAGACGTTTAAAATTTAATTCATGAAGCGTTTGAGCGTGTAATAACAGAAAATTGGCAGAACTACGTGAGGCATATGATTAACATCGAAAGTGACATGTGGAAAGCAGATGAGATGCAAGATGATGTTGAGCTGTTGATTATTCATTTGGGCGAAGATTCCTCTGAAGAAGAATCGTCTGAAATCTTCGATGATGATGATGATGATGATGATGATGATATGGAAGGAATTGATTCTTTGGAGTGCGATTGATTCAATGTGGTAAGTTGTTTATTATTATTATTATTATTATTATTATTATTATTATTATTATTATTATTATTATTATTAATCAATCGTCGTGGTGTGGATTTCTTTTTTAGTACGTGAGTTGGCAACATCAGTCGGCAGTATAATAGAAGCGCGATGTGTTCTGCATTTGTTTTTTAATGCTCAACTTGGTATCACTGTTCCCATAAGACCAACAGTCCACTCTTAAGTCTGGATAAGCTATAGAATACGATTCAGTATGATTGCGCTTCATGGACTGGTATTTGATTTCACATGTTAACCCCTTACCGCATTCCGTGCCATATATGGCACATCCTCTTTTTTCAGTTTAGCTTTTGTGTGATTTATCAAAGGCGCCGAAAGACTGTTTCGTCTGCCGTGTGAGATATTGACGTGTATGAATAAGAGATTTTGGTGTCATCTGGCATGTTCTTTGTGAGTTGTATTAGGCGATTAAACGTTGATATGTGGTTTTTGTGAAGCAGTGGATTTTTGTCAGTGAAAATAATTTTTTGGAGCGAAACATTGTGCGCACTTTTCCCAAAGAACTGAGAGTATAGTATAGATATAGTAGCCTTATAGTATGGTATAGATATTACTGCATGAAGTGATATATATGGCAAGATCCATTTCCTGCACACTTCTAGGAAAGTTTACCTTACTGAATAGTATGTCATATATGACACGTACTTATTTCTCGTCGGAATTAAGTGAAAAATCTAAAATTCAAGTTTTAATTCATTTTTCAAGTTCCCACATGAGGATTTCCAATACTGATTATTTTTTTTTCGCTAAAAGAAAAAAAATCATGCAGAAAGGGGTTAAGTAGGCAACCCATGTCTCATCACCTATCGCAGTCTCGTCAAGATATTTGTCATCATTTCGGTGAAAGCATGTAAGATGATATAATGATAATGATCTTTCTCCTCTTTTATTTTTACAGGGTGTTAATGAACTCTGTGCAATAAATTTAAAAGGTGATTTCTTATATCAGATACAAGAAAAAAAAGGTTTTAATAAACATAGGTTAGGAAAACGCCTCTTTCAGAGTTATGAACCGCCGAAAACACGTAACAACACGTCCTGGTTTGAAAGTTATGGGACTTTTCACAAGTGGTTCAAGGAATTACACAGGGACTAATATGCACTCTGTTTAAATATCCATGTTTCACAAGCCTCTGGTACCCAGGCAAAGAGTACTCAATTAGTACTTAAAAATGCGTCCACGTACCCCAACTTACTTTGTAATGCCCCGCTTAGCGTTGTCGCTAACGCTCTCGCCTTCTGTGCGAGCGGTCCCAGGTTCGATTCCCGGTGGGGGCACTCGGTCGAAAAGGTGGGAAAAACTTTTTCAGGCCAGCCATCCTGAGTGAGGTTTTCCTGGGTTTACCTCATTTACACCAGGCAAATGTCGGGGTGGTACCAAACCAAGGTCCCAAGCCGCTTCCTTACTTCCCTTTTGCCGGATAATGTGCCCGCCGAGGGTCGTCATCATGCAATTCATTACGCCAGTACTGGGGGATTATGAAACATGGTCATTTAGATGGAGCGCAAATTGGTTCTTTTGTAATTCCTCGAATCGCTTGCGAGAAGCTCCATAATTTTCAAGTCAAGGTGATTGTTTTTGCATTTTATAGCTCTGAAAGGCAGGTTTTTTTTTTTTTTTTTTTTTTTTTTTTTTTTTTTTTTTGCCGATCTAAGTTTATTAGAACTTCCATTTGATATAACGCATTATCTACTAAATTTATGGCACGGAGTTCATTAACACCCTGTATATCTGCCTCAGACAATGGTCAATCCAATCATCGATACAAATATGATTCCAACTACGTTTAGGTTATTTTGGCGAAATCATATGTTTCATAAGCTCTTTTCTATTTGCAAATTAATTTCACAAAGAAAGTTGATTCTTTGTAATCTTTGAGTTGTTTATCACGCTTTCTGTCAATAATATCATCCTTCTAGATCTCGAAAATCGCAGCAAGCGGCACTATAACAAAAATCTAACTGTGTAAAATACAATATTTATATAGCATTTTTCGTTAAATATATTATATCCTTGTCTGTCAACAGTTACAGTAAAAACGATAAGAAAGCTTATAACTTCATTTTTAATTTCAGGTTTCTGGCGAGTTTTGGAATTTGATTACCATTTCAGAGTATTGTCGTACATATTAAATTTGGTAGACGAAAATTCCTGGCCGATACACAAAGTATCAAAGAAGGAAACTTTGAAATCCTTAGAGGAGCTTGTGCCTTTGAATATTTTGGAGCAAGTTTTCGATTGGTACAGTCTGCCTACTGGAGAACAAGACGAGGAAGGTTGGTGATTCTTAATACATCAAAATTTTGTTATAATATACAGCAAAACCTTTGTAGTGTCCTATTCACCTTTTTCATTTGGTTGATGATGATGTATATTATATATCAGTTGATGTAGATAAAGTAGTGGTACATATCACTGCTGAGCGGAATTAATACAGATTGATGTGACCTAAATGCGGCAGAACACGAAGTTCAGTTTAAAATATTAAAGAATACTTTTTTTTTTTTTTTTTTTAATGAAACAAGTCAATGGACATCTATTTTATCTCACTTTCCTTTGTGGCAGTCGGACATAAATCATCACATTTCTTCCCAAGAAACACATTTCAAATCAGATTATTGGGGAGGACAGTCTCCTCCAGATTCAAGATTAAGGCACATATCCCCCTCATTCCCCTGGGATTTGCGCCAGTGTGTAGAACCAAAAACATACAAAAATGTGTAAATGTTTATTTTTCTGCAAATTGGCCCTTGGAGTAAGTTGGGTCATTCTCTATGGAATCATTGGTGGCAAGTTTCGAGAGGTTTCGCTGTATTTAATTGATGTACGCACTGCCACAGAATGTGATACTGGAGAAGATAAACTTGTAAGTACACTATAAGCCCTTTCGTTAATCTTTCATGACAAAGGAAGTAGAAGAGGTGGGGAGAGAGAAAGAGAGAGAGAGAATAGCTGTGATGCGTTCAGCTGAGCGCTGTGTTTAAATTCAGGGTTACATGATCGTGTGGTAGTGGTACCAGACTGAAAGTAGATTGCAGTTTATCCGAGGACGATTAGACTACTGGGGCTGATGAGTTGTAAAGAGTGCAGGAGACAGAAGAAATAATAAATGAACAGAACATTTGTATATAGGAAAAAAGATCTGAAAATTGAATAAGTAAAGTAATAAATAACATAAATAACAATCTTGCACAATACTCTAGAAAATACAAAATTCCTAAATTTCATCGTCTTCCTAAAAGTCCACAAACTCGGTAACCCAAAAATGCCATTGTTTTCAATATTGGGAGGTCCACCAAACGCATTTCTGCCTTCCTTGATTATCATTTCTTATGCATCAGTCGTTCTAGCTTCAATAGATGTAAGTGCAATATACACCAATATCCCACATAGCCACGGTCTTAACACCCGTGCAGAATTCATAAACACCCGAATCTGAAAATCCTAGCATATAGTTAATAATCCAACTTGCCTGGTTTAACCTATGAACAATTTCATATTTAAAAATAAGCACCAGGGTATCTATCGGTCACGAAAGTCACGAAATCAGAAAACGGTCATGAAAGTCATGAAAAAGTCACGAAATTTAGCTTTTGGGTCACGATTTTTTTATTTGTACAAATATAAGCAGAGACTGGAAAATTTTGTTCTATAAAACGTCAAAATTCACCATCAAAATGTCTATGGTCGGCTTTAGATGCTATCAAATCGCAAGCAAAGCACGCTTCTATCGCATGCATGAAAATTCGGCCTAACTCGCACCCAAATTCGCTCTTGAGACTGTCCTTCAACTGGCATCATTGAGCAGTGGCGATGTAAATTTCATCGCATCGCCGAAACCATCTATGCTTCTAACCAGTTTATTTAACTGTGAGAAGATACCAAGTTTTTATCGCTCCAGGGAACAGCCTTTGAAAGTAGAGAAAGATAAAGATAAGTGCTAAAGAATATAGGTACTGTTATTAGTTTTTAATTGTTATGAAATTTTATGGTTTGGTAAAGAAAAGGTCAAGGAATTTCATTTTGGAATTTTAGTAGACACCCTGAGCACTCATCAAATCAAGGTCGCTTGCACAATATATTCACACGCCAACCTATGGAGTGCCTGAACATCCTCTGGCCACGATTCATAGACTAGGTATGTTTTCCGTAATATGAACCCATGGCCAACCACCACTAAAGCTACTCAGGCAAGTTTCTAAACAAATGTCCAGTTAAATTCACCTGGTCCTTGTCCCATCATACATTTACCTTCGTTAATGTGGATTCTCGTGACTGACAAACGTAAGAAACCTATCACCAATGTACAATACTCTACTTCAAGAATTTCCACCCTCACCATTTAATTTCCTCTATCCTACGCCTTGGCCATATCTGTTCCACCACGTTATCCCTCAACCTTATCAGCAAATGATTTAATCGTTCAAAAATCTTCACCCAAAACAAAGAAGTCCCTTACTGTAAAATCCTCTATTCCGAACTTGCTTACTCAACACTATTCCTTACTTTTTCCGACCGGCCGTAAAAAGCTTTACAGGCATCCGATCGTCACACCGTCATTACGAGAATAATTCACTCATGACTGTATAGTTAGAAAGCCCGGGTTCGATTTCTACTGAAGCTCATGTGGTCGGGATCTCACATTAAACTGTAGGTTCATGTCCATATACAGGTGGTCGTTTCAGGTAACGGATTTGATAACTCTACCAGCTTAAAAAAATACCGCGACGCCACCAGCGATTGTGCTTGATGGGCAAGTCTTGTCTGTTAGGTATCGCCGTGCATCTTTCTAGTGAAGGAGACTGAGCACAGTTTGAACAAGTATTTTTCATTCCTCTTAACAAAGTTTCCGTTGAGTGTGCGCGGCTGTCGACAGCCCAATGCTAGTTTCAACAACGAAAACCCACAAAACTCCATGGAGGGACACGTAAGAGAATTTTACAAAAATGACTGTAAAGGGGACTGTATTAATTCCTATTTCATTTAATGTATGTCACATTGATTTCGCTGTATGTCTGGACGCTTTGTCCTGATGAATGATTACTCGAGATGGGTCACTGTCAATAGGGATGGAATATCATGGCCATGGGCGGCGATTAGGGGGGGAAGGGAGGTAGTTGCCCTCTACTTTTTTGAAGTAACAAATTAGTGTATATAGTTTAATTTGGAAATGTAAAGTTTTTGTATGTATTACTGGTTCATAGAAAAAATGGTGCCATATAATATTTGCCGTTGCGTGAGTGCGTGGAGTTAAGATAGCTACAGGAAACTAATTGGGAGAACATTTCGCGCAAAAAAATTACAAGAAATTCTTTAATTGTACAAAAATTGACAGTTCGTAAAATATATTTTCTTCTTTCTATAAAGGTAACGAAGAAAGTTGAGTCTCCTTTTATGGAGGTCTGTGTTCAATTGGTCCTTACACCGTGAGTTAAATGCTAATGGAGATAAGGCGAAGGTCAGTTGCTGGTGTGGATATATCCAACATATTACCTGGTAGTGGCAGTTCAGTTATACTGTGAACATGCGTAAGGACAAAGTGAACATGGGACCTTCACAGAGCGTCATAAGGGAGTATATGCTGTATGAGTTCAAATTGGGGTCAAAAGCCGCTGCAGCGGGGCGGAAGATATGCCAGGCTTTTGGTGAGGGTGTCGTGACTACGTGGACAATGCAGCGATAGTTTAAGAAGTTTAAGGACGGTGATGAAACGCACCGCACTTGAAGACGCACTACGTGCCGGAAGACCAACACAAGTACAAAATGAAAATCTTCAGGCAGCAATTGAAGCGAACAGTGACCAGACATGTGATAAACTGGGATTACAACTCAGTGTGAGTGGAGAAACCATTCGGTAGGACCTCCATCAACTTGGGAAGCACTTCAAGTTGGGTCGATGGGTCTCACATGATTTGACTCCGGGCCAGAAGGCAACGCAAGCAAACACTTGTGTTTCTTTGCTGTCTCGTCTGAGGGAGGAGCCATTTCTGGACAGGGTGTTGACATGTGATGAAAAGTGAGTCCTGTACGAAGCTCGACGTGCCATCATCATTGGTTAGCATCGAATGGGCCGGTTCCAAAACAGCCGAAATCAGCACTGTACCTGAAGAAGGTCCTGTGTGTTTGGTGGACTGCTCGTGGCATCGTGCATCGGGAACTGTACCAGCTGGTAAAAGCATCAATGCAACTGTGTACTGTAAGCAGTTAAGCCGTGTTCAAGAAAAACTCAAAACTCTGGATCCAGCACTTGTGAATCGCAAAGTTGTCCTGTTAAAGGATAATGCTAAGCTCTGGATGAGCCGCGACACTATTCTACACCTTGGATGGGAAATACTATTGTTTCCACCATACTTTCCGGACATTGCACCGTCCGATTATCAGCTGTTCCATTCCTTGGATAATTACCTTAGAGGACGTCACTTCAAATGCCTATTAGAAGTGCAAAATGCATTTGATACCTTCTTTGCTTCACGATCCACCAAATTCTACGGCGATGGAATCCATGACCTTCCAGAACATTGGCAGAAGGTCGTCGATGCTCATGGGAACTATTTTTCTTCCAGGTACGTCTTAGGTGACATATATGTTCGAAGGTGGTGGGTGAAGAAGTGACAGAACTTTCTTGATTACATTTATAATAGTAAGGAATATTGATTAAAAAGATAGTAATAAAAACAACTTCTTTTCCATTGTTTTGCAGTGTAATGTACGAGTGAAGTGGCGTGTTTAGGGGTGTACAAGTGTGTATACAATTAAATTTAGCGAATTCAACATAATTCTAGGTGTTAGGATCATTTTGTATAACTGGAGTGTGGAGTGATTCTAAGTATTGTGTTTTGATGTGTTCGAAAAAAGTGAAAACAACAGCTAATGACAATGAACATGTTTCGGGAAGCTGCAAAAGCAAGTATTTCTTTAAATGTTGTAACAAATGCTTGTATTTACTATCTTTCATTTTCTAAGAGTAATAACATACCTTTAATAGCATGTGTGGAATTAAAAATATAAGCTGTTCATTAATCCCCAGTTTCAATATAACTTCTACAAAACAAGCCTCATTGTTCATTACTATGGTTAATATCCCTTCTATTTATTTGTTTTGCAAATTTGTTATTAAATACTGTGGTCACACAATTTTCCAGACAGAATTTTAAGATGTTTATGAGCAAGGAATCAAATCTCTACTTCCATTGTTTAAGAGTGCAAAGGGCTAATACCTACTTACGCTGCTCTTGTCAATTTTCTTAATAAAATATGAAATACGATATACGGTATTTTAACTGAAAAAGATAGTATCCTATTAGTTATACAACATTTCGTCAAAGTGTTAGAAACAACCAGGGAAACTAAGATTGATTTACAAATATTCAGATCATGTCTTGTCCCCCCTCACTTTTAACGGCCAATCGCCGCCACTGATCAGGGCAGTATAGTGGCCCCAAAATATTTGTCTGGTAATAAGCTGCATTGATTTTAGCTTTCTTGTCCACTCTGCATAGCTTAAGTTTGGCATTATAGTAGGACCTCGGCAACCATAAAGTCATGTGAAAAAGCTTTTCTCACCTTCATGTACCCAGTTGAAATGACATGTGGAATAACGGGGAAGATAGAAAATGGCACTCTTTTTATCACATTTCGACAGATGCACTCATTGCTCGTCAAGAATTTTACAAACCTGAAGAATCATGTGTCCCCTGCAAGATGGCTCTCGTGTAGCTTTCGACTGTTCTTCTTTCTTGCTATAAGAAGTGAGGAATGGAGCGTATGAACTCAAGCCTTATGCTTCATTACCAGATACTAATTTTGAGCAATTATGGTATTTGCTGTTATGACGGAACGGTGTATTCTGTCGTTTTGTCACGGTTTGTTCTCACCTCATACAAAGAAACGCACTTTCCCATCATATTGGGGGTTCGCCTTGTCCTCCGATATTACGATGCTTAATATCGGAGAGCCAGCGATTCAGCACAGCGTTGATCCCTGTCGTTAACACAAGAACTATTTTGTCGTACACTATTTGCACATAACTATAACCATTGTTGGAAAGCGTTCAAATGTAGCAATCTCGAAAGGTCTTAATTTTCAGACCCACATGATCAATCACACACACATTTTTCTTCCCTGGAAGTCGACATACAGCCGCAAACTACCTGAAACTACTCGGGCGTATTCACGCGCACAGATACCTACTGATCGAATTCATTACCCTAAACCTGGAGTGGCCGTTTATAACGTCGATGCAGAAAGGAACGATAAACTTCAGTCTATCGATTTTATCTACTTACACCCTAGCAACACTATTACATTCCAACACGATATGCAGTTTTATTTATTTATTTATTTTAATGGATATAAAAGATAAACGCCTCTTCTGTATGGTTGCGAAACGTGGTTGCGTACTCTGAGGAAAGAACGTAGACTGAAAGTATTTGAGAATGAAATGCCCAATGAGGAAACAGACGATTAGTCAATTAAGGTATCTGAAACAGTTCACAGATACCCTCTAAATGAATACTGCATCATTACTCATATTCCATGTATTTTTTGTGAGACATGACAGGCATACCATCTGTAGTCAGGCCTACATAATTCTCTCACCAAAATAAATAAAGTCACACAAAACCTTAAAAACATATACTCTGCTGTACAGTTGACAAGTTCATTTGGAAACAAGAAATAATCCATAATTTTGTTTTCCCATATATAGGGAATGAAAACTAACAAGATAGCATACAAAGAGTGAAAGTGACTGGCTGAATCGGGATCTCCGGCATTCTGTGCCGATGCGTTAACCACTACGCCACCATTCTCTCACTCTCAGGTCGGTGCTCTCCACTCAGACCACGTGGGTTGTACCACAGACCACTGCTGTGCTTCGACAGTCCCTGTGTCCATATACCGTTCACCTATGACGGTTGTGATTTTGTGTATCAATGAAAGAGGATAGAGTCAATTTTTTAACACACCAAATTCTCAGTAGATGTGAATTCTATAACATACAATGAATGAAAAAGTGACTGACTGGACCGGAACTCAAACCCGGGACTTCCTGCCTTCCGTGCCGATGTGTTAAGCACTACGCCACCCAGTCCGCTTCCCAGAATAACCACTCACGCTCAAGGTCGGTGCTTTGTGATGTATTATCATAATCTTGGGGGGAAAAAATGCAAGTCTATCCTTAAAATGAAACTGTTTCATATCAGCAGACATATCGAAGATTCTTCGTTTCACTGTGCTCTTTTATGAGAGGTACTTTAGCTGATTTCGTTAAAACTGACTTGCCAAAAATATGTCACGAGAATAGAAGTAGATGCAGTGATGCTAGGACAAGCACTGACTCCGAATCAGCAAAAGCAGACGCCTTTTACCTCCTACGGATCACCTTGTCTTTTTAACCATAGTCTCTAACCATTCTGCTAGCAAGATATTGATTCCATACACAGATTAATACTAATAAATTTTATTTTTCTAGGTGAAACACTATATGCATTGAAAGAGAAAGAAGTATGCAGGTTTCTAGCCGAAGTACTGCTTCGTCCAGCAGAAAAATTCAATCTGAGAGAATTCCTTGATTCTTGGCAGCAGAGTGTTCCCGAAGGTAATGTCTAAATCTTGGCTTTAAATATTTTAAAGAAATTATATAAATTTTCGTTTCTGTATATTAATTGTTACAGTTAATATGCTCGTATGGTTAATAAAAATTAAATATGTAGTATATAATTCACAAGGAATTTTATCTAAAATTTAAGAAAATGAACTTGTTAAGTTCTCATCTAGATTTGCAACGTTTAGCTTAATAGAGTCTTAAATAATGGACTGGGATTTAATCTCATCAGAGTCTTATAGAGGTCTTAGCAAAGTTCTTGTAAGTTTCTAAATGTCGAGTTCAATAAAGATCCTCGGGACACGAAAGTGGTCTTGAAATAAAGGTTCAATTGTATTTAGTTCGTAGACAGATATCGAGGATAACTCCTTGGCTCACAGCAGCTTCAGGAGATGGGTTTAAAGGAATTCTCCATAGCCCATGGCAGCCCCAGCCGAAGGTATTAATGGGTGAGTGATCAGCGATAAATTGATTGTTTCCTCTTCTTGAAGTCTTCTTTTATAGGCGTCTTCTTGAAGGGAGGACCCATGAGGGAAAGTTGGCCATCTTCGTGTTTTTTTTTTTTTTTTTTTTCGAATCTTCTTCGTGTCTTCCTGGTGATCTCTTTTCGTCGTCTGTCCTTGTTTGTATTATGAATGTAAAACCATGTGTTTGTAATAAAAATATGTGGTCGCTGTGCGTGAGGGTACGGAACCTTACAATGTTTATGTTTATACTAGCAAATGGCCCCACATGTTACTGCGGGAATATCTGGTGTTTTTCTATTTGCACCTTTCATATAGAATTCGTCTGAATGAAATTCGAACGCCTCGCATTGGTATCTTAACGAACCATGCCATCCCTCTTTCTTCAATTCAAGGTCAAATTTCTGAAAACACCGAAACATGTGTTTAATGAAAAATCCAAATACCAAAGAAATAACGATCATGCCACTAATAAAAACTTCCCATGCTTGGATAAATTTCTAATTGCGCTTTTTCTACTAGTTTGAGGGTAGTGGTGAATCCAATGATACTATTTTTAAACACATCTGTCCATGGGGTAGCGAGAAAAATGACTCGTAAGTTGGGGACTTTGAGATACCCCTTATGCCAATGGTAAAAGTGCCCACGCTTTAATACTTTTCTAATTGCTCTTTTCATGCTAATTTCAGGCAGATGGATCTAAATTGAACTTTTTAAAACATATTCGCCTATGAGGTCACGAGAAAAATAACCTCAAAAATTGGTATATTTATATTTATTTATTTATATCTCGGAATTGAAGTTACTTTTGCAGAAACCTCATAGACGCATTGGTTTAAAAATAGTTCGATTTGATTAATCATTCTCAGATTAGTATAAAAAGAAAAATTAGAAATGTACATCATACCAGACGTCAAAGTGAACATTTCATTCGCACAAGCTTAATTCTCTAGGGTGTCTATCAGTCACGAAATCAGAAAACGGTTATGAAAGGCAAGAAAAAGTCACTAAATTTATCTTTTGGGTCATGATTTTTTACTGTACAAATATAAGTAGAGATCAGAAAATTTTGTTCTAAAATATAAACGTCAAAATTCAAAGCCAAAAATGTCTATGGTCAACTTTAGACGCTACCAAATCGCAAGCAAAGCACATTTCTATCGCGTGCATGAAAATTCAGCCTAAATCCAGGGTTCCCACATTCTGGAAAATCAGGGAATTTCAGGGAAATCATGCATTTTGCGTAAAATGTCATGGAAAGTCAGGAAACATAAATGTGCAAATCTATCATTTTTTTTTTTTTTTTAATCCCCTCTGTTGAATCCCTGTTTTCAATTCTCCCTAACATTGTTTCCTCTCTATCAGTTGTACAGATTGACATGTGAAGAGGACTACAATGATGCAGCATTCCCATGATGACAGTGATGCAGTGTTGCTACTTCCTACTGAGGGAGTGAGGTACTATGTTAATGTATTTGTGTATGAGACAGAGAGAGGGATAATTGATCATGTAAAAGCAGAAATCGAAGTATGACTTGTCATTTTCTTGGACATGGATTTTAAGAAAGAAGAACTACTAAAAGAACTAAAAGCATCAGATAAAGACAAACTAGCTCTCAGACGACTGTCGAAACTTTCTGCTGGGCACAGTCAAGAAGATTGTGCAA
Organism: Thermobia domestica; assembly: GCF_964235325.1. Lineage (NCBI taxonomy): Eukaryota > Metazoa > Arthropoda > Insecta > Zygentoma > Lepismatidae > Thermobia > Thermobia domestica. The sequence goes on along the minus strand of NC_137455.1, from coordinate 8,913,033 downwards.
AGGAGCCCTCTGAAGTACAAACTAGTAAGTGCTCTGTCAGCTTTGGACCCCAGGCTACAAAAGAACAATCCAGAACTTGTTCAGACTAGGATGAAACGCACCCTACAAACTCTGCATGAGCATAGCAGAATATCTGATTCTGTAGCTGAGAAAGCAAAGTGTCAATTTATGTCTTTGTGTACTGAAATTCAGGAGTCTCATGACTTTAGAGAATACGAAAAGAAGATGGGCAGGCAGCATCAGGTTAGATAACTTCTTTGCAAAGGTAATGTACAAGAAACAAGAATATTCTGATTTGTGGAATGTTGTGAAAATGTTTTAATTTCTTCCCACTGCAATGTCTCAGTGGAGGACAGGTTCTTAGTCAATACCATACTCATTGTAGAAAAAGAAATCGAAGATTCTCTGATAGTACAGAGGTAGGTGCATGATGCATTTACGTGCTACGGAGGTGTAGAATCTGTTCTTGTTGGTCGAAGAACGCTTCTCTCAGTTCGTTCAGCTCGGAGACGCTGTAATGAGTACCTTAAACATAAACGAATCAGAAGTGGAGAGGAAAGTAAAATGATAGCTGAGACGGCATAACCACGGAACGTAAAACATAAAGATTTCATTTCAATTTAGGACTGATAGTAATAAGTCTCAGAGAGAGTTGGCAATATATTCTGGATTGTATGTTATATTGCTTTTTATTGTTTTTCCAAGCAAAACAAAAGTCTAATTTGTAATGCCAAGGTATGTGGTATTGTATCATACATATATTATTATATACTTACATGATAAATTTTATATAAATAAGAATTACTCATTGAACATAACAAATATGTAAATGGTAATGGAAAGAGTATGTTGGACGGATATGGGAATGGAAGAGGCCGTTAAAAAAGTGAATGATAGAACTTGCCCCATATCTTCCAATATATATATAAGAATATGTTTGTCATGGAAAACAAGAATTTGTGTCAGGGAAATCGATCTTCACTTTTTTTGTGGGAACCCTGAAAATCGCATCTAAATTCGCTCTTGAGATTGCCTTCAGCTGGTATCATTGAGCAGTGGTGATGCAAATCGCATCGCCGAAATCCCCTACGCATCTAACCAGTTTATTCAACTGTGAGAAGACACCAAGTTTTTATCGCTCCTGGAAACAGCCTGGATAAATGCTAAAGAATATAGGGATTGTTATTAGTTTTAAAATGTTTCGAACTTTTATGTTTTGGTAAAGGAAAGGTCACGAAAAAGTCACGAAATTTCGTTTTGGAATTTTAGTAGACATCTGTACTCTTGTTTCTTTATTCGTTAAAACATTGAAATAAAGTACTGTTTCTGTAATTATTAGACCTTGTTATTGCTACATCTAATTCTTTTTTGATTGTGTCTAAATTTTCGGTACAGGAATGAAAACAGATTTAAAATATTTAGAAGGAATATCGCTAGTGGATAGAACATCTAAACCAGAAGTTATTTGGTATTTTGCTGAATCAGATCTTCCGGAAGATATTCAAGAAAGGTTTAATGTTCTTTTTGAGACAAGAGAGAAATGGACGCTGGATGAAATACGACCATTTGTTGAGTAAGTACAGTTTTTTATCTTTTTTTTTTTTTTGTGTGTGTGTGTGACTATTTTGTTACTATCATTATTTAACCATTAGCAATCAGATTCTAGAAGCGTTTTATCCAGCATATTCTACGTTCCAAAACTCTCGACGACGAACAGAAATTCATGCTGAAATGAAAGAATATATCCAGCTTACCAGACACAGTGATGCTCCAGTACTAGATTTTTCAAAATATGTTTTAAATACTCGGAACACGCTATTAATAAAGCATAGGTCATTAAAAAGCCGCCTTCATTTATCGAGAGACCTTTATAGTCGTATAAATTAATCAAATCTAAATTAAACTCCGATATATGGACTGTGGACAGAAGGTGAAATAACATGTTGGAAGACAAGGAATGCATAAACAGTATTTAAAAAGGTAACAGCCCAATTTGTCAGCCTAAGTCTGCTCCAGCGCCATCCACCAGCGATTGGCTGATCTACATGTTGCCTAGTAGCTAACACGTGGCAACGCGCCGCGTCGCCCTATCGCTAAACATCGTATCAGGAGCTTTCTAGACCTAGTAGCCGTCACGTCTTTTATTCACGTGACTCCCCAGTTTGCCTCACGACACCGAGAATAGGGAAGCACCGACCGGGAATCGAACCCGGGACCAACATTCTAACCACTAGACAACGGTGTTCCTAGTATTAGTATTAGATCGCAGAAAATATTTTAAAGGTACAAAGCAGGATGCTGATTTTGGCTCAGGACATTTCGCAGGACAGTTTTAAAATAAAGGACATTTCTCGATTTTCTATACGTCTTCGCAATATGCAGGAGAGCTCTTTGAAAAACAGTACTGTACTGCTAAAATCAGTACGTCTGGTCACCCTAGTATCATGTTGTCTTGGAATCCTGTGAACTACTTTTTAAATAATAGTTGTATTTAGTTTGTAATAAACAAAATAGTTTTAACATATGGTTATTAAAATTAAATAATAATGTTATTTAAAAAGCTGTTCGCATGATACCAAAACAAGATGATACATAGTCAAATGCAGTTGAGTTCGTTCCTCTAATCGCTGCCTTAACGTGGATTTTTAGGGAATTGTTATTCTGGCAACACCGTAATTTCTATGGATAGCAACTGAAAATTCTTCAGGTTCATATTGTATTGTAGAATAACTTTATCTATATTGTAAATTGCATTTCATTATCTCCTTTCACTTACGGAAAAAAAAAACGAAAGTAAAATAGTAAATTTTGTATTATTTTTAGTATGTCAGGCTTGTAAGTTAAACATGAATGCAATTATGGATTTTAATTTAATATTAGTCTACCTCAGAAAAGTAAAGGAACGAGAAGTAGACGTGCAAAGTTATTTTCTTTTTTTCTTTTTTTTTTTTTTTTTTCATCGGCGCAAGTGGCATCGTTATTAAGTGCGAAATGATGTAAATGTACAAAAATATAAGCTACTGAACTTCTAAGGAATACTGTAATAAGAATCCTAATTACTTTCAGCTGTCGGATATTATTAATTTAAAATGCGTAAGGGTTATTTTAACATAATGAAATATCAATCTTATTCTTTCATTTTAAATATTCCAATTTCTCTTCCTAGTTTCGCTTCCCCCCCTTTTTTGTTGGTATGATTTAGGGGCGAGAAAACTAGTTATTTCTAATGCCAATGAGAGTGAGCGATTTTCATTCACACCCTATTGTGAGTAATAATTCCAATTAGCGTAACACCATTTGGTTTGCTGCAGGGGCGGATCCAGGGGGGTGATCGCCCCCCCCCCAGAAGAGGAAACTTCCTTATTTTATATATATAAATAAAACCCATCCCAAAGTTTGGAGCCCTTAAAAGTAGCAGTATGACAACGCACCGCCCCCAGAAGTCGGTCCTGGATCCGCCTCTGGTTTGCTATGTAGTGTACAAATGAAAAACATGAATACAATTGGTTGAATGAGTTAAATGTGATTTTAATTCTTTAGGAATATTTGAGTATATATGTGTTTTCAAGTGTGTTAGTAGAATACACGATTTGCCATGAAACGCAATATCACATACGAACAAGACTAATTTTTCTATTCCAACTAATACTGAAACACCTCATACTTTTTTTTCCCTGGAGAAATGGACCTGGTGACCTTTGTTGATTTGCGGTGATGATCCTGACGGCGGTTGTGTTTTTTATCTTTTCTTCTGCATGGTGTCTCGATCCAATTAAGAGCTGTCTGTTGGTTTTTGATTATAATTGTGACATTTTGTCTTTGTTTCTGAATCAACTTCCAAGACAATAAAAGTGAGTTTTGTACTGTCTGAGTGGCGACCAACAGCTTAAAGACTAATAATTAGAATGTTTATGATGAAAGACCATGGGCGAAGAACATCGACAAAAAGACCGTGAATTCTCCTAATCATAATGTTTTATATGAATTCACACTTTCTTGTTTTCATTGTTAATCTTATTCTTGAATTGGGTTCTTTCTTTAATATTTTAACATCAGATGTTTGTCACCTCATGGCTTGCTCAATATGTGTACGTAAGAAGAAATTTTGACAACTCGTGATTTTACCAAGCATTCCTTGAAAACACAGGAAATTACAATGTCAGTGTTTTCTAGCAGTTTTGCGTTACTACATAGCACGTCCAGAAAGTAAGTTCCGTTTCAATTTATCTCCGCTGCAGCGCTGCGATCGCAGTTCCGCACATGCGCGGTAGACGCTCTGTATCAAGGAGAAGAAACGTGCGCCATTTGGAGATCGCTGTCAGTCACGTACGCTTTGTTGTGCTTGTTTACAATGTCGGTGTTGATTGAAAATCCCGCCGTTTGTGAAATCAGAGCGGTGATTCTGAATGCGAGGAAAGTGAAACCAAGTGAAATTTATCGGCAAATTTGCGATGTTTACTCGCTCTCGGTATGGAATATGGTATGCTTGGCGGTCAACATTTCAACAATGACGACGAGCTGAAAGAAACTGTTTCGAACTGGTTGAAGACACAGGCGGCAAACTTCTATGAACCTTGTGCCACGCTATGACAAATGCCTGCAAAATTTCGGCAGTTATGTGGAAAAGTAGTTTAAGAGTTGTAGAATTTTGTGCAATAAATAATTTTTCTGTATCTGTACACAATTTAATTTTATTACCAAATGAAACTTACTTTCTGGACGTGCCTCGTATATTTGCGTGTTTGCATTTCTGTTCTTCTAGAGCATAATGCCTTTGTATTGTTTTATTTTTTTAAATGTTTTCCTTGTTCCTGCTACATTGGTCTAATTGATATTTGAGCATTGAACTTTACATTTTAGAATATTTTTACAAATATTGAAAAATCAAAGTGATGCTAAAGGTAGAATTGTAATGAAATTTAGCTTAAATTGTTTTTTTTTTTTTTTTTTTTTTTGGTATAATTTAAAAATATAACATTTTTCTTTAGTTTAATGTCCCATTTTTATGCACTGAGACTAAAGGAGATTGTGATAATAAGATAGTAGATAATGATAGAATGAAGAAAGTGGGAGGAAACGAGAGAACTTCGAGAACTCTGACCCTCATGATGTTTGTTCTCAACAAAGTCCAGCGACATCATGCAAAAGAGATACAAGTAACAAACAAATCATTGTATGTTTTGTAAAGATTTGTAATTTTAAACATTCTTCTCATCGTGTTTGTATGTTTGTTTTGAATACCAATTACAGAGTTACTTGCTCAAGGACTTTACACAAAATAAATTACAGAAGTCTTTATCTGTTTCCATGGCAAAAATATCGTTCTAAGAACCCGATTTATTTATTTATTAAAAAAATACTTATACTGGCAAACTTTATTTAGGTTTTGGTGTATTTTCTCCTAGGTTGTAATACTGACATTGCAAGTAAATATGATTTTACTTTCTTACCTGAAATATAGTTCCCTCTATCTTCTATGCAAAAGTCGAGTCGGATAAATCACATGTTATACCAGAAAACAGCAAAATGTTTTCAGATATTACTGGCTTTTACATTCTGACTTCAATGGGTTTTTCATGAATTACTTAGTTTTGTCTCCAAGGAAGGTGAGTTACTGAACAAAGGTGTGTTATGTTTTGGGGACGCTCGAATTGTCAGTGAAACAATTAGCAAATCACGTGAAGCATATGGTTAATCATTGTAATGTGTTTGAGTTACGATATTTTCCCTCCTTCCATCACTTACTTAATTGTTCTAGAGTAAAAATATAAATAATGTATTATATTTGCGACTCAAAATTATCATAATTTTCTGTATTGTAACTATTTTGTTTGTCTATAACGAAATTATCATATGCATACTGCAATATTATTGTTCAATCTCCATCCCTGACTGTGGAGAAAATACATTGAATTCGTAAGGATCAACAGTCATTCTTTTTCGGACTTAGTCTTTGAAAGGCTGTCCCACCTTTTGCGACTAGAACTGTACAATATTCTTACACAATTTGGAATACCGAAAAAACTAGTAAGATTAATTAAGATGTGTTTAAATGAATCCCAAAGTAAAGTCCGAGTAGGAAAATATTTGTTCACGAGCTTTCACGTCATTCAACTTTGTTCTGGGCTATAAGGAAAATCAAAGCTAGCAACCAGGGCCTAGATTTGAATGGTGTTCACCAGGTTATGGCGTATGCTAGTGATGTAAATTTAATAGGGGATGATAGGAGAACAATACAAAGAAGTGTAGAGGTTTTATTAAACGCTTCCAGAATATGAGTGTAGAAGTAAATGCGGAGAAAACTAAACATGGAATTTCGTGGGGATTGTAATACTGCAAATTATGGATGTCAAAATATCAAATACTTTCTACAAAATGGATACTTTCAAATATTTAGAATCAATATTAACAAACAAGAACCATATCCACAAAGAAATTAAATGTCGACTGAAAACAGGGAATTCGTGTTGTTATTCAGTTTAAAATCTTCGAGAAATTCTAGCTCACGAATTCTATCGAGAAATTTGAAGCTTAAAATATAAAATGGCTGTTGTTCTGTATGGTTGCGAAACATGGTCGCTTACTCTGAGGGAAGAACATAGACTGAAAGTATTTGAGAACAGGATCCTGAGACGAATATTCGGACCCAAGAGGAACGGGAATGGGGAATTGCGAAAACTTGTTAATAAAAAACTACATAATTTATAGAGTTTACCAAACACTATTAGGATCATCAAGTCTAGGATGCTCAGGTGGGCAGGTCAAGTAGCCAGAAGGAAAGAAAGTAAGAACGCTTTCAATGTCTTTAACTGGAAGACCAATCAAAAAACGACCATTATGAAGACCTAGGCGCAGATGGAAGGACAATATTAAGATGGATCTCGCAGAAATAGGAATACAAAGTAGAAACTGGAACTGGATCTCAGTTGGCTAAGGACAGAAGTCAATGGAGAGCTTTTGTGAACTTGGCATTGAACCTTCAGGTTTCATTGACCTAGGATTTAGTTTATTTCATTAAAGTAAATAAGGAAAAATGCATAAAAATGTATAAAGGTATCAAGACTTGACTTGACAATGAAACGCAAGTGCCAATACATTCCGTTATTGCGGCACACTGTTTAAATACGTAAAAAGTAAGTTTAATATCAAGAAAATGGTATGAAAAGCAACTCCACATAATGTATATTTTATGAACTGAGTCCCGGTGGTCGATATGTCGACCTCTTAATTTTACTGTCTCATACCTCGCTTATACATTAAGTTACCAACCGTTATGCCGTTAAGTTATCAAGACAGGTGTTTGAAAAATATCTGTCACTCTCTTGTATTTAGGCTTTACATTACTTGCAATATCTTTTTTCAAAGTTTCAGCATACTACAAATACTTTTTAAAACGATTCGAAAAGTATTATGTACTTACCGAACCTGATGTTCCCGGCATTCTGAACAGGGGCTTAGCAACTAATCACAACCGAGGTGCAAAAGTATAATACCCAGTAGCGGCTCGTAGTCTGTACAAGCACCGGTTGCAATGTTGCAATATCAAAGGTATGTAGGTACGCGCAAGTGTTCCCCTCCCCCAGCATTCTTGAGTCTTATCCAAAAAATATTCAGGAAATATGAAGAGGAAAGTCTTTTAAGCTCTATTTGTATGTTATTGCTTAAATTATTTCTCTAGTATTGATTTAATATTAACTAACTAACTAACTAACTCTATGGCCTATGGAACCCGGAGGTTCAGTGCCGCGTTCACAAAAGCTCTCCACTGACTTCTATCCTTAGCTAATTGCATCCAGTTTCTACTTTGTATTCCTATCTCTGCGAGATCCATCTTAATATTGTCCTCCCATCTGCGCCTAGGTCTTCCTAATGGTCGTTTTCCTATGGGTCTTCCAGTGGAGACTTTGAAAGCGTTTCTACTTTCTTCCATTCTAGCTACATGACCTGCCCACCTAAGCCTCCTAGACTTGACGACCCTAACAATGTTGGGTAAACCGTATAAACTATGTAGTTCCTCGTTATGAAGCTTCCGCCATTCCCCATTCTCGTTCCTCTTGGGTCCGAATATTCTTCTCAGGATCCTGTTCTCAAATACTTTCAGTCCATGTTCTTCCCTCAGAGTAAGCGACCATGTTTCACAACCATACAGAACAACAGGCATGATTATCGTTTTATATATTTTAAGCTTCAAATTCCTCGACAGAATTCGCGACGACAAGAGATTTTGAACCGAATAGTAACACGAATTCCCTGCTTTTAGTCGACATTTAATTTCTTCGTGAATATGATTTTCGTCTGTTAATATTGATCCTAAATATTTGAAAGTATCCACTTTATCAAAAGTATTATTTAATATTTTAACGCCTCCACAATTTGCCGTATTACGGTCCCGACGCACTTCCATGTATTTAGTTTTCTCTGCATTTACTTCTAAACCCATGTCCCTGCAAGCGTTTAATAAGATCTCTGCATTTATTTCTACTGTTCTCCTATCATCCCCTATTAAATTTACATCATCAGCATATGCCATAACCTGGTGAATGCCGTTCAACTCTAGGCCCTGGTTGTTATCTTTGATTTTCCTTATGGCGTATTCCAGCACAAAGTTAAATAATAATGGCGACAACGCATCTCCTTGTTTCAGGCCATTTTCGACGTGGAAGCTCGTGGACAAAAATTTTCCTACCCGGACTTTACTTTGGGATTCACTTAAACATATCTTAATTAATCTAATTAGCTTTCTCGGTATTCCAAGTTCTGTAAGAACGTTGTATAATGTTTCTCTTCTAACGCCTTTCTAAAATCAATAAATAGTTGATGTACCGGGGTATTGTATTCCCACTTCTTTTCGAGTATTTGGCGAATGGTAAATATTTGGTCGATAGTTGATCGATTTCGTCTAAATCCGCACTGATAATCTCCAATAATTTCATCTGCGTATGGAGTCAATCTTGCTAACAGAATATTTGAAAGGATTTTATAGGATGTTGACAGAAGAGAAATGCCTCGATAATTATTACAGTCAGTTTTGTCGCCTTTCTTGTGAATTGGAACAATGATTGATTCTTTCCACTCTTGTGGCAATTCTTCCTTGTTCCAGATAAGGAGAATGAGTTTGTGTATCTTGTTCCACAATTTTTCGCCTCCAGCTAAAATTAACTCAGCCGGAATTTCATCTACACCCGGAGATTTGTGTTTCTTCAATTTCTTTATAGCGGCTTATATTGATTTAATATATAAGCTATTTCCTTTTTTTCAAACAACCACTATCAATGTACGTTTATACACTATTTATATACAAAACCTCTACACTCATGTTATTGAACAAGAGATAAATCGAATATATAGTATGTGCTGTAAGCCATGAATGATGGCGTTAATCCGAAAAGAAGAAAAAAAAAGCAAGAAAATTGCATGCACGCAGTTAAACAAAATTATTTAATTATATATAAACTATGCATTATTTTAGAATGAAAGGTCTTTCTTCCATCTTTTGGGCTTCAAATTTTTCTATGACTTTATTGAAATCTGAAATGCTGCTCGCCAAGTTTCTCTGAATAGAAAGCATCGCTACCGCAAATATTTTCCGCTTTATTTTCTTTAGGGTCCAGAAACACCTCTCTCCTCCGACAATATGCATTTTGTTAGTTTTTCTTTGTATAAATATACGGTACAAAAAGTCCATTTTCAGAAACCATGTATTTTTGTCTGTAAAGAACCATGAAATCTAAGATGTTTTCCTTCGAAAATGAAAAAAAAAAAAAAATAGTTTAACATTAGAGCAAAGGCTAAAGAAGACAGATGAGTATTGGAAGTGAATGATTTGATATGAATTTGTGCTCTCCGCCGGAAATCGAACACGGAATCATGTGCACGAAATACACAGAGCTAGGAATTAGACCAGTAGTAAGACATTTTCTTCTTCCAGACTCGATCGACCCACCCAGAATAGGATTTTTTTAAAAATAAATCTTATCCCAAGAATTTTCACCTTTGTATTATAAATGTTAAATAAAATCTATTGACTTCGAACGACCGCTTCCCAAACTTTCAGCCTGGATCCGTCCCTGCTACCACCAGACTTATATTTGTTCTTTGCGAGTTTATGTTTTGTGAATAACTTCTTTCTTCCAAGTGTCTGTATCTCCCTCACCCTATCAATTGAGTCAAGCGCTGCTAAGCGGAGGAATTCGTAACTATTACAGAAGCTGACCAGTTGCGGAAGAAAGGCAACCGCAAGAGAGCAATACGGGAAGATAGGAGCGATGCAAGAATAAATCCACTTCCCCATGTTAAGAGATAGGAGCTCGCTGCCATATGCTCAATGTTACTGCTTCCAGTGGCAACGTTCGCTGCCACTGGAAATGTAAATCTCTCTCTTTCTTTCCGTTTTTTAATTGACTTTTTTCAGAAATGAATCAATACTGTTTTGCGCTCAAGAACAGAGGCTTATTTTTTTACTGATACACTACTTTAATACTCAAAAATAGTTTTAGTACTAAAAAAAATATCCGGTTGCAAAACCATGCAACATACAGTACCAGCCGCCGCTGATAATACCACTGCAAAGATATATCAGTGGGGATGCAGTACCTCTCTTATTTGTATTCTAATGCACCACGTGCTTGTGTTTATAAACAACCACGTGTACCTTACTATAGAGTATTACAGCTTACGTTGAAGTACTGTAAGTTGCAGACAACGGAGACATCTGCGACACCTAGTCACATAACGATGAGGGAACAGCAGCAGCACCGCTTCCCGAAGCACCTATATTACGGAGAGGATTCCATAGACGGTCACAATCTGCTCTCGGTCAGCCTCCTCCTTTAGCTTGCCTGGAGCTCTAGGAGATACCCAACCCAAAACCTCTAATTTACTTCAGAACTCTAGGCTTTTCCTTTCATCTCGCTTAGCTTGCTTTGGTGCTTTGTCCGGATTCCTAACCTCTGGCACTTAACTTAATTCGGAGTTCTGTAAATTTAAAACTCCCTCTCTTCTGGCTTCAAAGCATTGGGAATACCGAATCCACTCCACATAGCTTGCTGCGGAGCTTTGTAAAAATCCTGCCCCTGGCTGCTTAGGTCTTGGGTCACCTTTCTCTACCTTGTATTTAAAAAAAATGCATTATTATACTATTCTTGTAGAATTCTGTTTATAGTACATTTTATAAATAAACCGGTAGTGAAAAATTCCAAACATACAATTTACTGTACCAAGTTCTACCTACCCCTTCACAGACAGAATTTAACGCTGTTTGTTATATCTAGACTACGCGGGAAAAACAGTGTAAGTAAAAAAAAAAAAAAAAAAAAAAAAAAAAAAAGTTTTCAGGATGCGATGTTTTAGTATACCAAGCATAAGTAGGAATCACGTATGCTAACAGTACAAATATGCGTTTAGATTTGATTTATGCTAAGTTAACAGAAGGTGGAGCATGTTACATACATGAATTTTGACTTATCTCATTTTGGCCAAGTTTTGACTTATACTGTTTTTCCCGCGCAATCTAGATATATCTCAGTTGTTTCAAACGGGAAATTGTAGTGCCCGATATATCGACCATCGGATGTTGGTAGAAAAGCAATTTTAGTATAAAATTAAATAAATAAATAATATTACAAATAGAACTGATTCACCAAATGTCTTAGAAAATATGGATTAAAAAAAAATTCTATTTCATTTATATAAAAGAGGTCATCCATAAAAAAGTCTGTTTTGATGTGAAACAGACAACAAACGATGTAATAGAATTATGGTTTAAAAAGTATCGTACATATCTTAAGCTACTTCCAAACATATGCGCTGTACATATTCAAGTATTTATCATTTACATAAAATTATTTTTCTATCCTATTATTACACTGTGTTAATGTATTCAAGGCATTCGGGAAGTGCTTTAGGAGCTTTAAAGTCTTTCAACTTTCCGAACAAATGGAAATCATAAACAACATTGGATTCTGACAGTAACAAACTATAATATAGAAAAATTGGTATCAAGCTATGATAAAAGATTGGGTGGCTAATATGTTGAAAAATAGTTCAGGTTTATAATTTTTCAACCATAAATCGTTTGCACATTTGTCGTTAGTGTTCCACAGCAAAACGGGCGTTTTTCTGTGGATGACCTCTCATATTACGTTTCTTCTTTTTCATTTGATTTTCACTTATGTTGTGTATCCTTTTATTGTAACTATATTTTCATTATTTACTTCTTATTTATTTTTAGGCGTCTAGCGACTTCTAAAATGAACGTGAATGCCCTTCTGACGAAATATGCCCGATCTTCAACTGTGAATGGGGTTAAATGTTTTAGTGCTAAGCATTCGAAATAAATGTAAATATGTATATACTGAAATGATATGACATTTGTAGTTTATAAGAGTATTATTAAGTTCATATTTATATGTCTATATTGTGTATCTTTTTTATTTCTGTATAAAGAACACTAAGTAAATAAAAAGATCGAAGATAAGAAACGTAAATCCATAATTATTTTCAATATCTAAATCCTGAGTGATTGGTAACGAACATTGTGTGATCACACAAGAGGATTCGTCAAGATGAGTCATTTTCAAATAGGGTTAGGTCAGTGGTAAAGAAACGAAAAATGTTTTGAATTCCGTAACCTAATGAAACGTTCTAATTGAGCGTGATTCGGGAAAGGATTCGAACACATTTCAACATACTGGTTTTGTTCACAAAATCGAATGCCATAATTCGGGTGTTACCAGAAGAGTACCGAAACAGATTTTGATATCATGTACTAATATCGTTATTTTAAGCTCGTTACAAGCTGTAAACGATGTTGTGAACAACTGTGAAATGATAACTCAAAGGAACCATTTACAGCGGTTCCTATTTCTCTTTTCTCTGTAATTTCGTTTTCACTTCAATATTGATTTCGGTTCCAGAACCAGAACAGAATTTATGTGAAAATCGGTTTCGGTACCGAGTCGGAAACTATTTTTATTAGAATTTTTTTATGTTCCGTGCCTGGAATCATTTCTTCAGGAAAATATGTTCCGGTTTCGGAACCGAGATCCAGTAGAATCCATTTACACCTGCTGGTTCCTATATCAACCTGTTTCCAAATTTCCGATGTAATACATCGGAGCAAGTACGCCTTTCACTTGGAGCATTGACTGAGAGAAACAGGTATATCAAATGAAGGTAAGGAGCGAAGCACGAGAAAGGTGTACAGAAGTGTTGCCAGTGTATGGGTAGTTATGAATCCAGGAATAGTGTATCTAGAAACCACAGGACTCCACCATCAACATTCTTGTTTGTGTGTTATCATTATCGTTTTCAGCGCTAGATTTCTGGTCTGTCTAGTTTACTGGGAAAGGGAGCCGCAAACTTACGTCACAATGCCCATTTATGACTGTCTAGTAGAATTGGCTGATGTTGATTGTATTTTAAAAAATATTCCAGTATTACACAAACTTGTAATCTTCAGGTGAATAAGAAAAAAATTCCATTTGAAAAGTACTGAACATATCAATGAAAGCCTAGTAGTAGTACCAAAAAAGGTTTATTATTGAAATATTGCCATAACTAAAATTATGCTATGTATAAAATTGAAGTCTTATAGGACGGTTAGTATGGCCATCCGTTTGTCGATAGGTATCAGAACAAGAGAGACATAGTCTTCTGATATGAATTCAACATACCAAGTGAACTCTGTGGTGGACAAACATAATGTGCGTGGGTTTTCTCGGGGTTCTCCCGTTTCCTCACTTTCTTCATTTCATTCATTTCTCATCATCACCGTCTCCTTTAGTCTAGCCGGCATAATCGTGGGAGGTAAAACTTAAAGATTTCATTTCATTTCACTTTTTGGCTTTGGTTATGTACGGTGTACTTCTACGATAATTAAGAGGAAATCCCGTATTGCTTGGACAATCCTACTGGAAGGAGAATGTCAGTTTACTTTCTGCAGGGGACTGAATGGTGACTGGGAAAAAGTGCCTATCTAAGGTATCTGGGTAACGGTTTCTGATCTCAGTAGAAGAGAGGAAGAAGCCTTGCAGGATTAGGGCTCGAATCAAACTCAAATAGTGCCTTAACACGTGTAATTTGTTTCTTCAATCGAAGTGCAGCTCATATATAAAGAATGCTGCCTTCTACATTTGGTGGCTCCTACCATACATAAGTCATCGTCCGAACATACAGAAAGAGAACTTTCTTGAAAAAAAAAACCGGGATAACTAAATAGCCAACCAGAACCTTCATTTTAAACAATTGACAGTCACTTGTCAACTCCACGTGGAGTCTTAGTTGCCACAGTTCCAAAAGTTGTCTTTTAACTTAGAATATTGTTATTTAACCCATTTCTGCCCAAATTATTTTTTCGAAATATTTGTGAGTCAAATTCCGCTTCGTTTTCGAGTTACAGAGTTTCCAACTCGGGAGCCAAAATCGGTTCGAGACAATAGAAAATAAAATATATATATATTTCGCGTTAAATCAGAAACTGTGTGTTAAAGCTTTGATAAAGTTCAGAAAGTTGATTTGTATCAACATGATGATTTTTACGTGCGTTGCAATTCGGTTGGCAGTGTTGCCAACTTGGTAGAACTTTTATTTGTTTCCAAATGACACTACGTGGTTTTTTATTTGATATTTGGTATTCATTAATGATTGCAAACATCACATGAAGCACAATTTTCCCTACATCACCACAGTTTTCGAAAACACATGTATTTCATTAAAAGGTTTTATCTTGTGCGTTATTGATTGTGTGATTCGGTGTCGTGAACATCGTCCTAGTGTTCTCTGGAACCATGAAAATTGTTTACACTGGTAGCATGACATTGTAGTGCACTAGTTAAGTGTTTTTGTGAATAACAATGTGGAACTCCTATTACAGTAAGGACCGTATTAAATGTGTTGATGATTCTAAAAGGCATAAGATAATGTGTTGACTATGCTACAAGCCGTAAGAGGATTGTGCACAGAAAGAATTTTAGCCAAAAAAATTATCTTGCGGTAAAATATATGGATTGCGTACAGCGTGTCAGCCCAAACGTAATAGTAGGGGAGGATGATTATTTGTGACCTGTACACAAGGCGATTTGAAAGGCAATATGAAAAATTTTGAGAGGTGAATCGTTCACCGTAGTCTAGGTTTCACCGATAACGGCCGTTTTAATGGGGACTCATTCATGTTTAGCATGTTAACTGTATGGTTAATGGTTTCCAAATCTACATTCAGAGGAACAAATTCTTCATCTTGTTGGTGCATAATTTCATATTTACACTTTCTTGCATGGTCACCAATATCTCACACACATTCACCTTGTTCACGGTAAATATTCAAAGTACCCTTTACACAAATAATCATCCTCTCCTAATACTACGTTTTGGCAGACTCGCTGTACGCAATACACATATTTTACCGCAAGTTAAAATGTTTGTTAAGAATTCTTCTGTACACAATTATCTTATGTCTTTTAGAATCATCAACACATTTAATACAGGCCTTACTGTAATACGACTTCCCCATTGTTATTCACACAAACATTGTAACTAGTGCACTACAATGTCATGTTACCAGTGAAAACAATTTTCATGGTTCCAGAGAACACTAGGACGAGGTTCACGACACCGAACCTCGTAAGAAACTGTTTCGTGGTTGCAGCAGAACTTCTTGAACAAGTTTGAACTTGATTCGTGGAGTTATGAGAGGTTTTGCAATAATAAAAAATATTTTTCTTCTTCTTCTTCTTTTATTATTATTATTATTATTACAATTTACACAGACGTAGTTTTTATTCGACGTTTTGGTTTTACTAATGATGGCAAACATCAAGTGAAATTCACACTTAATGTTGCAAACTATCAATAACACACGAGATAAACCTTTTAATGAAATACATGTAAGTTTTCGAAAACTGTGGTGTCATGGGGAAAATTGTGCTTCATGTGATGTTTACAATCATTAATGAATACCAAATATCAAATAAAAACCACGTAGTGTCATTTGGAAACAAATAAAAGTTCTAGCAAGTTGGCAACACTGCCAACCGAATTGCAACGCACGTAAAAATCATCATGTTGATACAAATCAACTTTCTGAACTTTATCAAAGCTTTAACACACAGTTTCTGATTTAACGCGAAATATATATTTTATTTTCTATTGTCTCGAACCGATTTTGGCTCCCGAGTTGGAAACTCTGTAACTCGAAAACGAAGCGGAATTTGACTCATGTTTATAGGAACTTTTCTACTGGATTTAATGTCAGGATTCATCTCTCAAAATTTTCATTCTCCCCTTTCAAATCGCCTTGTGTATAGGACCAAAGTGCCCATATTAAATATTTACATTTCAAGTACAAAAATAAAAATTTCAATAATTAATTGCGAATGTTAGGGGCTGCAGCCGCATGAACGGTTAACGGATATTAAATACTTAGGTACTTCTCCAATACATGTAAAAAATTTAGATTTTTAAAAGGTGGGGTTTTTGAGAAAATGGCGTCCAAATATGGCGTCTTAATGAAATGTTCAACTTTTCATCATGCTGTAACGTGGGATGTAATAATCAGAAACGTAAGTCCTTTACATCTTCAAGAGATCTTATGGAATAGATTTCGATGCTAGAAGCAGATGGTTGATATTGCTCGTGAGGAGAGAAAAAAAATGTTTGAACTTAGCAAAAATGTCACCAAAGTTGGCAATTGGCAACATTGCGAGTGAATTGCGCGATTCCTATTGGAGCAATAGACGAATTTTGGCTCTCCAACGAAACATACAACTTTATACTCTTCCTGCTATTGCGATTATGTTACTAAGTACATTCGTTTCTCTACAACAGAACTTTTAATTTGACATGTTTTTCAGTTTTTCGAGCAATCCGAGAGGAGGGCGGCCATTTTGGAAGACTGTATATCGAAGGAAAAATTTTTTTCAGCAGAAAGAAAAAAATATGGTTCTAATAATATTGCATGTAGATCCCATATATATATATATTTAAAAAAAATGAAATCTACTACTATGATGGGGACCAATTGTGGCTTGCCTGGACGATTTGAAATGGAATCGGTCTATATATAGTTTTCGTAGATAAATCTGTTATACTCGATTCTCTGTTCCCAAAACCAGCTTGCTTCTTCTTACATTGCCTGACATCTGTTTCATATTAGCCATAGTATTGAGAAGTATTGAGAAGAAAGCAGAGACACAGTGGGTGTTAAGACGTTCCAACCCTGCAAATGCGGTTAAAAAGAGGGAGGAAGGGATGTTGTAAAAATCAGCATAGGAACTTAAAAAAGAAATTTGCCGAATTGCACTCCTGTTGAATGAACGCACTATACCATTGGATCCAGAATGCGATACAGGAGTATCTCGACGTGTATGGTGTATCTCTGCGCGAAAGGCGATGGCCAGTGAACGTATAGAGGTAGGCAGGGCCGCAAATGAACAATCCCCCTCGGACATGCCGGATTGGGTTTGAAATCTGCCAGGCTGTGGTTATATTTGAAATTCGGTAGCTCGTGTGAGCTTATCCCAGGATTCTGGATAACGACGAGCATGTGCAGGAGGTGGGCAGGGCAGCATGGGCAATACTGCCTTAACTCTCGGACATTATGCCTGCAGATTATGAGAGGACCTGACTCGCTAGCAGGACCGCCTCAACTAACTGGTAGGCACTCAGGACTTCGGTTTGGTTGCTAGTTGTATCCCACTTCCTTAGAGAATAGGGGCTGCATCGCGATTTACGAATGAAGGTAAAGACACACACCTTGACGGTGGACTCGTGCACAAGGACAGAATGTCTACATTTAAAGACTACGGACCGAATGCATCTATCGGAGCCGGTTCACAACTTAAATATATATATATTAAAATTGAGGTTTATGTAGGAATTTGCGAGATACGTTAAAATTTTCATCGTAATTTACAATTTAAGTACTAACTTTGTGATTTTATGGACTACCTAAGATAGTACAGTAGTTGGCTTCGACTATATCCACGTGAAGCTTTCTATTAAATGCTAAATCTGTAATGTCCGAAAAAAAAAAAAACCGGAAAATTGACATTATATACTGTCGTATATCATTGAGGGTGAATATTATTTGTGGCCACGATCGAAAAACAATCTGTCCGCAAAGGAGAAAAATCTAGGCAGTACGATATTACATCGCGACTTGTTGAATAGATAAAGTCAGAATCTTAGTAAATTAGTAGTTTTAAGATCATTAATTTCTGTAGATATAATATAATAATCTGAAAGAAGAAAATCGCACTCTGTAAAACAAATTCATTCAATCACTCACAAGACATTTACATTGCACAGTTTTGACCTTAAAATTATTGGAATATCAAACACAAGGAATTTCAGGCCAATCTTTTATTAGAACAATCTTGGAAAATATTAACAACAATAATAATTAACAGCTTGCATGAGTGAAGGTAACTTGAAATATTAGCAACTTTAATCTCAATGAAAATAAAAAAAATAAATAAATAAATAAACAGAATATTCTAGTCTAATTTGAATATCATACAATCATTGTCAATTTTATTCCAGTTTAGAATTTTAGACAAAATTCAGTTCTTATTTTCTTACTGCAAAATTACGATATACAAACTTAATTTATAATTAATCCAACCTAATTAAATCAAAGTTCTTGATAATTATTTCAGTCTGATAGTGTCCAGTGTACTCTTCAAAACAAAAACTATTTTGACCAGTCTTGGGAAGTAACGTAACGCAAGTAACGCGTTACTTGTAATGCGTTACTTTTTAAGTAACGTTTCCTAGTAACGCGTTACATTTTTTCCAAAGTAACTAACGGTAACGCGTTACAAATTTTTAAGTAACGTACCTAGTTCGCGTTACATTTCGGATGAGTAACTATAATATATGTATATTTTTTTTTCGGAAACAAATATTTCTTTCCTGTAAGTGAATTTCTCAGAATGGAACAATGGAGCATGAACGATGTCAGTGACCGACAATTCCTGCACTGTTCGCCTTTTCCCGTTTCGCCTTATGACCTCTAGCAATGAAATTTGCATGTAAAACCTGTTATCACTTTTCATCTTAATGTAAGGCGAAACGGGAAATCTCGATGTGCATTATCCCGTTTCGCCTTACGAACTTTATGTTGGTAGGCTTGCAAATACATTCATAGACACAATTTGATTTGTTTATTTACATAACAAAATATAGTGCCATTTGCTGTTTTTGGAAGATGAGGACAGCCTCAGGGGAATCACGTATACTGATTGCAAGCACCTGGAAAATTTTGTCTTAGATTTTGACAGCTCCAAATCAATACATTCAGTGAGTGAACTACGAGAGCAATGGTACTGGTAGTCTATTTTACTTTGATTGGTGTTGTTTTTATAAAGATGGAGAACGAAAATATTTTATCGTTCGAACATTTGAAAGAATACTTTTTCTAAAAAGCTGATGATGATGGTGAACAGAATTTAAAAGTAAAGTGGTGCCCCGGCGGGAAATATTTATGAACAACTAGGGTGCCATAATTAACGACATTCAGTAAGGGATTAATATGAATAAACTGTGTTCTCATTACTTTATTGATGTAATGTTGATGGTATGTAATATTCGAGTTATTTTAGATCAGTTTGCATATTCTAAAGTCCCGTTGATTATAGAGTTTGGAACAACTAGCTTTAAAAAGCATGTATCGATTTTAGAGTTATTGGCAAATTTTGATTCACCTCCAGTTTATGTGTTCTCATTTTGTCAGTTGTGGTGTAATGTTTCTCTATATTCTGTACTTTTAATTTTACATAGCAACACTGTTATTATTATATAATTAGTTTAGCAGAATAATAATAAGCAACCATTATTTCTAACGCATAGGGATGGGGACGAGTCAAGCTAAAACTCGACTCGAATCCAAGTCGAGTTTCGAGTCGAGTCAAAAGTAATATTCTCAAGTCGAGTTCCGAGCCGATTCACTGTTTTTGGCGTCGAGTTTCGAGTCTAGTCGAGTTTGATAAATGGCTCGCTCGTTTTAACTCCTTTTGAAATCATGGCCTGATTACACTGGAAAGCGAAAGCCATGAGAAATGTAAGCTAAGCAGTAATATGGAATACTTTTAGTGTTGCTCACGAGAAGGGACACTGCTCGCACCTCGTCTCGTCTCGATAGCGAGACCACAAGAGATTTTTTATAACAAGCTTAGCACGGCTCGCCTTAACTGAACAGATGGCTCGAGCCGGCTTGCTTGGGGTGAACCATCGGCTCGAGCTGGCTTGGTTGGGATGAGCCATCTGCTCGGTTCGACTCAATTGAGCGAAGGGCTCTAGCCGACTCCGTTGGGTGAGCTGTTGGCTCAGCTCACTTCTCGGTTTGGGTCGATAGTGAATGAGCTGTGAGCCGATCTGCTCGAGTCGTTGACAATTCTAAACCCGGGCCGAGCAGTTTTGAAGATATTTGGCCAGTGTCCTATAACTTTTAACAATGTTCGGCTCGAGCCCGAATACTCAACCTAGACTCTCAACCCAAATTCAGAAGCTCGTGAACAATGTCCTTGACTCCTAGACTTCACGACAACTACCGAGGTTGATAATCAACTACTTTTTTAGTATTCATATATAAACCGACTCTATCTTTCATGTTTATACACAGTGTTGTTATAATAATAATAATAATAATAATAATAATAATAATAATAAGTTGTAGTAGTAGTAGTAGTACAATTGATAATAAATATATTGTCTATGTAAGATACTTGAAGAGAGTACTCGGAACTATACACCAGATTTGGCTCGACTCGACTCGAAACTCGACCCGAATTCGAGTCGAATTGGAGGAAATTTTTCAAGCCGAGTTCTCGGGTCGAGCTCAAAGATGTCTGTTTCTAGTCGAATCGAGTTTCAAAGAAAACTTGCTTGAATTAACTCGTGTCCATCCATACGAGTAACGCAGTATGGCATTTTAGTCAGTGTTACATTACATTAAAATGTTCATATAATTGTCAAGTAAAAATTTGTCCTTGCATTTACATAAATCGATTCAGAACGTGCAATAGACCTATTATTATTATTATTATTATTATTATTATTATTATTATTATTATTATTATTATTATTATTATTATTATTATTATTATTATTATTATTAATAATAATAATAATAATAATAATAATAATAATAATAATAATAATAATAGCGGTAGTAATAGTAGTGCGGAAAACTGAAGTAATAAGATTTTTTTTACATATTCAGTTTCAGACCTAAAAGTAACGCGTTACTTTCGAAGTAAAGTAACAGTTACTTTTTTGAGGCATGTAATGCGTTACTAACGCGTTACATTTTAAGAGAAAGTAAAGTAACTTGTAACGCGTTACATTTTTAGAAGTAACTTACTCAGCACTGTTTACGACTACTAACTATAAAACTATACTTACCAAATTTAAATTAGAAACTTAATAACATCATATTGATAATCCATCCAATTGAATATAGATTTGTACTAATGACTGTGCCTTTATTAATTCAAAATATACTTCATACATCCTTTATTTAGTAGACATTTAACGCTTTTGTTTAAATGACGTAGATTCAATTCCGTCAACGTTAGAAAGACCTTTTGCTTTTTGTGATTTTAGTTCTAAAGTATAAAGTTATCAAAAAAAAAAAATGCCTTTATCTGTATACTTTTCGCTTTCGTACACAAGCAGCTTAAATAACATTAATTTAAATGGAAAAGAAATGGAAAAAATTTTACTTCCTTTTGATAAGACCGCGCACTCACAATGACAACGAGAGAACAGCAGCTCCATCGCCTAACAAGGAACGTCTATATAACCGAGAGGATTTCGTGCACAACTATAAGTCTCTGCTGGTCAATCCCTCCTTTAGCTTGCCCGGAGCTTTAGGAGATACCCAACACAATGCCTCTAGTTTGCTTCGGAACTCTAGGCTTCCTCTCCTCCCACTTAGCTTGCTCGGAGCTCTGTGGCTCTTAACCCCCCTCTGCTTGCTTCGGAGCATTGGGAATTCCTAATCCACTCCACCTAGCTTGCTTCGGAGCTCTGTGGACGTTCTGCCGTAGGCTGTTCGAGCTTGTGAGTCACCTTTCTAGGGTTCCTACGGGTCAGGGAAGTCAGAGAAAGTCAGGGAAAAAGACTGGAAATCAGGGAAAGTGAGGGAAATTTTATAAAATATATTAATTGTAGACCAATTTCAGCTTAGCCAACCATTAATGATCCAGTATGGAACGTTGCTCAGATTTTATGGTTGGTAAGTGGCATATACGTATAAGCAATTGATTATTATTTGTTTCTACAGAATAAATATTCTCATATATAAATATTTACCGTTGTTTATTCCTTATTTATATGTCATCCGACATCTGTCATGGAAGTCAGGGAATTTCCTGCCAAAGATCAGAGAGAAGTCAGGAAAGTAGACTTCTTCAGATCAGCAGGAACCCTTCTTTCTCTATCTTATATTATAGAAATTAAATCATTGTTGTATTTATGTAAAATACTGTTATAGGGGATTTTTTATATTAAAAAAAAGTGGTATTTTGAGACGATCCCAGACTATAATTTACTTTATCGAGCTCTACCTACTCTATAGGGAGAACTTTACAAAATGGAGATAATATGGAGTGACGTTTTAAGAATCTCCCACAATTTTTAATTAAATAAGGCGGGATGAGATCAGGACCATGGGGCTTTTTTGGTTTTACCTTCTTAATGGCCTTTTCAGCCTCTTCCATACTCACAGTAGAAAGAACAAACGTGTCCAATATATCATACTTAAATGAAAGATGTACGACCGTCTCAAGATTATACAGGTATTTAGCCCGAGTTTGTAAGTTGATTGAAAATGAGATGCGAGATGATTGGCAACTTCTTCATTACCGTGATCCTCCCTCCCATTGTGTTGAATTGATTGAGTAGAAAGATGTTTCGTTTTACTTTTAATAAAATTCCAGAAAGTACCAGGGTTTAACATTATGTCGCTCTCAGCTATCCTCACAAAACCACCATAAGCAGTTGCTATGTCTTTTTTAACTTCCTTACGAAGTCTAATAAACTCAGATATTCTTTTATATTACTGAAATTTTTTAATTTTTAAAAGTGTAATATCTAAATGTTGTTTTGTGTCATGATGCTACGAACTGTTATTTCCTCAATAAAACGTTGAAAATGAAGTATGCAGTATAAAGTAGAATATAATTGCAGAATGATAGCTTTCCGACATAATTAGTTATTTTTTTAAAAATATTTCCGTTCCATTCTCGTTGAAATGTTTTATAATTGTTAAGATTGTATTGTTCCTACATAATTTCTACATTGTTTTAGAATCAAACAATAGTTCATTCTTTAAAAAATCGTTACCATGTATATCGTCGTATGATTTATTTCTACATTGATAATGAGTGTTATGATGTCGTTCTATTAAGGTCTTCCAAAATATACCAATTATGATTCTAAAGTTAAGACTGGTTTCACATTGGATCCATTGGAGTCCGTGCTCCGTGAAACCAACATTTGGGTGAGTTATTTTTTCTCAATTAAGACAAAAATGCGTATATAATTGTATTTCTGAAAATAGCAACTCTCACTCCATTTCACTCAATGGCATAATTTATGGTGCGACAATTTCTGGTTGTAACGAAGATAATTCAAGCTGTTTCTAAATTCACATTTTTATTTATTTATTTATTTATTTATTTATTTATTTATTTATTATTATTATTATTATTATTATTATTATTATTATTATTATTATTATTATTATTATTATTATTATTGCTACTTTTCTTAAAAAAAAATATGCATACCCACCATGAATACGTGATTGGCTGCGAAGGCAAGCGTCAAAATTAAAGGAATGGGAGAAATTAGTGTGTGCTGCCATCTATCATTCCATTACCTTTTTAACTCATATAATACATTCTTGTTCTAGTCTTCAAATCCATTTAGGCTTGTGTATAGCCCGCTACCCCCAGTTCTTTGTCATCGGAACTGGAAGAGTCACTACTACTGTCACTGCTGCTGCTACTACTACTACTACTACTACTACTACTTCTATCGAGAACAGAACCCAACCAACCCCTGCGGGGCTTCTAACCCGTTCCTACTACTACTACTACTACTATTGCTACTAACTACCACTACTACTACTATTGATACTAACTACTACTACTGCTACTGCTACTACTACTATCGCTACTACTACTACTATTACTTATACTAAAGCTTCCTTACCGCAAGATTTACATCTTAAATCTTTATAACATGCGATTCCGATTCATTATGAACTAGTATGAATCGTTAGAATCACTATGATTCGTTAAAAATCCCTGGGGGAGCGGGCTATACTCAATCCTCCATTTAAATTAAAGTAAAAGAGTGCTGTAGTACGTATTGCTAAAAAAAAAAAAAAAGTTATTATTATTTGCAACAACAGCAACAGTAGTAGTAGTAGTTGTTGCAGCAGTAGCAGTAGAGGTAGTAATAGTAGTAGTAGTAGTTGTTGTTGTTGTAGCAGTAGTAGTAGTAGTAGTAATAGTTTTTCTTTTTTCCTCCTTCCGTACAATTATCCAAATTAATTTTCAACGGCAAATTGAAGGGTAGGAAGCAACGGTCCAATGTTTCCACCCTGATGGCTCCTTTTGTGATAGGTAAATCGCTGGATTCAAACATGCATATTACTTCAAATTAAATGAAGTCCACATATAATTCATATACAGAGGTTGATTCATTTATATTGAGCCGAAGTCAATGTGCAACTGTACCGTGAATGCGCAACCAATATTCGTGAGATTGCCACGAAACAAATAATCTCTCATTAGTCACGCAGTAGAACAATGTAGTCGAGCGTAGTCTGATGCCACCGAAACTGAACAGATTCTGGGAGGGGGTTAATTGTGTCCTTTTCCGATGCTAAGTTCAGGGCGTCGCACATCGTAGTAATGTATAAAGTGTGTAATTTTCATGTAGGTTGTGCCATTATAAATCGTATTAGACGGAAATGTTAGGCACGCAGTCCTGGGCCCACCATACTGACGTGAGCAGCTACTCCCGTGAAGAGAACCTCGCCACTATTGCGTGTAGTTCGTCGTATGTCGACCTCCGAAAATACTCCCAGAAATGCCGCACATCATAGGCGACAATCAACTGTGTCATTCACGGCTCACATTCGTTCGCAAGAGCAGTGTGCACGCCCTGAAACCGTGTACTGTGTGTAATATGACTGAGCGAAAAACGAACTGCAGGAGGCTGTATGAATGGCATCTCGCGGCTAATCGGTGGAAGTTTGTCGTTACCTTTAATGTGGCGTGGATTTACGTCACGGACTGTGGTAAAGTTCGTACCATTGCATATAAAGCCGGAAGTGATGGAAATTTACTACTACTACTACAGGTTTCAGCATTGATATCTAAATAGTAAAGACGGAAGAGATATTAAGAAGTAGTTTTCTGGAATCGATTCAGCGTCTCAGGGAAAGATATCATTTCTATCTGTAACACTCTACTTAAGTTGAAAGTGGTTGAATATTGATCTTCATACAGTAAAAGCAGTAAGAGATATTGCGTAGCAGTTTTTTTTTTTTTTTTTTTGATCGATTCAGGGTCCTAAGGATAGGTTCCATGTCTTCCATTAACCCTTTAGTCAAGACGGGAGTAAAAGAAATAATTCATTCCCGGTTTCAACCTTTATCGCCATATAACAAATAACGAGAATTCAACGTCTTCAGGAAGGATTTCATCTTATTATGTACACCCATGTCCAAAATGATTGTCGCATATCTATAACTGTCTTCTTGTACGAATATAATTTAATAATATTTTTGCAGGGTACTTTTAATATTGACCCTATGTGTATAATCGGGAAATGTATATTTGTGCTAAATTTCATAGGAAAAGAACTATAAATACGAAAATTAGAATGAATAAAACAAAATGTTGCTAAATGGATAAGGAAGTTTTATTTTCGTTTTATTCTTTCTAATTACTACTCTTTTGACATAAAATTTGCCACATTCATGTCTTTACCGATTATACACATGCTAACATTATAAGAAATATCGGACGAATTCGTTATCAAATTATATTTATACAACAATATATTTAAAGACATGCGACAATAATTTTGGACATGAGTATACCTCTCTACTAATGCCGGAAGTCGTAACGTATTAAATATTTATCTCCATAGAGTAAAAGCATCAAAAGATATTGAGTAGTGGACTTCTGGATCGATTCAGGGTCCCAAGGATAGGTTCCACGTCTTCCATTAACCCTTTAGTCAAACTGGAAACTACTTAGAAAAACTTTCACTTCGACATTTGTTTCTGTATGTCAACCGGAAGTAGTGGAAATCTACGATTATCAATCACAATAGCACAAAACAGTAATATATAGAGGAAAGCGGTTTTCTAATGTGGAGTTAATATCGTATGAATGGGTTCCATATTCGACTTCGTCCTTTTTTCGCAGCCTGTTTCAATATTGCCTTCTGATATGATACGGTTAAACGGAGCAAAAATGGTTAAATATAGTGAGTAATTGCCTTCTGATCAGCGTTGCCAGACTCACAGCTCGGAATTATTCCAAAACCTGATGGAAATTATGCTAGATTCGGTCAAATTATGCTAGATCATCATAATTACTAATTAAAGGGTTTTAAAAGAAAAAAAAACCGAAGCTGAGATACGATAACGTAACTTAAAATACGCAGAGCGCAAGAATGCGTGAATAGAACTCAATACTTCACGCACCAAAGCTTTAACTCAACTAAACTAGTGCAGTCGTTGCCAGACTCAATGGCGTATATATCGTATAAATAAATGGAAAGTATTTGTTTACATATTTTGAAAGAAAATTACCTCGCAGCATAAGCGGAGTTGGGAATTGTTTGTTGGGGGTAAATTTTTGGTCGGTCTCGGACCTTTCATTTCAGGAATAAAGATGGTCATGAAGTCAGGAATAAAGATAGTGAAGTTGTCAAAAATTTGGGGGGAGAATGGCCCCCATAGCTCCGCCCATCCTCGCAGTTAAAGGATTAGAAAACCCTGGGTGGAGCACAAAAAAAAAAAAAAAAGCCCAAAGCTGTTTCTAACCTACTTCGAAAAATAGGACTGCCTGTATGGTTTACCGACTGTATGAATCAATGGGAGAGGATACATTTCTACCGTTCTTTTTCTTCCCGTGAGCAACTTCTTTCTCATCTCCAGGTTTTACGGCTTTTGGATAAACTTGCTGAAATTATGCTAGATTTGGGTAGGATGCTAAAAGCAAGATGCTAGATGCTAAAGACATGCAAATTATGCTAGATCTAGCATCATTATGCTAGATCTGGCAACGCTGCTTCTGATATGAATTCACCGTTCCAAGAATAAGATTCATCCTCACTCTTGTCCCTCTATTGAAACCGAAAGTTGTGTGAGAAGTAGATGTTTGATCTAAATTCAATACCACAGAAATAGCTTCCACTTTACTCCTTTGTTGAAACGAGAAACGGTAAGAAATCTGTTGTTGATTATGGTCAGTGCCGTGCCGGGGAAAATCAGCGCCCGGGGCGGGAGTATACGACAGCGCTCTAGTACATATTAGTGAGGTCGACAGACCAGCCACGAAGCGCTACCATAGCATAAGAAAATTTTCAAAAATAAACCCTGCTTTTCCTTGATTTTGAGCACTTTTTATTACTTTTTCCCTTCCATTTTATATATGTGCACATGCATTTTCCAACATTATAGGACCACTTCCTAAAGCAATTTAAGTACATATTAGGACTATTTCAAGTATTTTTTTCCGATTTTTTCTTTCCTTCTTTTCTTTTTTTCCTCCCGAACTTTGCTGCTCCTTACTTCGATGCCCGGGGCCTTTACTCCACTCGCCTCCACAGCATGGCACTGATAACAATCTTAATATTGTTTTCTGTGGATCGAAAACGTTAAGAGGCAACCGTTTATGGATTCAGTATCCGAAGAATAGTTTCATCTCAGCTTCTTCTATCGAAGCTGGAAACAGTAATAAACATTAGAATGTCGGTTGTAATGTTAACTTCTATATACTAACAATATTGTGACAGATAGGAAGAAACTGTTTTAGGGTAGAATTTATTAACATGTAAATGATTACAAAACAGTTACTTAACAATCTTTATAAACGATTCAGGGAGAGGCGGCCGAGTGGTTCTTCCTGTATATTCAAGTAAATGTTCCGTTTTTATTATTCTTATTACTACATGCAAAATTCATGTTTATATTAACATACAAGAACGTGTGGATTTTTTTTTGTTTTGTTTCCGACAGGTTTGAGACGCATATGTGAGCGCATATAAATGCATATTTTGAGTGAATTTCGATGTGCATTCATATTTCAAAATTTTGCACGATACTGCAAATTTCCGAATTTTATTGGTGCACACTAGCATATTTCAAAGTATATCACAAGAAAGTAGATTATATTTAAAGTGAACTGAATCACTTTGTAAATGCAGGTGTAGATTTTTTTTTTTTTAATAGAGTTGAGTTTGTTGCTTACAATTCTAGCTAAATTCAGTTATTTCTGCTGATTTAGATAGGAACTTTTCGAATTACAAAATGTTTCTCACTGATAAACGTAGAGGGTTTACAGAAGAAAACCTAAGGAAGACGTTTATAGTTCATTGCAACAGAGGTTATAAAGGTATTGAAAGAAATTGAAAATTTATTTTCTTAGCATGTATTTCAGAGCACATGTTAAAATTATAATGCATGTTTTATTGCATACTTTTCGTTCATATTTGCATGCATATTTCGGGGTTGGTTTGTGCATGGAAATCCGGGCTCTACTTATTACCTTCTTCTGAGATATGGATTGGTCGCCAGATGAACAGGTTCCATCTCTCACACTATCATTTCATTTATTTGCCTGCTTCATTAGCTTACAAAGCATGAAAAATTCTCATGTAAGCATTACAGTTGTCAGAAAAAAACAAAAAACATACTATATTGTCAAGTACCAGAGGTATACATCATGCATCTTTCTAAAATACAAAACCACATAATAGGATATATTAAGTATAAAAACATGACAATTTACAACGTAATTAGGTAACTGTTTGTACCACACCAGGCATGTACTCACGAGTATCCCTCTATTGTAACCGAAAGTTATAGATCTGTTTCAGTAGTGAATTTACACGGTTTTGAAGTCAACTTTAATTGGAACGAAACTCCCTTGTTTCCTTTCTTTCTTATTTATTGTTGAAGACTCGATGTCTCGGAAATGAGAAACCCTTGTTTAGATTTTTATCATTGTATCAAATCATCTTTAAAATACTATTAAAAGTAAGTACTTGAACCGTTGGGTACATACCATGGCGAAAAAATAAATCTTTTTTTCAAGTCTCCCAAATTGCTTGTTCTACCGAAATAAAACTTCTATCACTGGGTAGCACTCAGGTAGCTCTGCTAATGAAGCGAGTAACTCAGGTGGTTCCTCCTCCCCATTTTATCCTCCATGTATAAATCAGACGGTCTACTTCTTGCTTTAGGTATTAGAATTCACTTTTGAGGTGACAACGATCGAATTTTGAGGTTTTCAATCGATAAGTCACCCTATATTAGGCAACCTATATATTTTTAAGAATTCTTACGTCATTGTCTGAGAGGAAGAACCAGATAATTTTTCTTTACACATTTTAAACCGATAGTATTATCAAAAGGATATTTCATCGTGGAATAGTATTCAAGATACTGTCGGAGCGCGGCCTCAGATTTGTTTCTAAAAAAATTCACTTTTTTACTATCTTTGATTGAGTCCATTTTTAGATGATTCAATTCATAGCCTACTGCAACTTTTTTTATACTCTCAATTTTTATTTTTTGTTTCAATATATTAGAAGGCATTCAATAGGAGAGTTCCCTCATATCTTCCGAACACTTTGTTCATTGGAGTTG
This sequence comes from Thermobia domestica, assembly GCF_964235325.1. Lineage (NCBI taxonomy): Eukaryota > Metazoa > Arthropoda > Insecta > Zygentoma > Lepismatidae > Thermobia > Thermobia domestica. The sequence goes on along the minus strand of NC_137455.1, from coordinate 8,883,131 downwards.
ATCCTTCATTGCTGGGCAGTCAGTCTCCTACTACAGACATCAACGCTCACTAAATCTACTTCCCCTACCACTTATCATGTCGGGGGCTCTGTTGTAAACTCTTCTATTTTATATGTTCGTTTCCACAATGATAAACTCAAAAACACCAGACAGTACCTCTAATTGCAAATTTGTTGTTACTGGTAACTTTCTCTGACGATCTTTAATGATAAAGTGTTCTTGACAATCTTTGTTTATCAAAATCTCTCGTTTTCAACAGGATATGGAGTCTTTGTCTACCACTGGAAATTGATATTTTTGTGCTGCGGTTGGAATGAAATAATCAAGATGTTAAATCGACCAACTGCTGACTGAAGATGAAGTATATGCAGTCACACATAGCATTGTGTGAACAGAGAATGGAATTTCCAGGAGCAAAGTGACTGAAATTTCAACAAGGATTGTAGAATACTTTCCTCAGAGGATCTTTATGAGCGATTCACACTTTCTCAATGATTTTATATTGTCATCTACACGGAAGCTCCTGGACATAGACTCTTCTATTGTGGAATTCTGCAGAAGGAAAAAGTGCAGCAAGTGTTCTTCATTTGAAGTGATAATTCCTTTTGGTAAACCAGGAACTATCAATCTGATTTGGTTCTTTTCATATAATCTGAACCAATTATGTTCAGTTATGAAAATGTAAAATGAAGAAACTGTTGAGTGAAATCGGTTCGCAGATGTCGCTATATGCAAGTGATTTGAAATTCCAAAGGCCACGTATGAACTCGCCAACTACACTAAATATTATACAAAGTGGTCTTCTCTGGTGTTTTTGAGAACGAAATAAAATTACAAAAGAATCAATAGCTAAGAAAAAGCATTTAAGTATGCTTTTTTTAAAGTAAGAAGTATTTTATGATTCTCACTTAATTGCTGGCGACAGTACTCTTGATGAATTTGATCAACTAACTTTAGCTGTGAAAATTGGAAAGAGAGTTGGCAGAAGATTAAGCCACCAGTGCAATGTCTCTCCCATGTCATTTGGCTAAAAAATTGTGTTAGCTGAGTATTCTGAGAATGCAAATGCCACTACACCAACTGTTTGGTTCTCTTAAAGAAGCTGAGTTGATGGACGCTGTGTATTATTTCAAATTGGTAGATTCAGGAGTGTTCATGAATGATTTCGCCGCTGGATTGGATTTAGTCAGACAAGAAGACAACAAAGCAGCAGTAAATTATTGTAATGGTTAATTTATTAAAATGTAACGTTTGTCAGAAAAAAGGAAAAAAATTAAACAAAAATCCTCCTTAAAACATTTAGCTTGGGGCTTTAGGGGTGGGTGCTTGATTAAGTGGGGTGGCTGGATCAATAGATGGGTGGGGTATGTCTACCACCAATCTTCCTAGGATCTCGAGGAAGATTGGTGGTGGCTGGATGGGCAGGCACGGGAGTAGACTGGCGGACAGGACGGGTGTTTGGGCCGCTGGGCAGACGGTCCGGTAAGGGGGAGACGGGCTGACGGATGGGTTGAGGGGGCCTTGGAAGAGGGGAGGATGGGGGTGTGGGCGTTTGATTAGGTGGGTGGATATACACAACATATACACGTACGCACATCCAAACACCTACATTCGTCATCACCACAGACACAGATGCAGCGAGGGACCACGCGCTTCGATCCGGATGGGTAAGTATTGTAGCATTTACAGACTTTTACACAACGACTTGTCTTCTTCGGATAATTCTTCTGCTTTCAGGTTCGTCTTTAAATAATTCTTCTGCTCTCTTCAATATGTGTTGAATATGTCTTCGTCCTTCTCTTTCCGTATCCAATAGTTTTTACTTCTTTATAATCTCTCTCTGTCTTTCGATGGTTAACAATCATTGATTCCTCAATCTACATTTGTTCCAATACTATTTCTTCCTCTTTTAAAAGTTTCATTAGGCTGTCTCTCCATCAGAATATAGAAGAGTGAAGAAATCAAGAAAGAAGTGTTACTATTGGACATAATGAATATTCTGCTAGAATGTTGTGATGGAAGAATGTGCTATCAGGTCAAAGCCTGACTAGTATCGAGAGATGAGAAAAACTTAAACAGGAGACACGTTCCACACAAAATCATTCGGAAGAAGCCAATGGATTCAACAGCTGTAATCTAAAATATTGGAGAACGAGAAAGATAAATAGGAAGAAGGGGTGGTGAAAGGATGGAGACAGTGTGGTGGACCAAATTAATAAAAAATATATAAATTAAATTAAATAAATATAAATAGACAAGTTATAGTAGGTTAGATATATAAATAATAAATAAATAAATAAGTAAATAAATAACTTAATTAATTAATCATAACTCCTCTCCCATCATCATCATCATCATCATTATAACTCCATTCACTGACCACACTGTCTAGTTTCCTTCCACCCGAATCTTTTCTCTTTCTGCAGTATTTCATATTACAATCGTTGTATCTACCTGCTTCTCTAGTGATTTTCTGAGTGTTGTGCCTCCATCTGTAATGCTTTATCTTCTCTTAATACCTACTGAAGACTTTGACATCACTACACAGCCTTCAATGCTAACGTTCCAGCACAAGATTCAATATGATGATAGTGACACTCGACTGGACTTTTGTCTAGTGTTCTTCCTTTTCTTCGGTCTTGGATACATCCTGATGACGAGACTCTCAATCTTAAAAGCTGAATCCTTTATTCTTTCAGTGTTCTTTTGTTCATAAGCTTCCATTAAGTCTACAGATAGCACACAAACATTCACACATAGAGGTGGCTCGTGAGGGAAGTCACACTGCTGAAAGTTAAAGTTTTATCGCTTCAAACTGAAAGAATAAAAGTTATCTAATGTATACATTGTTGTATACAACAGTTAGTACATAAAGAAACTTATCTCCCTTTACTTTGAAGCGAAAAACTTTATTTTTACCGGTGCGACTTACCTCATGAACGCCTCTGTTCGCACATCCACAAACAGTTAGTGTTTCTTTTTCAGTTCTTTCAACGAAGAAGAAAGAAGAAGAAGCCTTACCACGACATATTATCTGTCTGTCTGGTTGGACGTTTGTGCTTCTGTCTGACCTGACGCTGGGGTTCTTGATATCTGTCCTGACGCCTGAATCCTAAATGTTGATCCCGACCTGATGCCCTATGTGCCCTTATACCCGCCCCGAAGCCAGCCTTCTCCTGTGCCTGCTTTCCCCCTATCTATCTATTCTTTCAGCCACCCTATAAAACCGGTGGGTATTAGGGGTGGAAAGCTGGTAGGGATAGGGAGGGAGGGAACTGGTAGGTGGGACTGGTGAGGTGGGTGGAGGGAAATAGCTCTCCCTGAAAAAGGAGGTAAAGAAAAAAAAACATGCGTGTTTTCATTTCCTCGTGTTTTGTAGTTAACGAATTGCCATTACTAATATTAATTAATAAAATATAAAGTAGGTAGAGTAACTGAGTACTACACAGAATCCGTCAAAGAATGTATACACAATTTCATTGCTTGTATTGCTTTCGGAGTTATTTATCTTACAATTTGTAGTATGGTGTTTCTTAGCAGATGACTGTAACATGTAACGTATAACACAAAAACAAAATAGCGGTGTACGCTTGATATTTCGGAACCTGAAGCCCGTTTTAAACTGGGATTTCAAGTTACAAAATTTCGCTAAGTTTGGGACCTGAGTTTTAACTTTTGGGGACAATGAACGATCTTGTATATCGTAGAGAACCGGCTATGAAGGCGCTCTTCGTGAAGACATTACAGCGGCACGTGCAACAATCCTCGGGAACGCATTGATCGACGTTGTTCAAGCAACCGGTCAAGTACATGGCTCAAGTAGCACTTTTGTTGGCCAAATTGAATGTTGACGTAGAAAAGTTTCAAGTTCATCTTGCTCTTGTGTTATTATTGTTGTTCCTTTGCTTTTCTATGCGTGTCTGTGTGAGAGAGGTAATTCTTGATCCAAATACAGCCCCGCAACTTGGGGAACGGGAGGGAAGATGACAGATATCAAAGAACGCTTCAGTAATAGTAAAAACTGTCTGACCAACGGAACGTATAAAGGTAACCAAGAAAGTTCTGTCGCTTTTTCTGGAGGTCTGTGTTCCATTGGCCCTCATACCGTGAGTTGAATGCAAATGGAGATAAGGCGAAGGCCAGTTGTTGGTATGGGTATATCCAACATACTACCTGGTTGTGGCAGTTCAGTTACTTGCGTAAGGACAGAGTGAACATGGGACCTCCACAGAGTGTTATACGAGCGTGTATGCTGCACGAGTTCAAACTGGGGTCAAACACCGCTGCAGCAGGGCGGAAGATATGCCAGGCCTTTGGTAAGGGTGTCGTGACTACGCGGACAAGGCAGCGGTGGTTTAACAAGTTTAAGGACGGTAACGAAACACTCGAAGACGTACCACGTGTCGAAAGGCCAGAGGAGAATAGAGGCTAGACATGTAAGGAACTAGGACTATAATTCAGTGTGAGTGTAGAAACCATTCGGCAGCACCTTCATCAACTTGGGAAGCACTACAAGTTGGGTCTATGGGTCAACATGATTTGTCTCCGGGCCAGAAGGCAACGCGAGCAGACACCTGTGTTTCTTTGCTGTCTTGTCTGAGGAAGGAGCCACATCTAAACAGGGTGTTGATATGTGATGAGAAGTGGGTCCGGTACGAAGCTTAACGGCGCCATCATCATTTGTTAGCATCCCGTGAACCGGTTCCAAAACAGCCGAAACCAGCACTGCTCCAGAAGAAGGTCCTCGTGTGTATTTGGTAAACTGCTCGCGGCATCGTGCATCGGGACCTGCTACCAGCTGATCAGAGCACCAATGCAGCTGTGTACTGTCAGCAGTTCACCAAATGTGTACGTGTCCAAGTAAAACTCAAAACTGGATCCAGCACTTGTGAATCGCAAAGGGGTTCTCCTGTTCCAGGACAACGCTAAGCCCGACGTGGCTAGGATGACCCGGGGACACCATTCTACGCCTTAGATGGGAAACGTTGCAAGCCGCCATACTCCCTGGATATTGCACCGTCCGATTATCACCTGTTCGATTCCTTGGACAGTCACCGTAGAGGACGCAAGCTCAAATTCCTAGTAGAATTGCCAAATGCATTTGATACCTTCTTTGCTTGACGGCCCATCAAGTTCTGCGGCGATGGAATCCCTGGCCTTCCACAACGTTGGCAGAAGGTCGTCGATGCTCATGGGGACTATTTTTGATCTTCCAGGTACGTCTTAGGTGACATATGGATGTTCAAAGATGGCGGATGAAAAAGCGACAGAACACTTTTTGTTACCTTGATACTTTCAACCATGAGAACAATCATATTAGAAATGAATAAACAAGTACAGTAAATTTTCAGGTATGCACATTTCTAGCTTCGCTAACGTGCCTGTTCCCCACGGAGGATCTCCGTCCGGCACTCGCTTCGCAGTGACCTGTTGCGGATTTCATGGAATACAAGCTTTGTAGGCCTCTCCGATGATCTACTAAGTAGTTAGCGCGTGCACCTTTGAAGCACTTAGTCCCGGGTTTGATTATAGATGGAAGAGCACTGAAAATTAACTTTTATAATCATTGACTTTCATTAACCATCCACCTCATTTAGCCTAAATGAAATAACTTCGCATATTAAACTGAACATTTCATTTTTATTGTTTATTTTTCACAAGCTTGTAGTGACCAGCTAGCACAAATTCATGCATGTTTTTGCACTTATCAATAGAAGTGCAACAATCATGCCTTACCAGTAAAACTAGAATAACGATGTCTGTCACAAAATATTTCTAACCACCTGTACTTTTCGATGTACACTCATGTCCAAAATGATTGTCGCATATCTACAACTGTCCTCTAAGAATATAATTTGATAATGATTTTGCAGGGTACTTTTAATACTGATACTATGTGTATAATCGGGAAATGTATATTGTTGGTAAATTTCATAGGAAAAGAATTATAAATACGAAAATTAGTATGAGTAAAACAAAATGTTGCTAAATGGACAAGAAAGATTTATTTTCGTTTTATTGTTCTTATTTAGTGCTCTTTTGACATGAAATTTCTCACATACATGTCTTTGTCGATTATACACATACTAACACTATAAGAAATACCGGGCGAATTCGTTATCAAATTATATTCCTACATCATATTTATAGACATGCGACAATAATTTTGGACATGAGTGTACATGCGAACGGAGAGCAACTTTTACTTATGAACTTACCGTATGGTACACTCAGAAAATGAAATCTTTCAGTTTAACGTCCCACGTTTACGCCCTTTAGGTATAGGGAGACAATGATTAAGGCAACTGAATGATGATGGAAGAATTGGTGGAATGAGAGTGTGGGACGAAATGGGAGTATTCTGAGAAAACCCACGGACACAGTTTCCACCACAAACTTTCTTGTGCAGGTTTCGAACCAGGGACTCCACGCATCAGAAGTAAGCGATCTACCAATTAGCCACTGTGCCGCTCAAGGTTACAGGCAGGTTTTGCAACGCATATTACGACCAACTGATTTTTTTGGAGGGGGAGGGAGGGAGGGACAATTTTTCATTGAAAATGGCACTAATCTAATTTTATTATTAGAAAAATTTGCGAAATTGGATAAATATAACAAGTTATATTAAATTAGGCAGCAATGATTTGGTGAAAGTTCGGTGCTCCCGAATATTGAATCATTTATCCCGTTCCTTGTCGCTACGATACAAGTTAATTTATTACAAAAGTGTACAAGGATTTTCTGTTAACCTTCAAAACTATGGGCGCCCGAATGGGGCAGGATAGGGGCCGGGCCCCCTTGTTCACGTAATATAGCAACCATGGAGTTGGCCCCTCTAGAAAATTTTCTTCGGGCGCTCCTGTTCAGAACTATAATTCTAGTATTTGTTGTAGTAGCTGGTTTTCAATTCTCGTTGGTTCTTTGAAGATGTATATTTCCCAAATTTTACCTTCAAAAGGATATTCTCGAAAGTGTGGTTTTATTTTGCTTTTGATTGATTTAATAGAAATTATACATATTAGAAAATCATGCTTTCGTTCGAATATATTTTAGTATATTGACTGCATAAAACTGTCAAGTCTGAAGTCACATTACTCGTACCGTATTTTAGACAAACTGATTACTCATACTAGATAGCATGAAACAAATAATTATTCCATTACTCCATAAAACAAATAATAATAATAACAACAAACAGTGGCGTATTTACGATTTTGTTTCGGGTGGGGTGACTTTGCTAACATTCTTCCTAGAAATGTAAAAATTCTGCAAGATGTTCATTTACTTTAACATAGTAAGTACAAATTCGGGGGGGGGCTAAGCCCCCTAAATATGCCACTGACAACAAACGTATACAAAATTAGATGAATACATAAAATATTGAGCAAACCATATGTTATGCTGCATTTCACTTCAGTGAATCATTACAAAATTTATAATACAGCACCAACTTCCAGGTAAATATATGGAACAAAGAGCACATTATTATTATTATTATTATTATTATTATTATTATTATTATTATTATTATTATTATTATTATTATTATTATTATTATTATTATTATTATTATATAAAATGTAATACAACAAAATACGTAGTTTTATGGTTACTATTTGTACGGTAAAGGAGCCGGATGATTAATGAAAGTGGATAATTATGAAATAATTTGGTGGAATTAGAATGTGAAGGGAAACGGGAAAAGCTCGAGAAAACCCACGGACAGGTTGCTGCCCACCAAGAACTGTCGCATGGGATTGAACTTTGGATGTCTCGCATCAGAGGTGAATGCGAGTCACTATGCTATATTATTGTTTATTGGTAGGAAAAAGCAATGTTTCAAATAAGTGCAAAACATTTTTTTTCTATATCTGTTCCTGTAAAGGTTAAGCTTCAGAGAAATGAGCTCTACTACAAAGGCGCACAAAAGTAAACACCAAACAAAAATCAAACTTATCTTGAGAATGAAAAGTGAAATCTTTGAGCTTTACGTCCCACGGTTATGCAGGTTAGGCTAAAGGAGACGGTGATTATGAGAAATGAATGAAATGGTGGAATAAAGAAAGTGGGAGGAAATGGGAGAACATCGAGAAAAACCACGAGCACGGTGTTTGTCCACCGCTAAGTCTACTTGGCGCGAGCTGGGATCGAACCAGGGACCTCACACATCAGAGGTGAACGTCATAACCACTGAGTCAGCGTGCCCCCTTGAAATTTACCTTGTATTTGTAAATTGGAAGGGGGAATACTCCTCAGGCCCACCCGTAAAATTTGGAAATATGTTTGGGAGATAGCTAAACAACCTTTTGCGTCTCCTTGTGTTATTTAGACAGGGAAGTTACAAACAAAAAATTGTTAAAATCGTAGGACGTAAAACTTAAAGATTTCATTTCATTTTTTTAAAAAAATGTTAAAAACTAATTACTTGTACATACTTGTAAAGAGCAAAGATTCATTTTCGTCTGTAACGATGATACCATTTCTAAGAAAACAATTTTTTCCCTTTCTAATTCGAACAATGCACCCTTAATTAGTTTATGCTGGCACGTGTTTCCATAATATTGACTTAACACAATACCATGGCTGCAAAAACAAGTTGAAGTAATTATTCACTAACTTAATTAGACGTTGGCAACTGCTGCTGTGCCCTCTGCTAGACTAATTATGAGATACGCTAATTTCCTTTTTATTTTTCCTCTTATTATGTTAGTGCACGGAAGCTAATTCTTATTGTTCTGTTTTTTTTTTGATTCACAAAACCCTGAAATAGACACGAAAAGAAATCATTCTTTTGTTTCTAAAGTAGCATATTTTAGGACGGTAGAACATGGTTGTTGACCGAACAAGACGTGGGAGGGAGTCATGAAAATTTTTAACAATTTTCAGTGGTAGTTAAGAAAGAAAAAAAAATCAAGTTTCAGTTGTAGAGACTTTGTCATGAACAATTTCCAGGGAAAAAAATGTATAATCTAAAATATTATTGGTATTTAACAAAAAATGTCCAAAATTGCAGTGGCGTCCGGAAGAAGGCGTTCGGGGTTGAAGATTCCATTGAGCAAGATGATATGCAAAAATAAACATTTATGGTATTAAAATACATATGGAAATAAACTAATTAACTAACTGTATGGCCTATGGAAACCGGAAGTTCAATCCCTCGGTCACAAAAGCTCTCCATTGACTTCTGTCCTTAGCCAACTAGATGCACTTTCTACTTTGTATTCCTATTTCTGAGAGATCCATCCTAATATTACCCCCCACCCAGCTACGCCTAGGTCTTCCTAATGGTCGTTTTTCAATTGGATTTCCAATTAAAATTTTGAAAGCGTTCCTACTTTCTTCTATTCTCGCTACTTGACCTGCCCACCTGAGCTTCCTAGACAGGGGCGTCATTTCAGTCTTCGCTTTAGGGGGGCAAGAGCACCATGGACGTAAGACTTCCACGTTTTGTACTAGTATATTAATAGACAATCGATTAAAATATATGTATTCCTCAAACTTGGGGGAGGCAATTGCCCCTCCTGTACCCCAGGGGTGTAGCCACGGGGGCCCATCGGGGCCAGCCCCCCAAAAGAGTTCTTGGCCTCCCCCAAATAACCAGCTTATAAAACATCATCGTAAGATTACCTCGCTTCGGTCATTTAAAAATAACAAAGTTTACATATAATTAATAATTTACGGTAAAATAGTATGGAAAATATTTATTTTACCATACCGATCGAAAAATAGTGTAATATCCAGGGGCGTCGTTAAAAAGGGTAAAGGTAGAGCTTTCTCCCAAAGTTCTCAATTTCTTAACAAGTTGGCAATTAAAATTCCTAGTTGGCAATTTGAAGAATGCCGCTTTGTTGGTGCTGCAAATCATTATCCTTTCTTTTATAGACTTGGCATAAGTTTCGTGTAGTTTCCTATCTTGAAATAAATTGATATATTCGTTGAAAGTTTCTTTACTTATTGCAAGTGATCAGTGCCGGATTTACTTATAAGCTAAACAAGCTAGCTATAGCTTAGGGCCCCACTGTCTTGGGGGCCCCGAAAACCTGAAGAAAACTGGGTATCCATTTCCAATGTATAAGAAAATCAATCAATATAATAAAATGTACATATACGTAGGACGTAGCAACAGTGCTTCCTGTTGTGTAGGCTACTATGATGTAAGTAATGGTGCCCCTTCTGCTAGCCTGCTTCCTAAAATAACATTAGTTTATCCATTTCTGTATATAGGGTGCCTACGTTCACCTGGACACGTAAAGGGCCCCATTATCTTCAACACTTTAGGGCCTCACTAAATCTAAATCCGATTCTGCAATTGATCACATTTCAGTTTTGTTTATTTGATATTCCTAAACATTTTGAAGAATCTTTAATGAAAAGTTGGGAAATTGTACCACTGACAAAAGCTGAATAGAGGTGGCGTGCAAAATTAAAACAAAGACAGACAGAAGAAGCGTTTCGGTTGCAGATAGAGAGCGTTGGACGCAAAAGCATTTGATGCAAGAGCGTATACAAGACAACACGCAGATTGTGGAGATTAATAAGGGAATAATAAGAATTAATAGGCCTATTAATAAAATAAGAACAAGGCAGTGACTGGTTAGTATAAACTTATATACCTGCTGTACCCCCTAAATGACGCACCTGTTCCTAGACTTAATGACCCTAACAATGTTTGACAAATGATATAAACTATGCAGTTCTTCGTTATTAAGTTTCCGCCATTCCCCATTCCCGTTCCTGTTGGGCCCGAATATTCGTCTCAGGATCTTATTCTCAAATACTTTCAATCTGTGTTCTTCGCTGAGAGTACGCGACCATGTTTCCCAACCATACAACACAACAGGCATAATTATCGTTTTATATATTTTTCAAATTGCTTGACAGAATTCGCGAAGTCAAAATATTTTGAACTCTGAATAATGACACGAATTCTCTGCTTTTAGTTGACATTTAATTTGTTCGTGGATGTGATTTTGGTCTGTTAATACTGATTCTAGATATCTGAAAGTATCCGCTCTGGCGTAAGTATTATTTGATGAAAAACGTACAAACTCATGAATTTAAATGAACTTAGGATCTTGGACCTTCCCGGACAATCTTTTATGTACGCCACTGGAAAGGTGAGTCATATAGCAATGGATAGAACTTATTAAGGGAAAGAGAATTATGCTGTACTAGAACCATGCCACTTATTGCGGTGAAATTGATTTTGGAATATACCGCTGCCTTCGTTAAGCTGTTCATTGGCAAGCTAAGCAACGCGTGATCCTTACTGCATTAGGACTCAGGCGCGACTGATGTCCAGTGCGTTGCTTAGCTTAGACCCCCCCACTACAAATTCCTTCCTCACGGCGTCTCATTGCTTCCTGGGCAGACCTTGTATATCAATAACATCAAGCTGAAAAAAAAAAATGAAATCTAAGAATTAATTATCATTTTGACCTATATCTCATAAACCAAATTAAGTTGTCTTCCTTGTCTCACCATGAAAAGTTTGATGGGGAAAGGGCATATTCCAATATTAGTTTTATCTTAATAAATACCCACATAGCAGATGATGTCCCTAGGACGTCTCATTTTGATCCCAATTATCCTATATAGTTCCTGAGATTATCGGGACAATGAGTAGACATGCCATGCTTTCAAGACTTTTTAAGCACTCTAGTCTCATCTGCAGTATCTAGTATTTAGTAATTCTTTCCAATCTCATTTTCATTTTCAAAAACTTCTTCTGGTCTCGTTTCGTGGACAACAGTAATTTTCTTATACTTGTAAACACAGAAGTTCAGATAATGTGAAAAGAATAATGTTGAATTTAGAAAAAGAGTCCTGTCAATGCTAGGGACGGACCCAGGCAATAGAACATTTTAGGCAGGCGGTACGATAGTTAGAATATTTTGAGCGAGGTGGAATTGTTAGCACAAATGTTGAAAAAAATCAAGAACACAAATATCTGCCATTGAATAGAGTGATAAGGAACTGTTATTTACTTTCGAAGAAGGAGCAATAAAATATTTGATAGTACAAACATACTTATTGACTCAATGCTAACGTCGTACTTTCTTCTATGTGTAAAATTTGAATTTTTTCCACCCGCAAATTACAATTGAAATCAGTTATTTTTACCGGTAATACCATACTGGCCAGTTTTCTAACTTTCGGATGCATAGCCGGCTCATACCGTGTTACTTTAAGTACTGCCTTTAGGTTTACAAATTAATTGTTTTTCGAAAGCTATACATGAGCTTTTGCACTTGCGCATTTCATCTCGGGGGACACGGTTTCTAAGCGATAGAGCGCTTATCTTTTGTGCATGGGATCAGTGGTTCGATTCTTGGTCGAGTAAGTTTGTGGTGGAGAACATAGTTTCCGTGAGTTTCTATTTCCTTGCACATTATCATTCCATCAATTCTTCCATCATCATTCGTCTCCCTTCACCTAAAAGGAATAATAGTGTGACGTTAAACTGAAAGATTTCATTTCATTATGTTAAGTCCAATAAGATATCTCTCATCTTCGGCCATTTTTTCCTGTTAAATGCTGATATCATAGAATTTATCATCAGTAACGAAAATTCTGCGAACTAATATTTAGGAGACAAAACAGATATGATTTTATACTTAAATAAGTATAAATCATGCACGCCGACTACGTGGGGGCTCCGGCACTCACACAAATAATCTTATGGGTACGGCGCACCCACAAGATTTTTAGTTTGGACCCGGGTTTGAACCCGTTTTTCTTGAGTTTAAATCAGCCGTGTTAAACATATAACAACTTCCGACATTAATATTCACCCTTGGAAAGTCGGCGCCGTTGGTGTAAATCTATTAAAATTATAACGACTCTATAGAAAAGCGTCGTCAACCTGGTCCGTCTGGTAAAATATAAGTTACGAAACGATAATAACTTTTCTTTATGCAAAAAATCAACTCCGATATTCAAAGATTATTAGTCTCACCTTTATTGCTTGATATGTCTTAAATATTCCTTTTAAGACCGTAAAATACATAAATTTACTTGACTAGGTCAACACATAACATGTACATAGCCACAACTATCCCATAATAATCTCTTACATATATTAAAAACATTCTTCTTTTCTGTTAATTAAAAATGAACATTCTACTAAGTATATTACATATTTATGAGCACTTTTTGCCCACGGTACAGGTAAATATTATACAAACTAAAGTATTTCGTTATAGAAAATGTCGCCCGACAGAGGGACTGAATATAAAAGTCATGAGTAGGCTTGGCTTTTATATTCAAGAACCACTGGTCTGATTAGATTAATGTTCGTACATTACATATGTTCTTTATATTTTGATCACACCTCGTATATATCTTCATTATTTTTTTGTTAACCCTCATATATATATATAAAATATTAGTTATTATCATTCACATAAATACATTTACAATAAATCTTTGATTTCATTAATATTTCTCTTTTATTACATTATTATTTATTCTTTATCATTAAAAACATCGTCGCTTAGAAATATAATTAACGAGGGTGAAACACAAATTATCAAGATTACTAGTTTCGATCATTATTATAAACGATGATGTGACAAATAATATTTATTCTTTTCGGGCGCATTGTATAACAAAATAAGTTAGATGTTACAATTGTAATGTATACATAGTAGCACTAAGATGTCATAAATAATGAAGAATTTCATTCAAGGTAGTTATTGAATAATGGATTTTATAGAATGGATCTTATTCTTAACATAATCTTTGACAATTAAACACAAATCAATCTGATATAAAGTAATTTTTTTTTTTTTACCTTTAACTAATTATAAATTGAATTATGATTCTTCACATTAATAAGAAAGAATAAAAATTAGACATAACCTACGTTTGAATAATCAAATGGAAGTAAATAAATTTATTTTACAGAAACAAGAGACACCTTTTTGTTATTAAATAAACACATTTTTCATTATTATTGTTATTTTTCATTCTTATTTATTTGATCAAGAATGTTGGGTGCTACTAACTCTTTAACTAGATGCATTTCAAATATTTATAACCATCGTTTTCATTATTAATATTAACACAAACTTTAAAACGAAAATTCACAAGAATCTATAACCAACATGGGTTTAACCTAATTTCGTTAACGGTAATCATGTTACATTCGCACTGGCATATGAATCTAATAAAGTGCATTGTACCGCACAATCGTGGTTAGGTTCTACATTAGGTTGTACATGTCTTTCATCGTGATTTGAATTTGGATACGAAGTACCATCTCGTGAACAATGATTATGTCTATACATAGGATTGATAGCATCTCTAGGATTTCGACATGTATTTCTATTATTTTTGTGTCTACTTCGGTTGATTAGGTTAGGCGGATTCCTTACATAGCCTTGTCTATTTTGTTCATTTTGATTGCTAGAGTATACTCGTCTTAGGTTCGGTTCATTATTATTCACACTTCGGATATTCAAATTCCGAACAGGGACCAAATGATCTGTATTATTCTTATTTTTACCCATTCCTGATTGTGTTAGATTCATAGCATGGTATTGAGTTTCGTAGCATTGTACAAGCATTAATAAATGACTGAAACTCATACACTGTGTGGAAAATAAGATCTGCTGTAATTTAAATGGAAGCAAATTGCGAATCGATGCAATTATTCTTGATTCCGATTGCAAGGGATTAACAACCTTTAATTCATTATAGACATTTATAACAAACTCTACAATAGATTTGTGCAATCGAGGATTGAAATGTTGATTTCTAAGAGTTGCATCTCTGTTTGCCAGCAAAAAGTCATTTTCGTAATTCGCGATCAATGCCGCTTTAAATTCCTCATATGTACTAATGTGATCACGTATTGCCTTAAACCATAAGGAACAAGGTGGGAGTAATACATGGGGTATTAATTTCATGTATTGTGATCGGTCGATAGACATTATACTGCATTCGTCTTGGAACTTCTCTAAGAAAGAACTAGCATTTTCATTGCACTTACCACTAAATTTACTCATGGCTTTGATTTCGCTCATCTTGACACTTAACTTTCCCTTTCTTTTCTCACTCCTTGTTCTTGTGGTGTGATTGTTCCGGTCCGTAGCGTGCTGTGTCATGATACCATTTATATTTCGTTCATCAGTGATCTTCGGACAATTTTCCTCTAATATAATATCCTCCTCAGATTCCGGCGAAGGCGTATTTATATCCGGTGATTGGGGAAACTCGAAGCGATCACTGCCCAGATTATTGCGATAAATGTTATCTCTAGCCTGTAACGTTTTAATTTCTTCCTGCATAGTAGCCAACTGGATCTTTTGATGTTTAACGGAAGATTCGATTAACGTTAAATCCTTTTTTACAGCACAGATTTCATGATTTTGATGATCGTGCTTTTCTTGACACTCATCGGCTAACCTTTTTAACTTCTCTTCAAACTGCGAGGATATGTCGTTCATCACCTGGACGATTGTTTGTTTCGTATCGTCTGATTTCAGTTCTATCCGTTCTATTCGTTTACTTAATTCTTCATACTGCTTGCTAGCTTCGTTAAATTTCAGTTCTATCTTCTTTTCCATGGTCTGGTTAGCTTCATAGAACTTCTGTTCCATGGTCTGGTTAGCTTCATAGAACTTCTGTTCCATGTTTGTGTTAGATTCATTGAGCTTCTGTTCCATGGTTTGTTTTATCTCAGTCGTCATTTGCATAATTTGTTGCTGCACAGCTAACAAAAGTCGATCCTCAGATGACAAACTTGGTGTTGCACTAATTTCACCTGGATTACTGGTATTAGATTCCTTTTGCACTATTTCACTATCCATTTTTCGTTTGATGACCTTACCGCTTCGTAATACGGTTAAGTTCGTATTCATAAATGGTAATATCCAAGTAAATTCAGCCCTACTTTCCTTCTTCGGGAACTGAATTTTCAAAAGTCCCGGGTTTGGTAAACCAAATTTTTATAACGACTCTATAGAAAAGCGTCGTCAACCTGGTTCGTCGTGTAAAATATCAGTTACGAAGCGATAATTACTTTTTTTTATGCAAAAAATCAACTCCGATATTCAAAGATTATTAGTCTCACCTTTATTGCTTGATATGTCTTAAATATTCCTTTTAAGACCGTAAAATACATAAATTTACTTGACTAGGTCAACACATAACATGTACATAGCCACAACTATCCCATAATAATCTCTTACATATATTAAAAACATTCTTCTTTTCTGTTAATTAAAAATGAACATTCTACTAAGTATATTACATATTTATGAGCACTTTTTGCCCACGGTACAGGTAAATATTATACAAACTAAAGTATTTCGTTATAAAATTAATGTAAATTGTTTTAAGCAACATTCTTGTCACAGAACAATACAGTACTAACAAACCGCAGTTGACTCTCGGACTAACCCACAGATGGCAGCACTAGTTCTGAACCGAGTAGAGAAAGATGCTCAACCAAAGAGCAGTGTGTGACAGGGACACCTGTACAGGTCCTGAATACCCTAGACATTTTTCTTCCTTCTATCAAATAATTCCATACGGTACAAAAGCGTGAAGGTTATTCATGTTTTTCGTATATAAAAGAATGTGATACTAACTACTACCTGGTAGCAGCGACTATAAGAGAAAGAGAGATTATGGTTGAGAAAAGGGGGCAATCAACAGCAAGGAAAGCTTTAATTTAAAAATATTATAGGAGGGTCAGGCGACAAGGGAATACCAGATTGAAGTATCGAGCAGATTCTCGGTTTTAGAGGATTCGCAATACACTAGTCTTTAGGATACTTGGATTGAAATAACGGTTAGCATTAAAACTTAGCAAATGAAAAATTGGAGCACGCGAAAAGACATACACTGCTGTTCATGAAAATTGCAGTGCTAGAATGAAATTTATTTCAGAAATTAGATACACGACAAGACACAAATGATTAGAATTAAAAACTTACATCACCTGTGATCTTGAAAAATCAATATCTTGTGAATCCACCACGTGCTGAGATCAGCGTCTCTACATCCTGGCATGGAATCAAAAAGGTGCTGGACGTCTTTCTGGGGGATATTCTGCCATGCGGTTTGTACGCGAGTCCTTAAGGCACCATCATTTGCCGATGGCGGATCGTGACGAAGTTTGTGCCCAACCATATTCTAAACATGCTCGATGGGTGACATGTCAGGCGACCGGACAGGCCAGGGAAGTAGATATACTGGCGTTCTGGAGAAAAAGCTTGCACGTTGCTCACTACATGTGGCTTGGCATTTCCCTGCTGAAATATGGCGTCAGGAGTTGTCCGTAGGTAAGGCATCACTCCGGGCTCTGAAACCTCACCAATATACCGGTAGTTGTTCAGATTGCCTTGGATATGGATGAGTTCGACGCATGTTGTAACCAATGGCGCCTCACAACATCACACTGGGCGTTCAAGAATGCAAGCTGGCAGACTGCGCTCACCACGGTAGCGTCGTACGCGTATGCAGCCATCACTGTGGGACAAGTTGAAAATGAAATGAAATGAAATATTTGCGTCCCACGGTTATGCCAGTTAGGCTAAAGGGGACGGTGATTATGAGAAATGAATGAAATGGTGGAATGAAGAAAGTGGGAGGAAACGGGAGAACCCCGAGAAAACCCACACACACGGTGTTTATCCACCACAAAGTTCACTTGGCAGGACTGAGATCGAACCCGAGATCCCAAGCACCAGATATGAACGCTCTACCGCTGAGCCACCGCGGCCCTGTTGGACAAGTTGAAACGGGATTCGTTCGAAAATATAACATTTTACCATTCAGCATACCAGTGACGGTATTCGCGTGCCCATATCAGTCTGTTGCGGTTGTGGTTTCTGGTCAAAGGCAGCGTCTCAGCGGTATGCGAGACACTAGTCTAGCCTTCAGCAAACTTCGTCGAACAGTCGGTGCAAACATGGTAACACCAGTGACAGTGCTAGATGCCGCTGTCCGGTCCGCGATGGCTATCAGAACAAGGTGTTTGTCATTCCGTGATGTGGTCACATTGTGTAGTCCAGTCTTTGCTTGTCACTTTGTAGACCCTCTTGTATCCACTGCTTCCATACACGCATCACTGTCGTTGCAGCATGTACGATAACAATTTGGCGTACGACAAACCCGCTTCCCTCTAACTGATCATTCTGCCCGTTCGAACTCACTCAACTGCGTATATTTCGCCCTTGGCGTCGACGAGGCATACTGGCACTTGCCAACGTGTTTTCACTTTGATTGGCCACTATCCACTGCCCCTTGCGATGCGGCATGCAGTGATCTTGTGTTGTACCATCCCGATCAAGGATGTTATAAATAGAGGATCTGCCCATATGTATCTTCATCTTATTAAATCGATGAAGCCAAAAAACAACCGAGCATCGGCACGTCTGATTGGCTACTCTCATTTCTGCCATCATCTGATTGGCTATTTTCGTTTCCGCCATGATTGTTGGCTCAAAACATTGCGATCCTATTGGGCGGAGTGGGCAGAGTAGGGCTGGCGAAACTGTGACGTATGGCTTCAAGATTTTGTTGTAAGGGCAGATCCTCTATTTTATAAGATCCTTGATCCCGATCATAGACGAGAGGGCGCTGCCAGCTCTACGTGGACGCCATCTGTCGAAATTTTCATTACTTCTTTCTACAACATCCTTACACATAATTATTCGCAAAGTTTGGATTCATTCGGGACATTCGTTCTGGGTATTGCAATTTTCATAAACAGAAGTGTAGGATAGATTAGGAAAGCCCTAAACTACCATAGAAGAGAAAACAGGCAAAAGTGCGTGGCTACAAATTCCGAATGATAGTATTGCACAAAATTTTATTAACATCACGCGGGACATATTCGGGACATGTATAAAGATATCAACGAGTTTAAGAAAAGATATCAACCTCGAACTTATGTATTAAAGCAAGCAAGAAAGTGAACATTACAATTATCATGGACACGAGTAGTATTTTGAATAGATGGAAGGATTTCTTTCACAGTTTGATAAATACATAGCCAAAGAACAATGTTTGTAGAGAAAATGTAATTCATACAGCAGAACCGTATATTCCAGAACCTAACCGAACAGAAATAGGAATTGGTATAAACAAATTAAAGGAACACAAATCTTCGGGTATAGACGAAAATCCAACTAGGTTAATTTCAGTTGGACGGAAAATATTATGGAATGAGATACACAAACTCATTCTTCTTATATGGAACAAGGAGAAATTACCACAATAATAATAATAATAATAATAATAATAATAATAATAATAATAATAATAATAATAATAATAATAATAATAATAATAATAATAATAATAATAATAATCGTTGCTCCAATTTTAAGAAAGGTAACAAAATAATTGTAATAATTATCGAGGCACTTCTCTTTTGTCAGCATTCTATAAAATCCTCTCAAACTTTCTGTTGGAAAGATTGACCCCATACGCGGATGAAAGAGATTATCAGTGTGTATTTAGGCGAAATTAATCAACTATCAACCAAATATTTAACATTCTTGAAAGAATCGAAAAGAAATGGCAGTACAACACCCCTATATATGAATTATTTATGGATGCCACAAAGGTCTACGACTTGATTAGGAGGAATGTAGCCTATATATTTCCATAAAGTAGTGACTCTATGTAGTACTGAACTGCCTGTGGAAGCGTTGATTGGTACAGTATGCATCAAAATTGATTTTTAACTAATTATTAAATGCTACATGATTTTTAAATTCCTAAATTTCGCGACACACTCTATGGGGCTGTGCGACACACTGATTGGGAATCACTGCCTTATGCTGATGATATCAGCCTGATAAGGGATGATATGAGGAACAATATAAGGAAATCGAGAGGTTTCATTAGATGCGTGCAGGAGCATGAATAAGAAATAAATGCAGAGAAAACCAACTCCATGGAAAATCACCGTGACATAATACTGCAAATATCAAGTAAGACATTTTCAAATACCTAGGATCAACATTACCAAACAACATTACAGGATCAACATTTAGGATCATTACAAACACTTAGGATCAACATTACAGACAAAGACTAAAATCACGAAAAAAATTAAATGTCGATTGAATCTGGAAATTCATGTTATTATTCAGTCCAGAATCTTTTGTCTTCGAGAATGCTGTCCAAGAACTTGAAATCGAACGTATATAAAACGATGATTATGCTTATTGTGCTGTATGGTTGTGAAACATTGTCGCTTACTTTGAGGGAAGAACACAGGCTAAAAGTATTTGAAACGAAATTCTGAGGCGAATATTTGGAACCAAGAGGGACGCGAATGGAGAATAGCTTAAAATTCGTGGCAAGTAAGCCTGTCATTTTCTTTCTTTCTTTTTTTTCTTTCATGAGAATACGGGACATCTTCGACTCCCCTCTCCCCCACCTTTCCAAAACAATCCAATGAACTGCAGATCTGGTAATGAACAACAGTATAATAGTAGGTCAAAGTTCCCTAAGATGCAGCTACTTTTCTCTCTTTATTCCCTGCAATCTGTATGGAGTGAAGATATTTAAAATTCAACTACAAAAGAATCGCCTTAAAAAGTCAAGATGACGTCTTATAAAAATGCTTTACGTGAAAATATGAAAATAATATCGTTTTATTTAAATTAGTGATACAATCTACCTTCAATATTCTTCGCGCGTTTAGCAATATTTATTTCCAAATTTTACTAATATTTATTTATTTATGTATTTGCCAAAATTATGTTTGTCAGTTTAATCTGATGAAAACTTAGCTGATTTTTCTTCTTGCGTCGTGTGTAATTGTTAGGGCTGGATTTACATATTTCTAACCCCTAGACCAAAGCACAATTCTGTGTCCCTAGTCTCACAGAAAGATTATTTATAATTCTTGTTAACTTATCTAATGGGTTGCTGGAGAAAAAAAAATCACTCATTTTCCATGTGCTTCTAGATGTAGGTGCATTCAAAGTCACCTTATGTTTGCCTGTTTTTTAGTGTTGGAGAGTGTCCGAGTTTCCACCAGTTGCAATGGAAAAAAGTAGCATTGCAAATTTTACAGTCAACTTCATAGTTCAACTTGGTTACTTTCAGAAACGGACACTTCTTCAAATTGGAAGAAAACGTGCACTTCAGTTTAGGCATTTTTGTTGATACAAAATTGGAACACTTCATTTGTAATGTATTATCGGGACCGCGCCAAGGTTGGACAACGACAAGGTTGGACGACGACAAGCCTGGACACTTTTTGTGTCCAAGCTTGTCGTTGGCCAACCTTGTCGTCAGCGACCCAAAATGAGATATGTCAAACCATCTCGGGGTCGATCGCGACAAGCGTGGACACCTTCAGGAATGTGTCCAGGCTTGTCGTTGGGCAACCTTGTCGTCAGCGACCCAAAATTAGATGTGTCCAGGTTTATCGGGGTCGACCACGACAAGCTTGGACACCCCAGGAATGTGTCCAGGCTTGTCGTCGTCCAACCTTGTCGTCAACGACCCAAAATAATATGTGTCCAGGCTTGTCGGGATCGACCGCGACAAACCTGGACACCCCAGGAATGTGTCCAGGCTTGTCGTCAACGACCCAATTTGAAATGTCTGTTCCAATAAACTCTACCAGTTAAGGCGTTTCCAGTGCATACATACATGCCCTTCAATATAGAGTTGCATGGATCGCATCTATATAGCTATTGGCTGATTCTCGCCAGTCAGCTACTGCCCTCTACTAGAGGATTTTCGATTTATTTAAAATTTATTTCTTTTATTAAAATAGATTGTTATTTACAAAATTTTCGTTTTACTTTAAAAATTACAAGCAGTATTTAGCAATCGTTGCAATATTTCCGCCAAAAAATCATGGTAAGTACGGACCGTGCGACTCTGCCGTGAAAGCCACGTTTTCATGCACCGCTGACTCTAGGGGCGCGTTCTTAAACATCGATCAGGTTAAATGCTTTCTTTGATCAGGTTAAATGCCTATGAAATTCTTTTCGTGAAAACGCTTATTTCATTACGGGAGGTGAATCAATTATTAGCGTGAGTAGGCCTACACTTCGCAAAAAATTGGACTTTTTTGATGAACAATTATGGAAGTGAGTTATTTGGGGAGATCATCTGGTGAGCAATCGTAAGCAAATTAAGTATATCTGGTTTCTGGAAGAATACCTGATAGAACAAGGAATATCTAAAAAAAATCATGATTTATGACCATGTAGAGAATTTTTGTTTGCGTGCCTCTTAGTAGGATGTTCAAAAGCTGAGAATGGGGTTCGTCTTAAAGAGGGCCGTACCCAGGATTTGTTTGAGGAGTGTATAGGCCATATTTAGAATATTTTGAGGAGGGTATAGACTATATTTAGGATATTTTCATAGGTACATCACTGTATTTTATTTAAACCAGTAACTACAATAAAGGAAACTAACAGTGTCATAGCAGCATTAGGCTGGGACAACAAGTATTTGAGCTAATCTTGATGTTATTTTCGGACTATGAGAACATGAGCAATTTTGAATTATAAACCAAGAATATTCCAATATCGCACAGTGTATTTTTTCTACGGATGACATCTCGATGGAGAACAATGTTACAAGAAAGTGTGGGTTTCCAAACTGCAATGTTAGAATTGAATAAATCGTTTGAGCTATACAGATGTAGTCTTGAATGGTAGAGAAAATTATGTGTGGAACTCTCTTGTTTGACATCAGTGTATGAAAGAGTGGATAGTTTTATGACTCTAATCCAAGGAAAATGAGACAGACGGGCAGCTAAATGCTGATACTTGTTTTTTGTACAAGTGTTACAGATTTGATCTGAAGAGTCTGCATTAATACTAAGCTTCTTTCTCGCTCCCCCTGGCTTATCGCATTCTTCAGTTAGTGCGTAGTCTCACCCATTCTACTTCTCTTTAATTCCATCTTTTTAATATTGCTATTACAGCACTTAATTTCTTCTGCTCTCCTTCATTATATATTTTGTCTGATAATTTACCTTTCTCTCTATGCCCACATTTTGAAAGTTTCCAATTAGATTTCATTATCTGTTCCTGCAGGCCCGGATTTCCCAATAGGCCTACTAAGCCCGGGTCTAGGAACTAAACGTTCTGAGATGCGCACTGACAAAAAATGTATAAGAAACCGCCAGAGTGATTATAGTTTAGCTTTATATCCTTACTGTCGAAGGATAGGAGAATGTACTAACAACTTTTGATCAAAATATCTTGCAAATCAAATGCGTAACATTGCATTTTCTTAGGTGATCGCGTGTGAAAGTGAACATGATTTAAAGCACAAATTGAAAGCATGTAGAAAACCGTCGCCATTCTACATTTCAGACGCGAAAATTAAATGAATACGTTAGTTGGAAATTGATTCTATTTTGAATTGGAACTCCAAAAAGTTCACCACGTAATACAATCACAAACACTAGAGGTGAACACGTTTAAAGTATATGCGATTGCTTTTCACGGCGAATAGCCGCAGTCTTAGCGTTCTCTTTTGTATTAAATGCATGTGCGGTTAATTAAACTAGGTGCTGCGTTAAAGCCTGACGGACCGCTCAGTTCGGCGCCACCGTTTCAGCTCGGCGCTTATGTTAATCAGTATTCAAACCGCATTCTATATGGTTATTACTTTTAACAAACATTAAGAAAACACCAATAGCTCAATACCCGCGAACTTGTACCTTTTCATACACACGCACAAATATATTCATTTACACAAAATTTATATTTGGATTGAAATATTTTTGGTAAAAAAGGACAAAGCAACTTCATGGAGCCTGCGGTGCTACTTTCCGGGGTATTTATCATCTCCCGAACCTGGAAACGGAACGAAACTTTTCTGGTGGAAATTCACGCAATGCTGCTCTTTCAGCGCTAAACAAACTTATTGTTACGTGCTTTGAATACACCAAATCGGCCCATTGGAATGTGTCCAGGCTTGTCAATGAGATATGTCAAACCATCTCGGGGTCGATCGCGACAAGCCTGGACACCTTCAGGAATGTGTCCAGGCTTGTCGTTGGGCAACCTTGTCGTCAGCGACC
Organism: Thermobia domestica; assembly: GCF_964235325.1. Lineage (NCBI taxonomy): Eukaryota > Metazoa > Arthropoda > Insecta > Zygentoma > Lepismatidae > Thermobia > Thermobia domestica. The sequence goes on along the minus strand of NC_137455.1, from coordinate 8,859,100 downwards.
CAAAATTAGATGTGTCCAGGTTTGTCGGGGTCGACCACGACAAGCTTGGACACCCCAGGAATGTGTCCAGGCTTGTCGTCGACCAACCTTGTCGTCAGCGACCCAAAATTAGATGTGTCCAGGCTTGTCGGGATCGACCACGACAAGCTTGGACACCTTAGGAATTCGTTCGAGTCTGGCACAAGAGGATAAATTGAGAAGTGTCCAAGCTTGTCGTTGTCCAAGCTTGTCGTCGTCCAACCTTGTCGTTGTCCAACCTTGTCGGGAGCGACCAAAATTAAGTGTCCAGGCTTGTCGTCGTCCAACCTTGTCTGCGTCCCGTATTATCAACATAGCTCAGCTCTTGCACTTTATCAAAGATTGCAAATCCTCTTAACTGATAACGCACAATTAATGCAACTCTGCGCTGCGAGTTTATTGGCTTGCTTGCTACCAAATAGGAGAGCGTGGATTGTTATATGTTACCTTATTGTTCATTCATTAATTGCAGGATTCCCAGCTAATGACATAATTTTTAATTTTTCAATTTTCGAATAAGCTCATATTGATAGCAGAAATGAGACGGATTAAAATACGGGACATTTGCCTGTCCCGACTAAATTTATGGGGACGCGGGACACTCGGGCCCAACATCAGGACTGTCCAGTTTTTTACGGGACGTACTATGGTAGGCTTATGACAAGAAACTGTATAATTTATATGTTTAATCTACAAGGTGCAAGTGAGCAGGTCATATAGCTAGAATGGAAAAGAAATACTTTCAAAATTTTAACTTAAAACCCAATCGAAAAAGACTATTAGAAAAATCTACGCGCAGATGGGGAGAGAATATTAAGATGGACCTCGCAGAGACAGAAATACAAAATAGAAAGTGGATTCAGTTGGCTAAGAACAGAAGTCATAGAGGTTTTTCTGAATGCGGCATTGAATCTCCGGATTCTGTAGGTTGTAGAGCTAATTATTTAGTTTTGTATTAAGGTAAATTTAATTATTTCCTGAATTAGTAAGTAAGAGTTGAAGTTATAGGTAATGGTTTTGTACTATACAATTGCAGTGCATACTAGACAGTTGAGGAGCATTTACCCTTCTGATTTTCAGATAAAGCATATACATTTTAATCAATATTATATAATATACTATATTCAATAGTATAATGGTAATATATATATAAATGGTGTTACATAAATGTCACAATAATTTGGGGGACAGATTCCTCAAATCAAAATAACAAAAAAAAAAAAAAAGTTCATAGCCCTACCACTATGGGACCTATCGTAGTCGGGTCAAGACATCACTGAGGAACTGATATGTGGACTATCCAAATATCCATCTTCCATAACCTCCAGTACTTGCACAATGATTTTTAGAGAGGCTGATTGGGAAAAATTGAAATCTTTAAGTTTTACATCCCACGATTATGCCGGTTACGCTAAAGGAGACGATGAAGATGAGAAATGAATGAAATGGTTTAATGAAGGAAGTGGGAGAAAACGGGAGAACCTCGAGGAAACCCACACACATGGTGTTTGTCCACCACAAAGTCCACACGACGCGAGCTGGGATCGAACCAGGGACCCCAAGCACCGGAGATGAACGCTCTATCACTGAGCCACCGCGCCCCCGGAGGCTGTTTGGGAGTACTTGATCACTCTCCACCTGTCTTTCTAAAAAATAATGTGCAAGTACTGGAGCATTCTTAAATATGGATATTTGGATAGTTCACATACAGGTTCCTCACTGATGTCTTGACCCGATTATGATAGGTCCCACAGTAGTGGAGCTATGAACTTCTAAAGTTAACTTATTTCACGTTTACGGCACCCTATAACTTCGAAACTATCTACTTTTGAGCACAGGTGTATATGAAGTTTTTTTTTCTTCCGAAACATGGTCGCTTACTCTGAGGGAAGAACATAGACTGAAAGTATTTGAGAACAAGATCCTGAGACGAATATTCAGACCCAAGAGGAGCTGGAATGGGGAATCGCGGAAACTTCATAACGAGGAACTACATAATTTATATGGTTTTATCCAACATTATTAGGGTCGTCAAGTCTAGGAGGCTTAGGTGGGCAGGTCATGTAGCTAGAATGGAAGAAAGTAGAAACGCTTTCAAAGTCTTGACTGGTAGACCCATATGAAAACGACCATTAGGAAGACCTAGGCGCAGATGGGAGGACAATATTAAGATGGATCTCGCAGACATTGGAATACAAAGTAGAAACTGGATGCAGTTAGCTAAGGATAGAAGTCAATGGAGAGCTTTTGTGAACGCGGCATTGAACCTCCGGGTTCCATAGGCCATAGAGTTAGTTAGTTAGTTAGTTAGTTATTTTGATATGAGAAATCTGTTCTCAAAATATTGACACATTTTGTAACACCCTGTACATATGAATTCTGAATACCACGTATCTTCCTGTCTTCCCTAAAAGTCAGAAAATCTTCCTTTTCCTCTAAAAATCTGGCAACCCTGCTATCGAGAAAGAGACGCACGGATACACTATTCTATAAGACTTCCGATATTTATGCATAGCATAGTTTGGAAATCTGAAAACTCACTTTCGATATAAAAGAGCCATTGTACTGTGTTGTTTTCCTATTGTGTGTGGAAAGCCTTACTATGATGTTAACAATATATATTCTTGGAATTTTAATTTTGTTTCTTCGCAGAATGATTTGTGATCTCAGTCACATCTTTCGGCTTTTGAAAAGATTTCAAACAAGTTGAAAATGAAACAAATCCCAAACTGACTTTCCCTCCCCCCTTTTTTTTATACTGCTCGTATACAAAAGGATATACTTATTCTCTAGTGCACAAACGTGTGTTTCAATTGTGAGGAAAAAAAAGATAAGATATGTTGTTGGAAGTCAAATGCCTTCTCAAAACGATATCTTTGCCTTTTATTCTTCTAAACCTTTATAAAAGAAATCCGACTCCGCAAGCACACACAACTTTATTCCTATCATTGTTCGAGATTTTCCAAGTATTTCCATTCACGAACGCAGTCTTTTGAGATTTTCTTATTCCCTGAATGATACACAGAAGAAGCATGAGATTGAATTTCTTAAAATCAAACGTCAATGCACCTGGGTACTTTTTATGGACAATGGATTTGAAAAGTGCATCTCAATGCTCTCCGGACTGTTAGATCACTCATGACTATTTGGATAACGTACCAGTAGGCCTACTCGCCTTTGATGAGGGAGAGCTGGGTTCAGTTCCCAGTGAGAGCTCATGTGGTTCGGACCAATGTTAAGTTGTAGTTTCATATCTCATGTGGTCTCGGCGCTGAAAGGAAAGCTAAAATCTAATCAAACCAAGCAAATAATCAACAACGTCATTTCAGATTTTGCGGGGAAGGGGGGGGATAGAGGTGGAGGGCTCTTGATGTAAATAGTTTTACGTTTTCAATTGGTATATTATTCTCGTATTGATTAAAATCCTTTTAAATTTCAAAGTTAGGGTGGAATTGCCCTCCTAGAGTCTCGAATGAGGTCCTTACAACCAGTCTCGGACTGGGAGGTATAGGGCCCCGACAGGAGCCTCACTTGAAGGGCTCTATCTTTCCTTCCCATGTAGCATGTACTGGCCTCACAAAGTATAATAAGTTCATCTTCTTATTTATTTTATTCTGCTTATTGTAATGTGTATTATGGTAATGGCCTCCCTGGATGGGAACCTGTTCTATTTCTTTATGATGTTGCAACAATTTGTCAAACGACTAACAGAGGGCCCCAGCAGGACTTTGTAGAAAACAGTCTCATTTCGGCATTCATGGGGCCCCAATACACATTTAGACAATATGATGCTGGGGCTCCATTCTTCCAGGGGCGGATCCAGGACGGGCTTCTGGGGAGGGGCGGTGGGTTGTAATACTGCTACTTAGAGCTACTTTTAAGAGCTACAAACTCTGGGATAAGTTTTATTTATATAAAATCAGAAAGTTTCCTCTTCTGGGGATCGCCCCCCTGGATCTGCCTCTGCATCCTTCATATTGTTGAAATATATTCTTACTAGGCCACAATCAAAGGGCTCCACTACGTTCAATGCTGAGGGCCACCGAACTCCGGCAGGAATTCGGGGTGAGGGTCCCGGCAGGGATTCCTGCCCTCCTGCCCTGTCCAGTCCGAGCTTGCTTACAACTTCCTACACCCTTTCGTCAAGTAACCAACTTAAGTTATATAAGATAAGGTAAGGGTATAATTTGATAAACTTATCTGTTTGGTTGTTGAAGTGTAGCAGCGAGAGCAAAGCTTGATAAGCTGTGTGTAGTGTTGATCTTTCGGGTTATACACGGGACTGAAACAGAGGCTTTTAATGAGTAGGATAATAAGTTCAAGAATTAACTTTGGTTAAAGAAAGAAAGAAAGAAAAAAAAAAAAAAAAGCTTTTTGTGCAAATTGTGCTCAATATTTTCTGGGGGACCTGACTGAATGCCGAATGTTAAACCTGCCATATTTTTGTCATGAGAATACGGGACACCTTCGATCTTCTCTCCCCCCACCCCTAAAAGAAATCAAAATAATCCAATAAACTGTAGCTCTGGCTATGAACATCAGCATAATGGGTGGAAATTCCCTCAGCTGCAGCTACTTTTCTCTCTTCGTTCCCTGCAATTACTTGTATATACATACTGAAGATATTTACAATCTAACTACAAAAGAATCGCCTTAAAAACATAAGATGAAATGTTACAAAAATGCTTTACGGGAAAACAATATGCAAATAATCTCGTTTAATTTAAATCGGTAATACAATTTACCTTTCATATTCCTCGTGCGTTTAGCAATATTTATTTACATGGCTGTAATTGCCAAAATTACGTTTTGTCAGTTTAATCTGATGAAAATTTAGCTGATTTTTCTCCTTGCTTCGTGTATAATTGTCAGGACTGGATTTACATATTTCTAAGCCCTAGACCAGAGCATAATTCCGTGGCCCTAGCCTCTCAAAAAGATTATTTATAATTCTTGTTAACCAGTGGCGTATTTAGGGGGGTGGCTTCCGGTCTTAAGCCCCCCCGAAATCTTACTTAGTATAGTAAAGTAAATGAAATATCTTGCAGAATTTTCACATTTCCAGGCAAAGCACCCACCCGAAAGTTAGCAAAGCCCCTCCCGAAACAAAATCGTAAATACGCCACTGTTGTTAACTTATCTGTCTTGTTGGAGTAAAGTCATCTTCCTTGTGCTTGTAGATGTAGAAGCATTCGAAGCCATCTTACATTTGCTTGTTTTTTGGTGTTGAAGAGTGTTCAAGTTTCCAACAGGTGCAGTAGAAAAAGTAACATTGCAAATTTTGCAGTTAACTTCATAGTTTAACTTCGATGCTTTCAGAAACGGGTGCTTCTTCAAATTGGAAGAAAACGTGCACTTTAGTTTAGGCATTCCTGTTGATGAAACACTTCACTTTTAATGTATTATCAACGACAACTCAGCTCGTGCACTTAATCAAAGATTGCAGATCACCTTTATCTGGTGACGGACAAACCGCAATTCTGCGTTTCGACTCTATTGACTTGCTCGCTGTTAAATCGGGGAGAGTGGTCTGATAACTTGTTTAAAGTTGTTAGTTACATGTTACAGCTTATTGTTCATTCACTAATTACGGGATTCCCAGCCAATGCCAGGTTTTTAAAGCTGATATTGATAGCAGAAATGGGACGGTATTAAAATACAGGACATTTGCCCGTCCCGACTAAATTTACGGGGACGAGAGACACTCGGACCCAAAATCGGGACTGTCCCGTTTTTCACGGAACGTATGACGGGCTTACGAATCTACGTATGTATATAAAACAAATATTCGTGAGTTTCCAGATCACTTGGGTAACGGCTTTTGTCTGAGTCATCCTAGACTGGATCTCGCTTCTCACAATGATCCAATGATCCTAACAGACCCAACGACACGTAAGTAGCCGAAATATTAGCTCTTTATCATTTCTGCTGAAATTTATAGTCGATGAATTATGTCCACTATTTTAGTTCGAACATTAATTTGTTTGATTCCCGGGGGAATTTTCTTAATCAAGATACCATATTTTGTATATTTTAATATACCGTAATTTCATGTTTTATGCATCGTCCCCTACGTTGTTTTTGAACACAGATTTATTGATTGAACGTACAACGTCCTTCCAGGAGGACGTAACATCCTAAAGTCCTACCATGTTTATCTATAAATTAGAGTACTTTGTGTACTTCAGCAGGGCAGAAAGTTCTACTGGTGGAAAGAGCATGAACTCTAGTGTTAGCGCAGAAAAAATCATGTTGGTATGACTGGCAGAACGGTGGCTCTGAACAAAAGTCCTTCCGAAAGAGAATTCCGGAAGGACGTACGCTTGTATATACGTTCTATCATTATACAAAAGTTTTTTTTTTACAAAATACTGTTTGGGCTTAGCAGTATTTTCTTTATTCTGTACAACAAGATTTACAGGTCCATTAAAAATTGACGATTCCTCGTAAGAAAAACATGTAATTTATCTTTTCTGTGATCCTGAAGCGTTTATACTTAGATGAATTTTATAGTTACCTTTCAATGCATACTTTGACACACACACACACACACACACACACACACACACACACACACACACACACACACACACACACACACACACAACGCAATAACTAGCAAGAAAGAAGTATTTATTTAGTGAGAAGACAAGAGAGAATTGCATGTGTTAGAAATGAAATGAAATTTTTAAGTTTAACCATTATGATGACTAGGCTAAAGGAGACGGTGTTGATGAGAAGTGAATTAAAATGGTGGAAAATGATGAAAGTGGGACGAAACGGGATAACCCTAGAAACTTCATGCACACTGTGTTTATCTACTACAAAGCTCACTTGGCGCGAGCTGGGATCGAACCAAGGACTCCATGTATCAGAAGTGAACCCTCTACCACTGAGCCACCGCGGCCCCGCGCGTGTTAGAATTACATTAGTAACCTCACACATTTTCCCCAAGTGAATGACGACGTTCCATTTTCTCCAGGTCAGGCAGGCACTCTGGGTCATGAGTCTATCCGCGTCTGCCTGAGTCACAGGGTCACTCTGGGTCATGGGTCTATCCGTGTCTGCCTGGGTTACTGGGTCATTCTGGGTCATGGGTCTATCCGCGTCTGCCTAAGTTACCAGGTCACTCTAGGTCATGGGTCTATTCTGGCTTGCCTGGGTCACCAGGTTACTCCGGGTCATGGATCTGTCGAGGTCACCGGTTCATACAGGGTCACTTTGGGTCATGGGCATGTCCGGGTCTGGTAGGTCATGGGTCTGACTACCTCTTGGTTATTCGGGTCATGGATCACGAAGTTCGTGTCCATTGCATCACTGTTAAATAGGAAAGAAAAATTCTAAGCCACGTCAACACATTATAATAATTACAAACTTTTTAAACGCAATAATTAATGCAATACTGATCAATGGCATTCCCAGAAACACATCATGAAGGGCGCTAATAAATGCCATTATGAAGAAGAAACACGTTTCCACACACCAGGAAGTACGTGGTGTAACAGGCTGAAATCTGAGTCATTTTGTCGGCCAGACAACTTTACGGACTCTTTACATGCACTCTTTGCAGCGGTATCGATAAGGTCCTCATGTTCTAGGTCTATGTGAGAGCGACGAAAATAGAAATGTATAGATATTTTTTTCTTTCAGCTTTTGAAATAAATGTTTTATATTTAGGATTAACCATGTTATGCTTGAATTCCAATGAATGCTCTTTAATGCTTGTAATACACTGAGGGAATCTGTACAAATGCAAGATACAATTAGGTTTTGTTGTTTGATATATAATAATGCTTGGCGGATGGCAAAAGCTTCTGCTCCAAAAATAGATAATGATAAAGGTAGTTTATATTTGAAAGTTACGTTTTGTGATGGAATGAATATTGCAGCTCCCACTGAAGAATCTGGATATTTAGATGCGTCTGTATAAATCAAAACTGTATTAGGTCGTAATTTTTGAATTTGTTCTGTCCAAATGTTTTTGTATATTTTGTTTCGTAATACTGGATTATCTATTTTAAAGAAATTTGGAATATTAGCTTGAATACTGACTAGATTCGTTGTATACTGCCAGGTAAAACAAGGAATAAGAGGTACTTTATGAATGAAAGGTTTTAGGTATTTTAAACTACTATATGCTTGATATATCCACGGTCGATTATTGAAATATGTTGTGATTTTTTTTTTAAATAAATTTTCCAGATGTTCTAACTTACTAATCATTGAAGAAGTAGTTCTGCTAAATCTTGATAAAATTAATTTTCCAGCTAGTGTTGCCACGAGACGAGACGAGACGAGACTTCAGGCTGTCTCGTCTCGTCTCGTGCAAAGCGTGTCTTGTCTCGTGTCTCGTCTCGAAAAAATGTGCTCGTCCCGTCTCGTGTCTCGTCTCGTGATGTTCTGTCCCGTCTCGTCTCGTCTCGTCTCGTTTGTCTCGTTTTGTCTCGTCTTGTCTCGTAAAAATATAGCAGCATACCATGGGAACGAAAGTAAAATGTAGCAGGCTGCACCATGCTAACCAAGATACAACTAACAAGGGAAGAGAGGGAGCTTATATATCGAAGTGGAAGATGGTTTATATACCAATCGAAAGCACTAATGACGCCTATTACAAAACTGTAATAAAAATTTTCCGAATGCATACACTGTGCGAGTTATATGAATATACAGGGTGTCCAGAAAATCCATTTCCACCCCTTGAAATTGCAAACGATGAGACAGATGCTAAAACTTGAAAACACGTTTTTGATCATTAAAAAAGTACAATGTATCAAAGCAAACATTGTTGTCCCAGGGCCACCCGCAGAGTCCCAGGCGGGATCCAACTCAAAAATTACAAAAGGTAAGGGGGTCAAGTAGTATATCGTTCAAAACTTCTTAGGAAATGAAAGAAGACGAACAAGTCCCAACTCTTTAAAATTACCCTGTGCAAAATGGCGGCCGGTCAAACTGTCAGCAAAAACGTCATTGTAGAGTCTATGGCCACCCTCCAAAGAAAAAGAAAACTGAAACGGTAAGACAGATGTCAAAAAAGAAAAAGATGTGTGTCATCTTTTCAAAAGTACAATGATTGAAAGTAAAAATGTTTGTCCCAGGGTCCTCCACAAGGTTCCAGACGGGGTCTTACTCAAAATTTTCAAATGGCAAATATGGTCAAATAAAGCTGTTGAGAAATAAAAGAACACGGAACAAGTCTCGATCCTCTAAAATTATCCTGTGTAAAATGGCGGCCAGTCAAAATGTACATCTTCATTTCGATTTTCTGAGCACGTTCACTTTCCATTTTGCAATCGGCACTTGTTTTCATTCTGAGGCATTTGTACGTATTTACTCTTCCTGGTGCAAGGAATTCTTTCGTTTGAATCATTTTATAATTGATAAACCAGATAATGAGCATAAGTACCACTGTTGTGCAGTCATAAACATAAATAAGTAGAGGTAAGAGTCTTTACTTCTGATGGCTCCAACCTCTACTTATTTATGTTCGTGGAAGTACATTATATGTTAACTAGTCAGTTCTATACTCAAAGATGTCAAATGTTGTCGTTTCTTTTCTTTATGTCTTAATTTGCTTTTATTTTATTATTTTTTTCTTTATTTAGATATTATTGGGCTCAAAGAGCAGAATCTCACAGTAGGGGCATTTCCTTTCTTTCCGTTGAGTACAAGAATTAAAGTGAAAATAAACTAAAACCCGGTTACAGAAAGAACAACTAAAATGCAAGATGTTTGCACAGTATTATCGTAGAGCGTCCATACTTGTTCTTTCTGCTTTCATTTAATAACAGCTTTAAACGATGTGCTACTTGATCTCCCTTGCCATTTGAACAATTTGAACATGACCCCACCTGGAACATTGTGGAGGACCCTGAGAAAAATATTTTTACTTCCAATCATTGTACTTTTGAAATGATGACACACATGGTTTCCTGTTTTGACATCTGCCTCACCGTTTCAGGATTTTTTGGGGGGTGGCCATCGACTTTACAATGACGTTTTTGCTGACAGTTTGACCGGCCGCAATTTTGCACAAGGTAATTTTAGAGTATTGAGACTTGTTCCGTCTTCTTTCATTTCCCAAGAAGTTTCGAACGATATGCTACTTGACCCCCTTACCTTTTGTAATTTTTGAGTTCGACCCCGCCCAGTACACTGCGGGTGGTCTTGTGACAAGAATTTTTGCTTTGATACGTTGTACTTTTAAAATGATCAAACACATGTTTTCGAGTTTTGGCATCTGTCTTATCGTTTGCGATTTCAAGGGGTGGTAACGGATTATCTGGACACTCTGTATATCCATATAACTCGCATAGTATATGCATTCGGAAAATTTTTATTACAGTTTTGTAATAGGCTTCATTAGTGCTTTCGATTGGTATATAAACCATCTTCCACTTCGATATATAATCTCCCTCTCTTCCCTTGTAAGTTACAAGTATTACCCAGAACACACAAGACAAGAAATGTCACGGTAGCTACACCGTGAAGCCTTCGCCTCTGGTGTATGTGGTAGTCGGTTCGATCTCGGTTAGTGCCATGTGAGCTTTGTGGTGGACAAACATTGAATGTGTGTGGGGACCGCGGTGGCTCAGTGGTAGAGCGTTCACCTCTGGTGCTTGGGGTCTCGGGTTCGATCCCAGCCCCGCCAAGTGAACTTTGTGGTGGGCAAACACCGTGTGCGTGGGTTTTCTCGGGGTTCTCCCGTTTCCTCCCACTTTCTTCATTCCACCATTTCATTCATTACTCATCATCACTGTCTCCTTTAGCCAACCGGCATAAACGTGGGACGTAAAACTCAAAGATTTCATTTCATTTCATTTCATTTTTCGAATGTGTGTGTTTTCTCGAAGTTGTCTAGTATCCTACCACTTTCTTCATTCCACTAATTTTCCCATCATCATCCATTCGGCCAAAGTTGCCTAAAGGTCTTAAAAATAAATTCAAATAAGCTCACAAGGCAAGGACAAATAGTTTACAAGATAATATATCTCTGCTGTTGTCTGAGGCTTCTCGACCCTGGCTTTTTTTTTTTTTTTTTTTCATTCTAAAACATTGAAATTTGTTTCACCAGTTTCAATACACGAATATACAGTAAATTGCTCATAGGTACGTCGAAGATGAAGACACTAATGTTAAATAATTTTTACACGACAAGCAAAGATCGATGTAAAGGTGTCATCATCCCCGACACTATCGTATACTATCAGCCCATTTGCTTTATAGTGTCTGTATATATATATATATATATATATATATATATATATATATATATATATATATATATATGCACAGAGAGAGAGAGAGAGATGGAAAGATATATAGATAAATAGAGAGATAGATATGTGTGTACACTTTGATTTCATATATTCCAGCCTTTAGGTTTCACAGTGTTAACCCATAACAATCCAAAAACTACTTTCCATTTTAGCATATATAGATTTGTTGCAATTATTTTTTTTTTTTAAAAAAAAAGCTCGGAACCAAATAATTTTATTGAGTAATGGAAAGTATTTGATTGAAATTTTATATGTTACTGCACACTAAGCTCTACTTAAAGTGCCATAGTAATGGGAGCTGAACGACACATCGGACGAAAGAATGCTTGGGGCCAGTCTTCATCTCCATGGTTCAAATCTGTTCCCATAACCGCGGGGTGTGTGCTACTATGTGGTGCTTGCCCCGTTTGTGTAACAAACTCATGATAGTACACCCAGATCAGCTAATGGCTAAAAAAAAGTTGATTTTTGGGTGGCCATTTTGGATTAAAGTTCCTTATATTGTCGGGATCTATTCGCAATCATACAACGTACATCTTCATACCAAGCCGAGCGGTCTGCGGCGATAGACCATCGGCTTGAAGGCCCCGGGTTGAGTCCCGGAAGGGTCATGTGTATGAATTTTAACAACATTTGTTTTTTCGTACTGTGTCAGGGGGGGAATCGTACAGGATAAAAGGATTTCAGTCTGAAAAAAATGGAGAGAATATCCTCCCCAGGATACTTTCATGGGAGTAAGAAATTAGTAAAAATATAGGATATACATTTTATAGCAGGTTTAAAAATATGGTTTGGGTATCCTATTTCTTTTCTGTTAATTATATTCTTCAATGTTCGAATTTTGATCATTCGCATGATATTTTCTGCTTTCAACAGAGTTCCATGAATATTATACCAAATGTTCTTTACACTTATCAAGTTCGAGAGGTTTAGTGCGCCTGTAAGAAACAATTTCTGAAGATAATTCAGGTCCTAATGAATATTATTCACTAGGAAAGGGAAGTATTCCCTTCCTCTCGAAGCAGAGGGCAATTTCGCACTCTGGTCAGATCAAACATTTCCGCGTAACAAAACGAAGGTCCCCCTGTAAAACTTCTTTACCTAAAGTGTTATTATTAGTATCATAAATTTGCTGAAAGCAAACAATTTGAAGGGTTCGTCGATAATATCTTTGCTTCTTTTGTCGTTCGCCCGCCTTCCAAACGAAGAGGTGAATTTTACAACATGACTGCTGTATAATAAGCGAGCGATTGGTAAAATGGTAAAAGTGTGTTTTTATGTGTGTGTGTATGTGTGTGTGTGTGAGAGAGAGAGAGAGGGAGAGGGAGAAGAAAATTTTAGTTGCAAGATTACATACTTCAATTGCCGTTTTCGGTTCATATAGCAAAAAGAATACCGCCACCAGAGAATAAAGACAAGTGTAGACCTTATCCAGTTTTCAAATTGAATAGATGGTGGTGGTAGTTCGGTTTCTTGACCTTGTAAAAATCTTCCCTGTCTTTGATTTTGTTTGTCACAATTCCAGCCAGAAATGAAAAAATGAGAATTCCTCAGTTTACAGCAAGGGGAATTGGGGACAAGACATTAAGGATGATATTCCTGGAAGCTCATGTATCACGATTGTTTCATTCAATAGACAGAGGACACTTTTCTATGAAGGCTTTTCAACATGTTTTCTCACAAAGGGGATTTTCCTTTTGCAATCTATATGACCACTGGCAATTTCAATCTTGGCCATTCCCGCCAGAGTTTTCATTTTCGAGACACGAGACGAGACGAGACATTTCACGAGACGTCCCGTCTCGTCTCGTGTCTCGTCTCGTTTTCGAGACGGGACAAGCAGCCTGTCTCGTCTCGTGTCTCGTCTAAAAGGGTTCTGTCCCGTCTCGTGTCTCGTCTCGTTTACGAGACGAGACGAGACGAGACACGAGAAATGTCTCGTCTCGTGGCAACACTATTTCCAGCCGATTTTTGCAATAAGATAGTTAGTGGGATTAATTTAGTTTCTTCTAATATTGCTTGTTTTGAGCAAAAACTAAGTTGTGAAAAGATAATCTTAAGTAAGTCATAAATGATGTTATCCAATCGTTTATAAAATTGGGTTTGATTATGTGGATAGAATACTCCACCATACATAAACTTAGTCACTACACTTTGTTTTAGAATTGTTACTAGACTAAAAGAATTGATACCATATTTCTTAGTTGCTATGTACTGAAAAAGTCATAAATTTAATCGTTTCCTGTGAAAGATGATTGAGACGTTGATTCCAATTTAATTTTTTGTCCAAAAATAAACCTAAATATTTAATATAAGATTCATTCGATAATTGAATATTTTGAATATTAATCGTAGTTATAGGTATTGATTTTTTCCGTGAAAAGATTATAAACTTGGTTTCTTTCAAATTTATTTTTAATCCATTTTGATTGGTCCAGTTAACTAATGATAGAAGGAAAGATTTTAGTTTATTTTTCCCCAAGGTTCGTATATACACTACAGGTTGCGCCAGCCCAATCGTTGGATGTGTGACGTCACCGGATAAGCAGACGCGAGTATTTTCTTGCAGCATAATTCCCGTCCAAAGCCACAAAATTTCCCGATGTGATGCAAAATTTCCCGCTAACCTAAATCGATATAGTTTACATCTAGTAGTAAACAATTTTAAAAAATACCGCTTTAGACAGACTATGATGTACAATGGAATCCATTCTCGTAGTATAAAAAGGTATTATTTATAGTTATGCTGATAAGGTAAAAAACATTTTTTTAAAAAAATACTGTGTACACTTTTTTGTAACGAACAGTATGTCGTTCTTTATGGGTCTTCTTCCTTCTTTTAGGAATTGCAGTTTAATTTAAGGTGCAGATATCTGTCCCTGTCGTCTGTCACCAATTATCTAAACGATATCAATCAATGAAAATGATCATAATTTAAACATAAATAAATGATTTAAAATAATAAACATTTCTGCTTTTCGAATATTTTTATTAGTTTTGAAGATATTATAGAAAAACTAAAATTAGCGGTAGTTTAATTTCGCTGAAGTGAAGACCCTTAAAGAAAGTCCTCGTAAAGTGAATCTGCACTCATGAATGCAACTCCTACCCTGAGAAACAATTTTTAAGGCATTAAATTAATTTCGTGAAGAAATAACTACATATAACAAGATAGCACATGATCGTTCCATACACATCATATACAGGCATATTGTCAATCTGTACGCAATAATCTGAGCATGCGCCAAAGTAATAACATGCCAGAACGTCTTAAGAAATCTTTTAAATCAAGAAAAGTGAAAAAATGTTTGCTTTTTTTTTTAAAAAAAAGTCACGGAATATTCTCAATCTACGCCAATTTTGGGAAGTCGCCTGTAGTGCTTAGCACTAATATTCTTTAATTTTATAGTTATACAAAACAGATTACTGCTAGTATGCATCAAAATAATGTCAATTGCTTTCCGTGTCCACATACTCAATTTTAGTGCCACCGCATAGCGATTTTCGTTTGTTTTATTTGATATAATGTTGGATAGAAATAGAACAAGTTCTAATTTAGAGCAGTTGTGTCAAATGTTGTAACCAACCAAAAGTTGCATACAACTTGGTATTATAAATGTTCAAATTCCACTTTGATGAAATATTTGATACAATATATGATGTAATATTTGTTCGTCTATAGCGTATTTAAAAAAGTTGAGAATGTCTCCATTTCCCGTTTCCAGCCTATTTTAAAGAAAAATTCCCGCATTCCCGCCAGTGCTCAGAATTTCGCATTTTACGGGAAATTTCCCGCAAACTGGCATCACTGGCTTGGCTGTGCTTACCACATGACGTCACACGTGTTCGGCATAGTTCGTAATCTCAGTTTGCGGCGCCCCCTGCATACTCCGTCAATCTACACAATTATACAAAACATTCTGCCTCGCTACGCGCTCCAGTTTCTTTTTCAGCATGTGCACTAACTTTTAACACTTTCCGCCAATATGCTCCCAACAATTAGTTAATTTGCTTTCTTGTAATTGACTAGCAAGTGTATGTAACCATCGAAACTAAAATTCTCAAATCGTATTCTCTTCTTGTAAAAGTATTTTTTAAAAAGAAGAACAAAATAATTCCTTTTTTTTTTAAAAAAAATATAATCCAACACAATTAAAAGTGACTAGCTCCGTAGAGTAAGTAGTTACTGCGTTTGGTTTATGAACTTGAAGATTGAGGATATGATTCTGTTTTAAGGTTACTTTTGTGTTCTTATTTTTAATTTAACCAAAGCTTGCTTCTATTTCTCACTTCATCCTACTAATAAATGTGGACATGAACATCACCAAATAACCCTTTACAGTACTTCAGGCACAGTGGCGGATATCTAGAAGGCAAAAACGAGGGCAGCCAGAATCCAGGTTGTGATAGGTGTATCATGAGTTTACTATAAGTTTTCAAAAATATATAAATAATAGCTTAAATTATTTTTGTCACTCAAAATACTGGGGCCTAGGCCTCCGGCTAGATCCGCCACTGTTCAAGCAGTGAACTCTTTGTTCCGTTACACTTTAACGCTGTGTTGCCACATCCATAAGAACATAGAACAGTGTTGTTTGAAAGTAGCCCATTTCTTCGTTTTGAATAGAAATTGTAACTGTTTTGATTTTAATTGTTTAAAGAAAATACCTTTCATAAGGAAAGGAACCAGTCTGGAATTTTAAAAATGAAATGAAATTTTTGAGTTTTACGTTCCACGGTTATGCCGGCTAGGCTAAAGGAAACGGTGATGATGAGAAATGGATGGAATGGTAGTGTGAAGAAAGTGGGAGGAAACGGGGAACTCCGAGAGAACCTACGCAAAGGTGTTTGTCCACCACAAAGTTTACTTGGCACAAGCTGGAATCGAACCAGGGTCCCCATGCACCAGAGGTGAACGCTCTACCACTGAGCCCGCAGCCCCACCTGGAATTTTAGTTTAGAATGATCCGCCATATGCAAGTTATCAAATATTTGAGTATATGATGCGTTTTGTTCACCATGTTTCTCTGTGAAACTGATGTCCATTCGATGTTTATGAAAATTTTAAAATTAAATTTGAGAAATTATCACAATTTCTTGTGGACTTTCAAGTTGTGAAAAATACTTTTCGATGTGTCAAGTAGTTTATGCAATATAAACTAAACCCTTAAATGAAAAATACATATTTTTTTTACATGTTACAGTTGGTGTACTTGGTCCCGGGCTCGATTCCAGCTGGAACCGAATGGTTTGAAACTCATGTTAAATTATAGATCACGTATTTATATAGCCTTATTGCGCAAAAAAGCATTAAATGAAAATATCCATCATGGTAAAGTTTGGCGCAATCGTTTCAAAATGTTTTGAGAGTTCCACACGACAAGAGGAAAAATTAAAATTTACCGTAGTCCTGATTATATAAACTTAAATTTCATCGTGAACAACATTACTACTTTACAACATTGTCTATTTTAGCGTAAAATATCAAAAGATTTCTCATCGCCTATCAAGGACCGTAAGAATTATATTTCTACATTGAAAAGTGTTATTTTTTTTTATTATGAATTACAACTACAATCCTTTGGAATGGTAGTTTGCTGCCTTAACCGCTAGATCAGGTATTTGCAAGTTGGAACAGAGACTGGACCAATCACAAAGCCCTTACTAAAGATATGCCACATTGACTTGACACCTAGTCTTCCATTCAAAGCGTTGCTATCGGCTGAAAGAATTCCACTCCGTTTGGTGTAGACGACTGCAAGCCTTTCTCGCTTAGTAACAGCTGAACACTTATTGGCTCAACGCGAGGGTGCGAGCTCTAGTTCACATTTTTGCCACGGCTCAAGACATTTTGGCAGCACTATTTAGTGTCTAGAGTCGTACAAGACAATGCATAACATGTTAACAAGCATTGAATAGTCGAAATTAAGAAACTTGTTCGTCGTAGGCCTACAATATCACAACAGGAACATGAAAACTGCTATATCTGTAACCAAAATAGTTACTTAGCAAAGAAGAGCAAAATTTATTTACTTACTAGCAGCGTTCACCCCGCTTCGCTGCGGTCACCCCGGAACGCAATAAACTTTGTTACTTAGATAATTTTTACTTTTTCGCTTTCAAGTGATATGATAAAAACCATAGAAGATTGCAGTAAATGTTAACATTATATCGCCTGTCATTTATGTTAACCCGCCCCGCTTCGCTGCGGTCACCCCCGAACGCAATAAACTTTGTTACTTAGATAATTTTTACTTTTTCGCTTTCAAGTGATATGATAAAAACCATTATAACGCCTGTCATGTATGTTAACCCGCCGATTGACACGGTCATGCGGGTTGCATATAAATACGTTTATTTTTATACCTATGATGAACTAACAAAGGATTTGTACGTAATGGACACCTGAGTGGTCAATTATCTCAAGACACTGGTAATTGAAAATTAAAGTGATATGATAAAAACCATCTAGAGTCCAAATCCTAATAACCCCCCAAAAATAAAAGAAATTGGTTCAGCCGTATTAGCGTGATGAGCGGACAAAGGATTTGTACGTTCTCTTTTATATATATAGATTATTTTAGTGGGAAACTTGATCCTTCACGTTTTGAATTTCTCTCTCAATGTTCCGTGGTAAATTCGATATTCTAACGCGAAAGATATTTTTTAAGGTGGATATCAGTTATCTAGGAAAAGAATTCAATTCAGGTTGAGATTTCGTAAAAAATACGTTTCCAATAATAGATCAAGTGGGCAAGATAAAAGAGTTCAGTGGGCCGCAACCAGCCTGAAGGCCGGCTGTTGCACATGGCTGCGTAAGACTACCATCACTCTGCAGACGCCGACATTGACATCTTTACAGTGGCGTAGCAGCTGCCCCCGCAACCCCCGCAGTGCGGGGGGCCCCAAGGTATAGGGGGCCCCGAAGTCTTGTGATGAATAAAGATTTAAAGAAGTAGAGCCTCAACCTTACTTCTATCGGTTTTATAACTAGGGCCCCTTCTCTATATTGTGCAGGGGGGCCCGCAAAAGTGTGCTACGCCACTGCATCTTTACATGCAATTCCAATGAGGTTCACTACTTCAAATGTTGTAAGCCGTTTTTCTTTGTTTGATAGAATCTTTTGTATTTCTTTCGTTTTGTTCTTAGCTACCTCTACTATGCATAATTTCACGTACACTCATGTCCAAAATGGTTGTTGCATATCTATAACTGTCTTCTTGTAAGAATGTAATTTGATAATGATTTTGCAGGGTACTTTTAAGACTGATAGTATGTAACTTATACAATCGAAAAGGTATATTTGTGGTAAATTTCATAGGAAAAGAACTATAAATATGAAAATTAGAATGAGTAAAACAAAATGTTGCTAAATGGACAAGAAAGTTTTATTTTCGTTTTATTGTTCTTATTTACTGCTCTTTTGATATGAAATTTTCCACATACATGTCTTTGCCGATTATACACATACTAACATTATAAGAAATACAGGGCGAATTCGTTATCAAATTATATTCTTACAACAACATATTTATAGACATGCGACAGTAATTTTAGACATGAGTGTACATTTACAACTTATCTCTCTTAAGCGTATGTTTCAGATTTTCATTGCCTCTCCTCACCAAACCACAGATTTGATTAATTTAATTCTCATATTCTCCACACCAGTCGCTGCAGGGATGCCAGATTGACAAACAGATATATATACATTTAACTTTTTGACGGAGAGTACTGTAGATGTTTGATGAATTATTAATATCTTCATATTCTGAAAGACTTTTTGTTTGCTTTAAGTACGCAAAAAGCCCAACTTCCTAGAAAAAGTCATGTTATTCCCACCAGAGCAACTTGCTTCAGCTTCTTTGATCACATGCCTCGAAGACAGGATGAGTGAGAAAGGTCGTTAGAGTTTGCTATATGAATTGGGATAAGCACCCTTTTCATTGACTCACTATGAATCAAACTTAGTAGTTTTTCTGATAAGTTTGGAGGACTCATGAAGTGCTACTCAAAACTTCCTACTTTGAGGGCTGTTCAGTTTTCATCTAAATCCTCTTAAATGTATTCTAGATACTTCAATGACTTTTACTGTAAACTCCTGTACTCTTAGCGAATAAAATTAAGTACCGTTAAAAAATGAATAGATTTTCCTTATTCCCTAAAATATGACATCCTGTTATAAATTCAAAAAGAATTCTATTGACTCAAAAGATTTAAACAAGTATGAACAAAAACCTTTGTCGTTCGTTCAAATATTTTTTATTTTACTCGTACGAGAAGAACCCTAAAACAGGGGAAGCGGGGAAAGGTCAACGACACGGTCAAGTCCATTTTCGGTTTTTGAGGTGTGGTCTATACTTAGATGTCGTCTGCTACTCCGGGTAGTTATGTGTGTGCTATTCCGTAGTGTCATTTGAAACCCCCGTACGAAAAGTGGGCGAGCCCAAACCTACGTCACACTACTTCTGCTAGGGTTCTTCTCGTCATCTGTGAGCTGTTATTTATTTATTTATTTTTGAAAAAAATATGATACTAAATGTTTGAATGGAACATCAATTGACAATACTGGAAAGTTTGAAACAGTGCCATCTTGGGACTGAAAGTAAAATCTTCTGCGTGGAATTCTTTTCGCACGAATTACGTCAGATTTCAGGGAAAATTGGAACTGGTCGAACCCTTGTTGACCAAGTATTGTAAAAAGTTAAAATATATTTTCTAACGTTCATTCTTATTATCAGTTAGATAAAATTATTATTTGTGACATTGAAAAATGTATTCTGAGATATTATGTCATCGATATTTGGTGAGTTTGTTCTATGATATTAATTCTTAAATTGTAATTTAATGAGTTGATACAGTTAAAATAGGTCGCCATTCGAACTTGTCATTCAACCCTTTAAATTAGAATTTTAGATGATTTCGTATTTTACAGTATCTTGTGTAAGGAATTGAGAGCTGAAAGCAATTTATTTAAGCCGCATTTGCAAAGTACTGCATTTATTAAAAATTACTTGGGGCGTTCAGAAATGATTGGCACTACATTTTTTTTGTTGTTGTTGTCACAGGAACCATTTATTGATCAAATAATTACAGTTTCTTTTAGAGGTATTCCTCGGCAATGTCTATGCACCTTTGCCACCGTTCTGGAAGCTTCCTTATTTGTGTACCAAACCATTCTTTGGGAGTATCTCTCTGCCACTGGCGGACAAATGCGTGGAGTTCATCATTTGTGTCGTACTTTTTACCTCTCATGCCTACTTTCATTGTGTCGATTAAAGCATAGTCGCTAGGAACCAGATCCGGCGAATATGGAGGATGCGGCAGTACACTAAACCCTAGTTCATGCACTGTGGCAATTGTCTGGCGAACTGACATGTGGCCGTGCATTGTTGTGTTGGAGAAGAACGCCACGGTACCATTTCCCTTGTTGGCGTTGTTGAATGCGTCGGCGGAGTATATGTAGTGAACTGCAGTAGCTCTCACTGGCGATGGACGTATTGGGAGGGAGCCATTCCACCAGTAGTATCCCTTCCTGATCCCAGAAAACGATTGCCATTTGTTTCCGCACGAATAGTCCCATCCGTGCCTTCTTGGGACGAGGGCTTCCAGTATGCCTCCATTCCATGGACTGGCGTTTCTTTTCTGGAGTCTCGTAGAGGAACCAAGTTTCGTCGACGGTGACCAAACGCTGAAAGAACTCGGTCGGATTTTCACTGTACTGTTGCATCAACTGCTGGCAAATCTCCACACGCTTTTGTTTCTGTGCAACGGTGAGCTCATGAGGTACCCATTGTGCACACACCTTGTGCAGCTTCAAATCCTCATGAATGATAGTGTAGAGGGAACCCCGTGATAGACCTGTTTCTTTCTCTAGTTCATCAAACGTGATTCTCCTGTGCTTCATTATCAAATCATTCACTCACGCGGCACTGCTTGGTCTGCGTGCAGTTGCAGGACGCCCAGTGCTTTTGTTTTTTTTTTTTTGCAGCACTGTCTTTGCCTTCTTTGAATTCGGATATCCAACGAAACACAGATCTGCGACTTGGTGCTGTGTCCTCACATACGGCTAATAATCTGTTGTGGATGTCTGAAGTATTCACTGCTTCCCTCCATAGAAACCACACTGTCCACCATTACCCATGTGTGTCGGTTTCCATGCTGTTTTTTTCACTGCCCACCAGAGTTATGGCAAGTTGGAACAGCTGCTGCTAGAATGCGCTACTTACGGACAGAAACAAAACCATTTAGTGGGGTTTGATAGTACTATAGTCTATCTTAATGCATACATCAACACACATTTCAAACTGCTACTTGGCACCAGTTATAGGGGGGAGTGCCAATCATTATTGAACGAACTAAATAATTGCTTAAATCTGTTTAAATATGCAATATCTATATGCTGATTACTCTCTCACTACAACAAACGGGGATGGTGCTTTGTGACCCTGACCAGTGGCGATGCGTATTCTTACTCAATTTTTACTAAACACGCACGTTACAATCTGGAACTAGACAAAGTGCTTATCTCTGCTTAATACTGTATATCATCTGCAGCGGTTTCGCTTGTGGATAGTTAAGATGCACAAATGCATAACTGGGTTTTCAGAGAAATCAATACTGATATTCGTCTGCAGTAATTTGTTAATATTATTAAAAGTTGGGTAACTAAATACAAATTTATGGTAGAGAACTTAGTGTAGCTTTTATTATGATATCAAGAGATATAGTTCGTATACTTGGAGTTTTACATGACATCGAGTTCGAAGTAATTTCTTTTGTATAGACGATAAGTTTTTTTTTTTCAAAGCCAATATAAAATCAAATTTATTCATCTGGAATTTAGTATTTTTTCCCTCATGCACATTTTCAACAAATAACCAACCCTGAGCCTGAGCCTGCTTTGTACGGTTTTCAGCTTACTCTCTCTCGCTTACACACACACACCCATATATATATATATATATATATATATATATATATATATATATATATATATATATATATATATATATATATATATATATATATATATATATATATATATATATACTGTTCCATAATTCGTGTAATTTTCTACAGCACTGGTATAAAATGAAGTTTTCACACTATTAATGTAAAATTTGGCACACTTATCGAGAAATATGTGAATTTTTCGAATTTCTAAAGGAAATAAGAGAAAATTGCTGTTTAGCCCCCCTTTTGGGGGTGTAAACTCACAAGTTCATTTTCCTTATGGGAGATTCAATGTTAAATTTTGGAAGCAGTTTTCTCCAATAATTATTCGTAAAGATTTTGGGGCAAATGAGTTGTATTTGTTACTACAACAGAGTGTTAATGAACTATACCGACAAACTGTAAGAGGTGATTCCTTACATCAAAATAAGAAAAGAAAAAAGAGCTTATGTGGATCTGTGGGGAAAAGTGCATAGTTTCAGAGCTAGGGCTGTCCAAAATCGCGAAAAAGCCAAATTTCAACACGCACTATTTCGAATTCCCGTTACTGTGGATAGTGGTCCTTATCAGCGTGAAGGAAGTCACGCGTACGCAATCCAAAAATGCATATTTCATTAATTTTAAGTGCGTGTACAGAGTATTCCATACAGGGTGAAATTCCCAGATATGCCATCAACTGAATTTTGAGATATGCTCTGATTTTATGATTGGTCCAAAGTAGGCAAACGATAAGCCTTGATAGCAGTGAATATGGAATCCTGTGGCGTGATGTCGGAAGTGTTAAGGATCGTCAGCAGCACGGTTTCTCGTACTCGGGGAAACGCATGCTGCAATGTTTTCTTTTATGCTTATAAGTGAAGAGAACGTGAAATATACTGTGACGAAATACATTGCATCACACATTATTCTGAACACACAAAAAAAAAAAAAACAAAAAAAAAAAAACATGGAGCTACCGGTTCCTAACACTTCCAATTTCCTTCCGAAGCACTGGATATCCATTGTTGTCAAGGCATGCCTTCTGCCTACTTTGGCCCCCCCTTGAAATCAGGATATATCTGAAAACTCCATTGAGAGCATATCTGAGAATTAGACCCTGTAGGGAATACCCTGTACACCTATTGAAAACTGATGAAATATGCATTGTTGGATTGTTTATGCTTGGCTTCCTTTACGCTGATAAGACCACCATCCACAGTTTCGGTAATTCGAAATAGAGCCTGTTGAAATTTGGCTTTTTCGCGATTTTTGACAGCCCTAGCTCTGAAACTATGCACTTTTCGCCATATGTCTATTTGAACTTTTTCTCTTATTTTGGTATGAGGAATCACCTCTTACAGTTTGTCGGTATAGTTCATTAACATCCTGTATATATATATTAGTCAGTAAGCAGCGGGTGGGTACTGTGGATCGAGACTCCCCCCGAAATAATCTTTATAGGTAATTTTACAGATTTTAATATGACATATTCTCATATTGAATTTGGATCCCCCCGAAATTCTTTGGACCTCCTGAAATTGATTCCTGCATACATTCCTGCACACACACACACACACACACATACTTCACACATAAAGAGATAGAGAGAGAGGGAGAGGGAGAGGGAGAGACAGAAAGAAGATAAATGAAAAACAAAAAAGGATAGAGTGCTTTAAGTTCTTTGTTTTTTTATCGTATTTTGCAATGACTTTTTTTTTGTTTATTTGTGATTTTTGAAATACATTTAGTCTGATTTTATAACCATTTTAACTGACACACAAAACTTCATAAACTTAATTAATACTTCAGACGCAGGGCTTGATGATGGGGTGGGGTTTTACAGAGACACTCATTAACGTTTGTTGGTTTAATTATCAAAATGATGACGAAATTAAAGCTTCTTTATTACTTGCATAGAGAACTGAAAAACAACGTATCGTTGGAAAGATAATACATTTCGAGAATATTTTTTAAAAAGATTGCTTAGTGAGATGAATATCTAACGAAAGAAAATGGTACAATAGATTAGAATTCCTCATTTGTTTTGCTCATTTAATCTCTAAAATTGTACGTAGACTATTCAATTTAAAGTTAAATGATAAGTTAATATTTATTGTTCAATAATATTAAGAGAGGATATTGTGTACAGAATATTCCATCCATAATTAAGACCAGTTTTATTTTTCCTTACGAATGCCTATTACAACTTATACTGGTCTAAAAAAAAAAAAAAATCTTTCACAAAAACAAGTGTTACTAAGTCTAAATGTACTTGTCCTGTTAATTTTAAAAATGAAATAAGAATTTCCCCATCAGGCACGGTTTTCTTGTGACAGTCATTTGTTTTTTCAAGTTTGCACGCGAAATGGACCATATTTTCTTAAAACATCCTTGTGTTTGTAGCGGCATAGCTCAACTGTTTATTAACATAAACTTATAATGTTGATGTGAGTGGAAGGACAAAGATCATATCATATATGGAGTTTGTTGTCATCGATTCCATACGAAGGGGAGACGGTGTCATTAAATTGTGTAAAATGTGGAAATTGTACATTTCCATTGCTCATTTTAACAATAGATTGGCAAAGTAAAGGTACTACTTATCTAAGAAGTTGTGCACCTGAATGATGAATTTCGGCTGTATTTAGTTTCCGAGATGTCTCTCTTCAATATCCAGCAGTAATCGGCTAGCATTCTGGGACTCCATTTGCTCTGATACCCAGTGGCGGCTGGTAACAATTTATTAGGTAGTGACATAACTAGATTATTATTATTATTATTATTATTATTATTATTATTATTATTATTATTATTATTATTATTATAACATATATAGAATTTCAATTTAATTATAATCGATTGTGCTTACATTATCAGTAATCAGGTAGGTACTGGTTCTCTTGCTCCTTTCACTGAAGTTCTATTCTTCTTCATGTCAGTCAGTTATATATTGAAGTGAATTCAGAAATCAAATTTGGGGAATAAATCTTGAGATGCTCTTATTTAACTAAGTTTGTTATTTATCTTGTTGATAAAAAGGACACATACACACTGATATTGAATAAAACACGAGTACACTGTTTAAAAAGAAACACTTCACTTGCACTGTTTATTCTCTTCGAACGTTTGGTTGACTAGTTAAGATGCACAATACTGAAACTCCATGCGACAATTTTTCTTGCTGGAAAAGACGTCGATAATTTTTTTGTTAAAATTACCTATCTCATTAACGAATGTCTTTTCACATAACAACATGCCTAACGCAGTTAATCTTCCCTCTTTCATGGTATTTCTTAGGAAAGTTTTTATTCTGTTCAACATCGAGAAACATCTCTCTGCTTCTGCTGTTGACATTGGCATAGTTATCAATAACTTTAAAAGTTTAACTGTTTCTTGAAACGTGTCGCACAATTCATAGTCTATAATGAACATTAAGAATGACACCGCGCCAGACACCGTTCTCAGTTCGGGTCTCGAATAGTACACTTGAAGTTCGCTTTTTAATTTCTTTTCCTCCAAGAAGGGATATTTTTTAACCATCTCACTGAGATAATTATCGGGGAACTCCTTTTTGTAATTGTCAAATTCTTCTACAGCAAATAATCTCGTAGCTACAAGGTGCTCAGTGAAGTGAAATTTAGATTTGATCTCCACTAGGATTGCATAACAAACTTCTAATGCTTGTCTTTTTTTGTCATTATAGAATGCCTCACTTCGCCATATTTTTGCACATGGTCCGTCTCTTGCAGTTTTTAATTCGGTTTCTACTTCCTGAATAATGTTGTCAATTTGTTCTCTGGCTGACTGCATACCAAGTTCAAAATTATGCAGATGTTCTTGAACCTTGACAGGATCAGTACATTTCTTCTGTAGTTGGCTGAAAATAATTTCTACGTGTGGCATAATCTTGTGGAAAAAAGTCAACCAAAATACGAAATTTTCTTCATTTAATAATATCTTGTACGCGGAAGCTTGAGTGATTTGTAATGTTATATCTTCACAGTTTTCTGTTGCTAACATAACATCAATTAGATCTTTCCGATACTCGTAAACTGTATTTACTCCACGAGACTGAAAATTCCACCTGGTGTGAGAAACCCGCGGCAACCCCCAAGCAGTGTATATGAGATCGTGAAATATCGGCTGCTTTCGGTTTCTGCGTGACAAGCTTTCGTTGTCACGAGCTAGAAGCAATGGAAAGCCTTTCCCGTACACAGCTGATAGGGCGCGTATATGGTGATACCACTATGCCAAGCAGCATTCAGAAGCAAGGGCCTGGTGACAGTCACCGAAGCAGAGTTGCCACCGCCAGGTCTTTCGCGCTAGGTCTTGCGACTAAATAGATACGGCAGCGGGCAGAAAAAAGGAAGAAATTCAGAAGCAGTTATGATATTTAACTCGCTTTCTTTTAATATTCTGAATCTTCTACCTCTCAAGGCAGTGACATGTCACGGCGTCACTGCCTCAGAGGCCGCCACTGCTGATACCTCTTCTCTATTGTAGAAATTTGCTGTGGAATCGCTCGGCATGTTCATCATTTACTGAACCAAGATTTTGCGGGAAAAAATCTAAGTGAGAGTCTAAGAAGTGAATCTTTAAAGACATATTGCATCCCATAGCTTGGTACGAATTCACAAGATCATTCATTATTTCACGATAGCTTTCTGCTTTATGTTTGCCAAGAAAACCACGACAGATACCTACGAAGGCTTTCCACGCTTTGTCTTCTAGGGGATTCAACAGCTCTGCAAACTTGTCATCCAGTAATGATGTGATTTGCGGCTCAACAAATATTCCTTCTTTCAGTTTTGCGTCGCTGACTTTGGGAAATTTAGATTGCAAATACATGAATGGAGGAAAATTTTTATCAAGTGCTTTTACAAAATTCTTCATAAGGCCCAATTTGATATGCAGCGGTGGTAAGTACACTCGTTCGGTATTCACCAATGAGGTGTGTCACATTTTTGCTCCCAGGAGTAAGAGTGTCACGTTTAGGCCATTGCTTCTTAATGTAGTGCGACTTCCTTGCAAGGCATGAAGTAAAGCCCTTAAGTCACCACAGATATTCCAGTTATGTTTTGTGTACTGGAGTTTATCTAACAACAATTTCATATTCTATGTCTCCTGTCTAATGCTGCTTGTAGACGATCCAAGAAAGCTTGAACAAGACCATTCAGTACCTCAAATTTACACGTTCAAAGGAGTATTGTTCAAGACACTTGAACGAGAGTCTCGAATGGTCTTGAAACAACTTATACACGATCATAGAGGTGTTGAATCATGTTTTACATACTTGTTGATAGGTGGCAATCCAAAACAAGTGACTGAAACTATGAAAACAAATGAAAGCGAAACTACGTACTGATGTAGTTCAGACCTACGCATGAAAAGCCACAATATTAGCATATCTTTCCTAACTTTCTGCAAGAATTTGAAATTTAATAGATTACCGGTATATTAAATCATTTAGAAAACAGGTCAATTGATTTTGTAGCAACCCCCTTCGAATTTTCACTAAGTATTTTGCTAGTTTTACACTAAATACGGGTTAGGTTAGCTTAAGTTAAAAGAGTAAAGTGCTGCTTAGATATAAAATCCCTGTACTAATCTTTTTAAAAATCTGATTCTTCAACTAGCATACTGATGGCAGAATCACACTCAAAAAGAAAAAAAATCGAACTGTTTCCCAAGATTGTATCACCTTTAGATGTTATTTATGCTATGGTATCGAAGACTGATTAAAGAAAAGGCTGAAAACGCACAAAAAACAAACGGAGCAATGATAATATATGTTTTTTCAGCCACTGGACTTACCGCCCATATCTGCATCACACTTTCTTCACAAACCTATCCATATTTGGTAGTGGTTAAGAATAAACCGTCAAACAAATAGTAATTTTACTGTTAAAATGTGTGAGTGCGTATGAAAGAGGACTGTTAGGGATAATTTCCACTGTCGGAACATGTGTGTATAATGTAGGAAACAAAAATTTTATATTTAGAAGTTTAATGTTACTAGTATTAAATCATTACAGGGGCTATAATTAAGTTCAAATGAGTGAATACGATGTGAAGGGTTTCTTGCACTATTCTTATTCTTATGTTTCTTGCAGTATAACCTCCGTCGATGACGCGCCTGCTCTCTACGGTCGTACTCTCGTGTGGGCCCCTTTTTATGTTCCTGCCCTGGTTCTGTTAAATAGCATTCTCAATTTTAGTGTTTCTTTCACTTTCGTATATGTGGCATATGTCTGGATGCGCATATGTACCTTATGGGAAAGTCCTCGTAAAATTAACCTGCACGCATGAAAGAAAATCCTATCTTAAGAAATAACTTCTGAAATGCTACGTGTGAATTCCGTGATAAAATAATTGTAATCTTATAATAGGATAACATATAATCATTTCCACGGTACTTCAGTTTGAGAGCATATAATCAATCTGTACACAATTATTTTTTTAATTATCCCAAATTAATAACAGTACAAAACGTCTGATTAAAGCAAGAAAAGTCAGATATATGTTTTTTATTTGATGGACTTTTCTTTCTTAACCTACACCCAACATTCTTGTGTATTAAATTCTCAAATTAATACTTATATCATTGCCACAAAACTTAACAATTGTTATGCGCATGCAAGCACTGTAACTACATAAATCGTGTATATCATCAACAAAAATACTAACAATGTTTTCCAGCGAAGATATTAGACTTCGTTTATTATTATAAGCACTTTGAACATCAGATAATTATGGAAGAGAGTAATGAAAAGATATTTATTCAACAAGTGACGTTCTGTCACGACGCCATCATAGTTCTTTCGTATTTCCATGCACTCAACTCGAGCGCTGATTGGCTACTGAACGTTCTTGAATGGGATTGTTTAGAACAGGACCGAAACGAAATTTCTTGAACGAAACTATTGAATTCAAGACAAAAATGACGTCAGTGCTGACGTCTTTTTCATCAAATAGTCTTGAATGGTCTTGAACAAGACTCTTGTTCAAGCTTTCTTTCGAGGCCTACAAGCAGTATAAGCCTCGAATGTAGAATCACTTCTATAATGAGTTTCTTCCTCAGTCTGCACTGCCTCGGAGTCAGTCTTCACTTACAGTCACAAAACCTGGACACTTCGGCACAGGATACTCATCACTATGTAATACAGGCCTCATGGCAGATGGCAAATTTAGATATGTAACGGTATGTTCAGTTTTATTGATTTATTTTTTGTTTATAATTCCTTTTATGGTTGTTAAACAAAAGTAGCAGTAACTGGAATTGTGTTTTTATTCCCTCCAGAGCATAGGAATTGCAAAAGGCATATGATGTGTGTCCTTTTTCCATCGTGTGAGAAGCTGCACACATGACACACAACATATATTCGGAGCCCATGGTTTATCAAAATCTAAATAAGGCATTTGAGTGGTTTGAAGTTCACTACCCATTTGACATCAGTGAATACTCACTTCGAAATTTGTCATCAGGTACTCATGCTTTTGGGCAGATGGGATTAACTACGATGACGCTGAAAATGTTGGCGCAGGAATACAAAATACATTGGACAACAAGAAAGTGTGCAAAGCATCAATTCGAAAAGAAGACCAAGTTTAAACGCTAATAACTTTGCAGAAAGGAATTAATGTCAGCTACACAATGCTCCATATTGATCCGTTCGTACTGCTTTTGCTTCTTATTGCAATTGCTGAACGAAATGGAAATGTGGCTGAGCAACTAAAATATGAGTTTACTGCTGAGCCTGCGGCATTGTTCAAAGACGGCTACATGAGAAAGCCCGACGAGGCTAACCTAATAACAACATTACTGAAGGACATGTCTGATGCCCCACAACCTAAAGTGTGTGACAGATATGTTTTAGATTGTGGAGCTCTTCTTCATCACATTCGGTGGCCTACAATTGGAACCTACTTAAACATTTGCAAACAGTACAGACAGAACATTTAAGCAAATATGGAAGGTCCAATCAAATTATAGTAGTATTTGATGGCCACGGTGACCAGCTTTCCATTAAAGACCATGAACATCGACGGCGCTCTGACGAAAATCCAAACAAACCAAAATGCTTTCCTTGCAAATCCATACAACAAAAGACAGTTCATTTCCATACTCAGCAAACGTCTTTCAGACGATGGTCACAAGGTGATCCAAGCTTCTGGTAACGCGGACACAGAAGTCGTTGCAGCCTCACTTCAGCTAGCTTTAGAATGTCATGAAATGACCATAGTTGCTGATGATACAAATATTCTCATTATGCTACTTTATCATTTAAGATCGGAAATGGTTAATGTGTACTTCATTGTCTGGAATTAAACGGAAAGATGCAACTAAACATATTAGTGTGTGCCATATGTTACAGAATGTGAGAGAAAATCTTCAGCCGCATCTGTTGTTCATCCATGCAATGACTGGGTGTGATATCATATCATCTCTCTTTGGATGTGGAAAAGGAAATTGTGTAAAAATGCTTGTAGCATCAAAGGATTATCAAATCCTCATTATGCAAATTGGCGACGTTAATTCTACCCAAGAAACTTTACATCCAGTGGCCTCCAATTGCTAGTTAAATTATATGGTGGAAGCGACTCACTCAGACTCAGTGTCCTGCGTTATAAACTATACATGGAGTTGGTTCCAACAGTAGTACTCTACCTCAACCTGAGAGACTACCACCCACAGAAAGAGCAGCGTACTTTCACTACCTATGAGTGCATCTCAGGCACGCAGGCACTAGATCCTCTTGAATGGGGCTGGAAGGTCGAGTAAGGGGAGCTGGCACCAATTATGATGACTGACCAAGCACATACTTCTGATGACTTGCGAAAAGTCATACGTTGTAAATGAAAGATGTCCTCCAAGTGGCCATGTGGAACAAGTGTTAGTTCATGTTGTAAGTACAGCCTAAAACGTGTTGTGGCCTTTGGTCACTGTAAAGTGTGAAGGATGACAGAATGCTGAACCTCCGCAAGTTGAAGAAAATGATGAAGTGCTGGAGGACTTAAATGAAGTTTGGTAGAACTTTGTTTACTTTTTGTTTCTTGTGCTACTTGTTATATATTAGTCTATCAGAGTTTTTGTTAATCAATATTTTCTTCTTCTGCATTCATAGATTTATGAATTTTAAAGAAAAAGAAAAAAGAACATTAACAATGAGTGTCAGTGTTTGAACATCGTACATGTACAACCCGCTCGGGAGAGTAATACTCCCGGATGTACGTTTTTCCGTGCGCTACTCTAGCCAGCTGTTTTACGCGCTATCCTAGCCAGTTGTTTTAAGTTGGTCTCAAAATTTATATCATGGAGTACAAGGGGAACAAAACGAACCCTATATCATGGAGTACAAGGGGAATACTACTACTACTACTTATCTGCACAAAAGTAAAAAAATCACTTTTTTGAGTATTATTTTCATATTATTTTAATTTAATGTGTTATAAAAATGAAAAAAATGTAAAAAAACTTTCCTCGGGCCGAGTTTGAACTCACGCCAAAAGAGACTTTTGTTACTAGCATATAGCGCTAGCCAACTCGGCCACGAAGACTGACAGCAGCAAGCGTTTGATTTCTGCTATTTTAATGCAACGAGGCAAGAAGTGGATAACGCCAACCAATCAGAACTGTGTTTCTCGTTTCTACTTCCGGGAGCATTACTTTCCTGAGCTAGTCCTGTACATGTGTCTACAAGAGCTCTTATTGTGAGGAAATTGTCAGTGACGACTGACATACGAATGTAATTACTAATTTCAAATAAAAAGTTTTCTGCTATGTGTTTCTTGAATAAATAAAAAAATATGAGCAGCAAAAATTCCGTTATTATTGATGAATTTTGGCGAATTTTGTATATTTTGTTGTTAATAGTAAGTACTTTGATTTTAACTGTTAAAAGATTCTATGTCATTTTGTCGGGTAGAGATGAAGAACTACTGTAGATATTTTTGTTAGTTTTCCTTAAACCTCTTGACACAATGTCGCAAGAATAGAAAATGTATATTTATTTAAAACAGTTGCCATATTGAAAGATTTAGCGGAATCATGTTAATTTTAAAGCACAACTTAGACATTGTATATACCTACATTGCTAGGTTTGGTTTAGTTAATAACTGCGGAATAGGTTAATAATTGCGAAAATCACGAACATTTAAAAAGCTCCAACTTCCGCCATTTTGAAATTTATAATACGATCTTGCTGCTAATCTGATATGAGGGCTCTGCATAAGTAACGTTGTAGAGAAATGTTCCTTATACATGTATAAAGCGAACTTAGAAAAGTCGATTTATTTTATTGTTAGACACCATATTTAAGAAATGGCGGCAATATATGCATGGAATTTTTCACAGAAGTTCTTGTTTGATTTATTCTCTAAGAAAGGAACTGAAAATTTAATTTTTCTAATGAACGTAGTGATGAGCAAATGCAAGACCAAGACCAAGACACGGGCGGTCTTGGTCTTGGTCTTGGTCTTGCACTGGAACCCTTGGTCTTGGTCTTGGTCTTGCTTGCAAAAATCTTGCAAGTCTTGCTTTTAAAAAATCTTATGCTTTTCATGGATAAAGTTTACTCTGGATGTAAGATATAATAAATTCTACAATGCGCCAATAGTAACGGAAATACAGTGTATGTTTCTAAGTGTATGATAATATAGTTTACCTTCGTACAAGTATGATGATAGTGTACAAGATAGACGATGATCTTTATTTTTTCAGTAGGTGTCCATGCTTCATTACTTATAAGATAAATCACAACTTTTCATAATCTTTTCATATTTTTAACATATCCAATACTCCACTGGTTCCCAAACTGGGGAGGCTATCCCTGAGAGGCATGAAAGAAAATCAAGACGGCATAGATTACTAAAATACTATGAATTGCAAAATTATTTTTACACTCTAAAGGCGTCAGATTTTTTCTTTTCAACCACGATTAGCTAATCTTTAATTGCATTAAACAAACTTCCAATTAAATATTGAGATTTTGTTTACTGATTCTAATATGTACTCTATGGGGCATAAACATGGACATTACGCAAAAACGATGAAAAAAGTTGGAGGCTTTTGAAATGTGGGCATGGAGAAAACAAAAGGAGAGAATTAGCTGTGTTGAACGGAAAACGAATGACAAGGTGTTAGAAATATTAGCAGTAGCGGACAAAATAAAAATTTTAGATATTGTCAAGAGGAGGAAGAGAAACTGGTTGGGATATTCGCTGAGGAGGAACTGTATTATGAGAGATGTACTAGAGGGTATGGTGGAAGGAAAGAGAAGGTGGGAGCGAAGTAGACTATAATTGAAGGAAGGTATTAAAACAGAAAATTGCTACGTCAAGACGAAGAGACTAGCTGAGGACTACAGTACATCGAAGCTTCTAAGTTGCAACAAGTGACCTGCCAATAATGGCAGAATAGCTATGATAATGATGATGATGATGTGTTTAGCCATATTGACCCCCCCAAAAAAATAGAGAAAAATAAAAATAATAATTATTGTAATTAAACCTCTTAATATTTTAGAATTATTGTATAATGTTAGACTATATCGCTCAATCCTCGATGTGCCGTATACCAAAGGAGACTAAACGTTATATTGATAAACACTTATTCAACGTATAAGCATCCGCTTATGAAATCAAACTTGCGGTCATATGAACCAAGTTTTTGTCAATGTCATGAAAATGTTATTTCGATATTAATTTTATAAGCACACATTAAAAATTTCCAACGGATGCTTGAGCCTCGTATCAAGTCCATATCTATGTAGTCGGCACCTATGGTGTACGGAATTTACCGATGTTTAATACTACATTTCTCTTTAGTTTTGGAAGAAGAACACCACTAATATGTTTCGAAATGAAATGAAATATCTAGTTTAACGTCTCATGATTATTCACAGAGGCCAAGGGAGACGGTGATGATAAAAAATGACTGAAATGTTGGAATGAAGAAAGTAGGGGGAAACGGGAAAACCCACGCACAGGGTGTTTGTCCACCAAAAAACTCATATGGAGAAAGCTGCGATTGAACCACGGACCTCATGTACCAGAAGTGAACGATCTATCACTGAGCCAACGCGGCCATAACATGTTTTTAGTTTACTTATCTGCTTCTTATAGACACAACTATTCTTCATACGATTTCTCAAAATCCAATCATGGGCCGTCCTAAATGGACCAAATTATGGTCAAAGTAAACCAGACACTGAAGTTCTTGTACCTTGTAACAATTCACGGCGTTATGCTTTCGGTCGCCTCGTGAACAACCAATTCAGAAAACGACACACTGTAGCTATATGCTACAGGGGTACATTGACTCACACGGATTGCATAAACTACTGGGAACACATTCACTCCAGCGGTATTTTTACTGAAGCCAAGAAGTTCAAATGAAAGATATAATGATTTTCCCCTTCCTTTTTACATTCTATAAAAAGATCAAGTAGTACCGTACTTGTGCAAGACTCTTGCGCAAGAGTCTTGGTCTTGCAGGTATGGTCTTTTTCTTGGTCTTGGTCTTGCACCCATTGGTCTTGGTCTTGCATCGAGATTAGTGGTCTTGGTCTTGCATGCAAGACTCTTGCAAAACTGCAAGACTAAGACTCTTGCGCTCATCAATAAATGAACGGTAGAGGTTTTATGCCTTTTTTCAATACTGAGGTGAAATTCGCTGTCCGCTATATTGATGACGTCATATCTTGATATTCCCGGGAGGGATTTTAGTGGATTTTGGTTATGTTGGAATACAAACATAAACCTTTCAAACAAGCCATAAATCGTTTCTGTATCATTTTTTTCCGGGTTCACCCCTGTATCTACTGTACTATTATAGTGTTGTCAAGCCCACAAAAACAAACACTTTTGCTCCATTATTTTCCACTTTTTTATTGCACAACAAATAAACTTTCGGAAACCCGATTACCTGTATACCAAGTGGGTCTCATAAGCTATGTAAGTTTATAACTTTATCGGCCGTCGTCGACGTGCGGCAAGAGGTAAGGGAGGAATTGCGCAATTGAAAAAAAAAATACAATTTCCACAATATTTGCCTAAAGTCAATTACCTCCCACCCCATCCCCATGACATTGATGACACAAATCTTGCACTAGATGAAAATTTTATCCTTTCCCAGTAATGTGCCACTTAAATTATTCTTCTACATTAACAAATCACTGCGCTATGCCGATTCAAACATATGGATGTTTCATGAAAATATGTTTCATTTCGTATATAAGGGTAAAAAAAAAAAAGTGAATGTCACAACAAAACGGTACCTAATGGAAACATTTTGATTGTATAAACTGCTTCGGAATCAGCAATCACTTTTGTGAAAAAAATCACGTTGACCAGTGTTATCTTTTGTTTATCTTTTCGTCCATTTTAGTCTGGCTATCTCACTAACTTAAGAGGTCTAATCACGGCGAAATTAAAATACCACTAATTTTATAGTAATTATGTCATATCTTCAAAAAGATAAAAGATAATCGATAAAATGGAAGAAGAACTCGCTAGACAATATTATTTTATATGAGATACCGTTATCACGACTCACTTATCCATTTCAGCCATTTAGGAAATCGGCGTTTATTTTCGCGTTTCTAAATGGCTGCAAGCGGGAAGCTACTAAGTGACTCGTGATAACGGTATCTCATGTAAAATAGTTTTGTTTAGCGAGCTCTTGGTCCACTTTTCGATTATCTTTTATCTATTTGAAGATATCACATAATTATTGTAAAATTAGTGGTATTTTAATTTTGCCGTAGTAGGGCCTCTTAAGTCGTGCGGAAGAAACAAACCATCATAGCGAATGTATGTACAGAACTAGCACAAATGATTTCCCTGATTTCTTTGGCATGTTGTGTTAAAAAATATTGAAGAGATCAACATTGAAACGTAGAACAGCGAAAAGAAAAACTCAGTGGACCTTATCCAGTGTCGTTCTGACGCATGATTAGTGGCATACTAAATAGTTCGACTAACATATGGTTCTTGCACAAGTCAGACCTTTAGTGCGACGCTAATCATACGTCAAAACAACTCTGCATAAGGCCCAGTAAGTTTCGTTTCTGGTATCGTGAGAATCCTTAGTATATTAGTTTGACCGCCAGGGGACTACTTGTGAGAAATGGAGGCACAGGAGAGGAGCGTGCACATAGCGTCCTTGAAAAGGTTACTAGGTCCTTGAGTTCCATGCAACAAGTTAACAAGTTCAGTAATCAGAGCCCAAAACATTTCTGTACATGGTTTCGTAAGGAAGCACCAAGTGTAAAGGCAATAAAGTGATTGGTTTTTCAAATTTATAACTGAATCTTACTGTAAGAAGGAATCCATGGGAGGATCGTCTTCTTCCGATGATTGGTAACTGACTAGATGGGCTTCCTCGTGGTAAGAAATCTATTTCTACCATGGACTTCCCGGTCATCTTACCCATTGTGATATTTTTCTTTCCAGTTTCGTCAAAGACGAAGTTATATAGCTAATCTTAATGATTTGAAGAATCAGATCCGAATGGCTGTACGTAGAGTTGACTAAAAAAATATGCTTCAATGTCTATGAATTGAGACGGACGTTCGTGTTGACGTGTACCGAATCTAAAAGAAAGAGTACATCGAGCAGTTGTAATAATACTTGGAGCTGAAATTTGGTGAAATTTTCTTATCATGCTATATGTTCCAATACTCTACACCTTATGCTTTTAACACAAGATGCGAACAAAATCAGGGAGATCATTTGTGCTAGCCCTGTGTATATGGTAATGGTATATCATTAACATTAGGCATTATCTAAAATTGAATGAACCTCGTATACTATGAATTGATGGATATTATCAAGGAAGCACCAACAGATTAATGATAAAGATTTCAACAAAGGTTGTAATGTGTCTATAATCAAGAAAATTCAACGTGAAACGAATCCAACATCGTATTAAGTTTAAGCGTATTGCAGACAATCAAAATACGTAGCGAATTGAATGGGATACAAGAACTTTTAGGAATGATAAATAAAATGAATCAAAAGATTGCGACCCTGGCCAAGAATTTTAAGAATGATCCAAAAAATGCATAAAAAGTTGCGTTCTTGGCCAATAATTAGTTTGTGGATCAGGGGCCATAAAATTTTTGCACGGTCCCTAAATCAAATTTTCGTATTTTTTATGGAATAAGCACGTCATACTGAGTTAAGTGATAGTTTGGGTTTAGCTACACTATATATAGTTCTCCAGACGTACAAGAAAATTTTTGATTGAGATATATTCGATATTTTGATTCAATCATACCGTTTACATAAGCATATACATAACTGAAAAATCACCATATTTATGTATTACCAATAAGTGTATTGGTCGATTGGTGATTACAATTGTAAAAAACAATAGCAGTAGGAATAGTTGACAGGAATATTTGTATTTTATCTACTACGTTTTTCCTTTTTAGATTTTCAGTCGAGTCATCCTGTATTCAGGGGAGCGCGGTGGCTCAGTAGTAGAGCCTTCACCTCCGGTGCTTGGGGACCCTGGTCGATCCCAGCTCGTGCCGTGTGGACTTTGTGGTGGACAAACACCGTGCACGTAGGTTTTCTCGGGGTTCTCCCGTTTCCTCCCACTTTCTTCATTCCACCATTTCATTCATCTCTTATCATCACCGTCTCCTTTATTCTAACCGGCAGAAGCGTGTGACGTAAAACTCAAAGATTTCATTTCATTTTTTTTATCCTGTCTTCCAGCAACGTCGGTCCATTATCGTAATGGAAGATGAGTATCGTGTTTAATTTTCTTTTAATTCATTATCTCATTTATGTAAATATTCGTTGCAGTATTAAATTATTAATTTCGAAGAAGGTATTTCGTCATTATAACATTATCTTATGCGTGGGTATTATAATTACTATAGGATTCATTGTTTACCATCTTGTTTACCCTTTTTTTTATTTATATTTTCATTTATTCCAGATTCACGTAGACTTACTGATACAAACTTGATGAGCTCGAGCAAGGAAATATAAGTATTCGTTTATATGAAATATTTTAGTTTAACGTCCCACGATTATGCACTTTAAGCTAATGGAGACGATGTTTACGGCAAGTGAATGATGAGGGAAGAACTGGTAGAATGGGAAATTGGAAGGAAACGGAAATACAGGAAAAAAATCCACGGACGCAATATTGTCCACATATTACTTGGCCGGGGATCGAACCAGAGACCCTACGCAACAGAGGCAAGCACTCTACCACTGCGTCACCGTGCTCTCCTCTGTTGGCCTCTATTGGTTTGCTTACGTACTTCATACATCCTTATAACTGTAATCTTTGATCTGATCTTAATATTACACACTTATCTGAATGTCGGGGCCGCGGTGGCTCAGTGGTAGAGCGTTCACCTCTGGTGCTTGGGGTCCCGGATTCGATCCCAGCCCCCGCCAAGTGAACTTTGTGGTGGGCAAACACCGTGTGCATGGGTTTTCTCGGGGTTCTCCCGTTTCCTCCCACTTTCTACAATCCACCATTTTATTCATTACTCATCATCACCGTTTCCTTTAGCCTCACCGGCAAACCGTGGGACGTAAAACTCAAAGATTTCATTTCATTTCATTTCACTTATCTGAATGTCAATTATATCATGATTTAAATCCACACATTGTAGCATAATAAGGCAAATGAGATAAAGAAATCGCTAAAAAAAAAAAGTCAATATGATGTCCTGCATACATTGATCGATATCTTTTCGTAACTGACGTGCTGAACTAAGAGTAACAGAAGTAATCCCATACTGTGTTTCATTGTTATAGGTTCACCGATTCGAATTCCATCACTGCAAATTTTGATGAGCATGTGAATTGGTTAGAGAGAGTACTTCATACTTGCGGCTAAGCAGAATCGGGATTGAAAGTTCCCAAATCAGTAAGCTTTTAACTACCAAACATTATATTAATTATCATGCATACCTAAAATTCGAATATACTGAATTATGTCTTATTTGGCTAAATATTACCTTGCTGGAGAATCAGTGTTATATTTAGTGCTTTAATTTCATCAATTATAGTGGAATTATTAAATTTTTGAGCAATCAATATATGGAATGCTGAGTTCGTTCTAAAATTTTTATGTGCATTTTAAAAACAGCTGTTTTTTTCTTTTTTTCTTTTCAGGCTCTAATTCTAAATCATTTTTGCCTACTTTTAATTTTCTTCAGTGCATAAGCATTAAGGGATAGGTCATGATAAGGGCCAGTTTCTGCCTAGCAATGGATTGTTATGAAACTTTATACCTATAATCTACATGATATTTCGCGTCAAAGGTCGTTTAGATTATGTTGAGACCAGTTCTGATTGTCCCTGCAGAGCATCCGGAAGTTATTCCTCACTCCAATCTTCGAAAAGCCTTGGTGGGTGCTTGATAAATAGATTAGCAAGGAAAGCGTCAACATGACGGAAAAATTCGTATATGTTCCGCTGATAAAGGCACATAAAATAACTAAATAGCAAATATATATTAGCAATAGTATAAATTTAGCAATATTTAAACATACTTTATGTAATAACAGAATATTTGACATTTCAAAATTTGAAGTGATGGAATGATTTTTGTTCTATCGAGTTCTATTCACCTCCGTTCTATATACATACAACTTTGATCTTAGAAATATATTAGGTTTAAGAATACGGACATTATTTCTTCCTTATAAGCACATCTAAGAATACATAGATTATCTGTAACCATCATATTTGTTCCAAAATAAACATCGGACAGCTTGATAACAATATTTTTCGGGTCTTGAACGATTTTGAGCAACAAAGTAAAATCTGTAGATTATGTTGCTACCACTCCCAAATTTACCGGTATTAGCCATGACTTACAAGAATTTATAATTATCCAAACTGGATTCAAAACATTCTTCATGAACATAGTCAAAGTGGTTGTCAGCCTCCTAGGATGTCTCTACTTCCGTCTTATTGTGTGTTATAGAAGAAAAATCTCGTCCAGTTCTTTACCAGGAGGTAATGTGCCTAAGATCGATGACACATTCCCGCGCTGTATGGCGATGCTGATACGTTGGAAAAGGAATGCAGTAGCTCGGGGATCACCAGTTTGATTGCTATTCGATGACCAATTTCATTAATGAAATTATATCCTTCGTGACCCCAAGGCCCACTGGTTTCTATTACTACTGTTACAAACCAATATTTGTCCAATAGGTTCGAGTATTTTAGTCTTTTGTCTGACTCTCTGTGAGCGGCGATGAGACCTGCCTGAATTGAAGAATGGGGTAAGTTGGAAGGAGCAAACGTATCGGAACATGTGAAATCCCAGACTAGTGCTTTTCCATTTTTCCACGGTACCAAGGGCATCCACGGTACCTTTTACCATCAGAGCGGCAACAACCATTTGGTTCTTTTATTGAAGGAACTCCCGCTGAAACGAGAGCTCTACAAATAATGTCGTTTACAATATGATGTCGAGATTGTCTTCACGCACTTTTTTTTTTTTACATGAAAGACCATGTAATCCTTTATTATCAATATATGCGTTGTAAGCAGGACAAAAGTGTGGTTCACAAATATTAGTACCTAAGCGCAGAGCTGTAGCAATACGACAGCTCTCATTAGAAAGGTGTAGGCCGAGTGTGTGAGAAGGTAGGGCATGAAGCCATGCTCCGTTTTTGGAGGAGGAGACAGCTAACAGCCTGGCTTTGTCATCTGGGTTATTAGTTGAAGATAGGAGTGAAGATAAACGAAGCTTGTCTATAGGTTCATCCCAAACAGACTGAACATGTCTTTTGTCGTTAGGTGGGGGATCCATTCTAACCAGACTAGTCCATTTATCGATGCATTCTTGTACATCTCGAATCGATTCTAAGTCAACCTCTTGTTGAAGAAGAGATCCAATTAGTTCTCGTGAGCCATAGGATGATGCGAGGAAAGAAGGTATGGCGATATCGATGGCTCAACGAATCCCAAGGCCTCCATTCTCAACTGATAAGGAAGCTTGTAACCATGAACTGTCTTTCAAAGAACAGTTTAGAATGGATTTCAGTCCTGTTCTAAGAGTGTGGTCAAATTTGTCAAGTAATTTATCATCCTGCCAAGAAGGGGAGCAACGGAGGAAATATAGTAATCTTGGAAGTGAGAGTGAAGCTCGTAGTAAATAATAAGCGGAGTATGCAGAAAGTTTTGATAATTGAGAAAAGAAGAATTCTAATTTTGATATCTTGTCCAATAAAATATATACTTGAAGAACAAAGTCAGTTATATATATATATATATATATATATATATATATATATATATATATATATATATATATATATATATATATATATATAAACTGACTTTGTTCTTCAAGTCGTATGTATGATATGAATCCAGAGTGAAGCAAAAATAAAATCAACCGTGCAAACAATAAACTATGAAAGGAACATATTGTAAGAGCTAGAACTGCGTCTCTATGAGAACCATAACGCCGACTTGTTATTCCATTTTACTTGTGCAGTTTGGGAGAAGGGACGAATTCTTCCTGATGCGCGCACACCGTGGTATTATAAACATCGCAAAAAAGGTTACGTTCGACAAATGGTCAGTTTCTGTTGTTAAGAATGTTGTGGTATGAAAATGTTACGTCATGTGTGCATGCAGGGTAAATAACAGTGTGTGTTGAACACCCTTAAACATCATTATGATCGATTAGTCTTAGTACAAACCCACAGTCAAAAGGAAGATAAAAATAATGGCAGATAATGTCAATGTGCTGTATACGAGTATAGCCTAGTGTGTGCAAGAGTTTAACTATATAGTGTGGATAGTGTAAATAGAAATGACATTGTTCGTTTCTTTTTTGTATAGACTACTAGTCAACAAAAGGCTCTCTTCGAAGACAATGTGCATTAGAGTGTAAAAGTGTGGATAGTGGAACTTGCACATAATGTTGTCATTTAACTTGTATAGATATAATACTGTTTGGCAGAATTACCTCAAAATCAAAGACAGTGAAATGTGTACATTGCAGTAAACATCTGAAGAACACGAAACTAAGGAGACATGTTTCCCGAACATGTACAACGGGATGTAGAACGAAAGAATTCGTGTGCCTTCGCTGCTACAAACAGATGCCGAAGAAACCCAAAACCACCGATGCCGACTGCTACAATCTGACAGGCTTCAAGTCTACCCAGGTCAATTCGCTGTTTATTTATGTCAGAGACGAAATACGCAATACCCAAAACGGCGCTAGGACTGCTCTTGGTTAAACTGAGACCAGGACTGTCGTTGGGAGTCATTGGAACTCTTTCTGCAATCACAAAGCAACAGTGCTCACGAGCAGTTCACACAGCCAGAAAAGCTCTAATGACGTGTTTTGTTCCCTTACATCTCGGATTCAAACAAATGACACGAGATGACTTCAATCGAGAGCACACCAGATCGTTGGCCAAACACATAATGGAGGACAGGAAAGGTGTGACAGTTATTGTGGTTGATGGAACATACATATACATTGAGAAGAGCTCCAACAATGCCTTCCAAAGGTGCTCGTTTAGTATGTACAAACATCGTCCTCTTGTCAAAACTATGATGATCATCGGCAGTGACGGGTATGCGCTCTCTGTGTTGGATTCTTACTGGGCTATAGATTCCCATACAGCGATTGCGTACAAAATACTATGTGCCGATATTGAAGAGATGGGCGCCTGGTTAAAAGAATGCGATTTATTCGTCGAAGACCGGTGTTTTAGAGACTCACTGCAACTACTGGAAGACCTCGGATTCCATAGTCAAATGCCGTGCTTCCTTCCAAAACCGCAGAAGCAACTACAATAATGTAAGCCAACCAGTTTCGTGTAGCAACAAAAATAAAATGCGTTGTCGAATCCGGCAATTCCAGAATAAAGATATGTACGGCCTTGAAACACATTATGCCTAATACCCAAATTCCATTTATTGGGGATTATGTACGAATTGTTTGCATGCTTTGCAATACATTTCAGCCTCCACTCATCTTGACATCTCCCAGGACGAGTACATTGAACGAACGATGCGGGTTCTTCTTCACAAAGAAAACGAACTCCAAACAAGGGGAAACGAGAAAGGTTGGGACCGCGAGCGCAGCAAAATGAAATCGGCTCCGATGGATGCGGCAGATCTCCCGAACTTTCCTGTATTATCCGAAGAGATGGTGCGTGAACTAACACTCGGCGTATACTAGCTCTTAATAAGCAAAAAGCTATATTGCGGAACACTGGATTTGCCTATGAATTTTTCTTAATCAGCAAGATGATTATGTCATTCGTTCTAAAATCCAGTGTCGCCACATGGGTTCTTGCACCTACACTCTCTGGATAAAGCACTATGTTGCTGTTATTCTGGGATGGTACTGCCAGCAAGGCCAATGCCACGATGGTAGGCTACTGTGCTCCCGTAGTTTCGCTCTTGTGATACCTTGGTTTTCGCATTCTATGGACCCAATAGCATTCCATGGACCTGCATCGTATATGAGGAATACCTTGAAGATGCACAGAGTAAGGTGGATGGTGACTGGACTGAAGATGCAGGAGACGATTAAACATTCTTCAGGACGATATTTAACCCCGATGTTTTCATGTATTTTCCTTTGATAGTTTGTTGTTTGCACAATCAATTTTGTTGTTGCGTCACTGTGGATTCATATCATACATACGACTTAAAGTGCAAAGTATTTTTATATATAGCGGATTTACAGAACAAAGTTTGTAATATGTTCAAGTAAACATATTAGACTACAGTCTGGCATACTTTTGGTGTTGTTCTCAGTGTCCGCTCTATTGTTACTACAATTTCGAAAACAAATATTGATGGCGAAATACAGGTTCATCGAACACGCTT
The DNA here is from genome assembly GCF_964235325.1 of Thermobia domestica. NCBI lineage: Eukaryota > Metazoa > Arthropoda > Insecta > Zygentoma > Lepismatidae > Thermobia > Thermobia domestica. The sequence goes on along the minus strand of NC_137455.1, from coordinate 8,815,019 downwards.
TTTTCTAAACAAACTGCTATCATAGTGTAAGAAACATATCTGTGGTCTTGCTGTTTGGTTATTTTATGTGCTGTTATCAGCGGAACAAAATATTACGAATTTTTCTTTCATGTTGGTGCTTTCCATGCAAATCCGTTAATTACGCACCTACCAAGACTTTTTAAATGTTGTAGTAAGGGGTAACTTCCGGACGCTCTACAGCGACAACCGGAAATAATCTCAACATGGTCTAAACGATCTTTGACGCGAAATATCGTGTAGATTACAAGTATAAACTTTTGTAACAATCCATTGCTAGGCAGAAACCGGTCCTTATTATGAGACATCCTTTTAAACATAACGCAGAACAATATACATATATGTATAACAAAATAACGCTATAAGAAATAACTATAGTCTGTAATTACCTTAGGGAGCATAACAGTGTTATAAAACTTGAGGAAGGGCTCTAAAGAAAGAATATGGGATGAAAATAAATGTTAGGAAAACAAAAGCTATGGTGATTGTGATTGGAACAAAGCGGTCGGTGTCAAATATAGAAGTAGGAGAAGAGAAAATAGAACAGGTGACTAGTTTTCGATATCTGGATAGTATTCTTAGAGATGATATGAAGTGTGAACGTGAAATAAAAACAAGTATAGGAATGGTGTAAGAAACCTTCAGGAGGAAGTAAAGACTATTTTGTGGGTCCTTGAACAAAGTTTTGAGAAAGAGACTCATAAAATGTTTTGTGTGGAGTATTGTGCTGTATGGGACCGAAACATGGATATTACGCAAAAGTGAAAAACGGTTAAAAGCTTTCGAAACGTGGGTGTGATGAAGAATGAAAAGAATTAGATGGGTCGAGCGGAAAACGATTGAGAGGGTGTTAGAAATGGTTGGGGAGAAAACAACACTTTTAGATGTAATTGAAAAAAGGAAGAGAAACCGGTTGGGACATTAGATAAGAAGGAACTGTATCATGAGGGACGTCCTAGAGGGTATGATGCCAGGAAATTGAGAGAGAGAGAGAGGAAGAACGAGGCTACAGTTGATAGACGATATCAAAACACAAAAATCGTACGTGAAGACGAAGAGGTTGCCGAAAGACCGTGCAGCATGGAAACTTCTCAGCTGCGGAAAATGACCTGCACGTAATGGCAGGTATATTGCACGGAGATGAACAAATCACATGCTTGAGAATAAATGCATATGCATAGTTTTCGAGAAAATAATAATAAAAATTGTTTTTAAGGCGTATATGCAAAATATACGCTGTTTAGTAGTATTTCTGTGTGCTCTGCGGATTTATTTATTTATTTATTTATTTATTTTGCCTGTTTTGACTTACAATATGGAGAGTATCTCCTGTAAGTTATACAGTTGTCAAGTATATAAATGCAAATTGTAATTACAGCTTATTACACCATTTGAAGCACAAAATTATAATAAACATCACATGTTAAATTTATTACATAATTACATCATATTCATACATCGTTATCATTTGCAAATTCCTGAATTGAATAATATGCTTTAGAAAGTAACAGAGTACGAATTTTGTTTTGAGTATTAAAATTTACCTCTTTATAATGTGATGGTAACATATTATAAAGTCTCGTACAATTTAAATAAACATTTTTTTGGTACTTGGAGTAATTTTGTTGTACTATGTAAATGTCGTTTAATTGCCGCGTGTTGTATGCATGAATATCTCTTGTTTGTATAAACATCTGTTTGTTTTGTTTCACGAAGTGTATACATTTATATATGTATAGGCTTGGAAGGGTTAAAATTTTTTGTGATCTAAATATTTGTTTACATGATGTTCTTTTATTTAGTCTGAATATTATTCGTAGTATTTTCTTTTGTATCCGAAATGTTTCCTGCCTGAATGCGGCTGACCCCCAAAAGATAATTCCAAAACTGAGGAGTGATTGGACTTTTGCATAGTAAATCGATAATAAGCTATTTCGTGAAACTGTATCTCGTAACCTAAAGAACGCAAAACATAAAGTAGTCATTTTTTTATTTAATGTTTTAACATGGGTTTGCCAAGACAAATCATCATCGATGTAAACATCAAGTAATTTTTTTGCATTAGAATACTCAATATGTTTTCCATCAATGTTTAGCGAAGGGAAGGATGGATTATTTCCTGGAAAACGAAAGTTAATTGCGACTGTTTTATATGTATTTAGGAGAAGGTTTTTTCATTCAACCAAGTAACTATTTTGCTTATAACCTTTTCTGTCTTGACCAATACTAAATTTGGGTCTTGTTCAGTAATAACTATATTTATATCATCAGCATATAACATGCATTTTGTGGGGTGTAAAGTTTTTATCAGATCATTTATGTAAATTATGAATAGAGTAGGGCCTAAAATAGAGCCTTGAGGGACACCTCTGGTAATTTTTGTTTGTTTTGAGAAGAAAGTGCAGGATCGATTTGATTCAACTTTTGTAATTTGAACAGTTTGGCATCTATTTGTTAGGTAGGATGAAAACCACTGGTTTGCTATGCCACGTATGCCATATTGAGACAATTTATTTAGCATAATATTGTGATCAATTTTGTCAAATGCCTTTGACAGATCGATGAATAAACCTATAACATAATTCTTATTATCGAGTGATTTCAGGACATCTGTAAGAAAATCAAATAAAGCGGTATCAATACTTTTGTTCTTCTGAAATCCGTGCTGAAAAGTCGAGATAATATTATGATTTATTAAAAATTTGTTAAGACGTTTTGCCATGACTGACTCAAATATTTTTGAAAATATCGATGAGATACGTATTCCTAATAATGACAGATAATTCTTATTACAGTCTTCTTTTCTCTCACCAATGATTTTGCCAACCTTCTTCATTAGTTTTCCGTTTCGCCCAATTAATTTTCTCTGTTTTCTGTTAAATGTCATATCTACATTTGGAAGGTTTCTAGTTGTTTCTCGTTTCTCTTCGGTGATAATGTTTATGTGTCTCTGATCAGTGAATGGTTCAAATTCGGTAATGTTTCTGAGTAGTTCAATACTCTGCGCAACATATATTAACGGAGAAATCGAGAAGTTTTTCGTTACATCTCCGTAGTGAACACGTTACTCATTCGTACAGTCTATTAGGTGACTCGAGTCGGGTTTTGTCGCTTTTCCGTAGATCCCATGTTCCTGATCCGTACAGTACAATACTCTCCACAAAATATTATCTGTCTCGCGCCGTATTTGTTACTTTTGTGTAAAGTTCACGTTCCCAAGTCATATAGTGACTTCTTTGTAACGGCCACTATTGTTATCCATACAGTACAATTATGGTGGACAAACACCGTGTGCATGGGTTCTCCCGTTTCCTTCAAGTTTGTTCATTTCACCATTGCATTCATTTCTCATTATCACCGTCTCCTTTAGCTTAGCCGGCATAAACGTGGGACGTAATATTCAAAGATTTCATTTCATTTTTCCATTCAGACTTTGGCGTAAATCCCGGGGGAGGAGGGGATATGTCCTCTCCAATCTTGTAAGTAGGGGTTACTGTTCCCCCCAATAACCCGATTTGAAATTTGCTTGTTTGATTAGAAGTGTGATAATTTGTGTCCGACTGCCACAAAGGAAAGTGAGATGAAATCTATGTCCCTTACTATATAATAAACGTATACAACAGGTTCACCTCAGAAAAATGATTAATCTACCATCATATGATTCCCATCCCCCAGCAGAATAAGCATCAGATCTCCCCGTCTTTCAATGTTGAAAACAACTCTGCTCCCCTGATCCGTCACAGTTTTGTTTTTCAATTTCATATTTTGAATATCGCTTTAAAAAAAGATTATGGGAGCGATCTTATCGGTCCCTCCCAATGTTAAAGACATATTTGTGCCGATGCATACAGAACAATACAGAATACTTTATTCTGTGCCGCAGGGCTCAGTGCTGGCCGAGCGGCCTGAGGCGTTAGGCTGATGATCGTGAGGTGAAGCCCATTGGGGTTCGAGTCGCTCTGAAGAGCAAGGGTGGAATTTTAACTGTCCTCCATGTTTCTGTGATCGTGTCCCTGTCGTGTCTAGTAGTCCTGAGAAGTGGTTAAAATACAAAAAAAAAAAAAAAAGTCAGGAAGTTAAAAAAAAACAAAAAAGTGGTAGAGCGTTCACCTCTGGTGCGTGGGGCCCCTGGTTCGATCCTCGTTCAAGCCAAATGAACTTTGTGGTTGACAAACACCGTGTGGGTGGATTTTCTCGAGATTGGTCCCGTTTCGTCCCACTTTCTTCATTCTGTTATTTTGTCATTAAATATTTCATTTCATTTGTATTCTTTATATTAGCGACCTACAAATAACACTTTTCTTGCTTCTAGATTTCTTTTCCCGTTTCAACTTTTGTTGTCGTTGTATCTTCCCCCAGCAACACAACATACTATATTCTTTCCACAAGGAGGTAGAAGTAAAATATTCTGTTTCTGTATATTCGAATCTACATACCGTAACTAAGAGGGTAAAAAACAAAATTTCCTTTCCATGGGAGTCTAAATTTAGAATTTAATGGAGAAATACACGATAGAGGACGGTAACCATACAAGAGAGAGAAAACTTATATAAACATTTTACTGAAGCTTAACAACTTTCTGAAAAAAATAAAGAAATACGTCAGTCTTTGGTAACAGCAATACGACGCCATCAAAGCTTCAATATCTACGGTGGAAAAGAGGAACGGAAACTGTATGGAATACATTGGATCCTGATCGTTATCGGCTTTCATTCGATGTTTCCGAGTCGATGATTGAAGAAATTGGCAGCTAGAAACGAATACAGCGTGTAATCTAACCCTTACGTCTTCAGAAAAGCTCAGAATAAAAGAAGGATCATCTCGTTCGCAAATAGGAAACGTAAGCATCGCATTGGATGACTTCTCTTTCGTATTTGAAGGCATATTTAAAAGAAGAAAAAACATAATCCCAATCAAACTTGTTTTTTTTTTAAATAATTTTCTTGTTTTTCATTAAGATTCGTCTTTATTCGAAAGAAAATTAAAGGACTATACAAATAAAGAGAAATGTCAGATTTTGTACTGTGTGTGTGAAGGCGTAGTACCAGAGCCGTACATACAAACCACACACACACACACACACACACACACACACACACACACACACACACACACACACACACACATACACACACACACACATATATATATATATATATATATATATATATATATATATGTGTGTGTGTGTGTGTGTATGTGTGTGGTTTGTATGGTATACACCATATATATACCCCAATCCATCATATATTTACAGAGATTCTCGACAGATGACAGTTAAAGTCGATAGACGTCGACATTAGCGCCTTTTATTAGTGTAACAATTGATGTAACTCCTTGATGGATCCGTACAGTAATGCTAATGGTTCCAACTTAATCTGCGACGTTGACACATAGTGAAAATTTGATTCTCCATAGTGGCTAAAAGAGGGTATTTCATCATATAGAATTTTCCCTTCATTTGGACCTGTAGAATAGTGCTATGTGGTCCGTGGGTGCACTGGAGTCTCTGGCATGTAAAATTGGGGGGGGGGACATCGAAGAAAGTGATTAAAATGGTGCTACCTAGCCCAACCTATTTAATATCTTCGATTCCATTTGTTACCTTTCTGCTTACCTTCACGGATCCCCTAAGGTATATCAAGAACTCTGATATAATCGTTCCACAGCCTGAATAATATATTCCAAATAAATATAATTATTATTATTTATTTGTTATTCTGTCGTTAGTAAATAAATTAAATCAGAATGAAATGTTGAATATTTTGTACTTCAAAATATTGGGGGGGGGACGCGACCCCCCGTCCCCCCGCCAGAGACGCCTATGCGCCGGCGCCATTTTTAGAACACGCGATATATATATATATATATATATATATATATATATATATATATATATATATATATATATATATATGTACAGGCTAGACAATTTATCTGGAACATCCGTGATAACGGAGAAACCAGAAGAGGGAGAAAAGCGAAACTTTGCATGAAGCAACTATAACCAGAGGGGAAACCGTTTTGCATATTAAGCAACACCGCCCAGTGAACAGTGTTGTCATCCCAGTATAAAGCTATATCTTTTTAAATGGCACTACGTCAGATTATTACATATTTCAAATTAACATGTTAAACGAAAACTTAAAATACCACATTTATTATTCAGTGTTGCAAACTAAGGACGTTATAAGATCACAAACATCAAAAGTGTGAAAGCCTCTATCACGCATACAGCACGACGAAGATGGACAAGATAAGGTACATAGGAAGTACCTTAGCGTTGAATACTATGGTCATGGTATGACTTGTTTTGAATGAATAGCAACGAAGTTACAAGAGCTTGAAAAGTTCAATGTTTTCGAAAGGCCGTATTTCGAAAAAATACTTAGATAAGTATCGTATATAGTTACTTGTGTGATTTGCAATGGATGTGTAAATTATTTTGCCGTTTACAGAACTTCGACATCTCAAACCTTTCCGGAGATATGATAAACATTGCTGAAATTTGCAACACTGCTTAAATCATGTAATTGCGAGGACTTGTTATAATTACACCTACTAAAAGTTATTCCTGCAATGCTATAAAAGAGAAGGAAAACTACAATCAGTTTAAATATTGTCCAGAAATACGCCATTTTGAGCAGTGTTGCGAAATTTATCAATGTCTATCGTATCTCCGGAACGGTTTAAGAATCGAGGTGCTGTAAACAGTAAAATGATTTATTTCCCAATTGCGAACCACACAAGTAATTAGATATGATACTTACCTAAGCATGTTCATACGTTAAACAATGTCCCCCTGCTTATAGTTGCTTCATGCAAAGTTTCGCTTTTCTCCCTCTTCTGGTTTCTCCGTTATCACGGATGTTCCAGATAAATTGTCCTCTCTCTCTCTCTCTCTCTCTCTCTCTCTCTCTATATATATATATATATATATATATATATATATATATATATATATATATATATATATATATATAGTAATATCCTATGTGATGTTGTAAACAAACAATTCCACCCATCAGTGTTTACAAATACCACCACGTGGTTCGGCAAGAGGATCTCCCACCAGATGGACCTATAATCACATGCTGACGACGGCTTCTGGCCCCTCCCACGGAGCAGAAGACAACATCGGAGCAGCAGCGCCACCGCCACCCAAAGGACCCTATAAATTGGATGGACGAAGACAGCTCGATACCAGTTTTCTGGTGACCCTCCTTTAGTCTGCTACGGGACTCTTGGAGTAACCTAACCCCAGGCCTCTAGTCTGCTACGGGACTACGCCTATCCTATCTACGGGGCTCTGTCTGCGAATCTTAACATCAGACTCTTAGCCTGCTACGGGGCTCTGTTGGCCACTTAACCCGCCTCTGCTTGCTACGGAGCATTGATTCCTTAATTCCACTCCTCTTAGCCTGCTACGGGGCTCTGTTGGAGATCCTGTCTGCGACCTTACGGTCAAAGACCACCTATAACTAACCTTTGATTCTAGAGAGATTAATTTGTATAGTATTTTGTGAAAATACTTATATAGAGGAAGTTTTATAATAAAAACTGGTAGTGGGAGTCGATTCCGAACGCTTTCCTGAAGAAACCGAGGTAGATAGAAACATGAAACCTTTTGTAACCTTTAAGGAACATAAAAGACAACATTATGCTGGTATGGAGAACCTCCCATGAGGTGCGCTCAAGGGGATTACGGAGGGTAATTATAAAATTTTAAATAGCAATTCCAATTGTGTAGTACCTCGTTTGAAAGCTAATGACGTATAGAGATCAGTTCTGGAAACTGCTTGTCGCTATCGTGTCTCTCTCTATACATATGTATTGCACAACTTCTGTAATGTTGAAGAGTTCTTAAATTCTTTTCCTGTTCTAATCACGAATCCTAATAGTTTGAATGCTTCACTTGTTATGTTTGCAATTTGACTGTCAAACGTTAATTTAGCATCAAACGTAACACCAAGATCCTTAACTCAATCATGTCTATTTACTACATTTTTTATTAATTATATAATCAAAGTGACAAGGTGATTTGCTCCTAGTGAACGATAACATTTTGCACTTGCTTACATTGACTCCAAGTTGATTAGAAGAGCATCAGTCACTAATATGATCTAGACCTTACAGTAGTTATATGTTATCGTTTAGAGAATTGAGTTTAGCATATATTTTTGGATCAACCGCATATAATAATTTTCCATGGTCAGGAATGCAACCTGGTAAGTCATTAATAAACAAGAGAAATAACAATGGTCCTTAGTTTGAAACCTAAGGGACTCCTGAGGATGCAACATACTTTTTAGATTTGTATGCATTAAAAAGAACAGGGATGACGAGAAGAATATAATCAAGGGCGGAAAAAAGTGAAAAAGTTTTAATTTTTCCAATAATATGTTGTGATTAATTTTTTCAAAAGCCTTTTCAAAGTCAATATAAATCACACCGACTTGGCTACCTACATCTAATGAATTCGCTATAAAATCTGGAATGATTGCAAGATGCATTACTGTGGATCTTTGTGGAACAAAGCCATGCTGTTTAACTGAGAAAACTTGTTTGACATGATTAAAGATTCGCCGATACAAGATATGCTCAAATACTTTGGCAAAAACAGGTAATACTGTATTGGTCGAAAGTTGGTAATATCTTGGCTACTGTTGGATTTTGGAATGAACAAATTAAAGCTGATTTCCATTTGTCTGGGAAAGTGTTTGTTTTTAATGATAAATTTAATGCAATTAATAGGGGATATTTACATATATCAGCACAACCCTTCACAATGTAAGAGGGAATTCCGTCAGAATCAACTGCCGTTTTGGATTTAAGGTTCTTAATAGCCGTTTCTATTTCTTTCAATTCTACTTGGCAAATATTTAGTAAATCTCTGTTACCATATCTATTATCTTGCAGATTTATGTCACGGTCAACCTTCTTTCAGTCTCCATTTCCTGAAAGAAAATGCCCACACAACTAAATTCGAGGTACGATCTCGACATATCAGTAGGAAGACATACAGGTAATATATTGATTGTGTTCCAAATACAATAGGGTATTCGGGTTTAAAGCCGTATTATTGTGAATATGCACATAGGAATCGAACAGTTTGATATTGTTCATATGTCGCTACAAACATTTATTATCTTTCACGTGTTCTATACTTTGCTAAAGCTGTTCGGCCTACAGAGATTTTAAGGAAATTGTGTGTTGTTGATCTTGTCACTTCAGTAATAAACGCGCATAGTGATGAAGATTGAAAGTTTCATATACCGTACCCTTCATTTTTGTTGTAATGTTTCCTAATACAGGAAAGACATTGCAAAAACATTTTGAATATTTTTGTATTATCATCATTTTGTGCATTATATATAAGTATATATTATATAAAGAGATACTCACAGACGTTGTATTCTGTAAATCACAATTTAAAATATTGGTATCCTACTAAAGCAGAATGAAAATCAATGGTACTAGCACTCTCACGCTGTTTCTGGAAGAGGTACAATTATGAGAGTTATATCCCCGTGTAGAGCCATTCATGACGAGTCAGGAACTAAAAATCAACCATCTTTGACTTCTGACAGTATTCGAGCTGGCAAAAACATTTATGACGTAATGCGGATTGCATATCGTCCAGGCGCATCCAACTTTGGTTTTCCTAATTTTAGACCAAGTTGCATCGTGAGTATTAAATGATGGTCAAAATATATTATAGGTGGGTTGGTGCTACTTCTATGGTGGAAAATAGAAGGTGGTCACTCAAACATGAAACAAAAATATTTGAATTGGAATATTTTTGACGCGCTTTTCGCTAGAAATTTGAAGAACGAAATACATTGTTTCTTGTTTTCGGTAAGGTTCTTCAAGCGAAGTATATTCATATTTTGTTTCACCCTCGTAATTAAGTCGATTCCGAGATACGAACATTTTTGATTTGCGAATTTTCAGCAATAACTTCGAAATTCGAAGGAATTTGATTTTCTACCCAAATTTATCTTTGTATATGAAGTACCTTGCTTTCTAAAAGTACTGAAGAGATTTGAGAAAAACCTTCGGGTCTCATCCTAAACAAAGGGAAAATCCCAACTTACTCCTCCTCGCGAGAGAAAGCGGGCAACGTCTTTGGCGGCTAATGTTGGTGGGGACCGACCGACTCCCGGATAAGGAGTCAGCTTCTACCAAGTGCCAACGGCCTTCTCGGAGGGCGGATGAGCGGGTGGAGGTTAGGGCACCTTTTTGTTCTTAGGAGGGGAAACTGTCCTAAAAGGCGGATGATCCACTACATGGTCAAAGGCATGGAGATGTAGAAAGGAAATTGGAATACTACCACATTATCTTTTTCCCAGAAGGGACGAAGGAGGAGAATAAATAAATATGATGGTTCTTCATGAGATAAAACAATTCCAGATGTAAAATAGTCCCCCGTTCGTATCTCCGGGCGGGGACTACTCCGGGAAGAATTATCAGAGGAGAAAATATTAACTTTCATTTCAGCATGGGAACCTGGAACGTACGAACTCTACGACGTGAGGGAAAACTTGAAAATTTAAAAGTGGAAATGGACAAATGTAAAGTGGACATAGTGGGCTTAAGTGAAGTGGGATGGCCAGGGAAAGATGAGATAGTATCGGGAAATTACAGAATATACTATTCAGGTGGCGTAAAGGCCGAGAATGGTGTCGCGGTAGCAATGAAGAACAAAGTAGCAAGAAGTATAACCAAAGTGGAATGTTGCAGTGACCGCTTGATTTTTGTAAAACTACATGCAAAACCAGTGGATATTGTGATAATACAAGTGTATATGCCAAAAACCGACCATGGTGATAATGAAGTAGAAGTAATGTATGATCAGATTAGTGACATATTGCATCAGGAAGGAAGAGGTAAGGTCAACGCCGTAGTAATGGGAGACTTCAACAGCGTAGTAGGAGAAGGAGCTGCAAATAAGGTAATGGGACCGTTTGGACTAGGTAGAAGAAACGAACGAGGTCAAATGCTTATCGATTTCTGTAGGCAACATGATCTGGTGGTGATGAACACGTGGTTTAAGAAAAGAAAAAAACAAGCTGTACACCTGGAAAAGTCCAGGAGTTAAGAAACGCTACCAAATCGATTACATTCTTGTGAAGCAACATTTCAGGAATAATGTACGCGACGTGAAGACACTACCAGGAGCGGACATTGATTCGGATCACAATCTCCTGGTGGCGGAAGTGCAAACCTGGTTAAAGTCGATCAAGAAAAATGGGAGGAGAAATCGAAAATGGAACTTAGAGCGACAAAAAATATTGACGATGATGTGAAGGAAGGGATTGAAGAAAAATTCTGTGCAATGGGCGATATGGTTGACAATATAGAGAATAGTTGGGGAAAAGTTAAACACATTCTACTTGACACACTTCACAATAACATTGGCAGGATGGAAAGAGCAGCGAGAAAACCGTGGATAACTGAAGCAATGCTTAAGAAGATGGAGGAACGCAGAGGGGCAAAAAATAGGACATCAATGAATACAGAAGGCTGAATAACGAATTGAGAAGAGAAACGGACAAAGCCAAAGAAACATATATGAAACAAATATGCGAAGAAATAATGGAACTTCAACGGCGCGGCAGATATGATCTGATGTACCAGAAAGCACAAGAATTAGCAAGGAAAACTAACAAAAGTATACGAACGTTCGGCATCGAAGATCAACAAGGTAATGTAACCACTGATCATCAAAGAATCCTCAGAATTTGAGAGGAATACATAAAAGATCTGTATTATCAGAAGAACCGCCCCAAAGATATTGCGATCGAAGCAGAGGAAGAGGTAGTTGATGACGAAAAAGGACCCAGTATATTGGAAAGTAAAGTAGTGCAAGCAATCAAAGACATGCGAAGAAGAAAGGTCATTGTAGACGACGAAATACTAGTAGATTTGCTCAAGGGATTAGGAGACAACGTAATGAAAGTACCGACTTTACTTATTAACAAGATCTACCTGAGTGGAGAATGGCCAAATGATTTTCTTGGTGTTACAATGATTGCATTACCCAAGAAAAAGCAAGCAAAGAAGTGCAGCGATTACAGAACCATTAGCATGATTTCCCACACTGGAAAGATCATTGCACGCATACTGAACAGGCTGCTGGAAAGTAAGATAGATGAAGGTTAGAAGAAGATCAATTTGGATTCCGGAAAGGAAAAGGCACCAGAGTTGCTATTCTATTGATAATAATTATATCTGAAAGAATTATTGATGTAAAGGAAGAGTTGTGTTTGTGCTTCATCCACTGGCGAAAAGCTTTCAACCGAATTAATTGGATGAAACTTCTGAAAATACTTACAGAAATCGAAGTCAAGTGGAGAGATAGACTACTCATTCAAAACCTGTACATAAGACAACGAGTGAAGATATCTTTGAATGAAGGAGAAACCAATAGTGTGGAGGTGGAAGAGGAGTCAGGCAAGGATGTAGTTTGTCGCCTCAATTATTCAACATTTACAGTGAATGTTTAATGAGGGAAGCATTAATGGGAATGGGAGATCTCAAGTTTGGAGGGCAAATCATTAACAAGATCAGGTATTCAAATGATACGGTTATAATAGCTAAAACCGAAGGAGGACTACAGGAGACGATTGACAAAATAGTTGACACTGGAAAACTATATGGAATGGAAATTAACATCGAAAAGTCGAAAGTCATGAGAATATCCCGTGGAAATATGCCTTTACGGATGAGAGTAGAACAAGGAGAACTTGAAGAGGTCGATAATTTCAAGTATCTGGGAAGTATTTTGACGAGAGACGCTTACTGCACCAAAGGGATCAGGCCAAGAATTGCCATAGCTAAAAAAAGCATTCAAGAAGAAAAGATCACTCTTAACTAGCAGGTTCAATATTAGACTTAAGAAGAAGTTGGTCAAGTGCTATATGTGCTGTATGTGAATTGTGGACTGTATGCTTAAGAGATTTGGACATTACGGAAGTTAGAGAAGAAATATTTATAAAGCTTCGAAAGTTAGTGTTGGAGGCAGATGGAGAAGATAAAATGGACAGAGAGAGCAACAAACGAAGATGTTTTAAAACAGATACGAGAGAAGAGGACACTTCTATCCACCATCCTTCGTAGAAAGGCCACATCTTGGATTGGACACATCTTGTGAAGAAATGGTCTTCTTCACACCGTTATAGAAGGAAAGATAAAAGGGAAGCGAGAAATAGGAAGAACACAGCTGACCGATGGTTTGAAAGATAGGAGAAAATATTGAGAGTCAAAAGAGAAAGCTGAAGATAGAGAAAAGTGGTAGAAACATTTCCAGACCCAAATCCAAAATTGAAAAGAAAAATCTGCATTAGTCCCAAGACCTGCCAAAAGGCAGAATACTAAATAATAGTAATATTGAAGTCCCTTCGGTATAAATATCACAGCAATTCGTGTAAGGGCACTTTTCACCGCCTTATCCGGCTATATCCTTTGCGTTTCAGTTCTCAATAATTGGTAATGCTTTTATAATAATTACTTGTTGCATTTTTCGTGTTGAGATTCGCAAAATTTCCAAAAGGGTGACACGTGTAGAGGCCTCAAACCAACAACACATTAAAGATGACTTTCTGATTTTTTCTGCGCTTTCGCTAGGAATACGCACGAGACGAGTTGAGACAGGATTTTCCTGACAAAATTCGAGTCGAGACACGGCTCTTCCAATAGAAAAATATATATTTTCAGAGTCGAGACATCACTTTTGCAGCACATTTTCGAGTCGAGACAGCCACAAATCTTGTCTCGTGCGCATCCCTAGCTTTCGCCGATTGGGTAAATCCAGTTAAAATTACTTATACTCCACTCCTCAGAAAACTAAAAATTAGTAACAATACCTCTTGAGAAAACAAAACAAAATGGCCACTTGAAAACAGTTTTGATAAACGCTCACTTCCACAAAGCCAGTTATGAAATTTATAATTAGAAATGGTAAAATGATTGATACACAGAATAGGATCCAGTAACTTTAACTGTGGATAATGATATCACTTGTCCAGAATTTGGTGGGACATCCCGAATGTTAAGAATTTTTTCAGCGTCCTGAATTGGTTTAAAATGTGCGCATTGTATGACTGCACGCAGCATTATCCAAAAATTTACAATGCGATAATTATGACAAGCAATCAAAAAGATACGTATAATAAAAAAGTACAAAACAATAAGTATAATAAAGGAATAAAATGTGGAAAGCAAGGGAAAAAACAGACCAAAATTAGGGAAGATAAAACAAAACTGGGAGCAAAATTTATGGATCTTCTGAAAGTTATATATCCAGATTTAGTACATTATATAAGCTTTTCCATCTGAGCTTGGAGCCATAAAATTTCAATTTTTACTTATGAGACTTCCCTCAAGAGCTGCCACTGTAAAAAGAGGTTGTATCTGGGTGGGCACAGATCATACAAAATACTGTTGCAAGGTGATTTCCCTTGTTAGATTGAGCGATCATGTTTCGCAACCATACAAAACAACAGTCATATAAAATTCCATATGATTCCAGAATCTTAAGATATCCATTTGAATAAATAATAGTATCAGTATATTATCTCTTTTAAACAGAAAGCACAAGCTATTTATAATTTCTTTATATGAAATTTATATTTTTTTTATTTCTGTTCTTTTATTTCTTTTTCTATTCTTTTAGTTCTTTTATTTATATCCCTTTATTTCTTTTATTTTATTCTTTTGTTTCTTTTATTGATGTTCTTTTGTTTTTAGTTATATTCTTTTATTTCCTTTATTTATATTCTGTTGTTTCTTTTATTAATATTGTTTTATTTCTTTTATTTATTTTCTCTTATTTCTATTTTATTTCTTTTTCTATTCTTTTATTTATATTATCTTGTTTATTTTATTTCTTTTATTTATTTCCTCTTATTTCTATTTTTTCTATTTCTTTTATTTATATGATTCCATTGTACCGATCACTTGCAATTCAAGCTATTAATTTATTAAACGTGATAATGAAACATGTAGGGATTTATTAATTCCAAATCATATTGCAGATTAAAACCCTTCAAGTATTTTAGTAGTATGGATTCATGTTCATTGCGTTGTTATATATGTTGTTAAGTATTTGATAATTTTTGTTGTTGATAGGATTGGTAATTATGGAGTGTGCACTAGATACGATTGATGAGCACATACTACACGGGAAGTAAAATTATCATAGAGAAATTGTTAATACAGAGAGAATAGACTAATATTGTATGGTATCTTGTACATGTTGTCACACAATATAATAATAATAAGTGATTACGTTGTTCTCTTTCATTAGAGCAAACGTAGAACATGTAGAGAGTAAACAGGTCGGTTATGAAATTAATGAAAACAAATGGAATTTGCAGCTTCCAATTTAACCGCCATTGATAGGTTGTACTGAAACCTTTGGGGACTCTCTTTTGGCTTGTTTGACCATTTTAATTAATCATGTAGTAATAACTGTCTCTTGAAAGTCCAATTCCATGCTATAGTTACCATTACATGAATATGCTCTGCAGTGAGATATTAAACTCAACCTTTGACTAACGTAGTAAACGTTCTATGGTTTGCGTGATCATTTTCATTTTTGTTGGTTGATATTCGGTCTTCATTACACATCCACTCACACCATTACAGTTAGATAGACATTTCCTAATTGAAAGCAGACCTATTAACACAATACGAGTTAACATAACACGTTGGATATACTCATTACGTGATTAAACATTCTCACTCTAATGCAGGTTTCCTCTGTCACATGGAATTCGTTAAAGGTCAGATCCAAATCCATAGCCAAAAAACTAAGCAGGGGAGCCAAGATTTTTTTTTTGGGGGGGGATAATTTGAGTTCATCTTATATTCTTGACTGCTTATTTTTGGATCAAAAGATCCAATATATTTCAATCAAAATTTTCTTGTAGGCCTTCCTTATATCTGAAGAACCACAGCCAAATCCAAACTATCAATTAACTCAGTATAATGTGCTTATTCCGTAGAAAGTATGAAAACTCGATTTAGGAGCCGTTAGAAAAATGTTATGGCCCGTGATCCAAAAAAATATTATTGGCCAAGATCTCAATCTTTTGATCCAGTTTTTTGGATTATTCCTAAAACTCTTGAACACACACACACACACACACACACACACACACACACATATATATATATATATATATATATATATATATATATATATATATATAGGGTGTTTCAGATAAAACGTCCAGTGCTTATAAATCCGAAACGGTTGAGAATAAAAAGATGAAACAAAAATTGAGATAGGAAAATGTCATAGGTCGCATCACATGGTGTTGTTGTGGTGACCCACAGGGCCCTCCTTCAAGGGGGCCCAGGGGCCAACTTCAAATTTTCAAATAGGAACATGTATTGAATCATACCTCATACAATAGTACTTGGAAAACGAAACAACTTTTGTAGGAAACAATTTTCGATTTGGGCCACCGTTTTTAAATGGCCGCAAAAAGTAGGTCCTATATCAGATAAAACGTCCAGTGCTTATAAATCCGAAATGGCTGAGAATAAAAAGATGAAACAGAAACTGAGATAGGAAAATGTCATAGGGCACATCATATGGTGTTGTCGTGGTGACCCAAAGGGCCCTCATTCAAGGGGGCCCAGGGGCAAACTTCAAATTTTCAAATGGGAACATGTATTGAATCATACCTCATTCAATAGTAATTGAAATACGAAACAACTTTTGTAGGAAACAATTTTCGATTTGGGGCACCGTTTTCAAAATGGCCGCAAAAAGTCCTGTATCAGTTTGAAGTTGACACCTGGGCCCCCTTCACGGAGTTTCCTGAGGGTCACCACAACAACACCACTTGATATGCTTTATCATCGTTTCTATCTCAGTTTTTGTTTCATCTCTCTATTTTCAGCCGTTTCTGATTTAGGCCTATAAGCACTGGACGTTTTATCTGATACAGGACACTTTTTGCGGCCATTTTCAAAACGGTGGCCCAGATCGAAAATTGTTTCCTACAAAAGTTGTTTCGTTTTTCAAGTACTATTGAATGAGGTATGATTCAATACGTGTTCCCATTTGAAAATTTGAAGTTGTCCCCTGGGCCCCCTTAAAGGAGGGCCCTGGGGGTCTCCACAACAACACCATGTGATGTGCCCTATGACATTTTCCTATCTCAGTTTTTGTTTCATCTTTTTATTCTCAGCCATTTCGGATTTATAAGCACTGGACGTTTTATCTGAAACACCCTGTATATATATAATGTTCACGCGTGCAGAACAACGTGTATTTAAGAAATTCCAGGTAGCACGAGGGCGAAATGCTAGGACGATTCACAAATGCATAATAGAGGCCTGTGGTCAAGTTGCTCTATCGTATTGGACAGTGGCGAGGTGGGTCGCAGCATTTCTGGCGGGACGACAGTCAACAGACAAAATGCACGGTGGAGGACATATGAGAACAGCTACGGACGAAATTTATCTTGCAAGACTACGGACAATGCTTGACGGTAATCGGCGCTGGATTTGTAGTGAATTGGCGCAGGGGCTGAACATTTCATCCGGATCAGTGTTCCGCATGCTAACACAAGATCTTGGCGTGCGGAAAATTGCAGCCAGATGGGTACACTATGCTCTGACCGAGATTCAAAAGTGGCATAGGTGGGAATGTGCGCGCCTACACCTTCAATATTACAATGAGGAAGGTGATGACTTCTTGAACCGCATTATTGCAAGTGACGAAACGTGGAGAAGATCCTACGAGCCTGAATTGAAACGTCAGTCGAGTGAATGGCGCCACCCAGAATCTCCACGACCGAAAAAGCTTAGGCAAGAGCCAGCAAACTTGAAGGTGATGATGATAATGTCATACGACCACGAAGGCATTATCCTGTCACATCAAGTTCCACCGGGCATTACCGTTAATGCTTCATACCTGTCACCATTTGCGACCAGTATTGCGGCGCAAACGTCCACACCTCCTGGAGTCTGGACCGATTCCCCTACACGACAATGCCAGATGCCATACAGTCAATCCAGTACAGACTCTGTTACTGATGGGGCTGGGAGTCACTATAGTACCCGCCATACTCCCCGAATATGAGCTCCTGCCATTTTGATCTTTTCCCAAAAATGAAAGAACCCCTCAGGGGCAAACGTTCCAGAGACATTCCCAGCATTGTTCGTGCCTTAGGGCTCACTGTCAACACGCTCTCACAAAGTGGGGTTTGACAGGTATTCAACGGTTAGCACAGATCTGGCGAAGGGGAGACTACATCGAAGGACTGTAAACTTCTTGAGGTGAGTGATTCATTACATTCCATTTCAGAACTGTGTTGCCACGAGTTAAATAAACCTCGTATATATACAGGGGAAGGACAAAAAGATCTAAAAACACTTCATACAAAACACGTAAGTTTGGCCCTCTACTGTACAACACGTGTTGGGGTTGCCGATCATTTTTTGCTTTCAATGAGTCATATGGACCTTCCTCTTCCGTCAGCAGTAACCAGTTCACCTGTGAGTGTCGTGGTGTGAAAGTGGTGCGGTAAAATGGGCGACCTGATAGACTTCCAAAGAGGCATGATCGTTGGTGCCCATCTGGTTGGAGCTTCAATGACAACAGTGGAGAACATTGTTGAGGTATCGAAAGACACTGTGTCCAATATCACGAGGGCATACATATTTCATGGGCAAACGACGTCTGCAAAGCACAACAGTGGTTGAAAGATAATCCTGTCAGATAGGGACCGGAGGGCATTAAAACGGATTGTAGCAGCTAAAAAGAAGAGCATTGCAATGAAAATTACGTCTGAACTCCATTCCGGTCTACAGAAACCGGTTTTATCGAAAACAGTGTGACGGGAACTTCATAAAATGAAAATTCATGGCAGGGCCGCTATTGCCAAACCCCTGGTCACAGGAGTAAATGCGAAGAGGCGTATCCAGTGGTGCAAGGACCACAAGGCGTGGACTCATGAGCAGTGGAAACACGTAATCTGGTCCGATGAATCGACCTTCACCTTGTTTCTAACAACTTACCGTGTTTACGTATGGAGAACACCGTCACATGCCTATGATACAGATTGTCTGCTCCCAACTGTAAAGCACGGGGGTGATTCTGTTACAGTATGGGCAGTGATATCGTGGTTTTCTGCAGGTTCCATCATAGCCCTGCATGGAATAATGAATGCTAAGGCGTATTAGGCCATTTTGGTGGACCAGGTTCTACCAATGGCCCAAATATTGTTCCCTCATGGTGATGGCATCTACCAAGATGATTTGGCGCCCTGTCACGCTGCAAAAACGGTGAAATCATGGTTTGAGGAGCATGACCAAGAGCTATCACACCTCCCCTGGGTCCCACAATCACCAAATCTGAACATCATTGAGCAATTGTGGTCTGAGTTAGAAAGGCGTGTTCGGTCTCATTATCCTCCACCAGCATCCCTTAAAGAACTGGAGCATGTTTAGTAGTAACAATGGTACAAAGTTCCACAAACCACGATTCAGGAGCTGTATACGTCCATTCCACGTCGGATCCAAGTTGTTTTGGACGCAAAAGGAGGCCCCACACCATTCTAGGTATGATTTTCACACTTTTGCAAACGTTTTAGATTTTTTTTTGTCAAAGCCCTGTGTATATATATATATATATATATATATATATATATATATATATATATATATATATATATATATATATATATATATATATATATATAAGTAAAACAACTGAAAAATTCGGACGAGCTGAGCCATTGCGACCAGACTTCCAGACTCCCTGCAATTCTCAAGCATTAGATAAAATGCCATTTATTGTTAGTTATTTTCAAGTCCCTCTTATATGTTTGTATCTAATCTATCTTAAGTTTGTCTCTAAAGTATCTCTAATCTTAATTGATTTCGAGATATGGTTGTTATTATATCAATTGGAACTTTCACCCTTTTTCTTCCAACCTTTTTCGTCTACTGAGGGAAAGATCTTTAAAAACGCTGAAACATTTTTTAATTTTTTTTAAAAACAAAAGTATAAATACCAAATTTCATGTCTCTAATCGTAAAGTATTTCGAAATATAGCTATCTTATTATAACAATTGTAACGTCACCGATTTTTCCTCCTTCTCAGGAGAAATGTCAAGAAACGACGAACCACTTTAAATCCAGTATATATATATATATATATATATATATATATATATATATATATATATATATATATATATATATATATAGATATAGATATAGATATATATTGAAATAAAGAGATATATTTAGATGTTACTAGCTGAACTTACGCTCTCTACACAGCGCATTATTTACATTTGAGCATGAATCTCCTTGTCATTTCTCCCAATATCTATACATGTCCCTTTACAGACACAAGTGAAAGACGTCTTAATATAGATCGGCAAGGGGTGCTATAAAGGGGAGATTTTTTTTCGACTATTTTTTCAGTATCTCGCACCGTTTGCAAGATTTGAGCCTACTTACGGTTGGAATTCATGTATGATCAGTGTTTTCTTTCTCCTTGCATGCAGTATGTAATAAGCAAATACATTACACACACAATTAATTACAATGTCAGTGATAAATGGTGTTCATTGGACAAAACACTCCAAACAGTAAAGATTCATCTTAGACTGAAGAAATGCTTATCCTTCGTTTTCAGTATCATTTGGCCATGAAACAAAGCCCTAGAGAGATATACTATGTGACGACATGGATTGTCACAAATATGGTAATGAGGAATTGTGTGCTGTATGTATATATAATAAGGTAACTTATCATTATGAATTTATTAGGAAGTAGATGGCGACATCTTCTATTTTATGGGGACACACGACCTTATTCTTCCTTGCCCTTTCCATCCTTCCTTTCTAGTCTCAAACAGGTGTGTAATGAATTGAGAAAATATATTCGAAGATGTGGCACCAGCTGGTTATGTAAAATGAGGAGGCCCTCGTGATCTAAAATCCGGATTGTGATTGGTTGGTTTTGAACCTGGAATGGAAGCCATGGATCAACCACGTCGATCGTCAGTTGGTCACTGTTTAAGTTACGTAGTGTTTGTTTCTTTACACTTTGTTAAATTAAATTATTATTATTATTTGTTTTTTGTGAAAAATGATGGGAAATTTTGTCAGAGGATTTTCGTGAGTATACTCAATGTATGTGAAAGATTATTAAAGAATTGACATATTTAGATACGACCAAGTGTAAAATTTTGCTATTGAAAATTTGACTACTTAAAGATGGGAAAATTAGAATTTGCTGTAGGCCATGTTGGAATGGCGCTTTTGTGAAAAATGTTTTCTAGGCTGTTCCATTAGGAACTGTATGATATTTTTAATTATCCAATCGTTAATATTGTTTGTGTACTATTAGTTGTTTTTTTTTTTAATTTCCTTATTTATAATAAATTGTTTATCCTTGTTAATTGAAATAGTAGGGTTGTCATTGCGAAGTAACTTCCTTGAACTGAAATAATTTTTGGCTTAAGTTTTGTATATTAAAAGTGAGAGTGATACATTTACATTATTTGGGTGCGCTACAGTGCGCGGCCTTTTAATACAGTACCGGCGAAAACTCTCCCCATTTTTTCAGGAGTATTTTCCCGGAGGACAGGTCTGTATTTTGAAAGCTAGGTATGTACTGTTCTCTTATTCTTTCAAGTACTAATTTTGGCCCGGGGTGGTCATTCGGAAGGAAAGGAGATTAAGAGGGTTTCGTTACAACTACCCCATACACAAATGCTGGTATTGGAATGTATTGTATAACTTATAGGATACGATGCTTTACTTTCTCAAAAAAAAATAAAATAAAATAAAATAAAATAAATAAATAAATAAAAATAAAAATAAAAATAAAAAAAACATTTCCAGTGTACTCTTAAAATATGTAATAAAGAAGTAACAGCCACATCTTTTTAAATATTCAATTAGAACTGAACATTCTACACAAAATTTGGAATCGACCAGGGAAAACGGCGCGTTTCTACCACTTGTGATTTTCGAGATCTCATTGTCGAAAGGATTGGAGACAATTTATTTTGGAACAAACATATAAACAAAGCATTTTAGTATATAGATATTTGATCTGAAAGAAAAAAATGTATTTTTTTATTCCGGTTGGTAATACGTAGTTTCTTCCCTGTTGCTTGTACGGTACCCTTAACTGCTTCGTTACGTAATTTTAAAGATGATAATTTGTGATTTTTCTAATATCTGAATATTCAAATGATATTGTTGGTCTCCATATTAAAGGGAATATAATCATGGTTCGTGGGGAGCATGGACGGAAATATCTTCTTTTTTTTCTTTCTGTTCATGTTTCTTTCTACCGTGGTTTCTCAAGTTCTTTCATGATTCTTCCATGTAAGTTCCAATCACTTTTTTGTACTGTTTGTGTATGTTAAATGCTTCTATTAGTATCCTATTGCAGTTATGCTATGGGTTATCTATGACGTACACGAGAGGTACCGTAGTCATAGTAATAACCAACTTTCTTAGAAATCTTGACATCGATAATTCTTACACCAATAATCATGAACATTCTGTTTATGGTAAAATGAAAGAATAGAGTTTTTTGGGTATGGTTTAATGAGTGTAATTTACGTTCATTCGTGTCTTTTGAAGCGTTTCATCATGAAAATGCATTAACTAATATGAAGTGAGTACATACCTTAAACTTTTGATGTATACGTACGTACGTCTGGATAATACAATTCCTGTAGATTAATAAGGTTTGCTCCCAGGTTAAATAAGGTGTTCTCTACCTTCTGAGTTTAACTTCGCACCTGCTAATACCTAGGAAAACCAAATCGTTTTGCTTCTCGACTAGTGCTGAAGTTCATGCACTTACTGTACTTGTGGTGAAATATTAAGTACATGTACCTACGAATTATACAGGGTGTCCGGAATGGGACTGACGGTTTTTAAAACTGTATAGTTGTAATATGGTCAGAGATACAGAAGAAAAAAACATGCATTTTAAAGGAGAACTCAAGAACTTTATTTGGTATTATTTACAAGTCATTCTAACTCAGTATAACTCTACGTGAGCTCTATTTGTAACTCTTATAATATCTAGCCTGAAGTCAATCTCTCTTCACGTATTCTGTAACATCTGAAGTGTTACTGAAGCAATCACATTCTTAATACGGTTCTTCAGTTCATCAAGGATATGCACCTTTTCACCAGAATCACAAGGTCTTTCACATACCCTCACAGGAAGAAGTCCAGGGGAGTAACATCAGGAGACCATGGAGGCCACCTAATTGTGCCATTACGGCCTATCCAACAGCCAGGAAATTCAGTATCAAGGTACTCCCTCACTTGTAGGCTCCAACGAAGCGGGGCACCATCCAGTTGGAATATCACTTGAGATTGCAAATGTAACTGGGGAACAGCGAAGTGTTGAAGCATGTCTAAGAACACATTTTCTGCTATGGTCAAGGGCGCCGATCCTGCCCCCCCCAAAGCTCATACAATATTTGGCATAATTTGAATGTAATTTGTTTTAAAATCCTCATATACATACCTTCTGTATCTGAATAACCTTCCCCCAAATTTACAGAGAAATCGGCGCCCTTGGCTATGGCTTGCTCTATGAAAAAGAAGGGGACTATAACTGCATTATGCGTTAAAGCACACCAAACATTCAATTTGGGACTGTCTCTAGAATGTTCTATGTACGCATGCGGATTCTCAGATCCCTATATCCTAACATTGTGTCTGTTAATACAGCCAGACAAGTAAAAAATTGCATCATCAGAGAAAACAACGTTCAATAGGAAATTATGGTCTTAATCAATCCTGCCCAGAATTTCAGTAGCAAATGCTGCTCCCTGTGGCTTATCGTTGGGCTTAATTTCTTGCAAGAATTTCACCTTATACGCGCGCAAACGTAATCGTTTGTGTACCACGTCATACACTGTGCACTTTGGAATTGCCAATTGCCTGTTCGATGCGAGAATTGACTTGCTCGGGCTACGTGAGAAATACTCTCTTATTGCTTCCACATTTTCTTCTGACACACACGATTTACCACCGCTGTGTTGTTTCACTACTCTTCCCGTTGATAAAAATTGATCCTTCCACGCCTGGATACTGTTGTGTGATGGAGGATCCTTGTGGTAAACACGTCGAAAGTTTCGTTGAACTTAAACAACACTTTTTTTGTCTCTGCAAACCACCACACACATTGCTCCTTTTTGACTGCTGATGCCGTTTCTGTTTATCGGCGACACTAGCGCCATCACCGGTAGTCGTTCAAGTATGAAAATTTCCTGAACAAAAATTTTTAAGTTTTCCTTCAATATGAATGCTTTTTTCCTCTATGTCTCTGCCCATATTAAAACTATGCTCTTTTAAAAACCGTCAATCCCATACCGGACACCCTATACTTGTTTCATCAAATTTTTGAATGCATGAACTTACACAGTAAGTTGGGTAAGCTAGTTGACTCTAGTACGTGTGAACTAATTTAAAGACAGAAATACATACCAGTTTTGAAAATAAATAATTCATAAGGGGTTCACTCGAGCAGACGGTTCTACCAAATTGAAAATTTATAGGTAAAATACGATGTGATATATTTTTTGTGAAGGAATCAGAGTGTGAGTATAAGTAATTACTGTCAGCGCAGACCATATTGAAATGACTTTTTAGTGATAGTGAAAGTATTGTATTTGTAAGTTTGCTCTTTCACTATACTCGTTTATACGTATTCCCCCATCGCTCACGCGCCTGCTCCCTACGGACGCACACCCTCGTTATCGCCCGGGCCCTGACTCACCTTCATAGCGTTCGCGCTTTTTTTGGCGACCTAGCAGAAGTTGGTTCGTGTTTTACACACTAGTTTTTATGCCATACTTCCACACTGTATTTATACTGAGTCCTCCTGAAGTCAATCTGTAAGTAGTAATGGAGTTCCTCATTCAGTGCATGGTCTGCAAGAAGAAATACAAACCTGAACTGAAAATGTAAAAAAATATGCCAAAATTTGGTAGAACTGTCTGCTCGAGTAATGCCTTTACTTCATAAGTTAACCACAATTGAGTTTTGACATATTCAAAGTTTCCTTTCACTATCATTTCTTTAATTGTCACTGTCACTGCTGTTATTGTAAGTTAAGTATTTTGAAGAGTAACGAACGAAAAATTCAATCACGGACAAAATTTTTGTATATTCATAGCCAGATCTCAAGAAACTTTTCCTAAATTTTCTCATACCCATCTTCAACGGTGACAGAAGTGTGATCTGGTGTTAAATTGGTCACATTCATAAGTTACATTAAAATTTCGCTAATTCCAGCCCATATGGTACCAGCAACGAAAGAAGAATATGGTATTTCAATTAGGAAGAATCATTGGTAATTATTGAAAACCTAAATTAAGAAAACTAAATGAAATATACTAATGAATAATGGTGTATGGCATACCGTATTTGGTATGTGCTAAGTAACCAGAGTTGCCATCTTTAAAGAACAAAATTATCGATTTTTGTCTTTAAAATTATCATATATTCGTAATGTACGTAATTATTGTAGAAACAAGTATAATACTACTTATAATAGCAACAAATATAATAAACTTGTCTAGTAATCTTCAGTTTGGATGTTGCTGTCCTTACATTTTTTAAAAAACCTTTATTAACATTGGTCTGAACAACATTCCACCCTCTCGTAAACCTAATTGAATTTAAAGAATGGGTGCAGGGTTGCCATTTGACAACTCTCAAATATTAATTTAGTTTAGCGGGAATGACTGTAAACAAAACCTCATTGTATGCTTTATGATAATTTAAAGCACATCTACAATTTATTTGTACATTCAAAAAACTAAAAAAAAAAGTGTACGTTCTAAAATTATCGTTCATATCTATTGCCGCACGGGCGTTATCGTATATTGTATTAAGACTTAAGTTATCGAATGGTTGGCAAGCCTGTAAGAAACCAATTGATTCAAGTGTTGTATGGATCATGACTGACAAATATTGAGAGGCTCGCTTCTCCATTGTTCAAGAGATGGTATTAGTGTACTGGCAAGCTGGGTGCATTTTTGCTCACCGATCTCAAAAGTTTCAGTATTCGCGCACTACCCTGTATTATTTTCGCGCGCTACCCTAGCCAGCTGTTGTACGTTGGTCATGTAAAGTGTACAGAAAAATTTGGGAAAGTCATTAATTGCGCATTTGATGACGAGAACAGAATCCAACCAACCCCTCTGGGACTTCTAACCCGTTGCTACTACTACTACTACTATTACTATTACCACTACCACTAATACTGCTGCTACTACCACTACTACTACTACTTTTACCATGTATCCATATAGTAAAACTGCGCGCTCATTTTAATGAAAAAAGTGTTATGAAAATTAAAAAAATAATCAATAAATCACTTTTTTGAGTATTATTTTCCGTTTCAATTTTATTTTAATGAAAAAAGTGTTCTGAAAATTAAAAAAAAAAAAATCCTTGGGCCAGGTTTGAACTCACGCCAAAAACAATTGTCATCACAAATCATCTCACTAGCACGGTGGGCTACGAGGACCGACTGCATTTCGCGTTTACTTTTTGCTGCATGTATGTCATGCCTCTTGATGTCCTATCTGTATCGGCCAATAAGATCAGAGGAAACATTTGGGATCCGCAAATTTGTAAGCTGGGTAACGGTGAGGCTAGATTTACACCACACGTAATGTCACGTGGATCTGTGAATTGTGATAAAG
This sequence comes from Thermobia domestica, assembly GCF_964235325.1. Taxonomy (NCBI): domain Eukaryota; kingdom Metazoa; phylum Arthropoda; class Insecta; order Zygentoma; family Lepismatidae; genus Thermobia; species Thermobia domestica. Next base: position 8,788,266 of record NC_137455.1, on the reverse strand, counting down.
GTGAAATAAAACGAGCCCTACGGGGCTTCTAATCCCCTCTGCTCGCTAACGCTCGCTCAGCTATGTTTCTTGGCGTAAGTAAATAACTTCATCAATAAAGTTGTGTGTGCAAAGTGGACTGTTTTCTCCATTTTCTCGAATTCACTTAAATGTGCCATGCGACGTTATTCGGTGATTCAACCCATAAAAGTGTCTTTTAAATACTTTGGATAACCGTTCGACCAATCAGAAATAAGCATTTTGATTGACGTTTTCCAGTTTTGGAAACTGAAAACAAACATTTCTTTACAAATATTTTAGCTGTATTGTTACTAAAAAAGAAAACAATTCCAAACTCTACCACAGGAAGATTCTAGTTGTTTTCTCCAATAGGAGAATGCAATTCAACATATTCACAATTTAGGCCTACTTAAGTATGTGTCACAATGATTCATAATTGCTATTAGAAAGTATATATATTTTTATATATATTTCATTCACTCGAGATTGAAAACCTGTTTTTTAAGGGGAAAAGTCACTATATTCTTCTTATGGGGAAATCCACAAGAGTCACCAGTAAGAAATCGACACTACGCCAAATATCCACGGAGAAAAAAAAATCAACTAATATTTGAAGTTTTCTGTGACATTTAACTATTTTCTTTACAGTAGAAAACTCATAAGAGAACTTCATTGAGAGGCCTAATCAGTACGAAATTAAAATATCACTAATTTTACAGTATTTACTTCAAATATATAAGAGATAATCGAAATGTGAAACAAAAGCGCGCTAGATAATATTATTTTTGCCGCCATTTAAAAACGTGAAAATAAATGCCGGTTTTCTAAATGACAGGAAATCGAAAGCAGATAAGAGAGTAGTGATAACGGCATTTCACGTAAAATATTATCTACAAGCTCTTGTTCTACTTTTCGATTATCTTTTATCTACTAGAAGGTATCACATAATTACTGTAAAATTAGCGGTATTTTAATTTCGCAGTGATGGGGCCTCTTATATGGAATATGTAGGATGTATATAAATTACAGCAAAAGTTCGTTTTAATGTATTTTCTTTTATTTATTTTTTATTAGAATACATATGAAGCATAAATCAAACAATGATAATTCTCTTGATTATAGTTGTTTTTCGTGATGGATTTAATCCAGAAAATATAAGAATATCCTTGCCAATGTAAAGAAGCTGTAATATCCTTTCAAGAATTTTATATATACAGTATATATAAAGAATGCTGATCCATATGTACCTAGATATAATAATGTACATTTCTATTGTTGTCATTTCAAGTAGCATAATTAATACATCTTAACGTGACTACAATAAAAAATGAAACATGCAGATTTACAACGTATAGAATATATCACAACAATTCCAACAATTATAACACAACAAGTAATTTTATTAAAATACATTATTTTCACTTTATTCTCAACGCTTCCCTGAATTAACATTATCATCACTTTGTATTACTACTACTGCTATTTTTCGTGCTAATCATTCCGGTGCAGGTTAAATTAAAGGGAACTGTACTCTGGAAACTTTAAGATAAAACTCTGTACACGGTGTCGAAAGACTTTTTATAAGGAACATATTATCTGCAAGAGACAAACATTAAGTGATGAAGAGGAAAATTAATTGTAAACTTAATTAAATCTCTCATAATCTTATAGTGAATCTAAATTAAGGATATCAATATTTTTAATTATTCTGGAGACGCCTTTCCTCTGCCTAAATATCTGATATAATGCATGAAACAACAACATTAAACAATGGAATGTTCCTGGGAACGGGTGTAATGCGCATCTGTGATATACCTGACCCGTCGCATTACGTAATATTTTGGAATATGTTGAAAGGGATACCGGTCTGCATCGGTTGCTCTAAAATTTTAATCTAAATGAAATCCACAACTTTTTCGAACCGAAATTAATAAACAAACTCTGAAACGAAAAGATGGACTGTTAATCAAATATGGTGCAGAAGACATTACGTGATTTTGACTGTTAGTATATTTTAGAAACGTAAACTTGGAAAACCTCGGATCAAACGTCGAAAGTAAAACCATTGTATTTATATTTATATTTGTATTTGTATTTGTGATCTTATCTAAAAAAGTAATAATCAGATCTAAACTAAATACGTAAAATCAGTTCGAGCTTTCACAATTATGTTAGGATTTGTGGCTAGCTGAGATGTGGAGTTTTATAGAAACATAGTGATCGACAATTAATTAGTAATTTTGATCCTCTCTCTCTCTCCCTCTCTCTCTCTCTCTCTCTCTCTCTCTCTCTCTCTCTCTCTCTCTCTCTATATATATATATATATATATATATATATATATATATATATATATATATATATATATATATATATATATATATATATATCGAATTTAATTCTAGTTTTACTAAAACAGCTTTCGACGGAATACGATGAATGATTTTAATATCATCATGAAATATGCTGGAGAAATGAGGTACAAAATGATGATTTGGAGTTCTTATATGATGTTAAAGTGTGTAAGTTTAGAAGTGAAGTTATGTTTAATACGAGAAAAGATAAGTGGAAGTGGGTAAGACGCGGAAAGTTTAGATGATTTAGCAGCACCAGGTAACCTAAGCTAAACTAACTAAATCTACCTAATTTAACGTTAATAATGTTTGATGTTTTAAATGCTTTTTTGTAGGTTTGAAACTCTAGAGGCACCTTTAAATTTAAGGTGAATATTTATATGTTGTTCTTAAGTATTGTATAATCTAGTTTACAATTTTATAAAATTTAATGCATAGCTTGATTATTACTGGTCAGTTTTGTGTACATATGATAAAGAACAAGTATACGTTCTTTACCGTGGGAATTTCTCTATTAGTACACTGAACCTCATGTATGAAAATCCATTGAGTCTCTAAAGTAGAAACACACTTTTACTGTAACACAGAAAGGGTGAAAGCATGTGTATTTCACTGGGACGTGTGGTAACCTTACAATAATCATCTCTTTAATTTTTTCATGCCTTACAAAGTCATAGTTGATCAGTAATTTTCCATTTTACTGCGTATAGATCAAATTACGGTCACCACATATGTAGCTATAAGCCTGGAGTTTTTTTTTTTAAAAAAAAAACAAATCATTTAGTGCCTCACGAATTTGCTATTGTGCTACTTCCATAAGAAAAGTTTTATGATTCGTAATGAAGGAAACCAGTGCAAGATACCAAATACTTACTATACAGTATGTATACATTTAAATGAGATTTTAAGTGAATTTCAATGCATGCAAGACCAACCACCAAGGCTTCAAATACTGCCTGTTCAGGTTCTTCGACGCCCTAACTCTCTGATCTACTCTTCTGCGTCGTTTTGTTGTCGTCGTTATTTTATATTTTTGCTATTAGTATTGTTACCTTTTAATTTGAATAATTGTTAGTGTTCGTGTTATTGGTCTGTAAGTGCTGTTTTTTTATTTTTCTTTTGTTCGCCCTGTCCTCTAAGTTTGGCAACGGTGTTGGCGCACTTCTCCTGTTTCACTTTTTCTCAAGTGTGCATTCGGAAGACAGCACCACGAATCGTACCGAATTCTTCCGATGCATCACACGTGAGGGAAAGCAGTTCGATAATTTGTGTAGAGCGTAGGTTTCACGAGCCGTCGCGGTCAGTTTGCAGATGTGTTAGATGTTAATCTTGTTTTGTCAAATTATCTTCTTAGTTTTTTTCTTTGTGGTGTTCGTCATCCATACTTAGTAAATGGAGCTTTCTAAAAAACAAACAAACAAAAATAATATGCCCATTTTTGTGTTGGTTCATTCTGTTTTACCTAAACCAAACATATGTAAAGCCTGTATCGCCGAATGCTAATCATTCGTAAAAAGGTACAGAGATAACAGTCACACAAAAAAACTAAGTGTTCTGTGCATCGGACTCCATGGTATTGATTAGAGATATTTTGTTACACAGAATCCAAATTTCAAAACCCTAGGACAATCGATCGTGTCAATTTTTTTATGGGGGAAAAATTTAGCGATTTTAGATAGGGAGGATACACGTAACACAGACATACAAAAAAAATCTGTGTAATATACCTAAGAAATTTGATGTATTATGATATACAGAATCTAAATTTGGAAATCCCAAGACAATTGACCGTGTAAGTGGGGTTTTATCAGCGAAAAACGTATGTGGTGTCTGACGTACTAAAATTCTCTGAAGTTTCTCGCTCATAAAACAAAATTGACACCGTCGATCGTCTTTGGGCCGTCGAAATTTGGATTTTGTGTACCAAAATACATCGGATGCATACCTTGGGGCCCAGTGCACAGAACTGTTATTCTTTGTGTGTGGCTGGTCATTAGTGAAAGAATTTTTAAACATTACTAAGCTGAATTAGTATCGTGTCTCCGCAAATAATATTTTCCATCTTGTTTGCAATTTTACTTTACGTGACATTAAATATACTGATGTTAGTCGCATTTCATATTATATTTAATGCCGTATATCGCAAACTGATTGCGATCACACAAATTGATATTGAATTGGATCTGTTGGATTTTGTCCTTAATTTAACCTGCACTATCATTTCATATGTACGGTACATAAATACTTTTGTGAACAGAATATTATTGTTAATAGCAACAAACACATTGTTAAATTTCTGTTCCTTTTACGTCTTTTACCTTGGAGTTATTATATGTAGAGGATTGAGTTGCCAATAAAAGCACAGTTATGAATGAGCATCATGTTCTTATAATTACGTTAATTAGTGTTAGTATATAGTTAATAATATTTTATGTTATCTGGCTACCAGCTTTGACTAAATACCTGACAAATAAAGCAGAAAATGGCTTGAAAGTTGTATCTTCCTTTCGTCTCCACATATAATTTGTCCATGGTGTTTAGTTTTGTTATTAAAACTTTGTAATTACATGTTAAAGTGTGTGCGTTTTAATAAGCTTATAATAAAAATGTATATGTACACTTATTGAATATTATATAAAATATTTATTAAAATTTGTGCAAAGTTATGACTTTTTTGTTTCACTAACCAACTAACCTTTCCTGTTCTAATGTTCTCTGATACATAAATAATAATAATAATAATAAAAAGTAACATTTTATAGATTTTAGAAATTGGTTTAATCTCAATATCAGCTGGAATTAATAGTTAATTAATGCTTTCCAATATGTCATGCACACAATTAGATACTCAACAGCATATGCCGCTTTCCCAAGCAAATGCTCTCTCACATAACCTATGCTCTATTCACACACACACACACACAGATATATGTAATAGTACATATGCCACTTTCACATATGCTAGTCACAAGATATACACTACTACATTTGCTGCTATGAGCAAATATGATCAATTGAAAAGGGCACTTCATAGCTATGTTTATGTAATTCATATTATTTTTATGTATGCATCCAATATTGTGCAAATCTACTTTAGCAGAGCGAATTTAAGCACAGGCTTAAAACTTCAAATATCAGTAGATTTTACTTTTGTGTGCTTTAGAAAGGCATTACTACTAAGTGATTGGTCGTAAGACCACAAAACTTCAACAGGTATGATAATTTACATTCTGTACAAGACAAAAGGCGACACATCTCAAAACGTACAGGTTAATTCTAAATAAACTTAAATAAATATAAATATAAAACTTAAATCCAACTTAAATAAATATAAAACTAAACTTTATTTGCTTTGTTATGTAACTGAAAGCTGCGAAAGTAAAGTCGAGTTGAACTAGAATAGAGATTAGAGTAGGTTTGGTCAATTAGCATGTTGACCCGAACATAAATAGCACATTTTATGGAAATTTCAATTATGGAAAATTAATTTCAATATTCGCGACCTTACAAAAGTGCAAATTTCTTCATGTCGTATGCTATTTGAAATATTCCATTTCTTATATTGAAATAACGATAATGCAATAATAAGATTGTAAAAGCTGCCCGCACTGTATATACAATGATAACATTATCGAAACTAGTTTTCGGTAGTTAGAAAGTTACCTTTAAAGTAGATGTACAACACAAGTGTAACAATAATGATAACAGTATTTCCTATGTACTGTATTTATGATAAAATACAATAAGTACTTTTCTAATTATATTTTCCTTAATATGTTCGGAAAATAATTACCGGTATTTTTTCTTCTCAGTTTTTATTCGAGTAACATTTTTCTTTGCCGTTTTTTCAAATTCTAGGGTGCGGTTTATTTTTCGGCCAATGCGAATGTGGTTAATATCAATTTATTTTAAGTGACTTTGTGTGACCAATTATGTCAAGTCATTTTCGAACGATGTGAACCGGAAACACGTATGTGAGGTAGAGAACCACTAGTATGCTAGAAGAAAGAACATAACGGAATACAATGCACATGTTATAGAAAAGTATATTATTAATATGTTACAAACCGGTAACAATAACTGTTTTTCGTTGTTTAACAGTCAGACAGCTACAGTTCCATAGGTAATGATTCTTTGTAACGTACAGGTTTACATGTGGCGCACCACTAGAAAATATGTTGAAAACTTATAATTCTTTCATTAAGTTCCTAAAAGGTTTCCACTGGGCGACATGAAAATATCTCACTTGGCATAGATAAAATTCAAAAAGGTCACAATAAGTAATTGTTGAAAAATTACGATTCTTTTACGATTTGCGTATGAATACAATTTCCAGATGTGTAGCATAAAACCTACAGTGGAAAAAACAACCAACCTGTGCTAGGTGACCACTAAAAAGCACGGTTGCTATCTAACCGAGTCAAAGCATGGAGAAGCTGCTGTTTATGCGTGATAGCGAAAAGGTGGCTCCAAAGGGTGGGTATGCGCGTAAGCGCGGTAGTGGCAAGAAGTGCGTTTCGGCAATGATACGAGTTTCAATAGCACTTATCATGGCTACATACTAGTAACGCTACACTTGTAAACATAAAATACATGTCCTGTACACTGTGAACAAATATGCCGCCCATGAAAAATAACATCTAATAGAGCTATATTTCATTTGCATCCGCTTGTTTTATCTATCGTAAAACACTTGTAATGATTTTACACTAGTAACCCTACACTTGTAAATCTAAAATACATTTGTATTACTGTGTATTTAATTCTGTTGCCTACAGAAATTTGTTCCTTATGAACATGTCTTTTAATGCAAAGCATTTAATTTTACTCGTAAATCTTCCAAAATGTGATGCGCCGAAATTACACCTGTACCCTTTGTAATTAAAACTAGAAAGTAGCATCAGTTCTAAAAATATTGCTGTCGGATTTTTAATTAGTGTAACAAAAACTGAAAAAAAATTGAAAAACTCTTAATCATGCGACACAATAAGAATGTCAGATAGGCATTATTTTAAAATTAAAATCAATTATTACCAAGTTAAAATTGTAAAACATTCTGTCGTCTATACTATTGTCTTCCATATGCACATGTCTTTCATTTCTCATTAATCAATTTCACTTGTAATTTTTTTAAATTTTGGCTCCGCTAAGGCAAATCTGCAGCTAAGAGTAAACAATAAAAAAAACCTCTTTTCTAACTTTTATGTCCGTACCACTTAATAAATTGATCATACTTGTGGCTTAAATACAATTAACGTATGCTACAAATTAAAAACACATATAACAAACATATTTCATCCGTATTCGGTATGGACGGTGTGTTATGGTCGTTTTGATAATAAAAAATTAGTAACAATTCTTTCGAAATGTTTATTTTAATTAAAGATCGTTGAAAGAATCATCCAATGAAAAGTTTGCTTCAGTTTTATTTTTACAGACTAATTAAAGACAAATGACTTGAAATTTGAGGACTTAGCGTCATGTATCTAAACATTGTTCTGATATCATTTCGAAAATGATCATGTACTTTGTCCTTTAAGTACAAGTAACATATCCGTAACTTTTACCATTTTACTTGATTGTAGTTGTGTATTGTGGTTTTACATTCTACTTTTCTCATACTTTAGGTTTGTGTTTTGCTCCGCAACTAGTTCGGAGTAAAACAAAATGGTGCAAATTTGAATTACAATGAGTCAGTTTTCTTTTAATTTTTACCAAATTTTCTTTTGATTCCAAGGATGTTATAAAATAGAGGATTTGCCTATACAGCAAAATAATGAAGCCATATGTCACAGTTTCGCCACCTCCACTCTGCCCGCTCCAGCCAATAAGATCGAAATGTTTTGAGCTAAGATTCATGGCGGAAACGAAAGTAGCTAATCAGACGTGCCAATGCTAAGCTGTTTCTTGGCTTCATTCAGTTAATAGGATGAAGATACATATGGGCAGATCCTCTTTTTTATTACACCCTTATTTGGTTAACTTCTAATTAACAGTTCAAAGTAAAAAAAATGTCGAACGATTCCTTTGATTTGACTTGTGATCTTTTTTGCTATAAGCCAACATAATGGTAATATTTTAGTATACAAAATTACTAATGTTAGTAATATTTATTTTTAAAATAATGAAACTAACTAATTAACATACTTTAAACACAAATTTATCCCATATATATTTGGAGATTAGGTGTTAGTTTAGGTTAAGTTCGGTATAGGAAAGTTGCCATACATGGAAAGGTTGTCTAATTTGGGGAAGTGAGGATTCTGAATAATAGAGAAAAAATTGTCTAAGAAAAATAATATGAACAGCTTGTTTGTGTTTTGGTCTAAAAGTATATTTGCTATGCTATTCGGCAGGACTGCCAGTTTCTTTGCCTGAGTTGAGATAGTGTGATCTTCGAGTTCTCGAATACTTCTGTGTCTGTGATGAAATCACTGTATATCCGTTAAAAGTTACAGTGTTATCTTAAGTGATTAAACAAAGAATACAAAGCAGGTGCGTAAAGTAGTTTGAGTTTGCTCAAATGACCTTGGTTGAAATAACAGTAGCGAAAACATAAGTGGAAGTTGTGTAATATGGGGTGAATTTGAGTGACAAATATAGGGCTCTTCAAAGTAAGAACACTTATTTTATTCACGAATCTGAGGACTGTTTTTTGTCTTGCATATGTCAAAAAGAAAAAAATGGGTCCATGCAGATACGAATGCTGCCATTTTTGCTGTGAAGAACGAAGTGGACACTTTCAAGGTAGCTCGTTTCATAATGCACCTCAAACAACATAAAGTTATTTAATTAAAAATAATGAGCCTTATGCAGAGTCGTTTTGACGCGTGATTAGTGCCATACTAAAGAGTTCGACTAACATATGTTTCCTGCAGTAATCAGGCCTTTAGTATGACGCTAATCATTCGTCAAAACGATTCTGCATAAAGCGGAATGTGATTGTGGCCAAGTTAAGTAGGACGCAAGTTCTTCATTCACATGTTGAAGAAAACTTGTGAACCATTGCATTTCAATGTAAAATCAATTCTTCAGATTGTCTGTTACTGATGTGAGACATTTAACATATCAATTAACTGTATAAACTAGTAGCACATCTAAAGGGTATCAGGAGTTTCTAGCTCCTCAAGTCTCAGAGATAATATACAGCTGATATTTTATAAAGTAAACTTTGGAGACATAATGTACATCTCATATTTATTAAAGTGAACATTGAAGAAATCATATACAGGTTATATTTTTAAGTAAACCTTATTGAGGTAATATACAGCTCATATTTATTAAACATTATAGAAGTAATATACAACTAATATTAATAAAGTAAACGTTGGTGAGATTATATACAACTTGTATTTATTTAAGTAAACGTTGAAGAGATAATATACAGCTCATATTTATTAAAGTAAACTTTGCGCAATCTAAGAGAAGTTCTCTTATTTTTCCCTTGCCACAAATGTTGCCATTGGCTACGCTTCTGTCTTTAATAATGCCAATAAAAGTTTCAATCTGCTTACGTTTAAGTTTACTTATATCTACAGAGGATACCCATAATACTTTTAGACACATGAGCTTACAAATCGAACTTGGAATCGAAACTTGCTTTTCTGTATTTATTCATTTCTTTTGGTAAACAGAATATTGTTTACGAACGAAACGTGAAACACTAACTTTTACAAAGACTGGTTTTGCCGTATGTGTTGATATATAATGTTGAAGGTGCTTTAAATTGAATTCATTATAAGTCTATATGATACCTTTTCTACTTTTGTTGGAAACCTATCGTTCAGAAACTTATTGATTGTGTACTGAGTCACTTAAGTGCAGTTCATGCAAATTTACAGTGTAAAGCAACGCAAAATGTGTAGCAAACTATAAGTGTTTGCTGATTATCGGTAACTGAAACGCAAATTTGCGTTGCGTTAATACAAACTCACACTTAAAAAGCTTCTGGTTTCTGAACAAAGTCCAAAATATCATAATAGTTAAATTAGTTTTTCATTATTATATAGAGTGTTTCAAAAATTGTGAAATTTATTGGAATGATTGTAGATCTGAAGCACTGTCATTCAGAATAAAGAAAAAATAATCTTGGGCTCAAATGTACTGACCTCAAACTGTTAATTCTCTATTTTAAGCACGATGGTCAGTTATTTCAAGTTTTGCTTGGGACGGGGCAAAATTCTCCAATATAGAAATATTTTTCATGTTTTTTTCATTAGCATATTATATTACAGATTAAAATGTATTCATATCTCATTGCTCCCCCTTGGAGGCCTAAAATGACTAATGCAGAATCACTTTAGCTTCTCGCGACATACTTCAACGACACACTTTACTCTTTTAACCCCTCGCGTTCTAGGTGTTATTTTCCTATGTGTATGCTGTAATACCGGATTAATTTACTGTTGACCGTTATAACTAACTTGACTGTTATATAGGGCATATATATGGCGCGTGCGTGAGGAGAGCACTCACATTACTGACAAAAAAACAATTATTTGCATTGTGGAACATTTGGACCGCAAAAGGGAAATTCTGATGTTCTGAAGGGATTTTATGGTAGTTCAGGTTGGCAACTCTGACCGGGGATCAAGGACAAAGGTTTTCCTTTTCCGATCTCGAAGTTGCTAATTGTTTATCGTGAAAACAAACTAAATAATTACTAAAGTGTGTTGTAATTGAATGCTCCCTTAGGCCTACCATTTACTGAGACAACACATTTTTTGTCTTTTCTGTCAGTAACGTGCTGCCACCTAAGAAGAAATACTAGAAGTAAGTCTTGCCTTGCATGCAGCCACTAACAAATTTCAGCATCTCCAGGATTAATACGACATTAAATAAGGAATACATTTCCATGACATCCACATGGAAGTTACTGGTTCGCAAGGGGTTAATTTCATTCTGCATTTTGACTCCTTTGATACACGTATGATTGTATGTATAAGTACGTACAAAAGACTACGTGAAAATTGTGTTTGCGAAACAACAAAAAATTCATTACATGCTGAGTATATATTATTACTCACATAAAACATTATTATTTATTATTGGTGTTTCTCAGAACTTAATGCAATTACAACACTTAAATGAAATTTATATAAAATAGTTACGTAGATAAACAGTAGTAAAGTAATAATAGAAATCTTGTTGATATTTTGGAAATATAACTTACTGTTAATGTCAATACATAAAATATGTAGCTTATACAATTTAAATTACAATTATTAAAAGAAGTTTTTTTTAACACAATCCGTTGGTCCTTACCAATCATCTAATTCTTTTTACGTATGAAGTATTTATTAATAGACAGCACATACATTTTAAATAATAGAATTAACAATTGAAGAAAGAGTGCAACATTTTGAATGCACAAGAATACAACCTTGGTGTACAAGCTACAAATACGTTTCTGTATATTTCAAATGTTTTAATCTCCTTATTGTTTATAAACATAATTCAGTTTCTAGAAGGTGTATGCATCTTAAATGACCATTTTCTAATGCTGGATTTAAGACTTGCTCGATTTGTGTCCTCAAAGGGTTAATGTAAACGTGGATGAGACAACGAGCAAAGAACCTGACATACTAAAAATAAAACAAAATTTACCATTTTTCTTTTGCTTGTTTATTCATAAGTGAAAGGAGATAATGAAATCCAACTTACTACAAGCATAAATAATTTTATTCTACAACAGAAAATATGAACCTGAGGAACTTTCAGTGTTGCCATCCATATAAATTACAGTGTTACCAGAGTAACATTTCCCCAAATATCTAGCGACTAGAGCAAGGAACTTAACTGCATTTGATTACGTATAATTTTGTCTTGGAATTCTGTGAACTTCTTTTTACACAATAGTTGTACTTAGTTTTAATAAACAAAATAGTTTTAACATACAGTTATTAAAATTAAGCAATAATGTTATTTTAAAAGTATTTCTCGGAGTACCAAAACAACATGATAAGTAATCAAATGTAGTTGAGCTCGTTCCTCTAGTCGCTGCCTTAACTTAGATTTTGGAGAAATTGTTATTCTGGCAACACTGAAAATTCTTCAGGTTTCATATTTGCTGTAGTAGATTAATATTATGTATGATTGTGATAAGTTAGATTTCATTATCTCCTTTCACTTATGGAAAACAAGCAAAAGAAAAATAGTAAATTTTTTGAATTCTTTTTAGTATGTTAGGCTCTTAAGTGCTTAACAGTGGAAAAGTGAATCCTCGTGAAATGAATTGTTCTTTACAGTTAGTGTCGATATTGTTCATCGGTAACAGAGATTGGTTGACCTTTTCAGAAATTTGCCTGGAATCACAAGCCATGAAAAACTAGGGACGAAGAGATTTGATTTGGTTTTCTTTATTTTTTTTTAGTTTAGTGAACGTCCCTTTCAGCAGTGAGGCTATATGAGACGTGGACCAACAAATCTTTAACGTGGAATCCGAACCACATGAGCTCTCACCGGGAATCGAATCCGGGCCTCCGACGCCAAAGGTGCGTATGACTAACTGCATAGCCACAAGGGAGCTCTAGAAATGAATAGACTATTTAAGGACATGATGCGTCCTGAGCATATTGACTCCCAAAACTTTTATTTCGGGCTTTGTAGACAGAATGTTGTCATTTTATAAAAAGCAAGTGGCTTTACATTTGCCTCATGATGCTGGCTGGATCTGCGCATATAATTCCTTTCCCCTATTTAGAATCAAAGCTAGGATCAAGCGCGTTAATATGAAAGCATCTCACCAACACCATTTATAATTTTAAATGCTACATAGAACTACAGAAGAGCGATTAATTAACGAACGGAGGTTTTCCGAACCTGGGTGTTGAGGAAAATTCAGAAAATTGGTGGCGTAGAACGCAAAACCAATATGTCAATGTTGTGAATAATAATAAAGAAGAAAAATAGTATTAAATGGATTTAAAAAGTGGTAGAGAAACTAGTCGGAACATTATCAGAGAAGAAACGAAATCCTGAAGAGAGAGATTGAAGGTGCAGTGTAAGGAAGAAGAAAGAAGAAGTGGAAAAGGATTACGGACAACAAAGACGAAAAGGGTAACTGAGAACCGTACTACGCGAAAGTTCCTTACATTGCAGCTAGTGATAGAAAATTATGTTCCCACAGAGCTATACGCGTAAAATTCCTCGGGAGTCATTTCTAAGATCGCGCTCAATGGGAATTAACAGTATTTTGCTGCACTTTTCATCCATCTCCCCGGAGAAAATCTGAAATCATCAGCTTTTATTAGTAATTGCAAAATATCTATGATGATGGGGCCACGGTAACTCAGTGGTAGAACGCTCACCTCTGGCGCGTCCAAGTCTCTGGTTTAAACTCAGTTCTTGCTACTATCTTTTTCTACGCACACCCAGCTTGGAAACATGCAGCTACTTGTCATTTAAGACCACTACAGACGCTCCAGAACAGAACAGCCAGGGCCATCACTGCCTACACAAGGGATACAATAATTCTGCAGCTTCATTCAGACCTCGATTCGGCTATTGGAATATCAAACCCTAGGAGGCAACTGTACAAAATGCCAAGATCTCTAGAAGCCAGAAACACCGTAAGCCATACTAATAAGGAACCTCAGCACCAGCTGAAGAACGTGACACACGTGACAACTCAAGTCCCTTAATATCAAATATATATATATATATATATATATATATATATTTAAAAAAAAACTAACAACACAAATGGAAGGCAACCGGAAGGAGCTCAAGTGGTTCGGAGTCCATGTTAATCAGTAGGTCCACGTCTCATATAGCCTCGCTGGTGAACGGGACACTAAACTCAAAATCAACTCAACTCAACAAATGGAAGTCAAGGGCGATAGACAGGTACTTCTGAACAAAATAGCGCGAAACAAGATTGAAGCTTGAACTCTTGCTAAGTAAGCTTTGTGGTGGACAAATACACGTGGGTTTTCACCCACTTTTGTTCCCCGTTTCCTTCCTTTTTTTGCTATTCCATGATTATAATCCATTTTCATCATCATCTCCTTCAGGACCTACTTGGAACTAATAGACTTGGAGTACTCTCATCGCCCCTCCACCTTTATTTGATGAAATAAGTGATGGTATTCTGGTTCGTAATCAACAAATTATTCTACCAGAGTATCTGTGTCATTCGGTTGATGTTGAACGCAATGTCAAAGATGTATCCGCTGTTTGTACTAAGATCTTTGGTCATTCTTCTCGACATGGTACATTATCGAACAGAAACACCTTCTGTACAAAGTCTAATTTTATATGAGAGTCTGTGCAGCCAGTTGCTTTAGCATGTAAGAATTTGAGAATATTTATTCTTCACTTTACACTGTGGTAGTAATTGAAACACAACATAAGCAAGCTAACGTTGTGATCTACAAACGAATCTGGAATGAATTAGTTTTAACATATTTCAGTTTGTAACTGGATAGAGCTCCGATCTGACCTTGTCTGCAATCTGTACCACTATACTACTGCAGGTAGTAGTTCAGAATGCGTATACAATGTGTACTCCATATCTACCTGTAATTGACATAAAATCCATCTCTTCAAAGTAAAGTTGACCTCCCTAGACAACACTTAAAAGTACAATTCTTCAGGACGCCAGGAAGCGCCAATTTCACCGTGTTTGGTTACCCCACTAAAATGTTACCCGAATTCAACGCACTTTAATATACATAACGAATTTCCACGATGATTTAGAAATACTCAACAGAAAGGTCAAGGTGAAGTGAAAGCAACATTTAAACCAGGTATCTTCTCAAACTATAAACTCTGTCATTCCGAAATTAGTTTTTTAAGAGCTTAAGAGCTTATTGTTGATCTGCAGCAAATCTAACCCTTGTCTCTCCTTGCTTAGTAAGTGACCTAACACTAGGTTATTCCATTTAATTTGTAAAATTATACTTTAAAGTCTGTGTGGAATAATAAAGCATAGCCCCGCTCCACTGCATATATATATTCCTATAGACTGTGTTTGGAGGATATGTCCAAGGAGTGTTTGTATGATAGCTTGATATTAATTAATTAAGGCAGTTTGTTTTCTTTTGGGCGAAACACTCCTTGGAAATTGATATCTTACCCTCAACTTTTTTTCTCTCTGGGTAATTTCCTTAATGGATGTTCTGTTTTTCCTAAGGACATGTTTCTGTTACTGTGTTCGTGCAGTAAGAAAACACTTTTTATTTAGTGAAGTCTTAATCATCACTGTATGACTTTGCACTATTTTCAACCAATTCAGGTAAGCACTTTATTTGCATAAGTCAGGAGAGCAAGCAAGGGGACTACTGATGACTAAAAAAATGGGGCATTGATATTTTAGAGGAGAGACCAAGAGAGAGAAAAAAATAAGAGTTGAAATATTTAAATTAGTTAGCAAGTGGATTTATGAATACAAATATTTAATTTATACGCGGACAAACATTTTTTCAAAATTGAGGGCAAGCAGAGGGCGCAAAGGTTGTACTGGAGGTGACAAGCCGAAAAGCATGTATTTCTTTCGAGAGGGTGACAGTAGAAATCGGAACTTGGAGATCGGGACTACATCATGGATCTAAAGATATTATAGTAAACGTAATAAGAAAATTCAGTTATTCCAATTTAAAAACATATTCATCCCTCGATTTTGCGTTGGGACAAAACTTGGAGCAGCTGATTCACTTCGCAAGTCCTAATTTAATTTTAAACAAGGAAGTTTAAATTTAACGTATTATAGTGTATATTCCCAGTGTACCAGGTATTTTACACCATCAGATTGGATACTTTGTCTGATTAAAAGTAGTACTATATTATCTTTTTTTCCTTTTGTAATATATTTGCGAATATTAGCTATTACAGACATGATGTTAGAAATTACGAATAATTGGTGACACCTGACCGCTGCTGACCAGTTTTAAGTCGTTAAAACGAGGGATGAGTGTACTTAAAAGTTTCAGAACACAGTAGGTTATCAGATACAAATTATATAATCTTTGCGGATTTCTAATAATCTATCGTAAAGAAATTATTATGTTCAAAGCCACAGAAATAAAAGGCCATCGTTTATAGTATTATCTGCTTAGTCTGTGATTGAGGAGTCTAATTAACTCACGTCGTAATTGGAAATTCTAATCCAGTTCTCTTAGATTAGGTAGTTTAATTCAATTACTTTGTGATTGCTTAGTCTATTCCAGTTACTCTATGATTGAAGAGTCTACTCTGTTAGTATGTGATTGGAAAATCTAATCCAGTTACTATGTGATTAGGGAGTCTAATTAATCTTATCTTGTAATTAAGAAGTCTAATCCAGTTATTTTTTGATTAGGGAGTTTAATCCAGTTATTTTGTGATTGGGGAAGCTAATCCAGTTACTCTGTGTTTGAATAGATTAATCCAGTTACTCTGTTTTTGATGAGCCTAATCTAGTAACTCTGTAATTGGAGAGTCTAAACATTTTCTCCGTAATTGAGGAGTGTAATCTAGTTACTGTGTGATTGTAGAGTCTAATCTAGTTATTGTGTAGTTGGGAAGTATTATCCAGTTATTATGTGATTGGGAAGTCTAATTCAGTTACTCTGTAATTGGGAAGTCTAATCCAGTTACTCTGTGTTTGATGAGCCTATTACAGTAAGTCTGTAACTGGAGAGTCTAAGCCACTTAATTCGTAATTGGGGAGTCTAATGCAGCTATTCTGCTATTGAAGAGTCTAATCCAGTTACTCTGTAACAGAGGAATCTAATCCAGTTACTTTGTGATTAGGGAGTCTAATCTAGTTATTTTATGATTGTAAGACCTTTACCTTTTACTCTGTAATTAGGGAACGTAATCCAATTACAATTAGTCTAGGCTCTGTCCATAAGAGCTGTAGAAAAGTCGGGGATGACAGCAGATCTCTTCAGAACCTGTTAGAGGGTGATCAATTAATGAAAAAAATCGAAGGTAACACTTCCGCAACCGGGGCCTTCATTGTGAAATTCAATATTCAAAATGGCGCCCGCGCGCAAGCACCAAATTATATTTGAACTGAAATATCTTCTCACAGAAACAAGTTAGAAACTTCGTTTTTGTACCAAATTGAAGATAATTGATAGTAGAAGTAAGAAAATTGGATATATTGTTTACATGTTGCCGCCATATTTAAAATAACGGTTATTTGAGCCAAAAATTAGTTTTTCTCGTTTCTCTTTTTTCATTTCATGACAAATAACTATGAAGTTATTAAAAATATGAAAACGCAGTCCAAACTGATTAAAGGAACATATTCTTAGCTTTCTATCGTTACCAATATCTTTAGTAGATCTTAAAAAATGACGGAGCTATTTAAATTTAAGTGGCGCAGGGTGTAGCGTTTTTTGGACTGTTTAATAAATTACCGGAAAAACACTCACTACGCGCAAAACTTTCAAAGCTATTACTTTTCAACAAATTAAAATAGTCCATTCATTTTATCGATAAATTAAAGGTAATAGGTTGCTGTGTCGTAGGAAGTGAAATAATAATGTTATTGCATTTGTCAAATATTATTATTAACATTTTTGTTCATATAATATGTAGCTAATGTTGCAGACTCTAATGTGTGCAGTGAAATAATAAAAATCCATAGTTTTCTCCAATATCCTAGACAATGACTATAGAAAACCCGTTTAACATCTACCTATCACGAAACACCTCTTCCTCTGCATCCGTATTAGACGTAAATGCCTGCATCATTTGTCAGAAATGTGACAAATCTTCAGATAAAACAATGTCGTCTTTCGGAGGGAGAGAAGATGTTATAGCTGCGGCTGAAATTCGCAAGGATCGTGTTCTGAAAAGACTTAAGGATCTTCAGCGAGGTGCAGAATTTGTGTATCATTGTAATGGCGCATTCTATATGTTATATTCAAACAAGAATGTGTTGTTACGGAAGAAAAAGAAAAGAGAATGTAGTGAAACTGATGAGCTTTATCAACGTTCAATGAAATATCAATCTGAGCCAATGACAAAGAGAATGAGAGTAGATATTCCAGTTTGACAATCACCAGCTTCAAACAAGAAAGCAAGAAATGTTTTATGTGTGGTATGTGGGAAAGAGAAACACAACGGAATTAAACAAAAGTACAGAATATGTGAATCAAACCGTGCAACTAAATTTTTATCCGCAACCATGTTCTTTAAAGATGAAGAATTTACGAGAACTTGTGACTTGGAGGATGAATTACCTGTTTTCGGTGCAAATCTCTATTATCATAAGGCCTGTCTTGAGCGCTATCTTCTGAAGTTCAATAAATATTCTCAGAAATCAGATAGCACAACTACCGAGTCTAAGAAAACTAATAAAAGTGCAATGCTTAATAAAGTGTGCCAATTATGGAGAAAGTATTGGATGAGGGTGTGGATTGACATTGTCGGAAATTCGAGACTTCATTAATGGAAACAGTGAACTGACTTTTAATAACAACGAAGTTAAATTTTGGAGAAAAAGTAAGGTTATCGAAGCCTTCGAAAAGAACTAAACCGATTCTAGGTTTCAACTCATTATTTAGTGCCGAAGAAGTAGATGACAAACTGAGATCGATTAACATACATACGAGTGCAGCGAAAGAAGTACGAACGGCTCTCCTTCACACAGATTTCGGTATTGAAGAAGAATTTGGAAACAGTCAGCAACTTCATAAGTCCTGCCAGCAAATAGAATTCCTCAACCTCTTTTGGATTTCTAGCAGAAGTGCTACAAGTGGTCAAGCTGAACATCATATCTGGGACGCAAGCGAAGATCTACATATCACTGACGAAGACAATGAAAATGATCTTGAAGAATTTTAAGACCAACAAAATCTAAATTTTCAGAATCTATTGAAGTCAATCTTCCACACTTTATTCTATAATATAGGAAAGCAACCCCCATGCATTTGATGGTGGCACATTCAATTCATGAAAAATGCAAAATCAGACAACTGATCTCAACTATGAATAAATTAGGTGTGTCAGTTGGCTATAAAGATAATATGCAAGCACGAAGCAACCTTGCACAATATACACTAAAGACCTGTTCCTCCACTTTGTCTATTTCAAGCCACTTTCAGGGTGATAGTTTCACGCTAGGAGCTATGGACAATTTCGACCGTGAAGAGGCTACTCTGTCAGGAATCCATGATAGCCACTATACAGTCATGGTGCTTTTCCAGGAATTGCCAACAGAAGTCTCATCGAAACCGAAATTGTCGAAGTCGGTATTAGCAAGACCTCCAGTCATCTTCGATCCTTGCTTCCATCTAAGTAACTGAAGAAATAAGAAAGGAAGGTACAATCTATATCGATTCAAAACACGCTGACAATTTCTCCGGAACTGTATGATTTGGACATCGATAATCTGCGTCAGAAGGAGTTTACTCAAGACATAATGCATGCTGCATGCAAGCTAGAAACTAAAGAATCCACCCTAACGCGGGGTACTGTGAATGTGAAAATAACGGATTCAGATGTTTCCAAGAAACAAGTTGGCTTTCTTCCAGTACTACCTTATCCAGTAACGGAATATACTCAGCAATGAAAAAAAAAAAAACTTCCAGAGCCTACTTATACACTTAAACGAATCTTCAATGTCTGTAGTATGTGACGAAGGGGTGTATCACGTTGCTGCCGAAATTCAACTTAGGAGCAATGAATTTTCAAACATTGTCCTCATGCTAGGATCACTCCACATGACCTTGTCTGTACAGGAAAGTACATTTCTGGTAGTGGTTTGGAGTCTCTTTTCATAGAAAATTTTTGGATCCAAAGTAACCGAGAGTATACTAAAGGGCAGTGAGTGTCTACGTTAGAGCAGTGAGAGGTATGTTTATGATTGCAGATGTGTTTATGCTAAAGGGAAGGCTTTCCTGGAAGAAGAAGGTGAATATTATACGTCTGTTATCCAGCAGTTCGTTGACACTATGACTATTATGAAAGAAAGACAAGCTTAACGTGCTCTTATCAGTTCGTGGAGTTGGTCATTAATTCAGATGAAATATCGAAGCTTTGCAGAACTTTTTAGAGAAACTCAATTCAATCTCAGAACAGTGCCACTGCCTTGAACAGTTTTTACATTTTTTATTGCTACTAAAAAGCCTTATAAGAGCTGACCGAGAAGGATACTGGCTGCTGCATCTGTATATTGTACAGCAGTTGCTTCCGGTATTCGTGGCACTCAATCGAATCAATTTCCTGTGGTGCACGTCCCTCTATCTTAAACAAATTAGAAATTTGGAGACTCAACACCCGGAAATTAATGCTCAGTTCATGAATGGTCACTTCGTAGTCAGAAGAACGAACAATGTATTTAGCGCAGTTGGTGTTGATATAATACTTGAACAGATTATAAATAGATCTAAGAAATCATCGGAAGGAATTATGTGTCAGACGCGCAGAAAGAATTATATAACGGAGTGGGTACTGTCGTACCACGAAGTTCTTTCGACATGCCAAATCTTCAGTCAGATTCTTGGTATATCACAAACAGACCATGAGTTCTTTGGCAATGTACTTGATGAAGTTCGTAACTCTTAGCAGAATGGTAGAATTTTATGGAGCGCAGGGAAATCCGTACAAAGTTCACAGTCCTGAGAAGTTGTACCATTTCATGTCGCATTAAGTTGTACCAGATTCTAATGCAGAAAAAATCCTGAATTACCTTACACGTAGCCATGAAGCTTATGTGGCATTCCGAAACGAGCGATTTTTCTACAAAACAACTTCGTTGTCGAAGACCATTCACAGACGAGAACTTACACAGTTTTGTCAAGCAAATAAAGTAGTCTACTTAGTCTACTTGCGAAAGTTGTTGGGACCGTCTGAGTACGTTTTCGAAGGACATTCATCAATGAATACAGCAATTATTGCTGATGTTATGAACTAACTTCGTAAAACTCGAGTGAAAGGTTCACAAACATTTGCTGATCTGTTTGATGTATTCATCAGGAGCTGCAGCAATGTTTAAACTCGCACCCGCAGGGATTTTATGTGACTATCTAATCAAATTGGTCATAAAATGTGGAAAGAGAGCAAAGGGTAACCGCCTGACCTATACTACTAACTAATCTGTCATGTACACATTCCGGCCGGTGCAAATGGGGAGATTTTTGGCTTTCTCGGAAAACAAAATTGAAATTCAAGATGTCTTAAGACTACCTCTGCACAAAAGCAAAATTTAAAGTCTTTGAAATATGTCTGAGTGAATTACTGCTTGAGAATGGTGCAACTCCTGTTATATCAATCACTACCTCTTCAAATGTTCCAAAAATTACACGAGTGTTTCATGTTGGGTGTCAGTAATTTTACATTATGCTCTGAAAAGAAATATGTAAGTATTCTCTAAAGCACATCTAAAGTCATATATTCGTTTGTCTTATATAAAGTCATATATAAAGCAAATTTTGAAACTGTAGAAAACCTTAGTTAAACATTACTAGCTCTCACAAGTACACATGATATTACCATCAAATTGAAGTAAATTCTCATGACATCAAAGTCTGCAAAATAAAACAATATAATAATTACATTAGCTACATATTATATGAACAAACATGTTAATAATAATATTTGACAAATGCAATAACATTATTGTTTCACTTCCTACGACACAGCAACCTATTACCTTTAATTTATCGATAAAATGAATGGACTATTTTAATTTGTTGAAAAGTAATAGCTTTGAAAGTTTTGCGCGTAGTGAGTGTTTTTCCGGTAATTTATTAAACAGTCCAAAAAACGCTACACCCTGCGCCACTTAAATTTAAATAGCTCCGTCATTTTTTAAGATCTACTAAAGATATTGGTAACGATAGAAAGCTAAGAATATGTTCCTTTAATCAGTTTGGACTGCGTTTTCATATTTTTAATAACTTCATAGTTATTTGTCATGAAATGAAAAAAGAGAAACGAGAAAAACTAATTTTTGGCTCAAATAACCGTTATTTTAAATATGGCGGCAACATGTAAACAATATATCCAGTTTTCTTACTTCTACTATCAATTATCTTCAATTTGGTACAAGAACGAAGTTTCTAACTTGTTTCTGTGAGAAGATATTTCAGTTCAAATATAATTTGGTGCTTGCGCGCGGGCGCCATTTTGAATATTGAATTTCACAATGAAGGCCCCGGTTGCGGAAGTGTTACCTTCGATTTTTTTCATTAATTGATCACCCTCTAACAGGTTCTGAAGAGATCTGCTGTCATCCCCGACTTTTCTACAGCTCTTATGGACAGAGCCTGGATTAAATGTGATTGGGGAGTCCAATCCAGTTATTTTGTGGTTGAAGAGTCTAATCCAGTCTTTGCTGTTGGAATCTCTAATCTAATTGTTCTGTGATTGGAGAGTCTAGTTCATTTATTCTATGATTGAGTAGTCTGTTTCCAGTTACTCTCTGATTGTGGAATATAATCCAGTTATTGTGATTTAGGAGTCTAATCCAGTTATTTTGTTATTAAGGAGTCTAAGCCATTTACTCTGTGAATAGAAAGTCTAATCCATTTACTCTGTGGTTAAGAAGTCAAATCAATTACTCTGATTTGAGAGTCTAATTCAGTAACTCCATGATTGAAAAGTGCAATCCAGTTATCATGTAATTGGAGAGCCTAATCCAGTCACTCTGTGATTGAGTAGTCTGTTCGAGATATTCTTGGCAAAGTCTAGCCTTTGATTAGAAATATAATTAAGCTATTCGTAATTGGAAAGTTTAGTTCATTTAGTCTGTGATAGGCGGTCTAATCAAGTAATTCTGTGATTGATGAATTTAATCCATTTATTTTGTGATTGCGTAGTCTATTCCTGTTATTTTGTGATTGGGTAGTCGAATCCATTTACTCTCTGATTGGTAAGTATAATCCATTTACTCTGTGATTTAGGAAGTATAATCTGCTTACTCTGTAAGTCGGGAGTCTAATTCATTTATTCTCTAACTGAAGAGTTTAATCCAGTCACTCTGTGATTGGGTAGTCTGTTCGAGATATTCTTGGTTGAATCTAATTGAAATACCCTGTGATTACGGAGTCTAATCCATTTAGTCTTATATTAGAAAATATAATCAAAGTATTCCGTAATCGGAGAGTTTAATTCAGTTAGTCTGTGATCGGCAGTCTAATCAGGTTATTCTATGATTGGTGAATCTAATCCATTTATTCTGTAATATAATTCAGTTATTCTATGTTTGAGTAGTCTCTCTGATTTGGAAATCTAATCCACTTACTCTGTTATTTAGAAAGTATAATCTACTTACTCTGTAAGTAGGGAGTCTAATTTATGTATTCTCTAATTGGAGAGTCTAATCGTCGCTCAGTGATTGGTTAGTCTAAGATAGTCACTATGTAATTAGATAGTCTAATCATTATACTCTCTGATTAGCAAAGTCTAATCCAATTACATTCTTATTGTCGAATCTAATTCTGTTAGTCTATTAATGCGGAAGTCCAATAGAGTTATTCTGTGGTTGGGTAGTCTAATCCAGTTATCCTGTAGATAGGAAGTTTGATATGTCTCTATGGAATTGGATTGTTTAATCAAATACTCTGTGATTATAAGAGTCTAATCTAGTTATTCTGTTATTGGAAAGTCTAATCCAGTCACTCTATGTAGCCATGAATTACTACAAGACTGAATTTTTGTATGAGATACTCTGTGTTTATGGACTTTACTCTATGAGTGAGTCCAGTTACTTTATGAGTGTCGAGCCTAATCTAGTTATTCTGTGATTGCGAGAGTCTAATAGTGTTTGTAAATGGGGGTCTAATCTATTCACTCTGTGCTTAGAGTAGTCTAGTCGCATTGTCCTGCAATTGGAGAGTATTGCGATTATATTAAATCTTGGTGTCTTGTATCCAAGGTGCGAAAGCAAATCATATAAGCACAGGGGTTTTCTGATAAGGTTGTATAAAAGAGGATATTGGGACCTTACGTTGTAATCTTGTTTGCAGGAAACCATTGTTTGCAGGTCAAGTAGAAAAGGTCTTTCTTTGACTTTTCAGATCAATGAAAGGCTTTCTACTTATGCAAGCCGTTTTATTCTTTTGTGAAGCGAGATTAGCTAATATACGACGGTGAGCTTTCGGAAGTTCACGTACAATTTTACATCTTTCTAGATTTTTAAAAATAATTTTTACAAACAAAATCAGTGGAAAAAGTGAAAGTTACTAAAAGTCCTTTAGTTGCATGTATCAAATACATTTCTTTATTCAGAGAATCATAGTCTGCTACTGCAAAGACAATTAAGGTGGATCACCACGCGGAAGTCAGTACATATTTTAACTCATTGCCTTAACTATGCACAATGAAACGTTACATATTATAAATATTTTACTAAAAGATAGAGCTATGTTTCAGCTACAACAGAAGACACTGATTCATTTGGTTGTGTCTTCTGATATCGAAAAAAAGGTAACAAGTAAAAGAAAATATTTGATTCGTTTTACAATGAGCACACAAGATGGCACTTATTGTTAGATCTTACTAGAAGTGCTCAATTTTATGAAATGCTTATTTGAATGTGTAAAGTACTTTAAAGTAACAACCTTATTACAAAATAGATATATTGTTTCACCATTTTCCGTGTTATGTTTCATATTTTATTTAATTATTAATTTACATTTAAGGAAATAGATTTTGAGAAGAAACTTGCACAGAACGCCATAATGCGTTGTTGCTAAATTTGTACGTTTAATTACCGGATTCTAGCATTGCAGTTTGGGAAGCGGAACTTAGCTGCGAATTGCGGTAAGGGTCGAAAACTAATTTCTCCAGCAAGTATCCAAGTAGAATTCCATGATTACTTCCTTTATTATCTGACACCAGTAAACCTTCGACACTACCTGGCAACGCCGCACTATTCAAGCAGCGTTTAGCATAGCAACGAGAACACCTAGTGATTCATCTTAAATTCTTGTAACGAGTACAGAATTCTATACGTTGTTCTTCCATGGTTATTTCACGTATAAAAAATCTTCCAAAAAAACTACTGTTTTCAGGTTATTGGTATACGCCATACTTCGAGACATGAGTTCTAAACATATGTGTTTGTTTCATCAGAAGGATTGTCTGTTTTGAACGGAGCCTAGTGTAAAACGACGTGGCGAAATTGAAGATGAGAAGTCATTTGTCATCATTCTCATTCGGGAGATGTGTTCTCCCTGAAGGATGTGGTTGTTGCTCATTCTCTTAGGTTCTTGGACACGTCTATACATTACATTTTTTTAAAAAAGACGGTCTTCCAGGGAATTCACTGAAAGATAATTGTATTATGTGTCTCTCAGATCCGAAACGAGGACCATCAACCTATTTATATTTTCTATGTTTGATCGTCTTTAATAATAATAATAATAATAATAATAATAATAATAATAATAATAATAATAATAATAATAATAATAATAATAATAATAATAATAATAATAATAATAAAGAAACATCCGTGTCTGTGTGTATATCTGTCTTCAGCTTTTAGCTTAGGAAGGAGTCACCTAAAGCCACCACATTTTGTACTCACATATATATTCACCAGAGCTAAGCGCGTACGAAACCATTTTTTGATGTTCAGCTCGAGGGATTGGTATGGAGTCAAAAATATGGACGTTGATGATTGTTTCTACTATGCAAGCAACGCCTTGCCTCTATGGAAACAACACAGCATATTTGGACCCTTTGGGCACCAAGTGACCTAAGTTCAAAAAAATGGGGAAATTGACTAATGCCATCATTCAGTTCTACAGATGGGTATATATTTGTCTGATAAGTGGTTAATTGTAACTTATTAAACCATAAGCTGCATAAATATGAACTGAAAATGAAATCTTTAAGTTTATGTCCCACGGCTATGTCGGCTAGACTAAAGAAGACATTGATGATGATGGCAAAATAAGATAATGGTGGAGTGAAGAAAGGGGGAGGAAACGGGAGAACCCCGAGAAAATTCAAGTACACGGTGTTTGACCACCACAAAGTTCACTTGGCACGAGCATGGATCGAATCAAGGACCCCATGCACTAGAGATGAACTCTCTACTACAGAGTCACCGCGGCTCCACTGCATAAATATGGTTTTAATCGCCAACGTAATACAAATATGATACTTTTCAGGAAATATATGATCTTCAAAATTCTCTTCTGGAATATTTCAACTTTGGACTTAGGAGCTCCATGGCTTCTAAGGGGACATTTGTTATACGGGTTTACATAACAGCAGAGAATAATTCCTGGGCAATAAGATAATTGCGGGAGCATTCTTCTTTTCCTCTTTTTCATCCAGATTCTGAATTAAAATTAGACAACAACGATTTCTTTACAGCTAGTAGTTAATAAATATAAAGTGCTTATGTGTAACCAAATTCTTGGTGCGTCTGCTTGAGGCTTGGGAGAGTGTACTTAAAAGTTTCCGAACACACTAGAATGACAAATACAAATTATATAATCTTTACGGATTTCTAATAATCTATCGTAAAGGAACTAGTTTGTGCCCTAACCAAATATCCAAGTTTCAGAATCTCGTGATACTTCTACAACAATTTTTATACGGGTAATTGGTGAGTACTTCAGGTTATCTGCCCGTAGTCAAACTGCCTCTATAAAAATTGTTACAAAAGTACCGTAGGATTCTGAAACATGTATTATTGGGTATCATACATATTAATTCCTAAGTGAAGTCTTGACCCGATTACGGTATGTCCCATAGTTTTGAAGCTATGGACCTTTAAAGTTCATTTTTTCATGTTTTCGGTAGCCTATAACTCCGAAAGAAAGCATTTGTGCACTCAGGTTGGTCTATACTTTTTGTCTTATCTTGGTGTCAGGAATCATCTCCCAAACGTTGTCGGTGTTGTTTTGAAACACCCTGTACAGTGAGAGAAAACGTATAAACTTGAGTTACATTTAAGGCATATAACTTTACTTTTCGTATAACATACTGACTAGTGCCACATATAATCCAATGTCTGTAATTATTCTCGACATACGAATTAAATTGAGAACAACCATTATAATAGCTATCCTCCCTCGAAGACAATTAGAATCTATAAATAAAAACTGCACCTCAAATATCTCTATTTGGCAATATTCGTGGCGGCCATGCCACAAGACCTTCTGACAATCAGGTTAAGAAACAAATCACCTAACCATTTGTTATGAAGTTTGTACAATGAGGATAGAGAACTTTATAACTACCCTGTACTGCTGTACATTTAATTCTCATCTGCCAATGATATCTTTGAGTTATCTTCAAGTATGTTTTAATTCAGCTTTTATTATTAATTTTTACCACAAAAAGCAGGTCGTATTTGTAACTTGATCATAGACTTACACTGACTTTTTGTTGTATGGGAAGGGAGCAGACAGAACAATCTAGAAATATATAGGAGTTATAGAGACAAAATATAGGAATTTACACCATTAGAGAGGGTAAAAATGTCTTCTTCGCAACTAATTATAAATAAACTAATAACAAAAAGTCTTTTCTTAATCATAAAATGTATCAGTGATCAGTTATTTAAATGATCAATCACCAAAAATAAAATCGATCTTATTTTAATAACATTGCAGAGCATTGCTAGATTTGAGGAGGTTTGAGCAACTAAAATTAGAAACACATTTCAACTTTAATGCGCTATGAGTACAACAGAGTAATCATCTTTCATTATTTAATATTTACGATGTATCGTACGTTAGGAGACCAGAAAGCACGATGAGTGACAGTGTGTAAACCAAATTATTACATAACAAATTTTTAGTTCTTTACTGAACATTAAAAAAATGTATGGGTATTATGCATAAACTAACTATACAAGGTGAAAGAACAATGGATTTTGGTTTTTTGCAAGGGGTATACTTATATTCTCTTGTACTTGACACGACCTCTTTGATTTACGAAATAGATCTGGAAATATTTTTGAACTTTGCAATTTTTAAATAAAGCTGTTACATGCTAGTAAATACATTTTATTGCATTTGTTGTTTACAAGCACATACCAAACACTGGTATGGTATCAGATTTTGAAATATTAGCAATTTAACATAGAGATGAAGTAGCGTGGCTTTAATAATAACTTCTATATTACATATGTACAGTATATGTAAGCAAATGTCTGCAAATAGTCCTTGATTGAAACGAGAAATTGTGCTTCTTTGTTTTCTAAGTTCGAAGATGGACGGACATAATCTTATACGGATCATATCTATGCCTCTTTTTTTCAAATTAACTTTGTATTTGTTTTAATAATTCATTTAAAGTATTTTCATTGAACTTACAGAAAAAAAATATTTGTCATATTTATGAACTGACATACTAATTACCAGTTTCTCCAACTATATAACGTAAGGTCAATTATTTGGTTTGGAATCTGTGTTTTAAATATATATCAATATGTTTGCTTTGTTTTCTACGGGAATTATGCCATCACAATAAAAGACCTGTGCGTATGAATAGTTTTTGTCCATTCAATATAATTAGAGGATAATATGGTAGACAAACGTTTTGGTCTTTGAAGGCGTTACCTAAATGCGTTATCCAGACAGCGATATATAGTACACATATACGGCATCCTTATGTTTACTACGGAAATCTGTATGTACGATACATTACCCATATCCTACACACGTACTGTCCTTCCTGACCACTAATATGCAGTTCTTTCTTTCGTACGAAAAGAACGTTTATTCGGAACACTTTTACAGAAGGTACGTATAAAATATACGTTTTTAGTTATACGTTTGCTGCCGGATATTATATAGGTTTGTAAGTTAAGTCCAAAAGTTACAGGATTTACGTATGTAACCTACGTTTTTACGTATACCACACACTTTTTTCTCAGTGTATCCTTGGTTTTCCGACAACATTTAACACGCTAACCACTCGCATACTAAATATAATTAAGAAGTATCAATTATAACGCTGGAATCAAGAACATTACAGCCTTGCACGAAGAAAAATCTTCCTTGTAATTGAAGCTAATACGTTACGTATTGTGGGAGATACTAATAGTCCTGTACTCGGTGAAAAAAAATAACAGCTCATAAAATTTTCAATGAGATGCAAGTGAAGAGAGAGTTGAATGTTACGTGCTATTGTGGAAAACGATTCCTGCCAGTGGCGATACCAAGACATCCAGAACACTACTGGAAGGATCGAAAGCACATGATTCAATTATGATTTATTGTATTGATTCTATTAATAATATTTTTACAATAACAATTATTATTAAATAATCGACGTCCATGTAATGGAGGGTTAGCGAACGTACCTTTACTATCGTGTGTGCACATAATTCTGCTCGAGAATTCTTACAAACTTGCACTTGATTTCTTTTATATCGTTATTTAGAAGTATCAGTCGCAACTTCAGCTCTAAAAACAAATGCATGACTCGTAAGAGCTTACTTAAGCAATGTTGATTGGGAAATTTTAAATCCCTAAACGCTTTATATGTTTTATACATGAGTTGCTTTTGTAATTCGACACGTTGCTGTATTTCACCCAAAATTTTCAAGTGAAAGAGACAACGTATTACAAAGGTCTGCGCGTCAGGCACTTGGTCGTTTGCAACATCTTTTACAACGCAGTAAATGTTCCAGAAAACTCTTTGACCGACTGGTATTGTTTGCCCACGATGTTTTACGTCTTATCTCAAACGACCAACCTCCTCAAAAATGGCCATACTCAACGATAAAGGTGTTCGATGCACAGAATGACATTAATTTTGATTGACATCACACAGTCGCAGCCGTAGAATATACACACTCTTGTTCTTGACATTGATTGTTGTTGATGTTAAAAGTGTTTTTTGTTACCATTACATATTTTTTTACCTTGAGGCCGCTCAAAGAAAGCGGTCGACGTAGTCTTCCTCTGGCGGGAAGGTCACCCGTGTTGAGTTGGTGGACGTGCGCCGTGCAGGACGATTTTGGTGATGATGACTGTGGTGGTGGTGGTGAGGATGATGATGATGGTGATGTGAATTTGCTCCCATGGTGGAAGAGGGAACCTCGTAGCGACGGTTCGGGTGAAGGTCCTTTAGATGGAACAGGTACCACCGCCTTTGCGGACTGTCCATGCAACTGGCTGGGTACGAGTCGTATCCGCTCGACGACGTGGAGTTTGGGTGATAGTCCCAGCCTGCTGTGTTTCCCTCCGATGCACGAAAAGATTGCCGTTTGAATGTTCTCCGAATCTGCAAACAAAAGGAAGAAAATAGGAGAAAATATTACTTCC
This sequence comes from Thermobia domestica, assembly GCF_964235325.1. Classification (NCBI taxonomy): domain Eukaryota; kingdom Metazoa; phylum Arthropoda; class Insecta; order Zygentoma; family Lepismatidae; genus Thermobia; species Thermobia domestica. Next base: position 8,757,736 of record NC_137455.1, on the reverse strand, counting down.
AAATCGTACGAGATTCAGTAGATTATTTACAAAGCATTCACAACTGTATTCTCAAAGCATTCACAACTGTATTCTCAAAGGATTCACAACTGTATTCACAAAGCATTCACGACTGTATACTTAAAGGACTCACAACTGTATTCACAAAGCATTCACAACTGTATTCTCAAAGCATTCACAATTTACTTTCCACCATATTTATTGATTTACATCCACGCTTCAGTTTCCTCTAAATGAGCTAAAATCAGTGGCGGATCCAGTCTAGGCCGTGGGGGCTTAGAACCGGGCTTAGAACCTCAGTTTTATGAGTGACAAAATTAAACCTACCGAGAATGACGCTAAATTCGTTGTACAAAAGCAGAGGAGTGATCCCTGGGAGTAAAACAAACAAAAAAGTTCCAATAAACATTGGGGGAAAACCCCATCGTTTACGTGTTATAGGGTGCCGAAAACGAAAAAATGAATTTTAAAGGTTCATAGCTCCAAAACTATGGGACCTACCGTGGTCGGATCAAGACTTCACTTAGGAACTAGTATGTGCTCTATCCAAAAATGTGTGTTTCATAATCCTGAGTAGCTTCCACAACAATTTTTATAGAGGTAGTTTAAATACGGGCATATGATATAAAGTACTCTCCATAAAAATTGTTGCGTGAGTACTTTAGGATTCTAAAACATGTATTTTTGGATAGAGCACATACTAGTTCCTAAGTGAATTCTTGACCCGACTACAATAGGTCCCACAGTTTTGGAGTTATGGGACCATAGAATTCATTCTTTCATGTTTTTGGCAGCCTATAGCACATAAACGATGGGGTTTTCGCCTATGTTTATTGGAATTTTTTGTTTGTTTTACTCTCAGGAATCACTCCTCTACTTTTGTACAACGAATTTAGCGCCATACTATATATATATATATATATATATATATATATATATATATATATATATATATATATATATATATATATATATCTTCAAACGTTTATGGTAAGCGTTGCCTTTTATTCTTTATTGGAAAATCTTAAAACATTAGATATAGTTTCAGTTTCAGTTTTTCTGTTATGCAATGTGTAAAACAATACTTGAGGTCAACAATGTGAACATCCACCTTTCATAATATCCATCGAGAGAGAGTTAAGTTGGTAACTTCTGCAGGACCCGTGAAAAATCGTAAACTCATGATATACCGACCATAGTCTGGGTTCTGGCTCGCCCTCTCTCCCCCCAATTTTTACCTTTTAGATCCGCCACTGGCTAAAATAAAAAAAGAGAAGAATCTCATATAGAACGGAAATCTTGTTTAAAAAAAACTTGGATATGTCCTTAAGTGTGTCTCTAGCAAAACCATAATCAAAATGTGTTTAGTGAGAGCACGGCAGAAGACATTAAATATTTTAAATATTTCTCTCCGCTTTACAAGCAGGAGTATTATGAAAAAAAATTGAGGCAGAAAATAGTTAATCTTCTCCAAAAATATTGGTAATTTTGTTTATTGATGGTAGTATGTGGAAAAATGGATTAAAAAGAAACAATCGATTTATCGACCATACACTGACAAATTGGATACCGGTACTTAATCAGCTGCAATAGATTTTTTGTTCACCGAATTCCGGCAGTAATTTTAGTATATTTCATAGAGTGTTAGACAAAACATAAAAACTGGAAATTACAAGATACGCATCCAGAAATTTTTGTTGAAAGGGACCTAATACTACGAGCCACTAAGTCTATGTACTATTGAATAGGTTTATAGGTATTATTCGGTATCCGAAAGGACGATAAGTAATTGTAAAATACTTCCATCTATATTTTTAGAAAAGAAAATGATAAAAGTAGATTGTTTTTATAAGGGAAAGAGTACAAATGAAGTATAAGGTAAAATGCTCATGCTACATCAATTATTTCCCTGTTAAACAAGTATACTTTTATTGAGAAAGTATACAAAGGTATATTGAGCTCCAAAGTTTTAAAGGGCATCCGGGCCCCGTGGATCCGCCCGTGACTGCGCCTCTGGCCGGAGGTGACAATGCGGTGAAAAAGGCTTTTCCTGCAAGCATTGACTTTGTAGTATGGTCTCTGCACCCGCCAACTGTACTAGGTTCAAGCCCGGTACTGCTTTGGAGCTCACGTTAATAGTAGGGTTGTTCTTTCTAACTTTGGTGCTGCTTTAAGAATCCAAAACAAAAAAGTTAAAAACAAACAAGAAAAACAAAATCTCAATAATTGTTTTACTGTAAATGGTATATAGAGATTTTTTTTTTGTCGAAATACTTCTTCGGAATGAAACCTTTTCTTTTCTTTTTTGAAAAGAAAGTGAGATTTTCAATACCTTGTAACTTTGTTACTCTTTATTCGAAATGCTTCAAATTATGATTTTGGGTCCAGATCCTGTGGCCCTCAGTGGCGGACCTGGAAGGTAAAAACTAGGAGTCCAGCCAGAACGTAGACTATGATAGGTATATCGTAAGTTTACTATCAATTTTCAAAAATATATAAATAATAAATTCGATTATTTTTATCACTCAAAAAACTGGGGAAGATCTAGGGCCCCTGGCCCCGGGGTAGATCTTCGACTGATGACCCATGCGTAAACACGAGTCTGTATGTATCCCTATATGCACAGAGAGCACGACACATGTTAGGCATTTGACCACGAAGGCTTTTAAAACTGTAGGGTCATTCCATTGCTTTCTAATAAGGAAGTACACTGTTGGAAATGCATCGCTGTAATTTAACAATATCATTCTTTTCCGGAGATATAGAGTAACTTGACATCTATCGACAGCCAAATTTTGCTTCTTTGTGATTTAACTGAAATTATACAGTTACTTTTCCAATGGCCTCACGATCAGGGCCGTGCCGTGAGGGGGGGGGGGCGAGCGGGGCGACGGCCCCGGGTCCGAAGTAAGGGGGCGAAAAATTCGGGAGAAAAAAAGGAAAAATTGCTTGGAATATATGTATGGGGGCGCCGTCGTATACTCTCGCCCCGGGCTCTGATTTTCCACGGTACGGCCCTGCTCATGATGCTGAATCAATGTGGAATACTTGAATCGTTGAGTTCCAAAACGGCTCTTGTCCATTTACAGAAAATCCCAGAAAACCAAGAAGAACTGTGGGATCGATACGTATTGTAGAAATGAAAATACTTGAGAATCTTCAAGTTTTCCACATGAACACACTAAAATATTCCCAGTTCTACGAAACATCCTACAAAGATCCTTGGGATTTTCTGTAAATGGACAAAAGCCGTTTTGGAACAAGACGACTCACTTGTAATTATTGTTATCGAACCTGTAACCATGAACATCAAGAACACTATCAGTACAATTCTGTAATAACTACTTTTATACCAAAACCAGCAAAATACAGTTCGATTAAATCCTGACTATAATAGGAAAACGTCTCAGTGTGTGTGTAACACTTATTGTTAATATTTCACGGTAACCTTATTAGGTGTCAACGTTACCCGTTTGACGCTTATAATTGGAATTTTGGAAATTAGTAGTACAGAAGAGTACAGGAATTTGGAAGAGTTAAAATAGCAACTTAAAAACTGCATTCTTCCAATTTAATCACTTCCAGGGCCGGATTTAAAATTTTGGCGCCCCTAGGCCCAATAATTTTTCCGCCCCCTAGTCTGGTTAAAGTTACTTTCCTAAAGATCTTTATTAAAAAATTATATCAGGTCTATATGTTAATTGCTTAAACACCACTCCACGATGCAAATAGTTTAACTTTACCAACAATTATTTGTTCCAATGAACTTCAAAATCAGAATGCTTTATTAGCCTGATATTTTAAAATCAATTTAAAAAATATGTTAAGTTATGGCTATTTATTTTTATTTCTAGATATTTTTTTCTCGGCCGTGTGCCCCCTGGGAGATTGCGCCCATAGGCCTGGGCCTACCGAGCCTATTGGGAAATCCGGCCCTGATCACTTCAAAATAGGAGAAAACACAATTTCAACTTTCGCTGTACAGCGGACCCGGAGGCTCATTGGAACAATAGTTATTACAGAAAATGGAATATATTCTGAAACAAAATCAAAGTTATATGCTTCCTCAAGTAATAAAAGAAAAGCCTCTCCCCCTTTTTTTTTTATAACAGTATTTGTTGTTATTAACTTGAGTAACAACGTGTTTCCTTTAATATTATGAAACTACGGTGGGGTTCCATCTATAGAGTCAGTTGGTTTGGATAGTTGAAATTTAGCTCCCTTTTTTAGCACCAAGGCTAATTGAGATGTGAATCTACAGTTTTAAGATGGAATTCGTGCCACCATAATACGTTCAAATTGCTACCAGGAATCGCACCCAAGACCAAAGTCCCGCGCACTAGCCACTGGATCAGCGGGTTGATTCCGAACTATACTGCATCACGATTCTAATCATAAATTTTATGTTTTATCGTTTCCAACTTCAACAGGTAGATATGACGGGTGAGGAAATGAAAGGTACTCTTGAAATGAGACATATATGAGACATTTTTCGTCTTTTAGTTTAACATCCCACTATTATGTCTTTTACGCTAAGGAAGGTGATGATTAATGCAAGTAAATGATGATGGTAGAATGAGAGTGTGTGAGGAAACAGTAATGCCACGAGAAAATCCCGGACACGATGCTGCCCACCACACACTTGCTGGCCGGGAATCGAACCAAGGACTCCACACACCAGAGGTAAGCGCTCTGCTACTAAGTCGCCGTCTATATCAAAAGTAATTCCTTTGAACCTCTATATAAAAACAATATCTTTCTATTCCTAGCACTTTCCCTCTATAAAAATCTAATATTAAAACGGAAGCATCGGATTTCTACAACATCTGATATCAGTAAAGGGACCAAAGCGGAGGTTAAAATTCTTGAGGTACTAAATTAGTAGATAAGATACCATTCCTCGATATCTATTACAGTTTTTTCAGTATTCAAAACGGAAGTGGTACTACATTTTCGGTTTCAGTACAGGTATTAGACAAGGACGACGATTTCTCTGTAAATTTGGGGGGCCCATTCAGATGCAAAATGTATATATATATATATATATATATATATATATATATATATATATATATATATATATATATATATGAGGATTTTAAGACAAATTGCATTCAAATTATGCCAAATATTGTATATTTTTAAATAAAATAGGGGGCCCACATGAGCTTTGGGGGCCCGGCCCACCAGGATTGGCGCCCTTGGTATTAGACCCGATATAGAACATATTTTTGAGACAGTAATCTCATAATTTTATTGATACAAAAACTATTCGACGATATCTAGTACCTGGGGACCGCGGTGGCTAAGTGATAGAGAGTTCACCTCTGGTCCTTGGTTAGATCACATCTCGCGCCGAGTGGGCTTTGTGTTGGACAAACATCGTGTGCGTAGGATTTCTCGGGGTTTTCCCATTTCCTCCCTATTTGTTCATTCCACTATTTCATCATTTGTCATCATCACCGTCTCCTTTAGTCCTGCCGGCATAACCGTGGGACGTAAAACTCAAAGATTTCATTTCATTTGTGTTATCTATCATCATTCTTACTGAAGTAATCAATATTGAAACCGGATGTTGTAGAAAATTTCTAGCATTTCCAGTTTTGAAAATAACGGTGGAAATGGTACCCATTTGAGAATTAGATCCTGAGACGAATATTCGGACCCATGAGGAACGGGAATGAAGAATGGCGGAAACTTCATCATGAGGAACTGCATACTTTATACCGTTTACCGAACATTGTTAGGGTCATCAAGTGTACGGGGCTCAGGTGGGCAGGTCATGTAACCAGAATGGAAGAAAGTAGGAACGCTTTTAAAGTTTTAACTGGAAATCCAGTCGGAAAACTACCATTAGGAAGACCTAGGTGCAGATCGGAGGGCAATATTAAGATGGATCTCGCAGAAATAGGAATTCAAAGTACTAGTTGACTAACGGCTGAAATCAACGGGAGCTTTTATAACGCGGCATTGAACCTCCGAGTCCCATAGGCCATAGAGTTAGTTAGTTAGTTTTTTGTAATTAGTAATGTAGTTTATTTCTGTATGATGAGAATAGAGATGTGTTCTCTCCCTGAGACACTCAATCCCTTTCAGAAAGTCGTTTCTTGCTATTGCTTACCGTTTTGGCTCTGATAGCTATCGACAGACAGGCGAATATAACCGTTCTACATGCTCTCCTATACTTATACATAGCATAGTTTGGAAAACTAATGAAGAAGGAAATTCCACTTTTACTTTTAATTTACTTGTTTTGAATTACTTAAGAATAAACTATAGTTTGCACAGTAGCAAAACCAACCTTTCTCCTTGATATCCGAAATATATAAATGTCATTATTCAAGGGAAGAATACGTCAATCTCCTTACTTCTCATGCAGACAATCGCAACTTACTAACCCTTTGTAATGGTGATAACATATGACTCATTGACAGTCAACATCTAGTCTTAACATCCTTTCGAAACTATTACTTCTGATAAGAAAAGTTGGTTTAGTTTGTGATTCAACTATACTTCATTATTTTTTCTTTCGTTAAACTAACCAGAAAGGAATCATGAATACATCTGTTCCACTCGTTGAATATTGTCACTTTGTAACGTTTTGACATGTATAGCATAAAAGGTGTTATTAATTTTGCAATTTCTCTAAATATAAAGGAAGAGAAAAAACTAATAAATATTGCGTTGACACCATTTTTTACTCTGAATTTTTATAAAGATCCATTTTCTTTCAGGAAGTTTTCTTCTTCTTCTTCTTCACTGCAACAATCTTTTGTTACACAGAAAACTTGATAGGAATGAGGTTTTAGCAAATGTAACGTTGACAGTATTAATTTGTTTTCTATATATAATCCTTTTTTATCGCTGAAGACATTTACACAAAATAAATTGATTTTAGATTTTAGATGCCAGCAACGACGTGTTTTATAAAATAAATTCGTGGAAATTATTTTTTTTTTAAATAAAAAGTTACTTTGATCCTCTATTATTTGAAATACGTTATATTCTTTGTAATCTCTGGATTGTTACTGAAATTCTGTTATTTCATCAGGACGTGTCAACTGCACAGAAAATATTGCTTTTTTTTTCTTTGTTCATAATTCCGCAATATGTAGATGGCAGATGTTAAATAACTGCGAGAGGATTATTTCATTACTTCATAGTGATTTACGCACATCTGTCAAACGTATTAAAAACTCCACAAAATAATAATGATATAAATGTTCTCAGAACCAATCTTTCTATCAGACAAGTACTGTTACCAAGAGAAAATATTTGCATAAATATTTTAATCTTTGTTAAACGAGAGGAAAAATTACAACTGCTTAGGAAAATTGTTTATTTTACTGTAAATGAAAAAAGTTAAGTGTAAAGAGTGTAAATAATAATAATAAAAAAAGATTTCTCGAAAATTGCTCTAACGATTGTGTTTATCTTTAGTACTAGATGAAATACCATTCCTTCTCATGGAGGCTGTATTTAGAAGTCAACGCCTGCGGGAGTATCACCATTCATCTCAGCGGCCGCGAAAATTATAGATTTGACACTAATATTGGGAAGTCATTTTGGATTATTTTACATGTCTCGGTAACCCTCGTCACACAGGTGATCCCTGGCCCCATATAACGGTAGCTGTATTTGAAAGTCATCACTAATGGGAGTGTCACCATTGATCTCAGCGACCGCGAATATTATAGATTTGACAATAATATCGGTCATTTTGGGTTATTTTTACATGTCTCCGTAACCCCTTCGTTGACCCCCAACCCGCTGCCGAATGGGGTGAATTTGTAAGTTAATGAAATCGGAGTTTCACCATTGATCTCAGCGACCGCGAAAACTATTAATTCGACATTAATATAGATCATTTTCTACTACTTTTATATGTCCCGGTAAACACCCCACCTGAGACCCCTCCGAATTTTGAAAAAAAAAACAACAAAAAAACGCTTCGTCTTGGTCTGGGGCCTGGACCAAGGTACCCGCGAGCAAAATTTCTTAACTCTCGGTCCACTCGTCTGGTCTCCACATCGCACACAGGCAGACATACAAACAAACTGTTTATTTTATTTATATTAGATCTTTATCAATATTTCCCTCCTAGTCTACTATCATAGTTGACGTGTTTATAACGTGTGTGTTGTCTCGAGTTCGAATTGAGGCACAGTATTTTTCTTCATTGACCAAATGTGAAGTTTTGGTTCAATCTAGGCTCATATATACAAAGCTTCTTTGTGTACAAAGGTTAAATTCTTGTGTTTATAGTATGTGGCAAAGATTCGATACCTAATGGTAGTGGTAAGGGCGGTTTGGAAGGAACGTCACATCCGTAAACTTTACAATTTTAAGAGAATAAACTGTACCTAATGTCGTTGTATACATGTTAGATTTTTATCGATGTGACTACCCTCACAAACCGCCACTGGGTACTAAATGAATTCAAATTTTACGTTAAGGTGTAGTAGTTTCACGTCTCATATAGCATCGCCACTGAGAAGGAGCGATAAACTTAGAATTAAATCTTATTGATTCTTTGCCAAACAGAGCTGATAAGGATATTATCAAACTCCCAGTATCTAAAGGTATTACCTTAACATTTCACTTGAACAAGTGTTTTGAAAGTATAATTTTTACCACGAAATATTCAAACATTTCAAACATATATCTAGTATATTTTATTTTATTTATATTTTTAGATTCATCTTAAAGGAAATTCTAAAATCGAATTATTATTAACACTGCAGAGGATGATGCGGTGGAAGTTTTGGAAGTCGAGAAAGACGAAACATCAGGGAAACCATATCATTTTCTTTGTAAAACCAATGAAAAGCGAGTTTAGACTTGCGGAAAGCTTGATCTGTATGATATACTCTTTAATTACGAGTGGAAATCATTAACTTCACGTGTCGGCTAGTCAGCTAATGAGGAGAGAGGGTAATATTTTAATTGAAGTGCAATTACTGTAGGTTTAATTGAGGCGTAATTGCCGTCAGATAAGAACATTAGGAACGGTTTCTGGCCTATTTTGTTGATTAATCCTGGTTTCTCAACATTCCAATGGAATTAGTTGTGTCTTCCATAGATGGAAATAACAAAGTATATTCAGTAGTTTTACTTCTCTTATCATGACATTTTATTTTGGTTTCGTGATCTCCCAATCTGTTTACCATATCAAGAAAACCTGCAACACACATAGATACACGTGAATATATAAGAGCACACGGATATGTTTGAAACATCAGCACAAGTAACACTGGATGTAATTTTTCTCCCTCCAACTCTCCATTTCCTTTGAAGTATGAACATTGTGATTACCACAAGTAAATTGCAGGTAGATTGAAAACTTGTGAGGAATTATCTCTTACAGTTCTATAATAGTTCACCAACAGCCTTTCTCTCTTTATATATATATACAGCGGCGGATTCAGAATATGATCAAGGGAGGGACTAAACCATAGTTTACAGCTTTATCCAGTGTAAAACAGGATTGAAGCCCATTTTATCCAGTGTATACCTGAGAGTCAAGGGGGGGCTATAACCTCTATAGACCCCCTTGGATTCGCCTCTGTGTGTGTGTATGCATGAATGTTAGTGAACTGTTAATATGTTAATTAATAATATGTAACCTTAAATTTAGAACTTTCTGCTTCCCTAATAAAGAACGAAATACAAGCGAAATTTTATCCTAAAATAAAAATTAGTCTCTGTTTCTTGGGTTATTTAGATACTTTTTTTTGCCTGACATGGCATTTAGGCAACCAGTAAAACACCTATATACCTAGGTATGTTAAGGTATATACTTTCCAAGTTCTTAACAAGATTTCTAGACAACAAATGCGACTCCTGTAGTGTGGTAGGTTGCAAAACGTAGACTTGCTGACCAGCAATGAAATACCAGTTTGAAAATCAATCAAGACAGCCAGCTCCGAATGGAACATTAACTCATAGACATTCAATATTGTAAACTTACTTTATTAATTATAGAATCCATTATAGGGAAACCAAAGCGGTACTTGAATTTAAAAAAAAGGAAAAGGAAAACAAACGAAAATGTCTATTTTTGCCCAGAAAACTCGCTCTTTATATATATAAAAAAACTCCATCCTCCAAAACACTGTATTAGTGCACCTCTGTATATGATTAAGAACAATGACAAGGCTGTATTAAATCAAAGCCAATGAACAAATTATCTCCTATTATGTATGCAATCACGTTATTAATCTAATTATGGTTGTGGTTTGATACGTTAATTGAAACTGATCCCACGGGAAATCAAATTCCACACCTCACCCAGCACTGATAGGTTTGATAGCTTTCGGACATTTACGATACTATCAATCGTAGTACCTAACTTCCTTATTGCGCTCTATCATGATAAATACTATTTAAACTCAAAGATATCATTGTGTAAAATTTACTAATATGCATATGAATAAATTTTGTCGTTTAAAATCGTGATAGCACATACAAACTAGAAAATAAAACATTCTTTCTATCAAGGAAGCTCCTTCGTGGCTAAGCGGTTAGCATACGCGCCTTTGGCGAGGAAGGGCCGGGTTCGATTTCCGCCGGGAGCTCATGTGTTTCGGATCCCACGTTAAGCTATAAGTCCACGTATCCTATAGCGCCGTTGCTTAAAGGAACACTAAATTGAAATCAGATCAGAGACCAGATCTTTCTATCAACGAGATTTCGTAACGAGACTTTTCTCCGGGGAAGCTATTCAGGATTGGTAAATGGCCCGATGCTAGAGCCACCTGGTGCCGTTAAGCAGAGTTTCTGCGTGAAGGCGCGAGACCCTGAAATGTATTCTGATATCTCGGATAATATTCATACTAAATGTCTTATAATATAGTATTTAGTAAAACATTAAGAGGCCAGGATTATACAAGTTGTTAGTTCTTAACGAAAATGAAATATCCAAAGGTGAGGTATATAGCAAAATCGGTAAATTTTATCGAGATGAACAGTAAGATATTTACATCCTAATGCGTAGTTTTTGAGAAGACAATCGAGAAAAACGGTAATTTTATTAATATAAAAGTTAATATTGTACATCGACTGCATCATTCATTAAGATGTAACTGATGCTGAAGTATAACCTCGTAAAGTTTTTTTTATTTCTGACGCTAGTAAGATGGCAGTACGTTGTCTAGTTAACAAGATACTGTATAGCCCAAAATTATATGATTAACGTTGAAAGAATTAATTCTTGTTTAACTATAATAACATTGTACGAAGGTAAGACATATATCAGTAGTAGATCATATTGGGCTAATCAAAATAAGCTACTTGGTATTAAATTCGGATTCGTAGTTTTGTAGAAAATCTAAAAAAAAAAAAAAAAAAAAAAACACGGCCCTAAAAGTATGTCTTTTATAGCTAGTTATAATTGATATATTTTATTATCCTAGAATAGATGATTTATTAAGGAATTAACTTTACCAAAACTCTTTTATATATTTACCCTTTCCGTGTTCAAGTTTAATTAGTGGATTTAATGCCAATATCACCAAAATATTTCACTTTCGGAGACCCATATGTAATTTTACACAATGCCACAGTGACTATATATATATGAAGAACAAAAATAACGAAGACACGATCAGAGATCATGAACCCTATGAGACGTCACCAAAGTGGCCATGTCGACAAGGACACAGGTCTATTTAAATCATCATGTCTCCATTACCAATCATTATATTCTGATGTTTTAATACATCATTTGAAAGATCTACTAAGGTATGAAGAAGTTTTAGCAAAATTTATTTGTAACACGAACCGTTAAGAAGTTATATTTTTGGCTAAAATTTGTAACTGAGTGGTATACGAGGTGCTATCAAGAATTTTCGGGACTGCTTCTGCCATCTGGAAAGTAGTAGTAGTAGAGCTTGGCACCGATAGGTGGCAAGACTAGCATATCTGATGAGTGGGAGTACACAGTTGCATGCAGCTGGGTTGAAGTGTTGAGTTTCCACGGTGCTTTTCATAATACTCTGTGTGTGGCGATTTTACGATGGATCCGAGAATAGAACAGCGCGTGTCTGTGCGAATCTCGGGAAAAGTGCTACGGAAACCTTTGCAATGATTCAACAAATGTTTGAGGAACACAGCATGAGCCGTATGCGTGTGTTTGAGTGGCATGCTCGGTTCAGGGCTGGCCGTACAGACATCAAAGACGATGCCCACACTGGAAGGCCCGTTAGCCGCACAACGCCAGACATTGTTGCCAAACTTCAATAATTGGTTCGTGAGGATCGACGTCGAACCATTCACGACCTTGCTGGTGAAGTGGGAATTGGTTACGGGATATGCCCAACGAATTTTGACTGTTGCATTGGGCATGCATCGTGGCGGCCGGCCCTGAACCGAGCATGCCACTCAAACACAGGCGTACGGCTCATGTTGTGTTCCCCAAACACTTGTTGAATCATTGCAAAAGTCTCCGTAGCACTTTTCGCGAGATTCGCACAGAATTTGATACACACGCGCTGTTCTATTCACGGATCTATCGTAAAACCGCCACACACCATACACAGAGTATCATGAAGAGCACTATGGAAACTCAACAAATCAACCCAGCTACATGAAACTGTGTACTCTCACTCATCACATATGCTAGTCGTGCCACCTATTGGTGCAAAACTCTGCTACTACTACTTTCCAGGTGGCAGCACCAGTCCCGAAAATTCTGGATAACACCACGTGCTGGGGAATTTTACAAAACATTCTTGAAAACCATTTTAACATCATTTTTGGCCACATTTGGGAAATGTATACTTTTAGGAATAATGACACTGTTGAACACGAATATTAATGCTATTGAGTCGAATTTCCGTTCCATATAGCCGAAATCCAAGATGGCGACCAAATGGCTGCTGCATAAATTAGTTTCTGAATATAACTATAAATGTTGACATGTAATACATCATTTCTTAAGTTTCCGGTGCCAAGAAATTCATTTTTGCTCTCTGAATTACCATCCGTCCATCGCAAGTGGTTCAACCTACCATGAAAGCCAAACCGGTTACCAAATTCGACGAGAAATAAAAGTGCTGCATATTAAAGTGTAAGGTATCTTTTCCCATGTTTTCAGGGCGGAGGATCTTACACTTTGTTGCTTAATCCTGATTCTGACACCGTAAGTGCTCAGAAACCCAAGATCCTTCCTAGAAACATTAGCAATCAAAAGATGTAGAGCATCAAAACTTAGGAATGGAGCTCGTGTTTGGAGCAGTGTTTCTTCCAGACTTGTTTTTTTGGGGGGGCACTGCCCCCCGGAGCTCTGAGAGTACCCCCCTGGACAAGACCAAAATAATACGTCTGTAATATAATAATAAATAAAATAGTACCAGAAGTGCCTCTCGGCATACTACGCGTGCCCCCCGGAGCATTTTTTCTGAAAGAATGACCGGTTTGGAGTCGACACTCAAACCGGCAATGGGTAGAAAGAAACTAACGATTTGCAGCTTTAACATTGATCAGTACAAAAACGGTAGCAGGCAGAGAGAAGGAATAGGGTTTTTTGTAATCCGTCGAGCGTCTCAAAAACAAATTTAATCTCATCCACAACTCTCTACTAAAACCGGAAATAGTAGAGATCCACTACAATTTCCGGACTCAATATTGATCCACGTACAGCTAACGATAAAAGATAGCGTTGACATCAATTTAAAATTCTAATAATAGATAAAATTTTCTCTCTTAAGAGGCCTAATCACTGCGAAATTAAAATATCGCTAATTTTACAGTATTTATGTGTTATCTTCAAATAAATAAAAGATAATCGAAATGTGGAACAAGAGCGCTCTAAACAATATGATTTTGCATGAGGTACCATTATCACGAGTCACCTAGTAGATTTCCGTTTGCAGCCATTTAAAAACGCGAAAATAAATACCGATTTTCTAAATGTCTGAAAATCGAAAGCAGATAAGTGAGTCGTGATAACGGTATCTCATGTAAAATAATATTGTCTAGCGAGCTCTTGTTCTACCTTTCGATTATCTTTTATCTATTTGAAGATATCACATAATTACTGTAAAATTAGCGGTGTTTTAATTTCGTAGTGATGGGGAATCTTAACCCACTATTCAAACTGGAAGTTGCAGAAATCAATTTTTTCCGGTTTTAACGTTGATTGCCATGACATGAGAATCGTAATTCGCAATGATAAGTTATTTTCTATGATCAATTAAGAGACCCCAAAATATATTCTCTCTCCACTCTAATCTGTCTACTAAAACCGGAAGTGGTAGAAATCTAGTAAATGAGAAAACATCACACCATACAAACGAAACATTGCATATATTGTTGCTTGTCCTCTTCTAACAGTGACAACATATTCTTGGTAGTGATACACATATTCTTAACAATGACACACATATTCCTAACAGTGACACACATATTCCTAACAGTGACATGTATATTCCTAACAGTGACACACATATTCCTAACAGTAACATGCATATTCCTAACAGTGACACACATATTCCTAACAGTGACATGCATATTCCTAACAGTGACACACATGCTCCTAACAATGACACATTATTCCTAACAGTGACACACATATAAGTAACAATGACTCACATTCTTGGCAGTGACACATATGTTCCTAACAGTGACACATATATTCCTAATAGTGACACGCATATTTCTCACAGTGACACATATTCCTAACAACGACATACATATTCCTAACAGTGTCAATCATATTTCTAACAATGACAAGCATATTGCTAGCAGTGACACCCATATTTCTAACAATGACACACATATTCGTACCAGTGATACGCATATTTCTAACAATGACACACATATTCCTAACAATGACACATATTCCTAACAGTTACTTATATTCCTAAGACTGACACACACAATTCTAACAGTGACATACATATTCCTAACAGTTACATGCATATTCCTAACAGTGACACACATATTCTTAAGTGTCAAGCATATTCTTAATAGTGGCACGCATATTCCTAACAGCGATACACATATTTCTAACAGTGACATGTATATCCCTAACAGTGACACACATATTCCTAACAGTAACACGCATATTCCTAACAGTGGCACGCATATTCTTAAGAATGACACACATGTTCCTAACAGTGAAATACATATTCCTAACAGTGACTCGCATATTCTTGGCAGTGACACAACATTCCTAACAGTGGCGCATATATTCCTAACAGTAACACGCATATTCCTAACAGTGGCACGCATATTCCTAACAATGACACACATATTCCTAACAGTGACACACACATTCTTAACAGTGACTCGCATATTCTTGGCAGTGACACACAGATTTCTAAGAGTGACACATTTATTCCTAACAGTAACACGCATATTCCTAACAGTGGCACGCAAATTCTTAAGAATGACACACATGTTCCTAACAGTGAAATACATATTCCTAACAGTGACTCGCATATTCTTGGCAGTGACACACACACATTCCTAACAGTGACACATATATTCCTAACATTGACACATATCCTCCTAACAGTGATGTAGACTTGTATGAAGTATTGTAATAGAATAACATTCAATTGGACTAGTGGGGAAAAGAATGAAGAGGAGTATTCAAGGAAGGACTAATTATATTATATTTTGAAAATTGTATTGACTCATATATTTGTGTGGAAATGTGTTTATTATGAGAAATGCAAATTGTTCGCACGGAAAATATAGCTTAATGGAAAATATTTGAACTTATGATGAATATTTCAATACTTGTAATGATAGAAACTCATGATTGTTTTTTTTTTTTTAAAGTTTGAAATCCTATCACTCCTAAAATACCCGTTTAATCAAAGTAACACGATAAAGAAGAAAAATAACTCGGACAAGCACTAATAATGGCCCCAAATTTATTTCAAATTACTCAGCCATTTTTCACAATAATACAAAAGCGGTATTGTCTACGCCGTCGTCATATGCAACACACAACACTTTAGACCAAGACTGGTTGTCTACATTCAGCAACTTTCTCACCATTTTTTAGAAGGCTTCAATCTTTTAATTACTTTCTTTTAGCTATCCCTAGGTGTACTAGGGGTGTCTTACTTAGACTAAGGACACCTAGATAGCTAGAAAATGGTCATACGCCTACTAAACAAATAATAAAATATATGATAGACGATGTTGTTTTGCCTCGCATTCTTGAACCAGAAAATATAAATTTTCGGAATTTACAACTTGAAACATTGCGATACAAAGTTGGCCGTGTGAGAAGCAAGGGGTTCTCTCCCCCTCCCCCTCCTCCAAATTGCATTTAAACGGCATCGGAAGTGTCACTGTTGATCTCAGCGACACTGAAAACTATTGGTCATTTTCGGTCACTTTTATATATTTCTCCCTTCTCCCCCTCCCCTACGTTGCACGTCAAAGTGACAGAATCCATCCCAGGCCCGAATCTCATCTATATTGAAAATTTAATCGAGATCGGTCGGGTGGTTCAAGAGTTAGTAAGTCACAAATATAGTCACTTTCATTTTCACCTGCAATTTTTCTGTTATGCAATTTATAAAAGAATACTTGAGGTCCACAATGTCAACGTCCAACCTAGCTATAATATCGGTCGGGAGAGAGAGTTAACTTGGAAACTTCTGCAGGAACCATGAAAAATTGTAAACTCATGATATACCTATTATAATCTGGGTTCGGCTGACCCTCCCAGTTTTTACCTTCTAGTTCCGACAGTGGTACCTTCATATCTCATAATGTGCCCAATCATCATACCTCATATTTTCGAAATATTGAGTATATTTCTCTTTCCTCCTGTCATTTATATAACTCTTTTATTTGATAGTTTACCCCCCGATCTAAGTTTCACCATTCTTGTATGTCACCACGTTTTGAGACTCTCCATATATCCTTCTTCCCTAGAGCTCATACATTACATTCATACAATACAATGCATATGTTTTCACTAGTGTCTTATTTTTTTCAGTTTCTATGTTGATAATTCCGGTTGCGAGCTCTTGTTTTTCTTCCAATGCCACCTTGGCTTGAGATACTCTGGAGTTAATCTTGTTATCGTGTGTTAGCATTTTACTTCTAAAGTAAGAGAAAAGGTAGCGGTGGTTCAGTAGTATGGCGCCCGACTCTTGGCGTGTGCAGCCCCTAGTTCGATTCCAGCTCCAAGTAGGTTTTGTGCTGGACAAACACCTGTACGTGAGTTTTCTCGGAATTCTCCCGTTTCCTTCCACTTTCGTCATTGCACCATTATAATCAGTCATATCCCTTGCATATTAAACTAAAGAAAAGTAGCAGAATATCTGCACCTTTCACCAGGGGATCAACATGTACACGAAGTGAAGACAGACGGTTAAATGGACAAAGTCTTTTTTGCAAGTCTAAAAATGTTATCTGCGAGTAGAAACGTAATTAAAATACGAAATGTAGTTAACCTTGTAGCACTTACACACGACAAACTTATTTACAAATGCTGCCGACGTCAAAGTGGCAATATAATTAATTAAAATCCGCAAGAAGAAACATGTTTTTAAAAAAAAATAAAAAAGGAAGAGCACAGTCGTGAAGGACAATATTTTCGTCGTCTTTGCAGCGTTTTTTTTCTTCTGTTAGAAACAGAAGCAAATAGGGAAATTGTGAGCTGAATCTTGCAACATTTATATGAAGCCTTAACTTTTCCAGGACGAAATCTAATTTCCATGCCGGGAGGAAAGACGGAAATGATGGTATTTTAAGAGCGTTCCTAAGAATATATTTTCATACCGCACAAACACATTTATATGTTTTATGTATATATATATATATATATATATATATATATATATATATATACGCATACACGTTCTGACGTAATACTTACAAGGGAGGAAATGACCGTCTATTTAAAGAAAACTAACGTACTAGAGATTGAAAATTAACAACTATATATATATATTCAAAACGTATCGGTCTGCACATGTAATTTCCTCGCTCTTGGTGGGAAAAACTTAATTTTTTAAGAAGATGAGATGATTTTGTTCGTTTCTTAAGGCTATTACCTCACCAAATAAGCGTATGTACAGTAACAATTATACGTTGTACGAGTACCGACTTGAAAAAAAAATTCGATTTCAAGAATATTAAGATAGAGACATTCGCAAAGCTTTTATGAGGATTAAAATCTTATAATTTGTCGTTTACATAATTTTCCTTACGTGACGGAGAAATAAAGTTCTGGAGATGCGTAATTGTCTATTACAAATAGTATATGTGTCTCTGTTACTCTTAAGAATGTGTTTCTTTTCCTTAGGGGAACCAAATAATGGATTTCCTACTGAAGATTGCATATTTTCAGTAATCTATTTCAGAACTATCAACTGGATTAGATTTGAACGATATTTTAACGCTGTAAACATTAGTTCTTCTGTTTTCTCGAAAACGTCGCATGAGGATTTACTCACGCATTTGATTTCATTTAAATGAACGAGATCTATAAATTGGCATGGATCTTATTTTCGACATTTTTTCCTGTTGGCCGTTAACAATTTTGTAGAACTCGTACTGCACTATTCATACAAGTAGTTACCAAAATAATGGAAACACTCATGAAAATGAAATTATATGAAATTGTTCAGTTTAACGTCCCACGATTATGCCCTTTAGGCTAAGGAAGATGATTAAGCAAGTGATGATGTAAGAATGGGTAGAATGAGAAAGTGGGAGGAAACGGGAGTAACCCTCACAAAATCTACAGACATGATGTTGTCCCCCACATACTTACTTGGCTGCGGATCGAACCAGTACCTCTCGCATCAGAGGTGAGCACTAAACCACTGAGCCACTGTGCCTCCTGGAAACAAATATGCTGGAACGTAGTCTTTGTGAGTTACTTATAATATTCATGTAACGAAACTACACTGTATTAGTGCTATGTTGGCTGACAATAGCAAGGTCAATGGTGTAATACGAAATCGTGAGCGCAGTGGGCTAGGTTTTGGTGGTGCAAAAAGGAAGGGTATTCTATTTTCATAACGGGAAATTGTGGGTTCGCGGTTAGTTGGTGCAACCGTACCGAAGATTGTTTGTGTGTTAGGAGCGTCAAGGAAAACCGTATCCGCGTTGATAAAAAACATACACAAGGAATCGTGGTTAGACAATCAGAGAATAGGGATGGTAGATGGATACAGGGCCGTCGCGTGGGTTGTAGGCGCCCGGAGCGAGAATTTCCGGGCGCCCTAGTCTCAGTGTTTTATGAAAAACAACAAGAGTTTATTCTGTACTCCTAGATTTAAATATGGAATGTAAGATATAAGAAGTTGGTATTATGTCAACTTTTTAAAGTGAATGGAAAACGATTATTCAAAAAAAAAAAGTTTTGTTGCACACAGCAACGATTTGTGTTGTTGACATTGTAATGGTTGACAAGGACGTAGCCAGTATTTCGATTTGGGAACACCGAGAAAGGGGGTCTGGGAATACCCCAGCTCCCAAGTACACGAGGTCCGGCAGTACCTTTGGAACTTCTTGTAAAAAATAAGCCTTAAAATTTCATTGCAATGATTTTTTAAGAACTATTTTAAATTTAAACTAATATAGGATACCCTAAATTTCAATGTTATAAAGATTTCTTTTTCCATTTTAGTAGGGAGGAATCCTTGAGTCTCCTCTATGGCTACGTCCTCTATGATAGTTAATAAACAAAGTTGTATGAGTACAGATTTGAAGGACTGAAAAGATATTTATTCTGTTATTACTACTGTAATAAATAGCTGTATACTGTTATAGATATTTATTCTGTTATTGGAAACTACGTGCAAGGTTGTATTTGTGATACTAACCTGTTATTATCAAGTGGTGTCAAAATAAGCAATTGTAGTATCGCAGTTATTGTGGTATTACTTGAGCATTTCTTGGACAGAATAGGAATAAAGAAATGATGTTGAATTTTACTGAAGTTTTTCCAGTTTGTATCAAACAGTCATATGGATAGGAAGTAAGTACTAGCAGATCTCGGTCAGTTTTCCAAAATAAAATCTCTTCTCGTAGAGGGCTGGAGATAATTCCAGTTGAATAATCCTAGACTATGTTGTACATTTAGCAGTAATTTTACTTAACCTTGTCTGATCATTATTAAAATATCTGAATAACATTATTTTCTTTTGTAAAAAAATCATTTACCAACATAATCTGAATTCCTTGAGCTTGTCCTTGCCTCGGTCGCCCCGCCCACGCGACGGCCCTGGATGGATACAAAACATACGTGAGAGGGATCACCAAACGTTGAAGCGAATTGTCAGAAAGAATCGTCGAGCTAATGTTGGCCAACTGATCGATAACCTCAATCGCTAATTAAATCGACTTGGGTCTACAATTATAGTCTGTCGATGACTGCTGAAGGTCAAAATCCGCAGTTGGATTGTTATTTCGAAGCCTCTTATTACAGCCGCCAGCGCGATAGCGTGAAAAAGACGCCGTCGAGAATATGCCGTAAAACAATGACAAAACTATGGCCCTGAAAGATTCTATCTGGACGCAACATGATTAATAATCTGGAAAAGAAGAATTAAAAAATGTATAATTCTGGATTAGTTTCTTCTTCTTTTCTCCCTTTTGTGTTCAGCTTAATGTTTACAGTTTATTTGTTTACTTATCTACTATATTGAAATGTTATCTTAACATTTGGTAGTGGACATTTTGTTCTTTTTAATAAATTATATGAGCCAGCCTTCATCTTTATCTTTTGTCCCTCTTTAAAAAGTTTGCTTATCACTGCCGAAAACATAGGCTGCCGTTGATTGGGAGACATTAATATCATTTGGACATTGCGTGAATTTCGCTCCTTGGTGATTGCCATTCCATGAAACACTATGGTTGTGTAAATGTTGGGTAGAAAGTTTAATTTGCCATAGTTACGGACATATTTGCATTTAGAATATTGACGAAGTTCACTTATCGTCAATTTTAAGATTTCATGGGACTGGAGACGAAACTTTTATTCATAGATGTACAAGTAACACTTATCTTAGTGTAGCAAATACCATCACTCTTTATAATTACCTCAGTCATTTCTTGATTATTAATTGAGCTCCTTAGTGGCTAAGCGGTTAGCATACGCGTCTGTGGCGTGGGAGACCCGGATTTGATTCCCGGAGGGAGCTCATGTGTTCGGATTCCACGTTAATCAGTAGGTTTCGTCTCATATAGCCTCGCTGCTGAAAGGGATGTTATACTCAAAATGAATTCAACTGATTATTAATGCTGCTTGAAAGTACACCCTATAAATCAAGGCCTACCACTATGAGTTTGTGTTTTTAGAATTTGGCACACATCTATGAATCATTAAGCTAATTCACATATTTGCATACATTTAAAACGCTAAGGATTGGAATACCTTAAGATTAAACAAAAGTATTTCATCAAGTACTTGGAAATCATATATGAAAGTATGGCATGTGCATATGATTACAGTCTATTTTGATCAGGCAACACTGTAAAAATATACGTAAAGATAGCAGCTATTTATGCATTGCTTGAGAATCGCCTGAGGGCTGGTCGTAAGAGAATTTAACTTCACCTACTATGGCCAAGCAATGTGTCTTCCTAATTCAGGATAATTGTCTGTTCTTTATTCACATTTTAACTTTAGAACGCATAATTTTAAAATAGTTTATTTCAAGCTGCAAATATGCTTAGATTATTTGGATCGTAAGCTCGTAATTGAGAATCATTTTTTAAAAACTTAACGTCAATGAAAATAAATAAAATACAGATAGAATGCCAAATTATTAAGTTATTTAATTAAAAATCTTCCCGTGAAATCTATGTGGAATTGATACGTACATAGCATTACGTTAATTGCCAATTAAAACTATAGCAATTTATTCAATTTGTACTCGTATGTATTTTTATAAATCTGTAGGAAATGTAATTGTTTTAATTACAACGTTCTGAACAAATAAATTCTTAAAACTAATCACTTAATGCATGATATTCTGCAAATATGTTTTGTTGGTAAGCTGTTTGGTTTCTGACGAGATTATTGTTTATAGAAAATACTAATGTATTGATATTTTTCCTTCATACAGTGCTTATTAATATTATTTTATTTTTAAAAATTAACACGTTGGGCGGCGCGGTGATTTTTTTTAAATGAGCCCCATATAATTTTGTAGACGAAAAATAAATAAAATGCAATGTTACTGGACCGTTAGGACAAAATCTTTCGAAGGGGCCGTGTCGGTCTTTTCTGAGGGAGAAGTCTCAACAAGATCGGACTGACGGACCCCTAAGAAGTAACGAAACTTAGTAGATATGTCAGTCCCATGAGTCCAACGTGGTCCGTTGAGCGAAACACGTGTCGGTTTCATGGGACGTACATTACGCTTAACGTGTTAAAGAACTCGTTAATATTGAATGAATTTTGTACATATGTTAAAATGGACACAATTTGTGTGTTTTTAGCTGTTTATTGTCTGGACTATGATCTGAATTTGAAAAACGCACACATATATTAGTGGCAGCCGATGAATTGTGATGCCGGACATTGCAGTAAAAACAAATTGAATACAGAAGATAGATTTGGGATTTTTTTACTTACTAACGTAACTGTGACGCAAACATTAAGTGACATATGAAAATAAATTAGCTTTCAAAAAAAAAAAAAAAAAAAGGAAACAAATCATCTTAATTGCAAAGCTAATATCTAAAAAAAATAACATTTTGTGAGAAAAGGAAGTAAATTGAACATATTTTATTCACAATTCTCTGGAAGGAAAATTCGAAACTGGGGAAACATATCTTGTGCAAACAATGTTGCTGCCATCACTTGTTCTGTGAACTAAAACTGGGCTTTACTTTGCAAATTATAAAATCATATACTTTCCTTGTTTCTCTATTATATTTGAAAAAAAGTAGGTAAATACCGCGAAAGAAAAGAAATTTGCACGGACAGAGAATACAATACAAAATCCTAATTATTGAAAAATGTCTCAGCCTACCTGGTACACTCCTGAAAGTTCACAGCCAGGATAATAACTGTCTGTAGTTGCGCTGTCTCTACCTTATGTAAAAATTTTCATTAGCGTCCAGGCAATTTGTAGGGAAGCTAAAGACCTTTGAGGAACAACTATTAAAATATTGTAAATGAGAAAACATGGAATTGACTATTGCATCCTCCCAAATAAATATGTTGAGTTCAAGGGCGCCCATATTGTGATTTCCAAGGGGGGGCAAGTATAAACGACATTTCAAATGTAGTCTCAAATTTTGCGGTAACTATTCTAAAATATCTATTGGATTTTCGATCTTCTGAAGCACAATTTCCTTTAGGGGGAGGGGGCGAGCGCCCCACCTTGCCCCACTGATGGGCGGCCTTGGTAGAATCTAAACACACTTGAAATAAGATAAGATGTGTTGATGTGTTACTAATAAGAATGTGTGATCGCACATTAGTACATTTGTAGTTCATATTATAGTAAAATGAAGTTTTTTTTTTTTTTTTTTTTTTAAGGATTCAAGAAGTGTTTTTCGTGTGGACGATGGGGCAGAAACATGAGTAATACGCAAAAGGAATAAAAGAAGAACTGAGACTTTCAAAGTGTGCGTGTGAAGAAAGATGGAGGAAATTAACTAGATGGAACGGAAAATGAATGAAAAAGTGTTAGAGGTAATAGAGGGGAAAAAAGCAATATCTATTAACGAATTTGCTAATATTACCCTGTCAGGACTGAAATTTTGACTTAGTTGAGAAAAGGAAGAGAAACTGTTTATGAAGAAACTGGATGGAACGTACGGTGGAAGGGAAAAGAGGGACTGAAAAAAGAGACTACAGTTTGTATGATGGTACTAAAAGAGAAAATGTCGAAACTTTCTATGTGAAGACTAGAAATTCAGCTGAGAAACATGGCTCGTTAAAGTGTACCTTAGTATACATACAATTCCTCAAAAGATAATTGAAACTGAAAGTAATATATAAGCCATGTTTTTCAGACGAGCAGTTTATGTTTTATGTTCATATAGGGCTTACATATTTATTTAGTTTGAGCCGCTGAAATAAAAATTGTTCACTTTTTTTGGATGCATCAAAATCCTCTAATGATGGGTCATTAATGTTAAATTTCAACGTTAATGGGAAACTTTGAACTTTATCAGAGTTTATTGTAATTTGTGCTTAATTCATTCAAGCTTGTAAAAGTCAGAATAACTACTAGATAAAAATAGGAAATATTCGTTGGCTTAACTAGAATATTTCACTACTTGGAGCCATGTCCCTTACCTTTACAACGACCAGTTTCAGAATGTAATCCAACGATATTTAGGAGAGGTCAACAGTGGTCTAGGGAGGCCAGTTCCCCTTGGCTCCCTATAGTTACGCCTATAGGAACACTAACTTCAAACATAGCTAGGCGCCAGACTCGTACCTATCGTCATCTTGGCGATCTGATACCCGAGAATTTTGACCTCTCTTTGTCTACAGAGTTAGCTTAAAGGGTTTCAAAGCACTGTTTATTTACAAGTATACGGCGTACAAAGACGAGTGATACATGAAAAGATTCATACACTCACCAAGTTTCTCGCACATTCTTCAAATGTTCAATATGTGTGCCCTTAGTTACCTTGCCCAATCCAAACGGTAACCCAGTTCCGTTCATACGTTCACTAGCATGTTTCCATCAATGTCCGTCACAGAAGCAGTGATGCGTTTTTGCAGTTCTTGCAGCATTATTGGTATTGGGGGGTATATAAACTTTGTCCTTAACATAACCTCACAGAAAGAAATCACATGGTGTCAGATCTGGCAGCCTGGGGGGCACAAAGCTCTGTCTCACAGATTTCCTCTGAGACACACAGTCACCCCGTGCTTTTCCCTTTACACAGACAACCAGTATCACGAAACTGGCGAAACCAACGCAAAATGCTCTAGTGATCAGGTGCAGCTTTTCCGTATTTGAGTACGAATGCACACTGAACGCTTGTAACCACACATATTCTAACACACAAAAACTCTTCTCCTGCATTGCCGCCATCTTGTAGTGCCGTCAGAGGCCTGCCATCTAGCGTGCATGCGAAGCAGGAGGCGAACTTTTTAAACTTGGTGAGTATATGTATGTTTTCGTGTATTACCCGTCTTTGCACGTCGTATACTTGTAAATAAACAGTGCTTTATTTGAGCTTCGACCTCGTGTTACTGGTCATAGAATTCAATTCTGTATATTGAAGTACCCTGTTTCTTCTTGTTGTGGTTTTACGAAGACGATTATGGTCTCTAATATAACCTTAAGACTAGTTAGGCTACAAGACTGCTTAGATTTATCAATAGTAATTTCCTTAAATAAATAGGTAAGATATAGCTCGTCTATTTATTTAAGAAGATAATCATGTACAGTTCTAATTAGAGGATATTAATTAGCAAAGCTATAGGTCACGTTAGAGAATGAACAGGTGTGACATTAATGTAGCAGAACATCTGCGCCACCTTTGTTTAATTGCTTGCTGATTTCTCTGGAGAATTATGGCTTGAAGTAAACTGCAAATTTAAATAATATTGATTTTATTAACTTTTTCTTCAATTAGATGTCCCCCTCTCTTCGTGGAAACTAAATTTTCTTACGCAGATTTTTTAAAAATTATTTCATAATAAACTTTAATCTAAATATTATTAATTTTAACTAAAAGAAAAACAGGTGTTATGCAGAGTCCTTATGACGCACGATTAGCGCCATACTAAGGGTTTGACTAACGCATGGTTATCAAAAGTGTATTTAGAATATCTGATTAGCCCCTAGTAGTTGACTAAGTTAAACAATGTGACTAATTAATTTAGAGTAGAGGGCACCCTGGTTTAAAACACACACACACACACACACTCACACACAACACGCACACACTTACACACAACACACACACACACAGATATATATATATATAGAATCGGGTGAATCTATCTATCTATCTATCTATCTATCTATCTATCTATCTATCTATATATATATATATATATATATATATATATATATATATATATATATATATATATATATATATATATATATATACATATGGGGTGAATCAAGTATGAAACAGTTATTAAGACTAGTTCTCTAGAATAGCAGAACTGTTTCTTAAAAAATAAAATGAAATCTTTGAGTTTTACGTCCCACGATTATGCCGGCGAGGCTAAAGATGACGATGATGATGAGTGATGAATGAAATGGTGCAATGAAGAAAGTGGGAGGAAATGGGAGAACCCCGAGAAAACCCACGCACACGGTGTTTGTCCACCACAAAGTTCACTTGGCGGGGCTGGGATCGAACCAGGGACCCCATGCACCAGAGGTAAACGCTCTACCGCTGAGTCACCGCGGCCCCAACTGTTTCTTAAAATGAACAGTGAGAGATCAGTAGAAAATTTCCATTTTTCTGAGGGATAAAAAAAAATGGAAATTTTCTATTTTTCTGAGGGATACATTCAAATGATCGATAAATTATCATCCCTTATAATTACAACATAATCCTTCTATTGTCGGTAATATTAATTGAAGGGTTTAGAGTTTAGATTTCTGGGTTTTGGCATGCATCTATGATCACTTACCTCGTCACATATCAGGGATAACGTCCTTCGCGAGCACACTATTCGGGAAAATGGAAGGAAGAAAGGATTGGGAAAGGAAGGAAGCGACCTGGGACATATAAGTTAGGTACCACCCCGGCATTTGTCTAGTGTGAATGAGGAAAATCTCATTCAGGGTGGCTAGCCTGAAAAAGCTTTTGACACTTTCTCGACCGAGTGTCTCTACCGGGAACTAATATTAATTGACTTGTGCTTATTCTTGCCATAAATACATCCCTCAGATATGAATAAGTTAATTATAATCCGATGTCGTAACTATTTATAAGTTGTTTTAATGTTAAACCACAACGAAAATATTTCGAATTTCGTATTTCATGTATTTTCATTTTTACGGACTACACATGCGCATGTCTAGATTTCCGTAGTTGCCATACTTATTTTTCTCATCCCACGTTTCGTGGTATATTAGTTAATTACACCCAAATCAACTTATTAGCTGAACTCCAAGCAGACTCTGAATATCAAAATGTACACCCTCCTTAGTACAGACCTAATACGACACTAAGCAAATGAAATCTGAGTTTTACGTCCCACGTTTATGCCGGTTAGGCTAAAGGAGACGGTGATTATGAGAAATGAATGAAATGGTGGAATGAAGAAAGTGGGAGGAAACGGGAGAACCCCGAGAAAACCCACGAGCACGGTGTTTGTCCACCTTTAAGTTCACACGGCGCGAGCTGGGATCGAACCAGGCACCCCAAGCATCGGAGGTGAACGCTCTACCACTGAGCCACCGCGCCCCTCACGACACTGACTAACTGCGTTACTAACGCTAATTAACGAATTCTCTCTGAATACCGGCCAAATACTTTTTAAAAATCCACGACATATTTAACAAGATTTCAAGAAGATGCTAGGAATATGACATCGCTAAAATTCTAGTTTATTTCAAAGAAAACAGAAGAAAATAATTCCCTCTAAATCATTTGGCTAAAAAGCAGGGGCGGTGTCGATCAGAGGCGCACCACACGGGAAAGTTCACCAGGTGCGCCCCCCCCCCCAAATCTTCGTAACTCGAAAGATACTTTCTTAATAAAACTATTTTTGTTTAACAGACAAATGATTGATGTACACTAAAAGATTTGACCGTATTAAACTTTCTTTTCTGATAAAAGCAATTTTAATTTTATTATTTTATCATTTGAGAATATACTTTGTAATATATAAAAACTACTTTCGTTTTTATTTTTGGATCAAAAGATTCAATATATTTCAATCAAAAATGTTCTTGTAGGTCTTATATCTGGAGAACTACATACAGTGTAGCCAAACCCAAACTATCACTTAACTCAGTATGGTGTGCTTATTCCCTAATAATAATAATAATAATAATAATAATAATAATAATAATAATAATAATAATAATAATAATAATAATAATAATAATAATAATAATAATAATAATACGAAAACTAGATTTTGTGGCCCCTGACTCGTTCAAAAATTATGTGGCACATGATCCAAAAATTAGTTATTGGCCAAGATTGCAATATTTTTATTTATTTTTTCCTAAAATTCTAGTTCTGCTGTAAAATAACACCCATTCCACACTTCATAAACGTAGCGTCTTGTATGATGGACCTCCCCAATCTTTGAACCCCTCCTAACAAAAATTTTTGGGTGCGGGCCTGTTGCAGAAACTTTACATCGTTAATCCCTGATAAAGAACACCATATCACGCGAGTGAGGTTTTCTTTCGCAATGAATGAGTGTCTGTTGTGTGATCTATATTTATTTGACGTCCACCTATTGTCTGTCTGGGTAACTATACGATACATTACAATCGAATAATTTATTAAAAGAAAATATGTGCGCAATTCCCTTTCTATATATACCCATGCTTCGCACGGGGGTTGTATTTGGAAGTCAACGCCTGTGGGAGTATCACCATTGATCTCAGCGACCGCGAAAACTATGGATTTGATACTAATATCGGTCATTTTGGGCTATTTTTTTCATGTCTCGGTATCCCCTCCCGCTGACTCCCGACCCGCATACAATTGTAATTAAATTTGCAAGACATCGGTAATGGAAGTGCCACCATTGATATCAGCAACCGCGAAAACTATGGATTTGACACTAATATCGGTCATTTTCTACTACTTTTATATGTCCCGGTAAAGCCCCCCCTGAGATCCCCCTGGTTAGAATTTTGACAAAAACTTTTAACTCTATTCTGGAGCCTGGACCAAGGTATTCGTGACTAAAATTTGGTAACTCTCGGTCAATTTGTCTTGCTCCCAAGCCGGTTCCGGTAAATGCCCCCCCTGAGATCCCCTGGTTCGAAATTTGAAAAAGAGCTTCGTCTTGATCTGGGGCCTGGGCCAAGGTACCACTGATCAAAATTTGGTAACTCTCGGTTCACTCGTCTGGTCCCCAGGCCGCAGACAGACAGACAAACACACACAAACAAACTCTTTATTTTATTTATATTAGATTAAATGCGCTCAAAACATTAATACAGTTGATTCTCAACCTGAAAGACGCGCAAGATGCTGACAAAAATAAACTACAATCCAGGGGTAGAACTGGATCCGAAAAGATAAGGAGACGTATGACGTCACGCCAATCCCCGTACCTATCTTCGCCTATTGTATTTTTTTTTTTTTTAGAAAGTGGGGGGATCGTCACAGATATTTTCTGGAAGTGGGGTAATGGCGTCCCCCCGCGTTCTCCCTCACTTTTACCCCTGCTACAATCCTAATTACAAATGTAATATTTTACGAATGTTGTAACAAAGAGGTTTTAATTTAAATACCACGCAAGCACAGAGTAACTGTTGAATAAAAACTGTGGTTCCATTAAAAACAAAGTTGGCAAAAATAATAATATTGTTAATAATAATAATACAATGGCATTCAGAGTTATGGCTCAAAATAAATTATTATTATTATTATTATTATTATTATTATTATTATTATTATTATTATTATTATTATTATTATTAGTTCCCTGAAGCCTTCGACTCGATATATGAAATAGCCTAAAATCGAAATTAATTATAGTTGTACTTGTTTTTATGTTTTTATATATTTTTGAAAGTTTATAGTAAACTCGTACCATAGTTTGAGTTCTGGCTGCCTCCAGTTTTTATCTTCTTGATCCGCCACTGGTTACACAAATATTAATTTTCGAACCTAAATGTTGTTACGCCTGTTAATGCAGTATTCTTCATGTGAGCTGACGGTAAAGTTTGTTAAGTGCTGCACGGTCTTAAAGGTAAACGGTAACAACTGTCTGAAGTTTATATATACTGTGTTCATGTTGCTTAGATAATAAATCATTGAGCTTGACATGGATTTTATAGAAGCAATTACAACCGTATTTAAATTCAATAGAACTTTGTCTTAAAAATAATAAACAGTAACGCGTGCAGATTTACTTTTGGCACACAATTCGAAATAATTTGTTGAAAAATTATGATTCCTTCACTAATTTCCGGGGCCGCGGTCGCTCAGTGGTAGAGCGTTCACCTCTGGTGCTTGGGGTCCCGGGTTCGATCCCAGCGCCCGCCAAGTGAACTTTGTGGTAGACAAACACCGTGTGCGTGGGTTTTCTCAGGGTTCTCCCGTTTCCTCCCACTTTCTTCATTCCACCATTTCATTCATTACTCATCATCACCGTCTCCTTTAGCCTCACCGGCATAACCGTGGGACGTAAAACTCAAAGATTTCATTTCATTTTTTCACTAATTTCGTTCTTATTGTCTCCTAAATGATTTGCGCTCAGCGACGAGAAAATATCTCACTTCGCATAGATAAAATTTAAGGGGGTATCAGAAGTAATAGTTGAAAAATTATAATTCTTTTACGATTTGCATATAAAGACTGGTACGGATGTATGGGATAAAAACAACAGTACACAAAATACAAATCAACCTGTACTAGATGGCCACTTGAAAGCACGGGTGATATCTAACCGAGTAAGAGCAGGGCGAAGCTGGTGAGCCCGCGCGGTGTGCGTCCGAAAGGAGCAGGCACGTCAGCGACGGTGAGTATACTCGTAAGCAAGGGTAGTGAAAACAACTGGGTTTTGACAATGATATGAGTTTCAATAGCAATTGTCATTGTTTCACACTAGTAGTGCTCTTCTTGTAAACATAAAATACAGCCTGTGTACACTGTGAAGAAATACTCAAACGGTGAAAAATAATATCTAATACAATCATTTCTCATGTGCACTTATTTATTCTATCCATCGTAAAGCACTTCTAATTATTTTAGACTAGTAACACTAGACTTGTAAACCTTAAATATAGCTGTATTTCTTTCTATTTAATTCTATCGCCTGCAAAAATGTGTTCTTAATAAACATATCTTTTCATACAAAGTATTAAATTTTATCTATAAATCTTCCAAAGTGTGGTGTGCCAAAAGTAATCACCCAGAAAATATTTTTATGTTTAGCATTACCATTATCCATTTTCGAATTAAAGGAGGGAGACAGGCTGACAGCGAACGTAGCAGAGCGGCGATTGTTAGCTATTAGGAATTCACGTTACTCACCAACTAAGATGATTTGTCATTATTATTATTATTATTATTATTATTATTATTATTATTATTATTATTATTATTATTATTATTATTATTATTATTATTATTATTATTATATTTGAAAATTCAATGCTGCACTTGAATCGCGCAAGGATGAGACCAACGAACGGAAAGGAAAAAGAAAAGGAGGCGTGAAGTATGCGATGGGAAGTGCCAGGTAAAATAGGTTGGGGACCACTGCTTTAATAGTTATTTTATATGCCAAAAAAAAAAAAAAAAAGAGGAGTTGTATTCCTTTTAAAATATACTATTAATTGTGGATAGTTACTCACTCGGTGGGGTCGCATGTTGTATCTGATTGGTTGTTTGTTGAGGGAGGATCTTTGCAGACTCTTCTCTTTCGAGAGTTTCGGAAATCCTTATTCCAGAGCCAATTGTCGACATCTTGGTTTTTGACATCTCACACGCGCATCGCTTCAACAGCGAGAGGAGCTGAAAAAACACAAGTTAATCTCACTTGTGATCAGAGCGGCCTTTTACTTCAGGCACTGCACAATATGCAAAAAACACTTTTCAAAGTTTAAAGAACTTACTAACCGAGTGAGTATAATGTCACCGAAAATATACGATTTGTTTTTTGTTTTTAATAATTGGTTATTGTGACTTTATGTTTATTCGTTTCACTTATTTGTTTATTAGCAAACGAAATTTAAATTGTTTTTAATAAATCATTGCAACTATGCAGTTTAATTTGCTGTAATGCTCGTTCTTCGCATAGGGAATAGTGTCTATAGGTTTATGGAAAATACTAGCCTTTTGCTAGCTGGGCCCAGACCCCCGCGTTTGATTGGCCTACGGCCTCGCGTCTCTTATGTATCAGAATTTGCATCTGCGTTTGCTCTTAACATTTACTTAATTTGGCCCAGGCTTTGCCCCCTGACCCCGCGTTTACTCGGCCTACGGTCTACATACGTGTTCAAATTATTAGACTCAACATTCAGTTTCTGAATATTTTACTGTTTTTACAATATTACGTCAGAAAACGTGTTTGAACTTAGTCCAAAATACTGTTCTGTAACTCTGTTCTAATTTCTTCTGGTCATGGCACATACTTTTCAATATCAATTAAACAAATACGTACGTAACACTCAAATATAATTTCTATAAAGTGTGTATATCCCAATTGGAAACAAAAAATGAAATAGAATACTTACAAGAAAATTATCTCTCACACAAAGATTACTATTTCTTATGAAATCCCTTATTTTTTATTAAATCTTTTATCCTTTGTGGCATGGTATATACGAGTTTAGCACATTTTGACTTCAATTCAGCATCATGATACCACAAATTGTTGACCTCCTCAATCACTTGATGTTTGGTTGTAATATGCTTCTTCTTTAGCTTTTCCTTCATGAAGCTCCAGTGGTTTTTAATCGGGTTCACATCAGGACTATTGCCCGGCTACGGAAGAACACTAATTTCGTTGTTCTCGAAGAATTTTGTCCCGGTGGCATGGGGCTCCGTTATGCATAAAGATGAAGTGTGCGTCATCAAACCAGATTGTAGTCTGGGGAAGCAGTTCTTGAAGAACTTGTAGGTATTGGTTGTGCTTCATTGTTCCCTCTATTATATGCAGTTTCCCAGGCCCGAAGACAAACATCACACCCTAGACAATGACTGAAGTAGGATGCATCACTGTTTGTTGGAGGCATTCCAACTTGAATTCCTCCCTTGGTCAACGTCGCACATATTGTGAACATTCATCAGACACGAAGACACATGATTCATCACTGAAACACCTATTCTCCAATCACCAGCAGTCCAATGTTCTAGACTTCTTGCCCATTCGAGACGGTTCTTTGCCGTAATTGGAGTAATTTTTGCTTTCTTTCTTGGCCTGAGTGCTTTTATTTATTCAACACAAAGAATCCTCCGAACATTTTCAGAAGAAATGTCTACACCATACTCAGCCATTTTTATGCTTCAGTCTCTAAAACTTGCGTTTCTGTTCCCCAGAGCCAATCCTTTTAGTTTTTTGATACCTCTTAGCTTTGGATTTCGCCCATACTTCCGAAGCCCATTTTGCTGATACATTTGCTTCTTGATCATCGCAACGGAGATTTTACTCACAGATGTTTGCCCTACTCCAACTCAAATAGCAATTTGCCGTTATGTATATCTTCCTTACGCCAAAAAATTTTTGACAACTTCCACTTTACGCAAAGAAAGGTCTCTGGCTTTTCAAATTATGCCGCGAATACAGGACTTCATAGAATAAAAGATTAATACACAAAACACGTCAAGATCACTTTAAATTGGCCCTTTCGAACTGTTGAACGCTTTGAATGTCGTAACTGGTTACGACTGTAATCACAAGACTTCAGATTGTAACTTGTTGTTAGAAACCACAATAACTGTCTACAATTGAAATACCACTTTCAGAACTCCCTCCCCTCTATTAATGTCATCTGCTATTCAATGGTGATATCACCACTTCAAGTGCACAGTAAACAAATGAAGGATCCTATATTGGTGGTTTAACCATTAAATTACATGTTCTAGAACTCCGAAATTAGGACTGCAATATCAATTTCGCATTTTTTTGAGGATGAGTCTAATAATTTGAACATGTCTGTAGCACCTCTTAAATCCATAATTTTACTTAATTTCAAGTTACTTTTCGTATTTCAAATTTAAAAGATAAGATTTTGTATCCCAAGAAAACACCCATTTAAATAACATGGGAATTTCTTCATGCTCCATTTAGACCCCTTAAAAACTAAAAATATTCACTTTTGGCAACTTTCTTGTGGATTGGTCCCGGAAGGCTACCATCATGCCAAACTTCATTATTCTAATCCTGCCGAGGTAACGTTAACAAAGACGTACAAACATACTGAATTTCAAGTTTTTATTCTAATTCAAAGTTAAAATATGAGATTATAGGTCCAAGAAAAGGCTCATTTAAATAACATGGGGAATTTCTTCATAGCCCCTTTAGACCCCCTAAAAATTAAAAGAAAATACCTTTTGATATTTTTTCTGTCGATTAGTCCCGAAAAGTTACAATTATGCAAAATTTCAACTTTCTACGTCAACCAGAAGTACTCGTTGTTTTATGTCAGCTCATGTAGTTTTATATATAGTTCGGATTTGAACCGCCTCTCTCCCTTATAAAACTTTGTAAGACACTCTATTTTGGATATAATTTTAAACTTCTCTATTACCTTGGGATGTATCCATTAATCAAAATGACGTAAAAACCTAGCTTGAGCTACACTGAAAAAAATGCCTTTGTCAATGCAATCAGTTTGCTCTGTGTTACCGTAGTTGTGTTAAATTTTAACACAACACCGATGTCATGGCAGATCTACTTCATTTTCGAATATATGCTGAAAACGGCACTGTTAAACCAACGAAATCGATGTGATTAGATTCTCATAGGGTGTCATTCTTTTAACATAGCATTGTGTTATTTCGTGCAGTTTTGACAAACAGATTCTCTTTCTTAAAAACATTCTCTTTATTTCACCAGAAGTTAACGTTTTAGGTAGATACAAAGATTGTTATATTAAACAATTGTATAAATAGTTAGTTAACTATACCGTAACTACCTCACCTAAGCATTGGCACATCCCTTACTTGAAAAAAATGAAATGAAATCTTTGAGTTTTACATCCCACGCTTATGCCAGTTAGGCTAAAGGAGACGGTGACGATGAGTAATGAATGAAATGGTGGAATGAAGGAAGTGGGAGGAGACGGGAGAACCCCGAGAAAACCCACGCAAAGCTGTTTGACCACCACAAAGTTCACTTGGCGGGGGCTGGGATCAAATCCGGGACCCCAAGCACCAGAGGTGAACGCTCTACCACTGAGCCACCGCGGCCCCATCCCTTACTTGAGTTAAAGGATTTGGCAACATTGCAAAATGCAGAAAATAACACAGTAATGTGTGTGAAACATTTTTCAGTCCTCGATTGGTCGTTGGTAGTTAGTGCAGCGAAGTTGAAGATATCTGGTGAAAAACTATTAGTAAGGGTCAATTTCGAAGGAGTTTAAAAATATATATGTATTGAAGAAACATCTGATGCTTTTCATAACAGCATAAAAAATGAAGGTAAGTAACATATGCGTGTCAGTGTACGTCGAATAATTACGTGGGATATGGCTGCTGTGTATCTACTATTGTATTGGTCACGCAATTCCCGGATATTGATGGTTCGTTTGGCTGTCA
This sequence comes from Thermobia domestica, assembly GCF_964235325.1. Lineage (NCBI taxonomy): Eukaryota > Metazoa > Arthropoda > Insecta > Zygentoma > Lepismatidae > Thermobia > Thermobia domestica. The sequence continues at coordinate 8,722,402 of NC_137455.1, read as the reverse complement.
CTAAACGTTTGACGCGACGTTCCCCCCGTAATGTGATCTTCCGTAAACCCCTGTAATTCCGTCTCTTGGAGCCGTTACCCCATTTTCTTTTCATTCCTTGTACACCATTATTAGACTGGAACGGCCGCATGCGACAAGCATTTCTGTCTGGGTTATTGTCGCACCTGTTGCTCAAGCACCCACAATCATACCCTATTCGGAATACGGATACATCCTGCCCACCTCCGATTGTAACACTGTGTTTCTGCGCACGTGTAGCCTATAGTGTCTTTTTTTCTCTCCAATACTATAGTGCTGCCAAAATGTCTTGAGCCGTGGCAAAAATGTGAACTAAACTCACACCTGCTACACACCCACGCGTTGAACCAATAAGAGCTCAGCTGTTGCTAAGCGAGAGAGCCTTAGTGAAAGGGAGTGGAATTCCTTCAGTCGATAGCAGCGCTTGGAACGGAAGACTAGGTATCAAGTCAATGCGGTATATCTTTAGTAGAGTAGTCATCAGTGTTCGAAGTGGGAAAAAAGCAGATGCGGTATGTTTTATTACGATTTTCACTTGACATACCGGCTATCTAAATGTTGAAATAGAACGCGGGTTGCATAAAATATTGCTTTTCTATTTACATAATTATTCAAAACCATTGAGCAGTTTCTGTATAGCTAGCAGGGGGGCATGAAGAGACCTTGATCCCCCACCAACAACTTTCTGAAAAAAAAAAAAATAAAAATCCCCTTATGTTGTATTATAAAGAATTATACACGAAAATGCTCAAAAACCGAGTTTCATATTAACAATTTCCTGCGGGAAATCTTCCGGGCCCTTTATTCGACTGAGAGGTACACCCAATTGCAAACCCCCGGAAGATCCGCCCCATAGCAGACAACTCCTAAATTCGCCCATGCTCAAAACACGACATTTATATGCATTAAGGCAAGAAGACACACACATACATACATAAGAAAGAAACATAAATCAATATGGGATATTAAAATGTAAACTAGATGAACTTCTTTGAATACACCTCAATTTAAAACCAAAAGGTAGGAAAAATATAACAAAAATGTCAATGTTGGTAACTTAGAAATTATTTCTACATCAGAAATATAATCTTTTTAAGTGCAATTGCTGTGTATAAAAATGGATTTTTTTTAAAGATATTTACCATCTACTTTCCAATGATGGTATGTCTTGATCACTGAAAAAATAGAGGTGGTATGCCTTCATCACTGAAAAGCCAAAGGCGGTATGGCATACCACCACATACCGTCTCACTTCGACCATTGGTAGTCATGTTATCAGCTGGGTTGCCGGCCACCCTTTTTGTGTGCAGGGGTGGTCGTCATTCAGTGAACACTCAGTGCATATCTCTACCAGCAGCACTCACTAAGAAACATTTTGTACTTAGCCTACCTGTACAAAATTGCAAGTTTGTAAAGTGGGGTGCCACTGGATCAAACATTATTTTGGAAGTTTTTCGAGTCAGGAATATTGAAGTTTGAGTTACCAAGAAGTTTCTGTACTTGATAAATTAATATTAGTCTATTTTTCTTATTTTACTTTTGACGTGTCTATTTTGAGGAACTACAATTCAGCACTGGAATTGGCAAGATATCGGTTTCTCTAAGATCCACTTCAACCTGAAAAGTTGGAAACTACACCACACTTGATGCAAATCTTTCGTCTTTAAAGTTTAAAATAACTACGAAGACCACATTACCAAAGAGAAAATAATCATTTTAATGGCTGAACTTGAATTTTGGTGTCAGAGAAATGGGGTTTAAAATTCAAAACTTTCTAACGAATAACGCACACTGTGTTCTTCTAAACTTCCTCCTTTGTTCAGCGGAAGAAAACGAAATTTCTTATCGTAGGAACAGCAAGTTTCTCTCTCTTGTTCTTTTTTTTTTTCTTTCACGTCTTTTCAACAGAATGCTGCGGTTTCTACTCGATCCAAAGAGCTCTTTAACCAAGAAGTCAGCTTCGTTTGCTTTGGAAATTTGCAACATCAGCTGTCATTTTGCTTTTCTCCCTGCTCCCTTCTCCCCATCGACAAATTGAACAGTTTCTGCCAAGTGGAAATTTCCATCGGTTGATTTTCAGCCTCATTTTGTATTCTACCAATATTTACCATTTCTTCAAAAGACGTAACATACAACGAAGGTCATGGCTTTCCTTGTGTGATTACGTTTTCTTTATAAACCTCACAAATTTTATATTTTCTTCTTTTGAAAATTCGTATATACGTAAGACAATTGAAAGAAAGAGAGAAGAAAATATTCAGACTTCTCATTAGGAGTTGTTGCGGTCTTTTTCAATCGGATAGAAGTTGGAGGACATTTGTCAATTGCACACATATTTTGATTGATTTATTCATTTCCATACAGCAATTTTACGTTTTAGATTTCACAGCAACATGCATTATGTATATGCAATGTATATATTCAGGGTCGACCCTAGGCAATTTGCCTCCTCGTGCAATTGTATCATTTGCCACTCCCATTTCTCTACAAAGAACAAATCTTAAAGGCCTACTCAGAAAGGTCTAAACACTACCTCGTTGTGTCTATTTTTTTTAAAAAATAATAATCTATTATGTTAGTGAAAAATAAAGCAAACACACCTGCAGAAGAAAAGTTGTAATCCTTTTTATATAATTCAATATCGAGCTTCAATTTCAATATATGAATTTGCAATTCCAGTGCAACTAGTTTTTTATTTGTATTTCTTGATTTTCTTTCTAGATCTGTTAAAAAATTAAAAAAAGAAACAAAAACTTGTCTCCACCTTCAATGATAACGAACTTGTTTTTGACCAAGACAAGATTAGTTTTTGTATCAAAACTGATAACTAACTAAATGGAACACATGTTTGCTACTGTTCGAGAATTGAGTACTTGTATTTGACAACAATCAAGCAATTCGTCAAGGGATTTATTTGACCATTTGCTTTAGCACTGTCCATGTAATCTGTTCAAGTTTCATCAATCTATGCCAGAGTGACATAACATACGAAATTTACTTTTCTGACCTTAAATTTTGCACACCAGTGTGTATACTGGACTGGAAAGATCAGAAACATAGTTTTGGATACAGACATGTAGGCAGGAATTTATTTCAGGGGAGAGGAAAACCAAAGCTTTTCGGGGATTCAAATTCAATATGAGGATAAAGTATATTAAAATTTGTAAAATTATTCTTACAATTAGGCTCAGTGGACAGAAAAATCGGGATTTCGAAAGATCTGCACCCCTAGGACCTCCCCCTGCTACGTCCCTGGTTGAATGCACTGACCACGCGTCATCTGCAAAAATTAGCATCCTATGGCCGAACCATATATCACATTCTTTTCAATTTTCTTTAGTTATTTAATATTGAAATACTGATGAAATTAGTAACAGATAAAAGAAAAAAAGTATTAAATTCGACTCCCTTTAGCTAGAACCCTTGAAGGAATACGGCCTTAGATGACTCTTGTTCAACCGAGTTTTGAGTGGTTCACACATTTGCTCCAGACATGACGCTGATTCTGGGGTCCCGTCATCTAAATTTAATTGGACCTCCTATAATCTGAATATGTTGACTTAAATCTTTGGATATATGACAATTTGACACCTGTATCTGAAGGTTTTCCCCAAAATCATGCGAAATCGGCTCCCCTGCTCTCAGACGCCATTATTGTTAGCTTTCTGGCGCAATTTAATACCTCTTAATTCAGTTAACTCACCAGTTGCCTCAGGATACTAGGTTAATACCAGAAATGTTCGTGTTTCTACCGGAATTATAGAACCAGGAACCACTAACACATCAGTTCGCGCGCATTTAGAATTCAGCTATCGATTAGCCCAGTAATACTTTAAAATAAAATTTAAATATGTTCTCTATTTGCATTCGCAGATGGTTAATTTTGATGCATATTCTAGTAAGTAAGAGTTCAAAAAATGAAAAATACAGCATATAACTAATCAGCTAAAATTATGTATAGGGTTAAATCTAGAGGAAATAGAATGTAAGTTATTGTAATTTGAAAATATTTTTTTGATGATAAATTAAAAAATAATTTTTAACATCGGGATTAGAAATGAAACATATTGCATTTAAGCAGAATGCATCTTCGACATCATTGAGTTAAGAGTACCCATCATGGCGAAATTGAAATACCGCAAATTTTACAGTAATTATGTGATATCTTCAAATAGATAAAAGATAATCGAAAAGTGGAACAAGCTCTCGCTAGACAATACTATTTTACATCAGATACCGTTATCACAACTCACTTATCTACTTTCGATTTCCAGCCATTTTGAAAATTGGAATTTTCGCGTTTATAAATGGCTGCAAACACAAAGCTACTAGGTGACTCATGATAACGGTACCTCACGCAAAATAATATTGTCTAGGGTGCTCCTGTTCCATATTTCTGTTATTTTTTTTTATCTATTTGAAGATATATCAAATTAATATAAAATTAGCGGTATTTTATTTTCGCAATGATTAGATCTCTTAAGGGAAGTGCTTGAACTGGATCAACCCGTGTGGATACGCCACTGCGTGTAAATGATTATATGTGTAATAACGCCATATTTACACAATTCTATTAAGTAGTATCCATAATCTTATTTGCCTTATCTGCAGGCCTAGTGGCTTGTGTGCGCGCCTTTGGTAAAGAGGGATCCCAAGTTCGATTCAATGTACGTGAGTCTTCAAATTTGAGTACATTATAGTTGATTAGATTCCACTATAAGCTGCAGATCCACGTTTCATATAGCCTCGTAGCTGAAAAAGGACACTAAAATCCAACCAACCTCCTAACCCTAGTTCTGAATTCTGTTCCTTCACTTTACCTTCTATCTTTTTTTTTAAAAAAAATAAATTCCACACACATATCTTTTTCATTCACAGGAATAATGTTATTGCCTCCTGATCCGGTTTTCCATTTTAGTAGCTGCATCTAGCTACGTTAAGGCAAGTGAACTAAAATTCTGCCTTCATTCATAAGAAGAGTAATAAAATCTGACGCTCTTTGCAGATAATTAAACTAATCTACAAACAACAACTTCTCCTCGCTAAAAATAAAACTGAATACTTTCTGCTATAACTGTTACTAACAATGAATTCAGCAATGCAAATTTGTCTTAGGTTATTTGCAAGTTATGTACAATAGTACAAAGGGCAGCAGAACATTTGTACTTAATGTACGACTTAAATAACTTATGAGAAGCAAATTACTAAGCAAGAAAGTTGAGGTTGTGAAGCGTAGATCGGCAAAGCAGAGAATAAGTATCCTGCGACCCATGCAACCAGCAGAACACTCCATCACGCCACGCCGTTGTTTTGAATGCTGCTTGTAACAACAAGCGAACAAAAGGCTGCAATAGTTGTTAGTCATGCTACGGTTGGTTTAGTTTTCTTCTGAAATTTTCTTTCCATTCCCCTTGAGGGACATTGTAAAAGATTTGGAATGGCTGCAGATGGGGCAGTTAAAAGCAATGAAAATGTCATTGTAGAAGATAATTGCCGTCTTATTCCCAGCGAGGGAAATTCGATACCACTCGTTGCTTTCTGACGAATTATACCTCATAAATTTTTTCAACATTTTTTTTCGTTCTTTTTCTCTCTCTCCATGTTTTCGACGGTTTAGTCTTCTTTCTTTCTTTCTTTTTTTTGTTAAAAAGATAAAAAAATGAAATAAATAGGCCATCTCAATAAACGATAAAATTCTCACCAATAACATGGCGTACTACAGCTATAAAATAACACGATTTTTTTTCCCTTTGAGATAAGAAGAGTGTCTGGAATTTCTTTAACTTATTCGAGGAGCACCCTTCAGAAATGCATTTATTCCTGGCAAGCGCGCATCAAGAAATTTTTGTTGGGATGGGTCCAAGGTTTGGAAAAAGGAGATCCAATATTACAAGTCACTACTCAGGGGCGGATCCAGGCGGATCCCCCAGAAGAGAAAACTTTCTTATTTTATATATATAAATAAAACACATCCCAAAGTTTGGAGCCCCTAAAAGTAGCAGTATGACAACCCCGTCCCCCAGAAGTCGGTCCTGGATCCGCCCCTGCCACTACTACATCTATGTAATATTGAACGGGTATTATTCTTTACCCGAAAAGACGATAAGTAATTGTAAAATACTTCCACCTATATTTTCAGGAGAAAAATCATAAAAATAGATTGTTTTTATACGAGAAAGAGTACAGATGAAGTGTAACATCAAATTTTCATCGTATACCAATCATTTTCGTGTTATGTAACGATATCTTTGTATTTTCAATGTAATTTACTATACTTCTGGGCAAATGTGTAATTTTAAAATATGCACTAACTAGTTAGAAGAAGAAGAAGATACGAAAAAAGAAAGAGAATCAAAATTGATTCTAATATGTTAATTTGATGAGTTTTTGTTCTTAGGTCGTCATGACGACGAATAATCAATAAATTAGGTTTTGAGTGAATTTAGTGACATAATATAGCTAAAATATGACTGAGGACCTGTATATAACAAGTTATGCTGTTATACAAATTTGGTGGTTCTCGCCGCAGGATCATCATCGTCTTAGTTAAACAACTATAGTTTTATTGAAAAGGTGTACAAATGTATGTTACGTTAGGAAACTTTTTTTTTTGGGGGGGGGAGGGAGTCCGGACACGTGGACCCCCGTGAGTGTTCCTCTGATTCCTGCGATGAAACAGAGTCATATCTGTTACTGCATGGTTCGTGGAATTTCATATGAAAGACACATAGATAAATTATTGAATTAGCTATGGAGCGAATAGCAGAGCGAAAATTGCAACCTTCGAAATACAACATAGTAGCAGAGTACACTACCTTTTAATTGGAATTGATACTAATTCTCTCTCGTGATAGAGAAGCGTATACATTTGATATGGTGGTTTCCAACTTAATACTTGGCGTAACTCATGGTTTATATAGGCTTCACTTAGAGCTCATCTCCTAAATTGACACTAAATGGAATCTTTAGTATTATAAGTACGTCCAGTGTATCTGCCTTGTAAAATACTTGATGGTGTGGAAATGTGGGAAGAATCGGGAGGATCCTCAGGTAAAAAGTTTTGATAACAAAGTTGGAGCACAAATTATAAATATTAATGACAACATATCCCCCAGCCAGAAGTGTGCACAGGCGGGTTTTAGGGCGCAGGTTGAGCCCATCATTTTTTTTTCGGTGGACAATTTTTCATCGAAAACGAGATAATCAACCTTTCACTATGCCGTAATTATGCTTCTAAAATCAGCAAAAACTTCCGTGATCGATTAAAAAATTTAATGTACATAGGTTTGTTACAACTGGCTTCATTCTCATCTACTACATGTTTTTTTAAAGGTGGAGATTGTTAAATTTGGACGGGTTGCCCACCAAACTCTTAGAGGGATGGGCATCTCTACCTCCAGTCCAACAAATATGGGCGTTCTAATTGGTTGCCTACATTTTTCCTGGACCAAAGCTATGTGAGACATGTACCTACAGTAACCTACCTCTAGGCAGAAAATGCAGACAAGATGGTTGAATGGTAGAATGCTTAGTTTTGGTGCAATCTCAAGCCATGCGAGTTTGCCTGATATTATTCCGTTTCTTCTCACTCTTTTGTTACGCAATTTACCGACTGAACGTTGATAAATGATTAGTTTTCTTACTTTAGGGGTACTAAATTCCAATCTGTCAGTAGACTATAGGTTATACTGAATAAGGTTTTCTAGAGGTCAACGATAGCGAAGTAATAGAGTGTTCACCTCTGGTGCATGGGCAGGGGCGCCCGAAGAAAATTTTCTAGAGGGGGCCAACTCCATGGTTGCTATATGTCTTTTATTTCTGGTATTTAATATACATGGTTTGCTATATTACGTATACATTTTCGTGAGCCAGAGGGAGGTTCAGGTCCCACCCTGACCTCCCCTTCGAGCGCCCATGTGCATAAGGTCCTTAGTTCGATCCTAGATCGGACTAAGTGAGCTTTGTGGTGTACAAACACCGTGTGCGTGGGTTTTCTATGGGTTCTTACATTTCCTCCCACTTTTTTCATTCCGCCATTTCATTCATTTCTCATCATCACTGTCTCCTTTAGCCTAGCCGGCATAATCGTGGAACGTAAAACTCATTTCGTTTCATTAAGGCATTTCCTGAATCTTACGGCGCAAATCATAGAATGGCACGTTTTAGTGGAAGCTAAGAGGTGTGATATTTTCTTCTTCCCACAATGCATTGTTAATTTTACATATGAAAACTGACCTCATATTTATATTGTACAAAAATGATATTAATCATCAACAATCTGTTTTTATTACCGGAATGGTGGGACCTCAGAATATTCAACCTAAAATGTCATTTCATTTCCCCTTTCGAAAATTATATTTGATATGTTTCCTTCGTACGTTTCAACAAACATTATGTTGCAGTTAATCAACATGTATTTGTGTATCAATTAACTGCTTGTGCTATTTTCGGGAACGCCATTGGTTCCTCAGAATTGGATGCTGTTAATATTTATTCATTAGATAATATTCATTGAACACCAGTTTAGAAGCGGTCGATGATTTCATGGAGCATCAAAGTTAACCACATTCCATGTTATTACTGCGAATCGTATCATTCCAGTTTGTGCTTTCAGAGCGCGTTCAGTCTTCCAGGAATGAATGGATAGAAATGCAGTGATGCTTCAACATTTATAAATGTAGGTTCAGTTTCGGAGAAGCTGAAGAGTCTCTTTAACCCTTTTGTATCCCACCTACAGTATAACAACATATTGTTTTCCCAAAGGATAATTGTTTCAAAGATAAAACCAATAGGGATTGAAGCGAATAGAGCTGTGACAAATCCAAGAGCAAGTGAATGGTTTCTGATACCTGTTTATGTTTATTTGTAAAGATCCGAAATGTGAACGGGAACAAAAACAAGAATAGGAATAGCAAAACAAATCTTTAAAAAGAAGAAAAAAAATACTGTTTTGTAGGACACAAGATTTATCAAATTCCTTTCTTTGCTGTATTGTGCTGTTCGAAGCAGAAATGTGGACATGATGAAAATGACAGGAAACTACTCTAGGTACGTTACCCCTCTCCTCCACATTCAAATAGCAGAATATTTTATAGTCGGCTGTTATGTGCGTCTTATGTGCGCGGAATTTCAGGTTATGTGAACACATATTTACACACGAAAAGGATGATAGAAAAGTGCACTCCAGGGTAACGCCTGAGTGTGACATTCGAATCCAGACTTCATATTTCTATGCCAAGTAGGATTCCATATGTGCGCTTATAATTTCCGTTTGTGTGCGCACAGGAACGAAGAAAATCCGTAGACAAAAATGTACAGAAAATTCATGACTTGCTCTAAATCAAAGAATAACAACTTGAGATTTCTGCAGCAAGTAATACTCCATATGTGCGCCTAAGTGCACATACAATTTTTTAGTGTGCGCATAAACAAACGTAAGATGTATCACATTGAAAAATGTAAATTAGTGAAGTTCAAAGGGCGCACTTTAAGCAATGAAATAACTTGGAACAACATTTGTTCTTATGTGCGTCATATTTGCCCTTATGTGCGCTCAATATCATTTTCTCTGCGCACATACTAACACATGAAAACGATGATAAAAGTGCACCCCCTCAGGGAAACGCCTAAGTATGATATTTGAATTACGATTCCATATTTAGTTTCAAGTAGAATTCTATATGTGCGCTTAAGTGCACATAAAATGTTCTGTGTGCGCACAAAATAACAATATATATGGTAATTGCAAACGCACTTCAGTGTAGTTCAAGGCGCGCACTTAAATCAATAAGATAGAAACTGTGAATAAGATGAAACACCATTTGTTTCTCGAGCGTCATATTTGCCTTTATGTGTGCGCATTATCAACTTATGTGCGCACAATATTAACCCATGAAAAACGACTGAAGTGCAACCAGTGTAACACTTGAGTGCAACATTCGAATGTAGCCTTCATACTTATGTAGGCCACTGCTGTATACTGAACTCTACATAACTGACATGATTACAATCCTTAATATCCTTCTTCCCACATTTACTGACGACACGGCTGTCTTTGCAAAACATCGCAATTTCAACATTGCAGTTATTTACTTTCACAGATAACTAGCTTATTGAACTCATGACTAAGGATGTAGAAAATTAAGATTGACCCCACCGTGACTGCCATGGTGAACATCACTAAGAAGTGACGACAATTACCCGTCCAACTCACGGTCACGGTCACGGTAATTTTGTGGTTATGTATAGAGTATCGGGCCAGAGCCCCTGACTCCATGAGTAATATGTTAGAAAGAATATATCAAGATGTGCTGGTGGTTTGTTGGATGTTACTATTGTTTTGGTATGTATGGGAGACTACATCTGCAACTGTCGCAGAGTAGCTGATTATGAATTCTTTACCAGTCCTGGAGAGATTTTAAATGCGTGGTGTTCGATGGACGTTCCGCAGTGCGCATTCGGTGCCGATATTAGCTATAGCTGGATTTATATGTCTGGGTAAAGTACGCCAGAACTTATTGTGGAGATGCCGTAGTACGTCTCTGACAGTGGGTAGCTCTAAGTCTTCCAGGATCTGGCTGTTTCGTGTATATTTGTCGTGACCAGTGATTATACGACCAGCTCGAGTTTGCACACTTTCGAGAGTTTGTACGTGACTATGTGAAGCATGTTGCCAGGCAGGGCATGCATAAGAGATGGTAGACAGGATTATCATTTTGAAGATGTGAGCTCGGACCTCATGAGAAAGGGAGCTACAGCGCAAGATGGGGTACAACGCTGAGATTTTTCGTAATGCTCTCTGTTTTATGTCTCTGATGTGTGCGGCAAACGTTAGACCACGATCTAAAGTTACACCCAAATATTTTGCGTGCGTAGCATGAGGAATGCGTGTGTTCTCATAGGTTAGATTTCGATGGACGCGGATGCGTCTCCGACTATGGATGACAGCACAGCTTTTGTCTGCATTTATTTTGATTCTCCAACGTCTTGCCCATTCTTGAAAACCTATGAGTTGGCGTTGCATGTATATGTAACACTGTGCAAGTGAGCTACTGGTCGTGAAAAAGGCAGTATCGTCGGCGTATGTTGCAACAAAGCAATGGGGTAAGGTCGGGATATCTGCTGTGTACAGATTATATAAAAGCGGTGAAAGTACAGCGCCTTGTGGAACACCTGCTTTAATAGGTCTAGACGTGGATTTAACTCCGTCAACAGACACATGGAATTTTCTGCCAATGAGGTAGGAACGCAGTAAATGCAGAAGACGATCTGAAAAACCTTGCGTGTATAGTTTATATAAAAGTCCAGCTAACCATACTTTATCAAAGGCTTTTGCGACATCCAGATAAACCCCAAGGGTGTGTTGTTTTCTGTTGAAAGCCACTGTTAAATGATCCACTACTCGCACGAGTTGTGTAGTAGTGCTATGTTGTGCACGAAACCCGAACTGATGAAACGGTAGAAGGTCTCTAGTAGCTACATGTTGTTTCAGCCTCCAGAGAAACACACGTTCAAAGAGTTTACTTAGGTGTGACAGAAGACTTATTGGCCTATAGTTTTCCGGGAGAAGTGGATTCTTCCCGGGCTTGGGGATGGTGATAATACGAGCTTCCTTCCAGGTCTTCGGGAAATAGCATAAGTGAAAGATGGCATTAAATAAATAGGTTAGGAAGACCAGTAGTTTTCTGGTTGGATGTTTTAGGATATCAGATCGAATTCTGTCGGGTCCGGATGCTGTCTTCGCCGGCAGACATTTGATATGTCTTTCTATTTCTCGAGGTGTAACTAAGATGATGTCATGTATAGGGTTTTGTGTAGTTAGGCTATGTAGTGTGGTTCGGATGTGCTGTTTGAGATAGGGATCAAGACGTGATCTGTTAGGCTGGAACTGTTCTTCCAGGGAGTCAGCGAAAATATCCGCTTGTGACTGTGGGTCTTGAGTCAGTCCTTGTTGGCCTTGAATAACTCTAGCTCTGGAAGCATTTGTAGCACGCTGAAAGGATTTAGAGGATGTCCATATTTTTCTATCATTTGGTGTGATATTTCGAAAGGTATCTTCCCAGTACTGTTGATTTTGTCGCTGTGTGAGCATCTTGAGTTTCGCACGCAGTTTATTCCATAATGTTTTGTATGCTGGATGTAGTGTATGCTGCCATCGGCGTCTAGCCCAACGTTTTAAATGGAGATAGATCTGCAGATGTAGACTGTCACATTGTCCCGTGTGTGTTGGAGAGATTTTGGTAGTGGAGCTCGCTGCCTCTGCTGTTCGAAGTGCTAATGTGATGTGAGAAACCGCTTGGTCGATGTCCTCAATGGTAGCTGGCCGATCTCGGAGATCTATCATAGTGTTTAGTTTTTGTTTAAAGATATCCCAATCGGTTTTTATTTGCTTAAAAATAGGGGCAGAATGGGCAATGCTGCGGTGTGATACGTGAAAAATGACTGGATCATGGTCAGAGTCTAAATCTGAGATGACATAAGGATGGACAGTAAAGGATACGTCTTTACAAAGAGCGACATCAAGCACATCGGGTTGTCCGCCGAACTTTGGATAATGAGTTGGGTCTGGCGGAGCACTGATGTTGAAGTTGGACGTGAGGAGGTATTGGTGTAAATCGTCTCCAGCGTCGTTAGGTTTAATTGAGTTCCATTCTCCATGTTTAGCATTAAGATCTCCAGCTAAAATGACCTTTGGCCCTAAGTTTGCGATGACATCGAAGTCTGTGGGCTCTAGTTGTGTGGCCGGGGACCTGTACCCGGTAACCAATATTAATGGAACGCCTGGAGTTATTAGCTTAACAGCAAGTGCCTCCAAAGTAAGTAAGGGTGGTATTGTAACCAACCTGACTGGGAAAGCCTTTTTGATTATAAGTAGTAATCCTCCTTTCTGTCTGCCGACTCTATCCTGCCGATATACAATATAATTGGGTAGTCGCCAAGTAGTGATCCGAGCTGTAAAGTGTGTTTCTTGTACAAACATGGCATCAACTCTATGGTGTGTAAGAAATCTAATTAGCATTTGTTTCTGCCCCTCGAGACCATCTGCATTCCATGTAGCAAGGATAAGTGTATGATGTAGGACGCTGGAGTTAGAAACAGCCATCGTCAACCATTTCTGCTATTGTTTCTATTACTGCTGCAGCCTTGGAAGCTGAATCTGCTGCTTGACGGAAACGGGTAATACCACGTTTAATATGCGTTATGATTTTGTGGAAATGTAACCCCTTGAGGAATGAAAGAATAGACTTTAGGTCCAGGTCTTCTTTGGGGCTCTCCTGTTTTTCGGCAGATGCTGGTTGGATGTGGGAAGCAGGAGGGGCTTCAGCGTCTTCATTGTCCGTAGCCATAGGTTGGACATTAATAATAGTGGGATCGGGAATTGTCTCTGCTGCTGGTTTGTTGACAGTTTTCTCCGCTTTATCTTGAAGTTTTCTTGGTTGCTGTGCCGGCAATTTAAGAGCCTCAGAATAGGATTTGAATACGGGACATCCACGGTAATTTGCCGGGTGATCTCCCTTACAATTTGCGCAAGTGGCGGGTGTGGAGGAGTCGGATTTACTGCAGGACTGGGTAAAATGAAATTGCCCACATTTGAGACAGCGTGGATGCGCTTGGCAGGTGTCCTGTGAATGCCCCAAGCGTTGGCATCTGTAACACTGTAGCACCGAGGGAGGCTTATATGGTTCGATTTGGACCTTGTAATGAAGTAGGTTGTTGATAGCATAGATCTCTTTAATAGCTGCACTTCGTTCCAGAGCAATCAAAAACAGTGGCATTAGTATTTTCTTGTTATCTGTCTTGCTTTTGCGAGACATTTGATGAACGCTTGTTGGTTTGTAGCCCAGTCGGATAAATTCATCCTTCAGATCGTCTAAGTCAGTGTCAATAGGCAGCTTTCGCACAACCACCTTAATAGGCCTTTCGTTTTTTGCTACCCCTGTGGCATACTCAGTTTTCGTTTGATCGCAGTAAGCCTTGATAGAATTGTAGTCATCTTTGTTTGCCGCTTGAATCCGAATGCGCTCCTTAGTTGGCTGAGCTAAAGGGGGCTCCTTCAATGCTCGGGACAAGGTCTTAATAAATGTATAGGTGTTGTTAATTCCGTAGATGAAAATCGGAGGAGGCTTGAAACTGTGTGGCTGACTTGTCGTTGCAGTTTTAGTGCTAGTACTTGCATTATCTGATTGTGCTGGGGCCAAAACCTCGAACTTATTACTGAGTGGAAGAGGTGGATATTCGGAGACACTATTAGTGAGGTGTTCTGTCTTGGTGTTTGCTAAAGACGACCTTCGTCGCTTCAGCGTTCCTACTACCGTGAAGTCCATGTCTTCAGGCTTACTCGAAGCGGATGGTTGTGAAGCGCTGGACTGCTTAAGTGCAGTGGATTTTAATTTCGCTGGGGCGGCTGCTTGTTTCTTTTTGCCTAAAGGCACTAGAAAATCTTCCGGTTTGTACGTTGGTTTTGTTATTTTGCCCCTGAGCCCTGGAATCCGGGGTGATTGTACTTTTTTATCTGATTTTGCTGCTGGCTTCTGAGAAGCCATCTTGATAGCGAAAGTGGGAGATGGCGCCAGCTTACCACAAAAGGGGTAGTGACGGCCCCTGTGTATATTCTGGTGTTAGAGCAAAGCTCTAAGTTTAGAGTTTATTAAGGTGCTCTTTCCTCCAGAGAGGGAGCACGAAAGTAATCGATCACCGGTATAAGTGCCAAAGTCGTCAACTATTTTTTTTTTCTTCAGGTACCTCTACCTCCGAAGAGGAGAGTATCAAAATAAATCGTAAGCCTAGAGAATAGCAAGGTTGTCAACAGTTAAGACCAAATCAAAGTGTCAACCTCCGTGGAGGTATGAAAATACAATTCGACGGTTGTTTCCTAAGCCCCTAAGAGGCAAGTATTCCAACCGTATGTACGAAGATCGCGAATAAAAATAACAATTGGGGATGGACACACTAAGTGACTTGATTATTTTTCTTCGCCAGCTACGAATACCCTATTTTTTTACCTGGTTAGAGATTCCAGGTGGCCAGTTCCGTCCAACTGACATTGGTAGAAACTCCTTGACAATTGCCACCACTGTGAAGTACTTGGAGTTTTACTGGATAACCAACTTACATTTGCGTCTCACCTTATTGTAACGTAATAGTCCCATTTTTTTTTTTTTTTTTTTTTTGTATTTATTTGTATAAGAAAATTTTGTGAGAGCACAGTGATTAAAATTCTGCACAGAGATAATATACAATATGCTGGCCTGTGTCTGAAGTGTGCTACCATCTGGTGGGCGATTACGGTACTAGAGCGGAGCTAAACCGTGCCGTACCGATTTGCTCTCACTTTGGATTTAGCAGGTAAGACGTAGGGTTAGAAAATGACTTGCGTCTATATTTAGGTCTAAAAATATATAATGTTATAACTAAATTCCTTTTAAATAATATGTAAATGGGAAAGGAAGTTCTATGGTATCATTCCGGCATCAAAAGGCCTCATTTAAATGTATATTTAGTGATATTGACCTTCTAAATTGTGAACCTGTCACGAGGCCATTTGCATATGGATCATTTGTGCTCACTTCTATTTTATTCAAAGTGTTGTTTCTAGTATTGAGTATTCAAGAAATTATTTATGGTAAAGAATTATTCGAAGAATACCTTATCTAAATTACTATTTAGGAATTTCACACACACACACACACACACACACACACACACACACACACACACACACACACACACACACATATATATATATATATATATATATATATATATATATATATATATATATATATATATATATATATATATATATATATATATATTACTTGTTGTTGATAGGCACGAACTCACTATTTGTTATTCAACGTGTAAAAAAATCTTTTTTTCCTTGTTAATAAATTTGTTGATTTTCAAATTCGTATTATACTTCACAAGATATATACTATATGACCCGTGCTGGCTTCCCTCAAATTTACAGAATTTACTAAAGCCAAGCATGTTACATTATCACAACCACAAAGAAAGCTGCCCAATGTCTGTAGGCCCTCCTTTTCCTCAGCCTATCACTTTTCCAGGGAACAAGACAATATCTCTACATCATGAGCATCCATCTTTCCTTACTTTGAATCCACACCGCCTGGTAATACGAAGGCTATTACCAGGCGGTGTGGACTCAAAGATAGCAGTCTGGGGCTACTATATTATGATATAGATACTATATACGATATTATTGTTAGTGTTTCTTCCTCATGGCAAGTGTATTATGCAAAAAATACATGTACAGAATGCTTGAGTTAAATTTGATACCTTAAATGTTGCCCATAAATATGTTATGTCATATATTTGATAGGGTCTAAATATATTTTTATTCTGTCGTTTCAGACATATTCGTGATGTCAAGAGGAACTGCAATGGACAAGTGGAAGCCACTGAAATATTGGAAGAGCTTTCTGCATCATCATGATTCATGCTGGGCATCCAAATGCCGTAACAAGGACTGCTGCTCAATGCTGCGTGAACATCGAATAAATGATGCGGCGTGAAATGCAGACGTGCAACGTAAATACGATGCCGTGAGTGCTAGGAAGAAACACAGATGACATCCGATTGCATCCGAACACAGAATTCATTCAACAATTGCTGGAGAAAAGCCAGGCAATGGATGCGAGCTCTATCACTGGAAATGAACGTTGTAGCGTCCACCACCAAAGTGAATTGTGAATAAGGACCTCTGTTATCACATAAAATTGAACTGGTTGAAAATGTTTGAGCAAAGCACTTGATTAAGATCAAGATACTCCTTAAATAAGTGAAATATTCCTTCAACCAGGAACAATGTTTTTTTTTTCCTTTGATGAAATATAAGCTATTGTCAGGACCAAATATACAACATTGAGAACAACAGATGACTTGCCTACAATCCGTTGGACATTCCTCGTATCACACACATTGAATTTCGTGTCCAAAATGAAATATTTGGGTTCGTGTCCAGTAATTGTGATGTGATGCCAAACACATGTCTTTAAACAAGGACTCAGAATTAATTCGAATGATATCAGTAGAGTTGCTGAATACCGTTAATCAAGTATTGGGTCGACAGAGTAGCTGCTGGAGTACCCTACGTGTGCGAGTAAGTTCC
Organism: Thermobia domestica; assembly: GCF_964235325.1. Lineage (NCBI taxonomy): Eukaryota > Metazoa > Arthropoda > Insecta > Zygentoma > Lepismatidae > Thermobia > Thermobia domestica. Next base: position 8,705,253 of record NC_137455.1, on the reverse strand, counting down.
CTGCCGTACTACCGGAAATATTCTGAAGTGGTTGTCACAAAATTTTTCCGATTTCACTGGTCTCAACTTGTGCTTCCCCTAACTGCCCTGATTACAATCCAATGAATATCTGAGGTATGGTTAGGAAATAAACTGCCTGTAATACCAAGATCCAGCTGATTGACAAGATTTGGGCGTCATTTGAGGTTCTCCCTATGGAGACCGTGCATGCTGGGTGTGTCAGATTTCAGAGTCTTCTCGTGTCAATTATGAATGCTGAGGATAGTTTTCTTAAGTGATTTATTTTCTCTTTGTTTTTATCATTGTCCTTTCTTAGGTTTCGAATAAGTTTGCCCTTCGTCTTTCACCAGCTCCAGTCTAATTTACCCCGAACACCCTGTTTTAATATAATGTCAAATTTTCTTTTTTTACTGTAGTGTTAGCTGTGCAAAACTCCGTGCGCCTAAAATAATTCATAAATTTGTACAAATTAAAGGTTTGCAGAATTTTATTTCTCTAGAAAACTAGGAAATACAAATATACAAAACGATAATCATGCCTGTTGTTCTGTATGGCTGCGAAACATGGTCACTTACTCTGAGGGAAGAACATAGACTGAAAGTATTTGAGAACAAGATCCTGAGACGAATATTCGGACCCAAGAGGAACGGGAATGGGGAATGGCGGAAACTTCATAACGAGGAACTACACAATTTATACGGTTTACCCAACATTGTTAGGGTCGTCAAGTCTAGGAGGCTTAGGTGGGCGGGTCATGTAGCTAGAATGGAAGAAAGTAGAAACGCTTTCAAAGTCTTGACTGGAAGACCAATCGGAAAACGACCATTAGGAAGACCTAGGCGCAGATGGGAGGACAATATTAAGATGGATCTCGCAGAGATTGGAATACAAAGTAGAAATTGGATGCAGTTAGCTAAGGATAGAAGTCAGTGGAGATCTTTTGTGAACGCGGCATTGAACCTCCGGGTTCCATAGGCCATAGAGTTAGTTAGTCAGTTAGAAAACTAGGAAATAAAACACTAGGATATAATTCATTCAATTCGTTTGGTTTAACGTGTTTAAATAAATATTAATTTCGTTTTATTCATTTTTAACTAAACGAAGTTTTAGTTTTACGTTCCAGCGTGTGTGCGTGGCTTATAGGCGAAAACAAATGGAAGATAAGTAAGAATTAATTATCACGAATTTATGTGGTAAAAGTGAGTTGGAAGCAACGATCGAAGTGCAAGAAATTCACATGCACACGATATTTTGTCGTCTTCCATCAACTTTTACCCTAAAATTGAATCAGAGACCTTTGGCAGTAGAAGCGTCGAGCTGCCTTGCATTCTAATTACAAATTGAATATTTTCTTGTCCACGATTATAAGTGTGTGTATTATGAGCGTTAGTAATGCAGAGAAAACTAGAACTTTTACTAGAAGTTCGTCGGGATAGTAAAACTGCATATTATGGATGCGTTAAAATATCAAATAATACTTGCGATAAAGTGGATACTTTCAAATATCTAGGATCAATATTAGCAGATCAAAACAATAATCACGAAGAAATTAAATGTCGACTAAAAGCAGGGAATTCGTGTTATTATTCAGTTCAGAATCTTTTATCGTCGCGAATCCTATCGAGGAATTTGAAACCTAAAATATATAAAAACGATAATCATGTCTGTTGTTCTGTATGGTTGCGAAACATGGTCGCTTATTCTGAGGGAAGAATATAGACTGAAAGTATTTGAGAATAAGATCCTGAGACGAATATTCGGACCCAAGAAGAACGGGAATGGGGGATGGCGGAAACTTCATAACGAGGAACTACACGGTTTACCAAACATTGTTAGGGTCATCAAATCTATACATTGTTCAGCGTAAGCTCTAAACTCCGATAAACAAAATATTTGTATCCTTCCGCTTGTTACAAATACGATTGGCTAGTGATGTATCACTCCCACTCCCCATGGGGAGGAGCAAATTATGCATGTGCATTTTGACAATACTGTCTCGTGTTGTCCAGATACTTACAGCAGCAGCAGAAAGAAAGAAAAGAAACTCGAAAGATTAAAAAAAGAAAAGTATTTGAATTTCGCTCGTAAACAATTGTTGCTTAGTGAGTAAAGGTTTGCCTTGTTGGTGTTTCACCACAACACTCGCGGAACCGGGATTCATGCCAGTCATCTTTCAGACTTTAAAAGCAGAACACCCTTCCACAGTTGAGTTGGCGCCATAATTACTGCGCATGCTTAGTGTTTATTTCTATTGTTTCATTAGCCACATTCGATTGCAGTATTATTAGATAATCCGTATTATATTTTTGTCATTTATAATAATATAGCAGTTTTATATGAAGCTTCATAGTAAAAGTAATAATGCAATCATATGAACTATTTTGCGGAGGAGTACAAGCGTCGGTAGCACAACAGCAAATCAGCGAAATTTAGTTTCACGTGGCTTTGTTTATCGCAGTTTAGAGCTTACGCCGAACAATGTTTAGTAGGCTCAGGGGGGCAGGTCATGTAGCCAGGATGGAAGAAAGTAGGAACGCTTTCAAAGTATTAACTGAAAGACCAATCGGAAAACGACCATTAGGAAGACCTAGGCAGAAATAGGAGGTCAATATGAAGATAGATCTCGTAGGAATAGGAATACAAAGTAGAAACTGGAAACTGGATCCAGTTGGCTAAGGATAGAAGTCGATGGAAAGCTTTTGTAAGTGCGGCATTAAACCTCCGGGTACCATAGGCCATACAGTTAGTTAGTTAGCCATTATGAGGGTTCGAGGGATTGACCACACTCTAAACCTGCGTCTCTTTGATCGCTCTTTGTATGGAACAAGTGAAAAACAAACGATATAAAGGAATACGATTCGATGTGTTGTGCACTTGTCTTGAAATAATAAAAGAAACCCCTTTAGCTAGATACTTGAACACAGACTCACGTTAGTGACGACTTTTTTTTAAAGAAAAGGAAATTGATCGAAGAACGTGGTAACAACATGTATATTTCCAGAAAGCACTTTGTTTTAGGTTTGAACTCAGTATGACGTGAAAGATGACAGAAAGAAGACTTGTTGTATCAAAAACGCAGACTTAACGACAAACTATCATTTGAATGGCCTTGAGAATAGAAGTCAAAACGTAAAATTTTAGTGTATTGCTCGTAAAGACAGTGCGTCACTCCCAGCGTCGCAAGCTTCCTGCTGAGAAAATGAGTTTCGTATGGAAATGTCTATGTTTATTTCTTCGCGAAAAAGTAATTCTCGCATTTCGATCTTCAATAGAAGGTCTGTATTTGTAGCATTGTCTTATTTCGAAGGAAAAACAAAGTGAAAATATAAAAAGAAAGGTACTTACTAGAATTTTTGATGTGTACAACAAGAAGATTGGTTTTGAGGTTGATATTCAACTATCGATGTTTTGAAGAACATACATTGTAAATCTTTGATGCATTTCAGTCCAAGGAGAGATGTGCTGTAATAGGTTTCCATTTTTAAAGGGGCTCATACACTTTGGGTTTGGCTGCGCGGTCTAACTGTGCTAAAAGCTGGTTGAAAAACTGAATGATGAACTGAATCTAGGATACGTTCAGGTTATGGAGCACTTGCAATTTCAGTTTACATTTACTGTACGTTTACCTCAGTTAAGCGTAATTTATCGTTGCAAAGGAGGCTCTGTTAATCTGTTCAAACACTTGCGTGAAAACCTGCCTAAACGGCGCATTTTCGTACAGTTTATCGTTCAGTTATGACGTCACTAAGTCTATGGGCTATGGAACCCAGAAGTTCATTGTCGTGTTGTGGCTATGCTTGTTCCGCTGGTCCCTCGCGGGAGACCCCTATTTTTGGTGCGAGCTTGTGTGGTTGGGATATCATTCTAAGCTGTAGGTTCACATTTCATATAGCCTCGCTGCTGAGAAAGTATGCTAAATTAAAAAAAAAACATTTGGTTTATTTACATGCTCTAGATTAGAAATCTTCAATCTGTCTGGCAGTGTGGGCCATATTAACAACTTGAGTGATGCCTGTGGGCCATTGAGCTATACCATAGTATTTATGGTTGCTCACAAGGCGAGAATAAATAAAGGTCTTTCAATAGAAACAGATATTCGTATGTTTTTTGAAACAAGACATCACTTCGTTATTCTCTCCCCTCCCTCAAATGACGTATTTAACTAAACAGTGGCAGGCCCTTGCACATAAAGGTGGATAGACATTTGAAAAAATCTTCGTCATGTAAATCTTAGCAAACATGTGATTCATAAGCATCTTAAATTTAATTTCAATTCTTGAAGATTACCAAAAGAAAATCACTTCTGTTGTAGCTCGAAATTTAAGATTAAAAAAGTCAATTCTATGAAGCATTTTTATATGTTTAGATCATATATATAAACAGCCGACAATCAAAATGATATATATGAGCATAGTGTTTGAAAGTTGAAATTGTTGTTTCTTGTTCCAACTAGAAATGCTACCATATAATTTGGAGTGATAATTCGGGTAGAAGAGAAGCAGTTTGGATTTCTTTTTATTAAGGTGAGATAAATGTTTCTCGTAGTTGGGGTATCATATCCGAAGAGGGTTTTTGTCTCTATTGAGAAGTTAGTTAACTGCAACCGAGCCACAGAAATAGTCACGGACTATGGCGGAGGGTAAGAGAAGAGACGAAGGTGAAATTCAGAATGTAATTATATCCTAGAGAACAAAGCAGTCATTTTCAGTAACGTAATGACACCAGAGAGAGTAAGAATCACAGAACCGCACTTCATCCTTTACAAAATAGACCAAGATCACAGATGAGTTTGGAGTTCGTTACATAGTGGGTTGAATTCGTGACTAAAAGGTACCCAGGAGAGAAGTTGCTATTAATAAAGTGGAGAATCTCTGTAGTGACGCACCACAGAGACAAAACAGAGCATAATTGATGAAGGACAATATCTAATTCGTGACAGGAAGGCAGACATTAATTGGACTATAGAAAAGGAATAACTGCATTGTTAAGAACTTACAGAATCACTTAACCAAATCTAAAAGTCTCACAAGTTCTTGCCTAGTCTGATAAATTTGTAGACTAACACTTAAAGAAAAAGAAATCAGGATTCGATTCCCGGCGGGAGTTCATGTGGTTGGAAATGAAAGCTTTGAGTTTTACGTCCCATGGTTATGACGGGCAGTCTAAAGGATACGGTGGTGATGAGAAATGAGTGAAATGGTGGAATGAAGAGTGGAAGGAAACGGGAGAATTTCGGGGAAACCCACGCATAGAATGTTTGTCCACTACAAAGTTGAATTGGTGCGAGCTGGGGTCGATCCAGGGACTTCATGCACCAGAGGGGAACGCACTACCACTGAACCACCATGGCCCCAAAATGTGGTTCGGATCAGACATTAAACTGGAGGTCCACGTCTCATATGCCTCGCTGCTGAAAGCGACGCTAAAATAAAAATCAAATCAAATCAAATGAAAAGAAAGTTAACTCAGAGCACAAATTAAACATTCTCACTTTCCAATTTTGAAATATCGGTTCGAGTTCCACAATCATCCATCCTGACTACGTAGTCTGGTTACAACGATAATGTATATTGTTTATTTCGATTGTAATCAGGGCAGCCGTGCTCAAGCACATCTATGTAATAGAAGAAGAAGGAAAAATGTAAGTAAGACTAGTAGATTGATATATATTTATTTTGTTTGTGCGTTGCTATGGTGATGTTACTGTTGTCAAGGAAATGTTTATACAATATAATTGTGAGTGTCGCCATACTTGTTAGATGCATAATTTTGAATGGTGTATTAAATACGTTAATATCGTAAAATAACGTTTTTGTACGTTTTAAACTGGTGTATGTTTTTCATTCTAACTTTAATTTACGTAGTAACTAAAAAATATATACGAACTGTGGGTAATATTTAAGGTAACGTTATAGGGTTGCCAACTGACCGTTATTTTACCGACAGAGAGTATTTTCGTCAGGCTCGGCTATGGGTAAAATACATTTATCCTTCATCAATTTGAAAATCATGAGTGGTTCCTGGGTACCGATAATTTTATTTTACAGAGTTCACAACTGTAGCAGGCAGTGAAATTCGAAGTTTTAAATCCTGTATTTATTCTCTGTGAGTTAAAGGTGCAACAATCATATCAGTGTATTTCTGGTTTATGTAAAGTGTGGTGCACGAATAGTTGATGTATTTAAATATTAGATATTACCTTTGTCTATGGAATCAAAATGATTGCATTAGTACATACTAGTTACTGTATTTCTGGAAACGTGTATTGCATTAGTACATACTGGTTACTACATTTCTGGAAACGTGTATTGCATTAGTACATACTGGTTATTACATTTTTGGAAACGTGTGTCAACGCTGCACATGTTCAATGTGAGTACTTTTATACCGAATAACCTCTTTAACGTGACTCCTTGTTTCCTACCACTTTGTTACACATTTCACTGCACAACTTCACTAGGCGAGCTCGAATTTCCAAAATATTTTGGGGGTTTAACCGGTAGAATATATCCTTTAAATACCCCCAAACAAGGGTAAAACTGGTTCTGAAAAGGTAGGGGGACGCATGATCACACCGTTCCCCGTGCCTGTCTTTGTCCATTGTAATTTTTTAGGATGTGGGGGACGCCATAGATATTTTGTTGGATGTGGGGTAACGACGTCTCCCCCGCGTTCACCCTCACTTTTACCCCTGCCCCCACAGAAAAAAATATGACAGGGATTTAGATAAAAACAAAATCTTTCCCTCGCTGCAATATGAACAAACGTGCGTATTCAGCCATTGGTTTCCTTACAACGCAAGATTGTGATAAGCTAAATTGGCCACGCCCAACGATAACTTTTCGTGACCTTGACTATCCATATTTCCACGGACTGCAAACGGAATTTGTGTGTTGTTATAAATTTAGACAATGTCAAACTCTAACAATTACATGTGTCAACCATTCGTGCGTCACCTGGTAGAAACTAATCTAAATGTAATTAACATAGTAATTGTTAGTTTTTGTCTGGCTGGGTTACTATTTTCAGATATATTTTTCAAATAACTACTCCTCTCTAATTTTCCTGTAAACTTTATTTATTGAATGTATTGTGATTTAGCATTTATAAATGTCGGGAAGAATGTCAGTGCGTAGGAGACGAACAAAAAAAAAAAAGGTTAGAAATCTACACACAACATTAAACTATACAATAGCTACAGGTCAGCGAACACCACTCAGATAATAGGCTAGGGAAAAGAGACCTTTAGGTATCCGAAGAAGAAGGTAGAAGAATAATACGAGGGTCATCCAGAAAGAAAATGATTTTTGTACAATCCTACTTATAATAATAATAATAAAAAACATCTCAGTTTGTGTGCAACGCTAATATGAAAACCGCAAAGCATTTAAGAGTTACCGCCTATACCTAGGTGACAGAATACATCGCAATACGGGTTACTCAAAATACGAGGAAAAATGATATGAAATCTTAAGTTTAACGTTCCACGCTAAGAGAAACAAAGAGACGGATAATTAAGGCAAGTGAAAAAATTATTTAATAATTGGTGGAATGATAATGTGGAAGGAAACTGGAGTACCCCAAGAAAACCCACGGACATGATGTCCACTACAAACGTAGTTCGAACTGTAAGCTGGCGGTCCCCTAACACTTCTAAATTCCGGCCAAAACATTCCGTGTCCGTTATTGTCAAGGCCTAACTTTCGCCTACTTTCGACACACCATGAAAGCAGAGCGTATCTGAGAATTCTGTTAGGAGTATGTCTGGGATTATGCCATGTAGGGTGTCCCATGCGCACCCATGGCATTGCTGAAATATGAATTTAATATGAATTTTTGGGTGGCGTATGGCCTCTATTACGATCATATAAACCGCCACTCCACGGTTTCTCGAATTCGATATAACGCGAGTTGAATGTGATTTTTCACTGTTTTGAACGGGCCTAGCTCTCAAGCTACGCACTTTCCACACGGATTCATATAATTTTTTTTGTGTCCTTATAATATAAGAAATCATCTCTTACGGCTTGTCGGTATAATTAATTAACACCATGTACTTATATTGAAGTTTACATTTATTCATACATTTAAAATGATAATTTTGTTTATGTTCAGATTAAATATTCCAAACTTTTCTCCAAAACATTTTTGTAGTTGAATCTTAAGCTAAGAGTAAGATGAGGATTACAATAGTTCAGACATACTCTTAAAAGAGGAAGACGAATCGTTGGACTGTTGCTTTCTCCATGAACATTTTAGACGTTTCTTGGATTGCTGCGTATGTTGTCTGCAGAGCTGTAACTAGAGAAGAAGAGGGGGCAGCGAGGCGCTCGCCCCGGGCGCTGATAGCAAGCTGGCGCCGAACGAGCAAGAAGAAAGGAAAAGTGTTGAAAATGAATAAACGACGCGGCGCCCCGTAAAAGTTCTGGCGCCCTATTAAATCAATATTGTGGGTTAGCAAAGAAATGGATTTGTTAAAAATTTTCTTGCTCGCTCCGCTCGCAACTCAAACGTTTCAGTAACAGTCACAAGTTTTTAACTTATTAAAGAAAGTTATTATATATGATTTATTAATGACGATGTGATATCAAAGTGCCGAGTAATGTCTTATAGATTACGCAGGAGGATTTTCAAAGTCAAACGGTCAAAGTCTGAAATGTGTTTTGATGGTGATGAATTTGCTTAGTTAATCACGCCTTTCTACCTAATCGGATTAATCACGAAGGTGAGAATGAAGGTATGAAAAATAGAGGAGTGAAGCGAACATGCAAGCTGCTGTTTGCGCGGGAATATTAAAAATGAAAGTAAACAATAATAATAATATTTTCGAACTTGAAGAAGTTATAAAATAGGGGCTTAAGGCGAGAGACTACTAAATGTTTTTGAAAAGCTAATAATTTTTCTTTTGCCCGTTTTTCGTAAGTGGAAAGAGGTAATAAAATGTAACTTACCACAGTAATAGATAATGTTATTCTACACCCGAAAATACGAATCAGAAGAATTTTCAGTGTTGCCATCCATAGAAAGTACAGTGTGACGAGAATATATATAAACTGTAGGATACAAAAATAATGGTCGTATGTCATGACAAAGAGTGTGACTGAGCTTATCTTCCCGAACAGCGTTTGTTTTATAAAACTATTATTTTTCTAAAATATAATTAATTATACATAATAAGGAAGAAAGTTTGTTTCGGTAAAATTGCGGTTGTTTTTTGGGTCAAAAGATCCAATATATTTCAATCAAAAAAATTTTATGTAGGCTTTACATCTGGAGAACTATATATAATGTAGCCGAACAAAACCTATCGCTTAACTCAGTGTGATGTGCGCATTTCGTAGGAAATACGAAACTTGATTTAGGGGCTGTTCAAAAATTTTGTAGCCCCTAGTCCAATTGGCCCAAAAGATCCAATATACTGTATTTCAATCAAAAATTTTCGTGTAGGAATTATATTTGGAGAACTACATATAGTGTAGCCGAACCCAAACTATCACTTAACTCAGTATGATGTGCTTATTCCGTCGAAAATACGAAAACTTGATTTAGAGGCCGTTCAAAAATTCTGTGGCCCCTGATTCTAAAACTAATTACTGACCAAGATCACAATCTTTTGATTCATTTTTGTTTTCCTAATTCTTTCTTAATCTCTTTTCCCGAATAGTTCTGTTAGCAGAACATAGTTTGTACAATGCTTTTTGCGGCAAAATTAAAATTAGGAGATAGTTGACAACTATGTGCATACTTTTCAAGACGTTCATTTGTGTTGGTGTGGATTTGATTATAAGCCTTCAATGTAAAGATCATTATAATAAAGAAACATACATTACGATGTTAAGTTCTATCTGGAAACTCCATCGGACTTACTGTAGGCTTATTCAGTTGCAAAAAAAGCTCAGACTCAAAATCCTTTAAAATTTTGTCCTCCTACGTTAGAACAAATATGGAGTTAGAACATTATGTGAAAGTTAGAAAGTATATTTCATACATTATAGCGTTCCACCAATATTTGTTGTTGGTTCAGAGAGAATAAAGTATACAAGATTTTCCATTATTTTGTGAGTAAAACAAACAACTACATGGTTTAGTAGCTCGTTTTTTGTGGAGTAAATACGAACATCATACAAACATAAACAAACATATAGTAGGCAACAGCGCATAAAAATAAACCAAAAACCAAACATCACTTACCTTACAGTTCTGTTTGGAAACAAAGCAAAATTGTATTCATAAAACTATTAGTGTTAGTATTGTTAATGTTAGTGTGACAATCCCGAATATATGATAAATTATCTCTTATAATTCTATCTCCACCTTCCCTAAGAAAAATATGAATATACTTCAGACAGTTATGTTTGTATCCTGGATTCAGAAATTCCAGGGTTAAAATCCCGGGTCAGCCAATCTGACGAAAGTTTGTCTAATAATTTCTCATGAATATAAGGAAAGACCGAATTATTTACATTATTGCCACATACAAAATCAAAATATTGTAAAGTTGATTATGCTATTGATGCAATTAACATATAATTTGTAATACAAATCAACTGGCGGGTGGAATTTATACTTGAGCGTTCACCTCTGGTGCTTGGGGTCCTTGGCTCGCACCAAGCGAGCTTTGTGGTGGGCAAGCACCGTGTGCATGGGTTTTCTCGGGGTTCACCTTTTCCTCCTACTTTTTCATTTTACCATTTCATTCATGTCTCCTTTAGCCTAGGCGACATAATCGTGAGACGTAAAACTTGAAGCATTCTGAGCGGAAAACGGCAAACTTTCAAATTTTACTAGACTTTGCAACTATGCCATGCATACGTATCAGTAGAACTGTTATACACGTGTTTGTCAACATATATCAGAGCAAAAACGATAAGAGATATCGGTAAAACGCTTTTTCAAAATTAATTCAGTGCCCCAAGAATATGTATCATCTTATCCGTGAATCTTCTACTGAAACCGGAAGTGGTAGAAATTAATCATTTCCGGTTTCAACCTTGATCATCATAGAAACAAAAATGTAAAAGGAAGCAAGAAGATTTTTTAAAAAAAGATTCAGCGTCTGAAGAAAAATTAACAATCTTTGCTTTTAATTTTATACTAAAACCGGAAGTGGTGGGAATTGTCAACTTCCGGTTTCAATACTGATCTTCACAGAGCAAAAACGGTAAGAGCCAGCGACAAACAGTTTTCTGGAATAGACTCAGCGTTCCGCTAATACGTACATTCCATACATTCCATCAAACTTCTATACAAACCGGAAATGGTAAAAATTAACCATTTCCGGTTTCAATGTTGATCGCCATAGATAATAAACACTAAGAAATAACGAGAAGCATTTTTTTAAAACCTAGATTCAGCGTTCCAATATTATTTTCCATTGTCTCCACTAACACACTATTTAAACCGGAAGTGACAAAAATTAACAACTTCCGGTTTCAATATTGATAGCCATAGAAGAAACATGGTAAAAAAAAATAGCGAGAAATAGTTTTGGAAATCGATTCAGTATCTAAAGAAAAGAGATCATCTTCACTCGTATCTCTGTATTGAAACCGGAAGTGGTTGAAATTTACTAGAACTTCTGCTTTTAATATTTACCTCCATAATCAAAAACGCTAAGAAATAAGAAACAGTTTTATAGAGTTGATTTAGCGTCCCAAGAATAGGTATACTATCTTGTCTAATAGCCCTCTATTAAAACCATCAACCACTTCCGGTTTTAACGTTGACTGTAATAGAGCGAAAACCACATCAGATACCGAGAAACGATTTCCTGCAATCAATTAAGCGTTCTGAGAATATATTCAACCTCTACTCTAGTCTTTCTACTGAAACCGGAAATGGCACAAATCAACCCTTCCACTTTTAATATGCGGGTTTCAACGTTTAACGCCATACAACGAAAACATGAATAGAGAGAAACCGTTTTTCACAAACGATTTAACGTCATAAGACATCGTACCGTGACTATCCTGAAGACTACCAAAACCGGAAGTGGTTGAAATTTACTACTTCCTGTTTCAATATTGATTTTAATAAAACACAAACAGTTAATAAATATCGAGATGCGTTTTCTTTGCAATTGATTCAGCGTTCCAAGGATAAGTTCCTTCTTCTCCATTAACCCACTATTCAAACCATAAGTAATTAAAATTCACCATTTCCGGTTTCAACGTTTATCATCATAGAACAAAAACAGTAACAGATAGGAAGAAATGTTTCTTCAAACGATCCAGCATCTCAAGACAACATATCACGACTATCCAGAACACACTATCAAAACCGGAAATGGTTGAAATTTACTATTGCTTTCGGTTTCAATATTGATATTCATAGAACACAAACGGCAATAGATGTCGACATGCGATGATTTTCTGAAATTGATTCAGCGCCCAAGAATATGTTCCGCCTTCTCCATGAACCCTGTATTCAAAACCACAAGTGGTCCGAATTAGCCATTGTAGTTTGAACGTTTATCGCCATAGAACGAAATTAGCAGCAGGGAACAAAGAAGCTTTGTTTTTCTTGGAAACGATACAGTGCCTCAAGACAAATATTATGATTGTTTTTTATTTGTTTTCAGTTTCGCGGCCCTTTCAGCAGCAAGGCTGTATGAGACGTGGAGCTATAGCTTAACGTGGTATCCGAATCACATGTGTTCCCGCCAGTTCGAAAGCAGGTCTTCCAAGCCAAAGGCGAGTATACTAACTGCTTAGCCACGAGGGAACTCGTATATGATGACTTTAAACAACAGTCTACCGAAATCGAAAGTGGTTCAAATTTAATATTACTTCCGGTTTCAATAGTTATTTCCATAGAGCAAAACAATAAATGTTATCAAAATACAGTTTTTTTTTCTATGGATTCAGCATCTCAAAAACAGGTTTGTTTCCTTCCTTGGCCCTCTCTTTAAACTGGAAGTGGTGGAAATAAACTATTTTTGATTTCAACTTTTATCGCAATAGAGCAAAATGAGTAAGAGGAAACATGTCCATGAAGTTAGCAGGCCACCTATGGCAGGCCAGAACTTCGTCTTCACACATCGTTAGTGCTTCGTTAGTGCTCGTTAGTGCCGCAAACCCCATCGTTAGTGCTACATAAATAACGTCTCAATTTTAATAGTTACTATTGGCCTGCTAACTTCATGCCAGCAGGCCAACATATCAAAATCACACCAAGAGTGAAATTACCGATTCGAGCAACGTTAGTGCTCGTTAGTGCTATAAACATTAACGTTAGTGCTTCCATATATACAGTTTTTAGGGCAACAAAATGGGACAGTATTATGAACGTAGCATGAACTTAGCAGGCCACCTATGGCAGGCCAGAATTTTAACTTCACAGATCGTTAGTGCTTCGTTAGTGCTCGTTAGTGCCGCAAACCCCATCGTTAGTGCTATAAAAATAACGCCTCAATTATCACCAGTCACTACTAACCTGCTAACTTCATGCCAATGAACTTGGCAGGTCACAAATGGCAGACCATAATTTCGACTTCACAGATCGTTAGTGCTGCCTTAGTGCTCGTTAGTGCCGCAAGCCCCATCATTAGTGCTACAAAAATAACGTCTCAATTTTAATAGTTACTATTGGCCTGCTAACTTCATGCCAGCAGGCCAACATATCAAATTCACACCATAAGTGAAATTACCGGTTCGAGCAACGTTAGTGCTCGTTAGTGCTATAAACATTAACGTTAGTGCTTCCATATATACAGTTTTTAGGGTAAAAAATGAGTCCGTTTTATGAAGCTGGAATGAACTTAGCAGGCCACATATGGAAGACCAGAATTTCGACTTCACAGATCATTAGTGCTTCGTTAGTGCTCGTTAGTGCCGCAAACTCCATCGTTAGTGCTACAAAAATAAAGTCTCAATTTTTAATAATCACTATTGGCCTGCTAACTTCATGCCAGAAAACTTGGCAGACCACATACGACAGACCAGAATTTCGACTTCACAGATCGTTAGTGCTTCGTTAGTGCTCGTTAGTGTCACAAACCCCATCGTTAGTGCTACAAAAATAATGTCTCAATTTTTAACAATCACTATTGGTCTGCTAACTTCATGCCAGTGAACTTGGCAGACCAGAATTTTGACTTCACAGATCGTTAGTGCTAAGTTAGTGCTCGTTAGTGCCGCAAACCTCATCGTTAGTGCTACAAAAATAACGTCTCAATTTTTAACAATCACTATTGGCCTGCTAACTTCATTGCAGTGAACTTGGCAGACCACATATGGCAGACCAGAATTTCGACTTCACAGATCGTTAGTACTTCGTTAGTGCACGTTAGTGCCGCAAACCCCATCGTTAGTGCTACAAAAATAATGTCTCAGTTTTTAACAATCACTATTGGAGGTGCTAACTTCATGCCAGTGAACTTGGCAGACCACATACGGCAGACCAGAATTTCGACTTTACAGATCGTTAGTGCTTCGTTAGTCGTCGTTAGTGCCGCAAACTCCATCGTTAGTGCTACAAAAATAACGTCTCAATTTTTAACAATCACTATTGGCCTGCTAACTTCATGCCATGCCAGTGAACTTGGCAGACCACATATGGCAGACCAGAATTTCGACTTCACAGATCGTTAGTGCTTCGTTAGTGCTCGTTAGTACCGCAAACCCCATCGTTAGTGCTACAAAAATAATGTCTCAATTTTTAACAATTACTATTGGCCTGTTAACTTCACGCCAGTGAACTTGGCAGACCAGATATGGCAGACCAGAATTTCGACTTCACACGTCGTTAGTGCTTCGTTAGTGTTCCTTACTGCCACAAACTCCATCGTTAGTGCTAGGAAAATAACGTGTCAATTTTAGTAGTTAGTATTGGCTTGATTGGTCTGCTAACTTAATGCCAGCAGGCGAACATGTCGAAATCACCAGAAATGAAACTGCCGGTTCGAGCAGCGCTAGTACTCGTTATTTCGATAAACATTAATGTTACTGCTTCTATATATACAGATTTTTGCGTAACAAAATGGGCCCGTTTCATGAAGCTGACAAACCACCTATGGCAGATCACGATGTCAGCCTCACATATCGTTTGTCTTTCGTTCGTGCTCGTTAGTGCTATACATCCCTTCGTTAGTGCTTCAAAGACAACGGATATATACAGTATAATATTTAAGAAATCGTTTTTACTCACCTAACTGCATGTCAACACGTCCCACAGAGCTTACCCCAGAGCACAATCTCGATTGCACCCATTAGTGGTTGTTAGTGGCGCATGCCCCATCGTTACTGCTCTATAGATATTGCCTACAAATTTGTAAAAAGCTGTTATTGGCCTGCTAACTTGTGGCAGCACGCAAGGACGAAACCTACGACAGATGGCACCCGTCATTAGTGCTTCGTTAGTACCTGTTACTGAAGATTATTATATCGTTATTGCTTCATAGTTAATAACTACATTTAAAAAAACATTCATGGCTGCAACATAATGGCAGCAGACAATGGACGAAATGTACGACAGACCACAATTTCGATCGCATCCGTCATTAGTGCGTCGTTAGTGCCCCATATCCCACCGCTAGTGCTTCACAGAAAACGAATATATTTTTAAGGAAAGACATTTTTGCCTGCTAATTTCATGCCAGCAGATCAAGACCAAATCTACGCAGACCACAATTTTGATTACACCCGTTATTAGTGACTTGTTAGTGTTAGCTAGTGCTGCGTATTCCATCGTTAGTGTTCCACAGTTAAGGTCTAAAATTCTACAAACTTCATTTTCCTCTCATAATTTCATGCAAAAAAGCCACGCACTAAACCTACAACAGACCACAATTGTGATTACACCCGTCATTAGTTCCTCGTTAGTGCTTGTTAGTGCACCATATTCAATCGTTTGTGCTTCACAGATAACGGGTACATTCTTGAAGAAAACCATTATTGGCCTGGTAACTTCATGCCAGTAGTCGAGGGACGAAATAGTCGGCAACCCACAAGTTTGATTACATCTGTCACTAGTTCTTCGTTAGTGCTCGTTAGTGCCGCACATCTCATCGTTAGTGTTCGCTAGTCCTGCATATCCCATCGTTAATATCCGATATATATGGGCTACGTTTTTAATAAAGCCATTACTAGCCTTCTAACTTCATTCCAGCATACTAGGGACCAGAGAAGACCACAATTTATATTACATCCTTCATTAGTGCTTAACGAGTGCTCGTTAGTGCCGCACATTCCATCGTTAATGGTTCACGAATAACAGCTACATATTTAAGAAGCAAGTATTTTCTTGCAAACTTGATGCCATCAGAACAGGGACGAAATCTAAAGCAGGTTACAATTTAGATTACACTCCTCATTAGTGCTTCATGAGAGCTCGTTAGTGTCGCATGTCAGACCGTTGGTTCCTCAAAGCTAACGGCTACATCTTTCAAGAAAAACATTTTTTGCCTGCTAAATTTATGGCAGCAGAACAGGGATGAAATCTATGCAGACAACAATTTTATTACATCTGTCATTAGTGTTTCTTTAGTGCTCTCTAGTGCCACACATCCCATCGTTAGTGTTCGTTAGTGCTCCATATCTTATAATAAATACTGCACATATGTCGACTATATTTTTTAAGAAAGGCAGTATTGGCCTGCTAATTTTATGGTAGGAGACATAGACCAAATCCGCACAAGAACACAATTTTGATTACACCTGTCACTAGTGCTTCTTAAGTATTTCCAGTGCCGCTATCTCACCATCAGTGATTCACCGATTACGGCTACATTTTTTAACGCCATTAGTGACCTGTTAACTTCATGCCAGCAGACCAGAGGCGAAATCTACGGTAGACCACAATTTTTATTATACCCGTCATTATTGCTCATTAGTGCTGCATATCTCATTGTTAATGCCTTACAGATAACGCCTATACTTTTTAAAATTCCAGTTTTTCCTTCTAATTTCATGCAAACACGTCACGCACGAAACCTACAGCAGACCACAATTTTGATTTTATCTATCATTAGTGCTTCGTTAGTACTCGTTAATGTTGTATATCATATCGTTAGTGCACGACACATTACAATTAGTATCAAGTTGGAACCACCACTTTTCGACTGGGAAAAATAAATAATGCCATTCGTTTGTGCTGTATTAGTGTTGGTCAGTGCAGAAATTTCAGCGTTTGTGCTCTCAAAATAACAAAGTTATGAACAATTTAAATTTCGGGGCCAACTTGGCGTCAAGCTAGCCCCGCTTCTTTTCCTTAATTAAGATAGAATTGACTTCCTAATGGCAGACTTTGTGCTACGTTAGTGCGGGTTAGTGCCCAAATATGAGCGTTTGTGCTGTTCAAATAACGCCAGTATAACGAAATAACTTAGCGTCAAGTTGGCCCCGCTCTTTTTCCTAATTGAGATAGAATTGATTTTGTAATGCCAGACCTTTGTGCTACGTTATTGCAGGTTAGTGCGCAAATTTGAGCGTTAGTGCTGTTCTAATAATATCGTTATAACGAAATCAATTTCCGTCAGGTTGTCCCCGCTTTTTTCCCTAATTGAGATAGAATTCATTTTCTAATGCCAACTGTTTGTCCTACGTTAGTGCTTGGTCGTGACTCAATTTGTCCGTTAGTGATGTTGAAATTACACGTCCGTAAACTTTGCGCCTCCACTTAACGCATTATCGATAAAATTAGTGTCAATCATTGTTGCATCGTTAATACTTCTTAGTGCACCAACCCTAACGTTAGTGCTTCATTAGTGTACATGCTACAAGTAAAACACCTCTCGAGTTCCAAATTGACGCTGGTCCCCACTTTGAGGACTAACGAAATAATTAGTGTCATTTGTTAGTGTATCGTTAGTGCTTCTTACTTCACCAACCACTAATGTTAGTGTTTCATTACTGTAGGCTCTAGAGCCAAAACAATGGTCCACGCTAGTCTCCCCACACTGTTCAGTAGTGAAAAAATTCGTGCAATTCTTTTTTGTGTCGTTAGTGCTTTCAGAAAATACTCATAGTTTTGTTAATGCTTTACTATTAATGTAGATATAGGCAATTATCTATCATGAAACACCCGTAAGAAATGCATGGATAATTCTGCATTGCGTGACATTCCCGGCAAATTGAAAAGCACGAATGACCTCTTCTAGTGCAATCGTTAGTTCATCGTTAGTGCTTCTTTGTGCACCAACCCCTAGCGTTTGTTCTTAGTGTCGATGCAACAAATGAAAAAGCTTTGGGAATCAGCGTGATCTTGATCCCTACTTTAAGCACTAACAAAGGAATTAGTGCATCGTTAGTGCTTCTAGAAAACGCTAATAGTTCCGTGAATGCTTCACTATTACTGTAGACGTAGCCAATTATAAGTTTAACACTTATTTAATTATTTAATCAGAGATGATTCCGTAGAATTAATTTAATCACGTATGATCATACACGTGACGTCATTGTCTTATAGTAGTGTTTAATTACTTACCTTATTCACATTTATTCTTGGCGCCAAAAATTCGTTTTCTGATTGGTCGGTTTCTTTTTTCAGCGGAATGTTTGATTAAAGGGTCAATTAAATTTGATAAAATTAAACAATACTATAAGGTAAAAACTACGTGTATCATCATACGCGATTAAATTAATTCTAGGAAATCATATTTGATTGAATAAATAAATAGCTGTTTGATTAAAGGGGTAATTAAATTTGATATAATTAAACAATACTATAAGGTAAAAGCGATACGTGTATCATCATACGCGATTAAATTAATTCTAGGAAATTATCTTTAATTGAATAAATTAATAGGTGCTTGATTAAAGGGGTAATCAAATTTGATAGGAGTTTGATATCAAATTAATTAGAGTTTGATATCAAAATTTAATTAAATTATATCTTACAATGTTGCCTAATTTACACTATAAATATGCAAAATATAGGGAATTTCAGTTCTTTTAAGGCCTAATTTGGCAACACCGCAGTGTTACAAGTTCGTAATACAGCGTTATTACAGTGTAATTAAACGTCCACCATCTTCAAAAGGTCATATTTGGCAAACTGTCTACTCTACACTAAAAAGCACTAACGTAATTGGTTGGTTCACTAAGAAGCACTAATGACGCACTAACGATTACAATAGAAGAGATAATTAGTGCTTTTGATTTTGACGGGAATTTGACGCAATAAAAATTACCCATGCTTTTCTAATGGGAGTTTTGGAACTTATAATTGGCTACGTCTACAGTAATAGTGAAGCATTCACGGAACTATTAGCGTTTTCTAGAAGCACTAACGATGCACTAACGAAAAGCACTAATTCCTTTGTTAGTGCTTAAAGTAGGGATCAAGATCACGCTGATTCCCAAAGCTTTTTCATTTGTTGCATCGACACTAAGAACAAACGCTAGGGGTTGGTGCACAAAGAAGCACTAACGATGAACTAACGATTGCACTAGAAGAGGTCATTCGTGCTTTTCAATTTGCCGGGAATGTCACGCAATGCAGAATTATCCATGCATTTCTTACGGGTGTTTCATGATAGATAATTGCCTATATCTACATTAATAGTAAAGCATTTTACTATGAGTAATTGATTTCGTTATAACGATATTATTAGAACAGCACTAACGCTCAAATTTGCGCACTAACCTGCAATAACGTAGCACAAAGGTCTGGCATTACAAAATCAATTCTATCTCAATTAGGAAAAAGAGCGGGGCCGGCGGGAAACTATGAGTATTTTCTGAAAGCACTAACGACACAAAAAAGAATTGCACGAATTTTTTCACTACTGAACAGTGTGGGGAGACTAGCGTGGACCATTGTTTTGGCTCTAGAGCCTACAGTAATGAAACACTAACATTAGTGGTTGGTGAAGTAAGAAGCACTAACGATACACTAACAAATGACACTAATTATTTCGTTAGTCCTCAAAGTGGGGACCAGCGTCAATTTGGAACTCGAGAGGTGTTTTACTTGTAGCATGTACACTAATGAAGCACTAACGTTAGGGTTGGTGCACTAAGAAGTATTAACGATGCAACAATGATTGACTCTAATTTTATCGATAATGCGTTAAGTGGAGGCGCAAAGTTTACGGACGTGTAATTTCAACATCACTAACGGACAAATTGAGTCACGACCAAGCACTAACGTAGGACAAACAGTTGGCATTAGAAAATGAATTCTATCTCAATTAGGGAAAAAAGCGGGGACAACCTGACGGAAATTGATTTCGTTATAACGATATTATTAGAACAGCACTAACGCTCAAATTTGCGCACTAACCTGCAATAACGTAGCACAAAGGTCTGGCATTACAAAATCAATTCTATCTCAATTAGGAAAAAGAGCGGGGCCAACTTGACGCTAAGTTATTTCGTTATACTGGCGTTATTTGAACAGCACAAACGCTCATATTTGGGCACTAACCCGCACTAACGTAGCACAAAGTCTGCCATTAGGAAGTCAATTCTATCTTAATTAAGGAAAAGAAGCGGGGCTAGCTTGACGCCAAGTTGGCCCCGAAATTTAAATTGTTCATAACTTTGTTATTTTGAGAGCACAAACGCTGAAATTTCTGCACTGACCAACACTAATACAGCACAAACGAATGGCATTATTTATTTTTCCCAGTCGAAAAGTGGTGGTTCCAACTTGATACTAATTGTAATGTGTCGTGCACTAACGATATGATATACAACATTAACGAGTACTAACGAAGCACTAATGATAGATAAAATCAAAATTGTGGTCTGCTGTAGGTTTCGTGCGTGACGTGTTTGCATGAAATTAGAAGGAAAAACTGGAATTTTAAAAAGTATAGGCGTTATCTGTAAGGCATTAACAATGAGATATGCAGCACTAATGAGCAATAATGACGGGTATAATAAAAATTGTGGTCTACCGTAGATTTCGCCTCTGGTCTGCTGGCATGAAGTTAACAGGTCACTAATGGCGTTAAAAAATGTAGCCGTAATCGGTGAATCACTGATGGTGGGATAGCGGCACTGGAAATACTTAAGAAGCACTAGTGACAGGTGTAATCAAAATTGTGTTCTTGTGCGGATTTGGTCTATGTCTCCTACCATAAAATTAGCAGGCCAATACTGCCTTTCTTAAAAAATATAGTCGACATATGTGCAGTACTTATTATAAGATATGGAGCACTAACGAACACTAACGATGGGATGTGTGGCACTAGAGAGCACTAAAGAAACACTAATGACAGATGTAATAAAATTGTTGTCTGCATAGATTTCATCCCTGTTCTGCTGCCATAAAGGACCCCGCACTTTTCTTACGGAAAGTGGCTTTCGGCTAATGTTGTTGAAACTTCGCTGGTTGATAGTTCTTAACATGTGGATCAAAAGTCTCAATGGGCACAAAGACCGAAATCCACTCCTTCCCCCCCAAAAAACCGCCTCCAAGTAGCTGGGGGGATTGAACTGATTTCAGCATGTAAAACAAATTTGTTGTTCTAATCAACTCAACAAGGACCCCAAACAACCACATGTTAGACTATCAAACTACCCCACTTGACACCGCCCTTTCCCCCCACATATCCCCCCCCGCGAATTACCTTACGGATGTTCCATATTACTGTAGTTTATAGTTGCGCGTATCTGTTGAAATACCTACAGTTTTGGTCTCACCGACGATATAATGGGTTTCACGTATCGCTGATTACGAATCTGAGGTGAGAGTTCTAGAATTCAAGATGGAGGATCAATATGGCGGATCAAAAACACGAAACTCCTGTATGTAGCCACAAATAGCTGTTTACTAGGGTATTTTGGGTCGTTGGTTACGAATCTGAGGTCAAAATTCTTGAATTCAAGATTGCAGATCCAATATGGTGGATAAAAACGTCGAAGCCACAAATCGTAGTAGACTAGAGTGTTTTTAGATCGCTGTTTAAGTACGCAACATTCCTTGATACTTCAGCCACCATGTAGAATTATTCTGCACCCTTGTCCTTTACCAAACCCACCACAGATATCTTAATGTTGAACGGTGTTAAAATAATTCATCAATTATCTGTTCATTATTTTCATCATTTCGGTTTGCAGCATCTAATGTGGTACTTAGCAATGAGTCATCGGGATATCTAATATTCTGTAAATGTCGTGCATGGCCTAAATACCACAAGACACTTGCAACGTGCGCACATGTACCTAATGTACGAGCACCCCTTTGACATATTCAGTAGTAACCTTGAATAACATTTTGATCATAATCCTGGTCATCTTCATCATTGGCTACATATGCTATGAAAACTTGATGCTTAGTTGCATTGCGGAACCTTGAGTAGAGACGTAAGCGCAGGAATCCCGGTTCAGTTACGTTTTCGTCAAGCTGGAATTGCTCATCCTTATCTCGTATTAGTTTATCTTGGACGTAAGAGGATGAGAGATCTACTTGATATGTGTCTACAGTCAAATCTCGTAAGTAGTTTAAGTTAAGTACAGAGAAATCAATTAGGCTTTGATCATTCAGCGGTACCCATTCACCGTTACTTCTAATAAGATTATCTACCTCCACTCTTGCTTTAACAACGTTCGGCATGATTGACCTATTTCTCATTTCTCTAGCTAATTCAATGGTTGCATCTTGCATGAAAATAACGGGATGGTATCTGTTCAAAATAGCTCCAGCTATGCGATAGAAACTATTCAGTTTCTTTGCATGTTGCAGATTCAATGTTTGTGCTAGAAACTTAAAAACAGATCTTAGATGCCCGTTTCTTGCCTCGACTATCCACCGACTTTTAGTAACTAGTCGAGAAGTATTCGCATCTTCTGTTGATAGTTGTCTTTCACGTGGTAGTAGGAGTGCGGGCATTCTATGATCAACTCCTAAATATTCCAGTAAAGGAATTGCATCGCGGTATCCTCTGTCTACTAACACAATGACCAGGATTATGATCAAAATGTTATTCAAGGTTACTACTGTACATGTCAAAGCGATGCTCGTACATTAGGTACATGTGAGCACGCTGCAAGTGTCTTGTGGTATTTAGGCCATGCACGACATTTACAGAATATTAGATATCCCGATGACTCATTGCTAAGTACCACATTAGATGCTGCAAACCGAAATGATGAAAATAATGAACAGATAATTGATGAATTATTTTAACACCGTTCAGCATTAAGATATCTGTGGTGGGTTTGGTAAAGGGCAAGGGTGCAGAATAATTCTACATGGTGGCTGAAGTAACAAGGAATGTTGCGTACTTAAACAGCGATCTAAAAACACTCTAGTCTACTACGATTTGTGGCTTCGACGTTTTTATCCACCATATTGGATCTGCAATCTTGAATTCAAGAATTTTGACCTCAGATTCGTAACCAACGACCCAAAATACCCTAGTAAACAGCTATTTGTGGCTACATACAGGAGTTTCGTGTTTTTGATCCGCCATATTGATCCTCCATCTTGAATTCTAGAACTCTCACCTCAGATTCGTAATCAGCGATACGTGAAACCCATTATATCGTCGGTGAGACCAAAACTGTAGGTATTTCAACAGATACGCGCAACTATAAACTACAGTAATATGGAACATCCGTAAGGTAATTCGCGGGGGGGGGATATGTGGGGGGGAAAGGGCGGTGTCAAGTGGGGTAGTTTGATAGTCTAACATGTGGTTGTTTGGGGTCCTTGTTGAGTTGATTAAAACAACAAATTGTTTTACATGCTGAAATCAGTTCAATCCCCCCAGCTACTTGGAGGCGGTTTTTTGGGGGGGAAGGAGTGGATTTCGGACTTTGTGCCCATTGAGACTTTTGATCCACATGTTAAGAACTATCAACCAGCGAAGTTTCAACAACATTAGCCGAAAGCCACTTTCCATAAGAAAAGTGCGGGGTCCTTTAGCAGGCAAAAAATGTTTTCCTTGAAAGATGTAGCCGTTAGCTTTGAGGAACCAACGGTCTGACATGCAACACTAACGAGCACTCATGAAGCACTAATGAGGAGTGTAATCTAAATTGTAACCTGCTTTAGATTTCGTCCCTGTTCTGATGGCATCAAGTTAGCAGGCCAATACTTGCTTCTTAAATATGTAGCTGTTATTCGTGAACCATTAACGATAGAATGTGCGGCACTAACGAGCACTCGTTAAGCACTAATGAAGGATGTAATATAAATTGTGGTCTTCTCTGGTCCCTAGTATGCTGGAATGAAGTTAGAAGGCTAGTAATGGCTTTATTAAAAACGTAGCCCATATATATCGGATATTAACGATGGGATATGCAGGACTAGCGAACACTAACGATGAGATGTGCGGCACTAACGAGCACTAACGAAGAACTAGTGAAAGATGCAATCAAACTTGTGGGTTGCCGACTATTTCGTCCCTCGACTACTGGCATGAAGTTACCAGGCAAATAATGGTTTTCTTCAAGAATGTACCCGTTATCTGTGAAGCACAAACGATTGGATATGGTGCACTAACAAGCACTAACGAGGAACTAATGACGGGTGTAATCACAATTGTGGTCTGTTGTAGGTTTAGTGCGTGGCTTTTTTGCATGAAATTATGAGAGGAAAATGAAGTTTGTAGAATTTTAGACCTTAACTGTGGAACACTAACGATGGAATACGCAGCACTAGCTAACACTAACAAGTCACTAATAACGGGTGTAATCAAAATTGTGGTCTGCGTAGATTTGGTCTTGATCTGCTGGCATGAAATTAGCAGGCAAAAATGTCTTTCCTTAAAAATATATTCGTTTTCTGTGAAGCACTAGCAGTGGGATATAGGGCACTAACGACGCACTAATGACGGATGCAATCGAAATTGTGGTCTGTCGTACATTTCGTCCATTGTCTGCTGCCATTATGTTGCAGCCATGAATGTTTTTTTAAATGTAGTTATTAACTATGAAGCAATAACGATATAATAATCTTCAGTAACAGGTACTAACGAAGCACTAATGACGGGTGCCATCTGTCGTAGGTTTCGTCCTTGCGTGCTGCCACAAGTTAGCAGGCCAATAACAGCTTTTTACAAATTTGTAGGCAATATCTATAGAGCAGTAACGATGGGGCATGCGCCACTAACAACCACTAATGGGTGCAATCGAGATTGTGCTCTGGGGTAAGCTCTGTGGGACGTGTTGACATGCACTTGACATATGGAAGCACTAACGTTAATGTTTATAGCACTAACGAGCACTAACGTTGCTCGAACCGGTAATTTCACTTATGGTGTGATTTTGATATGTTGGCCTGCTGGCATGAAGTTAGCAGGCCAATAGTAACTATTAAAATTGAGACGTTATTTTTGGCACTAACAATGGGGTTTGCTACACTAACGAGCACTAACGAAACACTAACAATATGTCGAATCCCAGTTGTGGTCTGCCAAATGTGACCTGCCAATTACATTGGCATGAAGTTAGCAGGCCAATAGTGACTAGTGAAAATTGAGGCGTTATTTTTGTAGCACTAACGATGGGGTTTGCGGCACTAACGAGCACTAACGAAGCACTAACGATCTGTGAAGTTGAAATTCTGGCCTGCCATAGGTGGCCTGCTAAGTTCATGCTGGCTTCATAAAACTGACCCATTTTATTACCCTAAAAACTGTATATATAGAAGCACTATCGTTAATGTTTACAGCACTAACGAAGCTGGAACCGGCTACTTCACTTATGGTGTGATTTTGATATGTTGGCCTGCTGGCATAAAGTTAGCAAGCCAATAGTAACTATTAAAATTGAGACGTTATTTTTGTAGCACTAACGATACTGTTTTGCAGCACTAACGAGCACTAAGGAAGCACTAACTATGTGTGAAATCCTAGTTGCGGCCTGCCATATGTGGCCTCCCAAGTTCATTGGCATAAAATTAGCAGGCCAATAGTGACTAGTGAAAATTGAGGCGTTATTTTTGTAGCACTAACGATGGGGTTTGCGGCACTAACGAGCACTAACGAAGCACTAACGATCTGTGAAGTTGAAATTCTGGCATGCCATAGGTGGCCTGCTAAGTTCATGCTAGCTTCATAAAATTGACCCATTTTATTACCCTAAAAACTGTATATATAGAAGCACTATCGTTAATGTTTACAGCACTAACGAGCACTAACGATGCTCAAACCGGCTACTTCACTTATGGTGTGATTCTGATATGTTGGCCTGCTGGCATGAAGTTAGCAGGCCAATAGTAACTATTAAAATTGAGACGTTATTTTTGTAGCACTAACGATGGGGTTTGCGGCACTAACGAGCACTAACGAAGCACTAACGATGTGTAAAATCCCAGTTGTGGCCTGCCAAGTTCATTGGCATGAAGTTAGCAGGCCAATAGTGGCTGGTGAAAATTTCGGCGTTATTTTTATAGCACTAACGATGGGGTTCGAGGCACTAACGAGCACTAACGAAGCACTAACGATCTGTGAACTTGAAATTCTGGCCTGCCATAGGTGGCCTGCTAAGTTCATGCTAGCTTCATAAAATTGACCCATTTTATTACCCTAAAAACTGTATATATAAAAGCACTATCGTTAATGTTTACAGCACTAAGGAGCACTAACGATGCTCAAACCGGCTACTTCACTTATGGTGTGATTCTGATATGTTGGGCTGCTGGCATGAAGTTAGCAGGCCAATAGTAACTATTAAAATTGAGACGTTATTTTTGTAGCACTAACGATGGGGTTTGCGGCACTAACGAGCACTAACGAAGCACTAACGATGTGTAAAATCCCAGTTGTGGCCTGCCATATGTGGCCTGCAAAGTTCATTGGCATGAAGTTAGCAGGCCAATAGTGACTGGTGAAAACTGCGACGTTATTTTTGTAGCACTAACGATGGGGTTTGCGGCACTAACGAGCACTAACGAAGCACTAACGATCTGTGAAGTTGAAATTCTGGCCTGCCATAGGTGGCCTGCTAAGTTCATGCTAGCTTCATAAAACTGACCCATTTTGTTACCCTAAAAACTGTATATATAGAAGCACTAACGTTAATGTTTACAGCACTAACGAGCACTAACGATGCTCAAACCGGCTCTTTCCCTTATGGTGTGATTCTGGTATGTTGGCCTGCTGGCATGAAGTTAGCAGGCCAATAGTAACTATTAAAATTGAGACGTTATTTTTGGCACTAACAATGGGGTTTGCTACACTAACGAGCACTAACGAAACACTAACAATATGTCGAATCCCAGTTGTGGTCTGCCAAATGTGACCTGCCAATTACATTGGCATGAAGTTAGCAGGCCAATAGTGACTAGTGAAAATTGAGGCGTTATTTTTGTAGCACTAACGATGGGGTTTGCGGCACTAACGAGCACTAACGAAGCACTAACGATCTGTGAAGTTGAAATTCTGGCCTGCCATAGGTGGCCTGCTAAGTTCATGCTGGCTTCATAAAACTGACCCATTTTATTACCCTAAAAACTGTATATATAGAAGCACTATCGTTAATGTTTACAGCACTAACGAAGCTGGAACCGGCTACTTCACTTATGGTGTGATTTTGATATGTTGGCCTGCTGGCATAAAGTTAGCAAGCCAATAGTAACTATTAAAATTGAGACGTTATTTTTGTAGCACTAACGATACTGTTTTGCAGCACTAACGAGCACTAAGGAAGCACTAACTATGTGTGAAATCCTAGTTGCGGCCTGCCATATGTGGCCTCCCAAGTTCATTGGCATAAAATTAGCAGGCCAATAGTGACTAGTGAAAATTGAGGCGTTATTTTTGTAGCACTAACGATGGGGTTTGCGGCACTAACGAGCACTAACGAAGCACTAACGATCTGTGAAGTTGAAATTCTGGCATGCCATAGGTGGCCTGCTAAGTTCATGCTAGCTTCATAAAATTGACCCATTTTATTACCCTAAAAACTGTATATATAGAAGCACTATCGTTAATGTTTACAGCACTAACGAGCACTAACGATGCTCAAACCGGCTACTTCACTTATGGTGTGATTCTGATATGTTGGCCTGCTGGCATGAAGTTAGCAGGCCAATAGTAACTATTAAAATTGAGACGTTATTTTTGTAGCACTAACGATGGGGTTTGCGGCACTAACGAGCACTAACGAAGCACTAACGATGTGTAAAATCCCAGTTGTGGCCTGCCAAGTTCATTGGCATGAAGTTAGCAGGCCAATAGTGGCTGGTGAAAATTTCGGCGTTATTTTTATAGCACTAACGATGGGGTTCGAGGCACTAACGAGCACTAACGAAGCACTAACGATCTGTGAACTTGAAATTCTGGCCTGCCATAGGTGGCCTGCTAAGTTCATGCTAGCTTCATAAAATTGACCCATTTTATTACCCTAAAAACTGTATATATAAAAGCACTATCGTTAATGTTTACAGCACTAAGGAGCACTAACGATGCTCAAACCGGCTACTTCACTTATGGTGTGATTCTGATATGTTGGGCTGCTGGCATGAAGTTAGCAGGCCAATAGTAACTATTAAAATTGAGACGTTATTTTTGTAGCACTAACGATGGGGTTTGCGGCACTAACGAGCACTAACGAAGCACTAACGATGTGTAAAATCCCAGTTGTGGCCTGCCATATGTGGCCTGCAAAGTTCATTGGCATGAAGTTAGCAGGCCAATAGTGACTGGTGAAAACTGCGACGTTATTTTTGTAGCACTAACGATGGGGTTTGCGGCACTAACGAGCACTAACGAAGCACTAACGATCTGTGAAGTTGAAATTCTGGCCTGCCATAGGTGGCCTGCTAAGTTCATGCTAGCTTCATAAAACTGACCCATTTTGTTACCCTAAAAACTGTATATATAGAAGCACTAACGTTAATGTTTACAGCACTAACGAGCACTAACGATGCTCAAACCGGCTCTTTCCCTTATGGTGTGATTCTGGTATGTTGGCCTGCTGGCATGAAGTTAGCAGGCCAATAGTAACTATTAAAATTGAGACGTTATTTTTGTAGCACTAACGATGGGGTTTGCGGCACTAACGAGCACTAACGAAGCACTAACGATGTGTGAAGTCGAAGTTCTGGCCTGCCATAGGTGGCCTGCTAACTTCATGGACATAGAGGAAACGAGTAATATGTAGGGATGCGCACGAGACAAGATTTGAGGCTGTCTCGTCTCGAAAATGTGCTATAAAAGTGATGTCTCGACTCGAAAAATATATATTTTTCTATTGGAAGATCTGTGCCTCGACTCGAATTTTTCAGGAAAATTCTGTCTCGACTCGACTCGAGCGCATCTCTAGTAATATGAATTCAACGTTTGAGGAACAGGTTCTATCTTTGGTCTTTTTTATTCTATTGCAACCAGTACTCATAAATGCATTACTTCAAGGTTAAATATTAAATTCTCATTGTTTGGAAGTCTTAGTTTCACACTGTGAAACGACACTAGTCTTTTTTATTGCACAACATAATGTTATGATATAGTAATTAAATATTCTGCATACTGCAACATTTCCCACACATTCTTCTACAATTGTCATCATCATAAGATATGTCACCTTCTATATGTAAACGAATAAGGTCGCCAAAGATGCCTCGTTTGCTGTGAGATAAAATAGTATTAGAGCTGGAAATGTTAAAACAACAAAATATACGTAATATCACATGCACAAGAGCTACACAAATATAAGAGACAGAAAAATAAATGACTGAAATAGTTACCAGACACTAGATAGGAATAGATAATTATAAACATTTTAATATTTATGGAAATTAATTGTAAAAGACAGGGAAAGAAAGGCCAAACAAAATTAGCTTTATCGCCATTATCCTTTCTCCAAGAGTGTTGTTCGTATCACGGTCATTGCTGAAGTCAACTAAATAATCAGTTTTAGAATTAATTACTAGGACGAACTTTAGACGGTTAAAAATTTGATTAAGGGATTATTTTTATTTCGTTTCACACTTACCATAATGATAATAGATACGGAAATCTTTATTTATATCTGTATTTCTTTAAAATGACTTATCATTTTTAAATAACTCCAAAATGCTTGATACTTATAAGGGGAAAGCTGACTTTGGTAAACGAACTTTGAAGCCATCTTTCACGAAGTAGTAGTGCACATTTAAAGTGTTAATATTACAAAATGGAACAGCACAATAGCTGGAAGTAGCGGAGAAAAAGCGTCTTAAAATATCCGACTCGCCACATATATGATACGACGCGTAAAATTATCAAGTGACGGCATGGCAGAGCGAGCAGCATCTACGACTTACTTGCAAAGAAACCTGGGTTCGACTCCCGCATGGGTCTTTTTTTACTTTAACTAATGAAGTAGCCATTTGTAAAAACAAGCAAAATATTAAGTCACTATATTTTTGTAATGTATATAACAATAGAAATGTTCAAATCACTTGTAAAACCTTTCAATATTCCATGTTAACTAGCAACAAAATATAACATATTTCACAAATATATTGATACCACGAGTTATATTATGGTTACCACAATAGTTGTGTGAAAAATATTCTTACGCTTCGTGTCTATATCTATGAACGTTGTGCGAATTAACTGAACTTTTGCAAGGGGGGGGATGGATAACAATTCCCATTCACTATTTCAGAAAACAATAGCATGGAAAACTATGACAGTTGTATCCAGGGGCGTCATTTAGGAGAAGCAGGTGAGGACAATTGCACCTCCCCAAGAGTTTGAGGAATAAATATACTTTAGTCGATTGTCCACTAATGTACTAGTACAAAATGATCGGTAGTGCTCTTGCACCCCTCGAGCGAAGTCTGAAATTACACCCCTGGCTGTGGTATTATCAAAGAGGATAACCCCTCATTTCCCTTGTAATTCGCACACTGTCTACAGATATAGAAATGACGCGTCAAGAACATTTTTTACACAATGACTGTGGTAACCGTAATATAACTCGTGATATCAATTAGGGGCCGCGGTGGCTCAGTGGTAGAACGTTCACCTCTGGTGCTTGGGGTCTCTGGTTCGTTTCGAGCTCGTCCTAAGTGAACTTTGTGGTGAACAAACACCGTGTGCGTGGGTTTTCTCGGAGTTTTCCCTTTTCCTCCCACTTACTTCATTCCACCATTTCATTCATTTCTCATCATCACCATCTCGTTTAGCCTAGCTGGCATAACCGTTGAACGTAAACTCAAATATTTCATTTCATTCCATTTCTTCATGATATCAATATTTTTACGGAATAAGTTACATTTTGTTGCTAGTTAACATGGAATATTGAAAGGTTTTACATCGGATTTAAACATTTCTATTGTTTTATCCATTATAAACATATGGCGAATTAATATTTTACTTGTAGTTACAAATGGCTACTTTATTGATTAAAGCAAAAAAC
Organism: Thermobia domestica; assembly: GCF_964235325.1. NCBI lineage: Eukaryota > Metazoa > Arthropoda > Insecta > Zygentoma > Lepismatidae > Thermobia > Thermobia domestica. The sequence goes on along the minus strand of NC_137455.1, from coordinate 8,674,009 downwards.
AAAAGAAAATAACTCGAGCAAGAATCGAACACGAGATCCTTTGCACGTGAGTCGTAGATGCTTCTCATTCTACCACGCCGTCGCTTGATAGTTTTACGCGTCGTATCATATATACGGTGAGTCGGAATATTTAAGACGCTTTTTCTTCACTATTTTTGGCTATTGTGCTCTCCCAATTTGTAATATTAACAATTTAAATGTACACTATTACCTCGTGAAAGATGGCCCCGAAGTTCATTTACCAAATCTGCTTTCCCCTTATTAGCGCACATATAAGTAAATGAACTTCGTGTTGAGTAGTTCTACGAATCATCAATGATTAAATTAGCATTGCGTTGATCAGAAATTTCCAATTGGATCGTTTATGACGTCAAAGAACAAAGGAAGCACCAGAAGAATCAGTAAAAGCCAAGGAAGGGAAGAGTGAAGCGCTCCGCGTCGGGACGTTTGTAGCAGTGGACATTTGCGGTACAAAAACAAAACCAGTTTTTCTCCAGTACAGTTTAAAATTCTTCCTTAGACATTTGCAGCACTCAACGTTCAACGTGCCCAACAGCACCAACATGTATTCCATGCGCATATACAATACTTTACACGCATATTAGTAAACACCTTTTATTAAGAATACTGTATTAATATATATTTCGTTAAGTAAATGTGAAGTGTTGTAATAGTTCTAACCTATTCTCTGATTTAATTTGATTCTTCTTCTTCTTCCATAATCTTGCCCTATCCTATTCTAAAATTTGTTATCCTACTTTCCTCCAATCTGAAGATTTTAATTTGAGTGTTAAACCTTTTGTGATCACTTTTTTTCTGGAAGTGACAAGACGATATCTTTTACATATTACGCTACACATCATCAAAATTTAAATGAATATAGCATTCCTTGTGTACAATTCCCATTCACTAGTGAAGATGGCAGTAATAGGAATGACGCTTTCTTGTGAAGCAAGTAACAATATACTTAGGTTCCTTTGGCGTGAACTGTATATTCCATTGCCCTTGAAAGGGTTAAAAGAAAGTAGGTATCATTACTTTTACGAGAGGTTGTACTAAAACAACAAGAATATTGAAACACATTCTTCCCCCCATAATTTCTAATATATATATATATATATATATATATATATATATATATAACTGGAAGATTGAAATTCTGTATTGCCACATGTGAGTAAGATAATTTCTGTTTCTTTTTGCCAATATTCGAGTCGATATCAAGTCTTTCGAGATTGGGTGTAGTCTCTTCTGGTATTACGCGTCTGTGTCGAGTAATTCTCAAGATTTACAAACGTAGTATCGGTCTCAGTCAGGGTTGCCACACTCGAGACTCGTGATGATGCCAAACACGGGTGTGAATTATGCTAGATTTTTGTAAATTATGCCAGATTTTCAAATTATCTTTCCTAACTAATTTTAAAGACACGCCCTTACTTATTTTCATTATTTTAATGAAGTGTATTAACTGTATTCATGTACAAATTTAATATGACGCTGTTAGGAATGATGAGAAATGGCACGTTATAGGGGAGGATGGTCGAATTTATATTTTATGAATGGATAACATTTTAAGAAATATATATACAACATGCCGCTTCCGACATAGCCCTGAAGCATTTCTTTTAGTGTATTACTAGTTGTCCCCTGACGCTCAAATCCCTCCCTTTTCAAGTTGTAAATTGAAAGGAACAGAAACATCCCAAATAATCACACATTCAGGTGTCAGTTGATAGTAATAAAACAATGGGTAAGTAAATATGTTTTGCAGTCACGTTTGCTATTTTTGAACATTTGCGCTTGCTCTGAATTCAACAAAAAATTACAACCGCAGAAATACTGACTGGTTTCAACTAAAAAGAATAATTCCCGACGGTATTTGAACCATTTAAATTTTCGTTCTTTTTCTGTTTGACAAAGGGTAAAATGAAATTATGCTAGATTTGGCCAGGATGCTAAAGTCAAGATGCTAGATGCTAAATGACTGTGGATTATGCTAGATCTAGCACCAAGATGCTAGATATGGCTTCACTGGTCTCAGTACTATCCCTAAATAAGCCCTTGAGTGTTTAGCCTAGAAGACCGTCTACTCTGTTTTGTTTGCTTGGCAACACTGCATCTGTTCCAACTCTTGTGAACTAAAGGCGGGAAGACTACCCATGTTACCCACGAGACGAAATTTGGGGCTGTCTCGTCTGAAGAAGGTTTTGTAAAAGTTCTATCTCGTCTCGAAAAATATGTTTCTTTTGAAAGACCTGTCTCGTCTCTATATCCCCTCAGGAAAATGCTGTCTTGTGGGGGAACATTAGTAACCACGAGATACTGTGTATTACAAGAATTATAACGTAAAATATATCATGTATTTGTTACTGTATTACCTTATAATAGTTGCTGGAAATATTCTGTTTGTTGTATCAGACTTATAGTAATGAAAACGAGCTTATGAACTTCCCTTTTGCATAATTCATTACTCATGACTATGTTCTTCCACATTAATGGGATAAACGGACGAATATGTTTCTTCAGTCAATATTTACTTAGTAGCATATATCGCTATAATAACACTACAATAACAAAACATCATTAGAATAAATACTTTTTGCTGTTCTTTTGCGCTCGTGGGGAATATAATACACTTTTCGCTTGTTAAAACTATATATTATTATCAAGAATGTTATAAAATAGAGGATCTGTCCATATGTATCTTCATCCTATTAATGAAGCCGAAAACCAGCCGAGGATAGGCACGTCTACTGTTGTTGATTGGCTACTCTCGTTTCCGCCATGAATGTTAGCTCAAAACATTACGATCTTATTGGGCGCAGCGGGCAGAGTGGGGATGGCGGAACTGTGACGTATGGCTTCACAATCTTGTTCTATTCGCAGATCCTATGTTTTATAACATCCTTGGTTAGTATCGTTATAGAATTAGGGTTCAAGCGTGAAGATGCCACTATAATTTACTCAACTGTGGTGGCTTTCAGTGACGCTGAAAAGTTATGTTAAAATTATTTACCTTTGATTGTTTAAAAAATAATCTTGGAGAAAGGAAAATGCCAGTAAACCAGGTAATCATATGGTGGTTAAAAGAACAGAAATCATGCAACATTTTCTCTTAAATTCAAATAATTCTTGACTTCTTGTTTTTTTTTTCCTTAAAAGAAAGAAACATACCTGTGCCTCACCCTTGTTGACCCGTAGTGGGGTTATTGGGGTGAGGGCACACAGACACTTCGCTAGGGTGACTCATACAAGCAGTAGTAGGGACGAACACTCAGTCAAGTGAAGGTGCTTACTTTGCGCCGTTGGTGCTGTCTGGAAGCAAAACCTCCTCTGCGATCCAGGAGGAGATTGCGAACTATCTGGCGAAAGTTCTTCGTCATGAAACAGTAGAGCATCGGGTTGATTGCTGAGTTGGCGTGGCCTAGCAACAAAGCGAATTGGTGAATGATCTGCACCGTAGGGTCATTGGCTTCATCCACTCCGATGTCAACCAATAGAGCGAGAATGTTGTAAGGTAACCAGCAGAGTGCGAACATCAACGCTAATAAGAGAAGGATTCTAGCTACTCGTCGGCGTTCTCTGGCCACCTGGCAACTTTGTTTGGTCTCTGTGTCGCCATCGAAAAGAAGTTTTGCTGAACAGAGCTTCCTGCCCATCAAACTGTAGGCTAACACAACGACAAAGCCAGGAATGGCGTAGACCAGCACAAAGCAGAAGATGCCGTAAAGACGGCGGTGATCAGGATTGGACCACGTCTCGACACAAAAGGCGAATTCCCCGCCGAAGGGAAGAACGTTCACTCTCTCCACTTTGCGGACGTTAAAAATTGGAATGAAGATTATGATTGCTACAATCCACAACACAACGATCACCTGCAATGAAAAACAAAGAGAGGAAACTGGTCACATGATTTAGTATATTATCTTTTCTTACACTGTTGTTTTAATTTAAAATGTGAAACGAGAAATCTACATCATAAAGAATATAAGTGTGATATACTAAAATTTGACATTAACTACAATAAGACATATGTATCTGGAAGTATACTAAGAATTTGTGCTTCTATAGGGTGTTACAAAAATGTGTCACCATATTTTGAGAACATATTCCTCACATCAAAATAAGAAAGAAAGTTCATATGGACCTGTGCTCAAAAGTGGATAGTTTCGGAGTTATAGGATGCCGAAAACGTGAAACAAGTGAACTTCAAAAGTTCATAGCTCAACTACTATGTGACCTATCATAGTCGGATCAAGGTACATCACTGAGGAACTGGTATATGAACTATCCAAATATGTTTAAGCATGGGCGCCCGCAGGATATTTTCCAAGGGGGGAAAGACACCCCCCACACACACAATTGCTAGAATGAAACCCAACAAAACTAAACTTAATTGCTATCAGCACCAGAAACAACAAAAGAAACAACAAAGAGCGAAATTATCGTTTCAACTCAACTGACGGATACCATCATTCAAAATACTTAGCATTGCATGCAGCATCAGACTGAATATAATTATTACTGAAAAAATATGAAACAATACATGGGGGAGAGAAGTAGACTAAAATCTTGGGGATGGGTTTGACTAAATTTTGTTACTCTAAATCATTTAGTGAATGTTGATTTTAAAAGTATACTATTGTCAGCAGAAGAGACTATAAATGTTAACCTTTTTCAAAAATCCAGGGAGGGGCAATTGCCCCCCTCTGTGGGCGCCCAAGTGTTTAAGAATGCTCCAGTATACTTGCACACTAGTTTTCAGAGAAGTAGATGGAGAGTGATCAAATACTCCCAAACAGCCTCCTTAAAAATGATTGTGCCAGTACCAGAGATTCAGAAAGATGGCTATTTGGACAGTCCACATACTAGTTCCTCAGGGATGTCGTGACCAGCCTACGATCGGTCCTATACTAGTGGAACTATGAATATTTAAAGTTCATCTTTTCACGTTTTCAGCACCCTATACACTTCAGACTACAGATGCATAATAACTTTTTTCTTATTTTGATGAGACGAATCTATTTACAAAATATTGTGACAAATTTTTTTTTGCAACATCCTGTATAAGGAAATTATGTTTAGAAGGGAAACATTAGATTTTCCGACTTATAAGACGAGCGGTTGTTAAAAGCGCGCTCTATTTTCCGTCTTCAATGTTGAGGGAAAAATATTTTCACTGCATATGATAAAGACTATTGAAAATACGAAGTGATATTATAGCAAGAAACTTATACGGTGTTAAAAGTACTTAACTAAATTTAGAATTGCACCCACGTCTCGAAGTGTCTATAACGTATGTATATCCAGAGAGAAACATACATACTACAAAATGGTATAATAATAATAATAATAATAATAATAATAATAATAATAATAATAATAATAATAATAATAATAATAATCGCATGCGCTCATCTACTTTTCCGTAGTTGCCACATTTATTTTTCTCACCCGATGCATTGGGGTTACATAAGTTAATCATTGGCAAATCAACTTTTTAGTTGTACTCAAAGTAAACTCTGAATATCAAAAAGTGCACTTTCCTTAATAAGGAGCTAGTATGCCAGTAACTAGTCTGTGACTAAACCTCGATTAACGAATTCTCTCGGAATACCGCCCATTGTCTTCTTCACAGGGCCGGATTAAGGGGATCTCTTAGGGGGACTATAGCCCCGGGCATCCAGGTGAACAGGGCCTCCATCTGATCAAAATCTCAACGGGCTATCCAAAAAGAATCATAAAGATACAATCATAGTAGTAATCGCATGACTTGGCCTAACTTTTTGGCCCCTGGGTCCCTGCCTCAGGACCCATGGTCCCTGGCCGGGGTCAATGACCTAGGGGTACCTAGGACCACCCCCTCTAAATTTTGGCAGGGGTACCATGGCCCACCCCCTAAATTTTGGCAGGGGTACATAGGACCACCCCCCTTAAATTTTGGAAATTGCCAAATCTAAAAATTTGGTATGGTAGCCTAGGACCATAGTATGTACCTCTATTAGTATTGGGTGTCTATGTCGTTCCCTTTCATGGGTAAAAAATTGCCAAAAATTCAAATTTCGGGGGTTTTTGACCTAATTTATCCCCTTGGATGAGGTGTTATTACCCTATATAGTTATATGGGCGTATACAGGGGTCAATTCCCTTTCATAAGACATGGGTACATTAATGCACCCCTTTAAAAATTTGGGAGGGGTACCTTGGCCCACCCCTTAAATTTTGGAAATTGTCCAATTTAAACATTTGGTATTATAGTATAGGACCCTAATATGTATTATGATAAATTTGGATGGTCCACCTTGTTCCCTTTTAGGGGTACCAAATTGCCAAAATATAAACGTAAGCAATACGTAGTACCACGTGTTTGGTTTTGACCTAATTTATCCCCTTTGATGAGGTGTTATTATCCTATATAGTTATATGGTCATGTATAGGGGTCCATTACCTATCATAAGACATAGGTACATTGGTGCACCCCGGGAGGGGTACCTTGGCCCACCCCTTTAATTTTTGGAAATTGCCCAATTTAAACATTTGGTATTATAGTATAGGACACTAATATAGATCACTATAAATTTGGGTGGTCCACCTCGTTGCCCTTTAGGGGTACCAAATTGCCAAAATTTTAGTACAACCACGTGTTTGGTATTTGGTCGATTTTATCCTATATAGTTATATGGGCGTATACAGGGTCCATTACCTTTCATAACATATGGGTATATTTGTGCACTCCTTTAAAAATTTGGGAGGGGTACCTGGGCCCATCCCTTAAATTTTTGGAAATTGCTCATTTTATATATTTGGTATTATAGTACAGGACACTAATATGTATTATGATAAATTTGGGTGGTCCACCTCGTTCCCTTTTAGGGGTACAAAATTGCCAAAATATAAACGTAAGCAATACGTTGTACCACGTGTTTGGTCTTTTGGCCCAATTTATCCCCTTTGATGAGGTTCTATTACCTTATATGGTTATATGGTTATGTATAGGGGTCCATTACCTTTCATAAGACATAGGTACATTTGTGCACCCCCGGGAGGGGTACCTTGGCCCACCCCTTTAATTTGGAAAGTGCCCAATTTAAACATTTGGTATTATAGTATAGGACACTAATATAGATCACTATAAATTTGGGTGGTCCACCTCGTTCCCTTTTAGGGGTACAAAATTGCCAAAATATAAACGTAAGCAATACGTTGTACCACGTGTTTGGTTTTGACCTAAGTTATCCTCTTGGATGAGGTCCTATTACCTTATATGGTTATATGGTTATGTATAGGGGTCTATTCCCTATCATAAGACATAGGTACATTTGTGCACTCCTTTAAAAATTTGGGAGGGGTACTTTGGCCCACCCCTTAAATTTTAGAAATTGCTCATTTTATATATTTGGTATTATAGTACTGGACCCTAACATGTATCATGATAAATTTGGGTGGTTCACCTCGTTCCCTTTTAGGGGTACGAAATTGCCAAATTTTAGTATAACCACGTGTTTGTTTTGGCTCAATTTATCCCCTTGGATGAGATCCTATTACCTTATATGATTATATGGTTATGTATATTGGTCCATTCCCTATTATAAGACATGGGTATATTGATGCACCCTTTAAAAATTTGGGAGGGGTACCTTGGCCCACCTCTTTATTTTGGAAAATTGCCCAATTTAAACATTTGGTATTATAGTACTGGATCCTAACATGTATTATGATAAATTTGGGTGGTCCACCTCGTTCCCTTCCATGGGTACGAAATTGCCAAATTGTAGTACAACCACGTGTTTCGTTTTTGACCTAATTTATTCACTTGGATGATGTCCTATTACCTAATATGATTATATGGTCCATTTTCTATCATAAGACATAGGTACATTGGTGCACCCCGGGATGGGTACCATAGCCAATCCCTTAAATTTTGGACATTTTTTCAATTTAAGCATTCGCTATCATAGTACATGACCTCAATATGTATCATGATAAATTTGGGTGGTCCACCTTGTTCCCTTTCATGAGTAAAAAAATGCCAAAATATAAACAGAAGCAATATGTTGTATCACGTGTTTGGTTTTTGGTCCAATTTATCCCGTTTGATGCGGTCTTATACCGTATATGGTCATATGGTCATCTATATAGGTTCATTTCCTATCATAAGACATGAGTACATTGGTGCACCCTTTAAAAATTTGGGAGGGGTATCTTGACTCATCCACTCAGTTTTAGAAATTGTTTAATATAAGCATTTGGTATCTTCGTACAGGTCTTCAATATGTACCACTATAAATTTGGATGGTCCACAAAATCAAATTTCGGAGGTTATTGACCCCTATTTAGCACGTTATATGGTTTATTACCTTTATATGTTTATGTTCTCTTTTAAATTTGGGAATTATAAAATAACATAATTTGGTAAACGTTTTCTAGGACCCATTGGTGTTCCTCTTATGGCCAAATATTCAAAATTTAAAGGTTATTGACCGGCTTTATTATTGAATAAGTACAGGATTTATTACTTTTCCATAAGACACAGGTGTATTTGTGTATCAATCTTAAATTTTGGGAGGGGTACATTTCTTATTGTCATATCAATAATTGGTAATTGTTCTTTGGGTATCTCATTATGATCACGTGATCAGTTATTGACCTATGATGGGATTAGGAGTCCAGGACATTGGTACATTGAAACTTTGTACGATAATTTGAGAATTACGTCATTGGTATTGATTATTACAGCCAAATATAAACGTAAGCAATACGATGTACCACGTGATTGACCTTGATGAGGTAGTGTACAGGGATACATGGCTAACCTTATTGAATCTTATGACTCATAGTCTTAAGGGAATACATGCTACAACACTGGCAAAGTTATTGTTGATGCAATTTGATTGGTTGATCACTATCTTTCGTGCAATCTGATTGGCTGATCACTATCTTTCGTGCAATCTGATTGGTTGCTGATTTTCAAATCTTTGCTGCATTCAGTTTTATGTTTTGTTTAACATTTAAAAATCTTGGTTTCGTTCAACATTTTGCACTCACTGATAAATATGATCAAAACCGTTTATTTGGTAATCGAATAGTTAAAAACCGGATAACGTTTGACGGTTAACCGTGAAACGTAAAATTTTTTGTTTGAAAGTTTTTGTTTGAAAAAAATTTTGTTTGAAAATTTTGTTTGAAATTTTTTGTTTGAAATTTTTGTTTCAAAATTTTTTGTTTGAAATTTTTTTGTTTGAAATTTTTTTTGTTGCAAAATTTAGTTGGAAAATTTTTTGTTTAAAAGTTTTTGTTTGAAAATTTTTCGTTTCCAATTTTTTTTTTGTTTAAAATTTTTTGTTCGAAATTTTTGTTTTGAAATTTTTGTTTCAAAGTTTGGGTTGACATTTTTTTTATAGATTGTGCACTCATTAGTAAAGAACCGGAACTGTTTAGAACAAAAACCTTTGTCAACATTATGATGCAATAGTACACGTCAGAACATGGGGCTGTACTTGAAATGAAAAAACACAAATCATTGAAATGGATCATTTTATTACACTCCACATACATCCATACCAGATAGTGGTTCTGGATATTGTCGATACAATGTATTTTGAACTTCTTGCACTAGTTTGTCTTTAGCATATAATTTTAATTCCAATTGAAGTCTTTTAAGGTCTATTGCAATATCAATTGGTGGAAACTCAATGTCCATTTGATCACAAATAAACTGTTTATCAATACAGGTATGCACCCACGAACGATGTTGACAACCATCACAATATCTAGATACATGTTGTACAATATGCGTAACACATTTTTCAAAATAGTACTTTTTCAGGAATATACTAGTTTTGTTGCACACTTCCACTGCATGTTTCACACATTGAAATACGCTTATAAATTTGTTCCATTCAGTTTCCGTTAGATACACCATGTTGCGAGGGGCATGAAATGTACTCTTTTTACGTAACAGCACCATCTTCTCTTCGAGGACTGTACGCATCACCACTTCATGATTTGAGCCTAATGATTTGACTATGGTCACATTTAGCTCATCATGAAAATAATCGTTCATTTGGTCGATTCGTGAACATAATATTTGCCATTCTTCACAGGTCAGTTGTACACCAAATTGTTCTGCTTTGCCCAATCGAATCACTGGTTCAAATGTTCTAGCACTGATACCAATCATCACATGCTTTGTTTGAAATATATTTATTGGATAATAGCTTGCGAAGATGAACTCTTTATCGTTAGAAGTACACATCTTTCCTCCTGAAAAGCACTTGCTCAAATGATTTCACGGTATTGGTTGATTTATAGAACTACGACTGACGTCATTGGAAAGGAATGTGCTGACATTTGAATTCATGATTTCATCACAGTTACTGACGTCATGCCGAGCAACCACATTCATACAACTATGTCTGATGTGTTGATGTTTGAATTCATGATTTCATCACAATTGCTGACGAATCCGGCTGTGTACTAAATTCAAATTGATGACTTCGACCCAAGAGTCTTTTATAGCATAAAGATACAGATCCAGTATTTAAGAAACGCAGCAGTTCTACTTGTTTTGATGCTTCCATGGGTAAATATCTTGCTGGTAAAATTATATTCTTATCATTTTCAAGCTTCACTACGATTCTTAATCCAAACTCTGTAGGGATCATTTGGCTAGCTAAGATTCTATAAGGTAAATTCTGTTGTAAATCAGTAATCTTGGTAAATGATTTCATCACATCACGTGTGTTTAGAAACTGCAGACAAGTAGCCATGATGATGTTATCATGAATACTAACGCGAACGATACTTATATATGATGCAAAACTGATGACGTTTCATTATCATGTTCTGACGTGTACTATTGCACCATAATGTTGCCAGAGGTTTTTGTTCTAAACAGTTCCGGTTCTTTACTAATGAGTGCACAAACTTTTAAAAATGTCAAACAAAAGTTTCAAAAAAAATTTCAAACAAAAATTTTCAAACAAAAAAAATTTGAAACAAAATTTTCCAAACAAAAATCTTTGAAACAAAATTTTGGAAACGAAAAATTTCAAACGAAAAAATTTTAAACAAAAAATTTTGAAACAAAAATTTCAAACAAAATTTTCAAACAAAATTTTTTTCAAACAAAAATTTCAAACGAAAAGTTTCAAACAAAATTTTCAAACAAAAATTTCGAAACAAAAATTTTTAAACTAAAAAAAAATTCAAACCAAAGTTTCAAACAAAAAAAAATTCAAAACTTTTTAAATGTTAAAACAAAACTGAATGCAGCAAAGATTTGAAAATCAGCAACCAATCAGATTGCACGAAAGATAGTGATCAGCCAATCAGATTGCACGAAAGATAGTGATCAACCAATCAAATTGCATCAACAATAACTTTGCCAGTGTTGTAGCATGTATTCCCTTAAGACTATGAGTCATAAGATTCAATAAGGTTAGCCATGTATCCCTGTACACTACCTCATCAAGGTCAATCACGTGGTACATCGTATTGCTTACGTTTATATTTGGCTGTAATAATCAATACCAATGACGTAATTCTCAAATTATCGTACAAAGTTTCAATGTACCAATGTCCTGGACTCCTAATCCCATCATAGGTCAATAACTGATCACGTGATCATAATGAGATACCCAAAGAACAATTACCAATTATTGATATGACAATAAGAAATGTACCCCTCCCAAAATTTAAGATTGATACACAAATACACCTGTGTCTTATGGAAAAGTAATAAATCCTGTACTTATTCAATAATAAAGCCGGTCAATAACCTTTAAATTTTGAATATTTGGCCATAAGAGGAACACCAATGGGTCCTAGAAAACGTTTACCAAATTATGTTATTTTATAATTCCCAAATTTAAAAGAGAACATAAACATATAAAGGTAATAAACCATATAACGTGCTAAATAGGGGTCAATAACCTCCGAAATTTGATTTTGTGGACCATCCAAATTTATAGTGGTACATATTGAAGACCTGTACGAAGATACCAAATGCTTATATTAAACAATTTCTAAAACTGAGTGGATGAGTCAAGATACCCCTCCCAAATTTTTAAAGGGTGCACCAATGTACTCATGTCTTATGATAGGAAATGAACCTATATAGATGACCATATGACCATATACGGTATAAGACCGCATCAAACGGGATAAATTGGACCAAAAACCAAACACGTGATACAACATATTGCTTCTGTTTATATTTTGGCATTTTTTTACTCATGAAAGGGAACAAGGTGGACCACCCAAATTTATCATGATACATATTGAGGTCATGTACTATGATAGCGAATGCTTAAATTGAAAAAATGTCCAAAATTTAAGGGATTGGCTATGGTACCCATCCCGGGGTGCACCAATGTACCTATGTCTTATGATAGAAAATGGACCATATAATCATATTAGGTAATAGGACATCATCCAAGTGAATAAATTAGGTCAAAAACGAAACACGTGGTTGTACTACAATTTGGCAATTTCGTACCCATGGAAGGGAACGAGGTGAACCACCCAAATTTATCATAATACATGTTAGGATCCAGTACTATAATACCAAATGTTTAAATTGGGCAATTTTTCAAAATAAAGAGGTGGGCCAAGGTACCCCTCCCAAATTTTTAAAGGGTGCATCAATATACCCATGTCTTATAATAGGGAATGGACCAATATACATAACCATATAATCATATAAGGTAATAGGACCTCATCCAAGGGGATAAATTGAGCCAAAACAAACACGTGGTTATACTAAAATTTGGCAATTTCGTACCCCTAAAAGGGAACGAGGTGAACCACCCAAATTTATCATGATACATGTTAGGGTCCAGTACTATAATACCAAATATATAAAATGAGCAATTTCTAAAATTTAAGGGGTGGGCCAAAGTACCCCTCCCAAATTTTTAAAGGAGTGCACAAATGTACCTATGTCTTATGATAGGGAATAGACCCCTATACATAACCATATAACCATATAAGGTAATAGGACCTCATCCAAGAGGATAACTTAGGTCAAAACCAAACACGTGGTACAACGTATTGCTTAGTTTATATTTTGGCAATTTTGTACCCCTAAAAGGGAACGAGGTGGACCACCCAAATTTATAGTGATCTATATTAGTGTCCTATACTATAATACCAAATGTTTAAATTGGGCACTTTCCAAATTAAAGGGGTGGGCCAAGGTACCCCTCCCGGGGGTGCACAAATGTACCTATGTCTTATGAAAGGTAATGGACCCCTATACATAACCATATAACCATATAAGGTAATAGAACCTCATCAAAGGGGATAAATTGGGCCAAAAGACCAAACACGTGGTACAACGTATTGCTTACGTTTATATTTTGGCAATTTTGTACCCCTAAAAGGGAACGAGGTGGACCACCCAAATTTATCATAATACATATTAGTGTCCTGTACTATAATACCAAATATATAAAATGAGCAATTTCCAAAAATTTAAGGGATGGGCCCAGGTACCCCTCCCAAATTTTTAAAGGAGTGCACAAATATACCCATATGTTATGAAAGGTAATGGACCCTGTATACGCCCATATAACTATATAGGATAAAATCGACCAAATACCAAACACGTGGTTGTACTAAAATTTTGGCAATTTTGTACCCCTAAAGGGCAACGAGGTGGACCACCCAAATTTATAGTGATCTATATTAGTGTCCTATACTATAATACCAAATGTTTAAATTGGTCAATTTCCAAAAATTAAAGGGGTGGGCCAAGGTACCCCTCCCGGGGTGCACCAATGTACCTATGTCTTATGATAGGTAATGGACCCCTATACATGACCATATAACTATATAGGATAATAACACCTCATCAAAGGGGATAAATTAGGTCAAAACCAAACACGTGGTACTACGTATTGCTTACGTTTATATTTTGGCAATTTGGTACCCCTAAAAGGGAACGAGGTGGACCATCCAAATTTATCATAATACATATTAGGGTCCTATACTATAATACCAAATGTTTAAATTGGACAATTTCCAAAATTTAAGGGGTGGGCCAAGGTACCCCTCCCAAATTTTTAAAGGGGTGCATTAATGTACCCATGTCTTATGAAAGGGAATGGACCCCTGTATACGCCCATATAACTATATAGGGTAATAACACCTCATCCAAGGGGATAAATTAGGTCAAAAACCCCCGAAATTTGAATTTTTGGCAATTTTTTACCCATGAAAGGGAACGACATAGACACCCAATACTAATAGAGGTACATACTATGGTCCTAGGCTACCATACCAAATTTTTAGATTTGGCAATTTCCAAAATTTAAGGGGGGTGGTCCTATGTACCCCTGCCAAAATTTAGGGGGTGGGCCATGGTACCCCTGCCAAAATTTAGAGGGGGTGGTCCTAGGTACCCCTAGGTCATTGACCCCGGCCAGGGACCATGGGTCCTGAGGCAGGGACCCAGGGGCCAAAAAGTTAGGCCAAGTCATGCGATTACTACTATCATCATCATGAAATAAAATATGATCAAAACTATGAAAGATATTTCCTTAACTTTCCTTCTGTACTTTCATAGAAATGTATTAGGTGAAGTTAGCAGGGAGCCAAAAATTTTTTTCTAGCCCCGGGCCTCCAGATGCTTAATCCAGCCCTGCTGCTTCAGTTTTTACAGTGTCTGAAGAAGCCTTATGCAGAGTCGTTTTGACGTATGGTTAGCGTCATACTAAAGGCTTGACTACAGCAGGAAACATGTGTTAGTCCAACTCTTTAGTATGGCACTAACCTTGAGTCAGAACGACTCTGTATAAGGCCAATTATGTTCAGTTAGTTGGCGAAATTGTCACACAATAATTATTTTAAAATAAACCTTGCTTTGTTCAGAGACTTTTTTTTTTTGTATAAACCCTGTGTTACTTCATTCCGGAGATGGAACGTTGAAACAGATTTTAAGCAGATTATTTGAGTAGTTACTATGAAAACGGTCCAAAGCACTCAATTATTTAGTTTATATTTCCTCTCCCCTCCTTTGAAGAGTATCAGTTAGTGGCCAGATGTTGCCAATGAGATATAACGAGAACTCGTTTAATTAATTTCTACTTAATTACAATGCCAACCATCTCTTCGGCCAACCGCAAATAAACGGAGATTAAAATTGATGCTATGAATTAAAATGTTTTTCAACAGTGTTTAAAAGCGAACAACATTATTTAAATTAAATTATTCTCTATTCATTTAGCTTTAATGCAACCAACTGGGAAGTTATAGTTAGATGAAACGGTATTAAAAGAATGTAAAACTCGTCATTGTTTTAAAGAAACGAAACATTCAGTTGATTTTTAACTTTTTAAATATTACAAAGGGAGATGTCATCAGATGACAACGTTTATTTGTATATAAATATCTCCCTGTCTATGTATGGTAACTCTAATTTTTTTTGAATCATTATATGTTGATGAAACTTTGTGTGTGTTTTCTGTGATGCAATCCAACCATTCTTATTGCTTGTAGCTGATATCAACGAACGGAACAGTTTCAAATTCAACCTGAAATGAAATAAAATGAAATCTTTGAGTTTTACGTCGCAGGATTATGCCGGCTAGGCTAAAGGAGACGGTGATGATGAAAAATGAATGAAAATGGTGGAATGAAGAAAGTGGGAGGAAACTGGGAACCGTAAGAAAACCTACGCATACGGTGTTTGTTCACCACAAAGTTTACTTGACTCGAATTGGGATCGAACTAAGGACCCCAAGCACCAGAGGTGAACAACGTCAACCTGAAACTTTGCACATGGCATTTAGTGTGGAAACACCAAGATCTTTTCCAAATCTGTCGTAAAAATATAATATCCGATTTAGATGAAATATCACATAAGTTTCCGTTGTGCTTATCAATCATTACTTGCCTATCCATCATCAGTCAAAGATAACAACGTAAATTTAGTTTCCCTACAAAAATATAGTTTACTGTACATAACTTTTAATGTCATCTTCTACCATTAGTTGGCCAAAAGCTCACAAAAAACCAAGTGTACTTAAGTTGGATAATGTGTAGGTCGAAAGTAATATTCTTGATGCCTCGAATAGCCGCATCGATATGTATAGAACGATGATAGTATTACCTGAGAATACAATATCAAGTTAGGAGAGTCCATGGGATGCGGCCCTTACGATGAGGCGTAACATAGGCGTCTATTCGTACAATCATAGGAATCCTGTCCTAGTCAGGTAAACTAATAAAACCTAATATTTGCAACGATGCGAACAAGAGCCAAAAATAAGTGGAAAGGTATAGATCGATCGGAGACTTACCGCCAATGACGTGGGATCTGATAGGACTAAATCAATCGAGATCCCTACGCGCGCTGGGCTCAGTTCTCGCACACGCACTACCACAACTAACGATGAGTTGCCCCCTTACCTGGATCCCAGATTTTTTATCCTTTATCTCCAGGTGGTGACTTGAAAAAAATGAAATGACATCTTTGAGTTTTACGTCCCACGGTTATGCCTGTTAGGCTAAAGGAGACGGTGATAATGAGAGATGAGTGAAATGGTGGAATGAAGAAAGTGGGAGGAAACGGGAGTACCCCGAGAAAACCCACGAGCACGGTGTTTGTCCACCACAAAGTTCACTTGGCGGGGGCTGGGATCGAACCCGGGACCCCAAGCACCAGAGGTGAACGCTCTACCACTGAGCCACCGCGCCCCCAGGTGGTGACTTGAGTTGGGGATAATGGGTCCGCGGTGGCTCAGTGGTAGAACGTTCACCTCTGGTGCGTATGGTCCTTGGTTCGATCCCAACTCGGGCCAAGTGAGCATTGTGGTGGACAAACGCCGTGTGCGTGGATTTTCTCGGGGTTCTCCAATTTCTTCCCACTTTGTTCATTCCGACATTTCTTTAATTTATCATCATCATAGTCTCCTTTAGTGTAGCCGACATAAGCGTGAGTCGTAAAACGTAAAGATTTCATTTCATTTTCATTTTTCAGTTGGGGATAATACGAAACTCGAGTTCCCAGCTTGTGAGGCTTCATCTGTTTTATTATCATCTATTCGTATCCCATTATAGTTGTTCAAGTTGTATACAATACTTTCAGTAAACAATAAACACTAGACATGACGTAGTTACGGGGCATCAGAGCAGAACGGAATTAAGTCCAATTAGAAAACTTGTGAGAAAAGGAGATATAAAATTTTTATGATTGGCTTAAATCCATGGAAAACTTAACACTGCTTTTCTACATTATAAGAATTATTTACAATATATGAACACGAATCTTTTAAACTCTCAAAGGATGAAATATCTCGAATATAAATAAACATAGACTTGATTCCAGTGTGCACTAAACGCGTCATAACCATATGCACACACCATACAACATTGCACTGCTATAACAATATACGATTACATTGTTTAGGTAAGATAACAAAATAGCATAACCAACAACAAAGATTTCTTTTGCAAAGATAGTTTGAGGCTTGAACAGACTCCCTTGAAAAATTGCATTCTCACGGCATGTATGTAATGAATGCGGAATTACTCTTTCTTGTAAATGTGGAAGAAGTCAGATTGCCTTCTACCGGAGGAATATTGATTGATGTATGAAAGTGAATATTTATGTGATATAGCCATAATTACTCAGTTATTGTAAAAGCAGTATCTCTAATCCTAATTCTCAATCTATACTTTCACTCCAGCTTCCTAAGTTCCAGTCTTAACATCTGTCTTATATCAGAGTTTTATTGCAATATAAGAAATCAGAGTGCCCTCTATCGGACAAACATTCATTCAAGTATGAAAATCAAGAAGGAGCATTTTAGCAAGTTATAGCTAATATTGGATTCTTAATTCTAACGAAGTATATAAGTATGACTTGAGTCAAATAATACTGACGAAAATGGTAAGAAACAAAGAAGAAATATTTAATGAATTGAGAAATAGGGCGTAAAAGAAGAAATAAAGAAAATTGTCGGGCAATATGTTGCTCATCAGAAGCCTATATGGGCTTTATTAAAAAGAAAATCTGATCATTCATTGCTGAATCAGTAACTCATTATAAGACTATTTCTAATCGCTTCTAATTAACAATCATGGTGATGCTTCTATTTCACAATTGCTTTTATTTATGTAGCGTCGACTGAGCTTAAACATTAATTCCAATTTTAATATTGCATCGCGTGAATAGTAACTAGTTCTGAAATGATGATTTATTGCACTAAGTGCTTGCAAGATGCACATTGCATGATATCATCACTGACAGGTGTATCTACGAGCAAGCAAATGAATATTTATGTTTGGTAATGCATAATTGAAAACGAGTAGAAATTATATGTCTATGTGATGAATATTTCTAGTGATAAATTAATGCGAATGAAATTTCAAATCCTTACTTTATTCTCTGAAGACACGCAATGTATACCGTCACTATCTACCGGATGGAGCCAGTCGACTTACTTTCAAGCTGAATATTTGTCCAACTCTTCTCAAGAATTTGAGATTTCAAGCAATATTTGTAACAGGTTTAGTTTTTCCTACTTGGGCTACATCTGCACGAAGAATTGTGACCGAGCAGATTAGTCGCATTCAGCAGAGAGAGACTTTCTGTCTCTTTATTCAAATAGCTCTCAGAAACACTTACGATACTCGATCATGGAAGAAAATTCTGAGCTCTTACCGGTAGGGATGCGCACGAGACAAGATTTGTGTCTGTCTCGACTCGAAAATGTGCTGTAAAAGTGATGTCTCGAGTCGAAAAATATATATTTTTCTATTGGAAGAGCCGTGTCTCGACTTGAATTGTGTCAGGAAAATCTTGTCTCGACTCGTCTCGTGCGCATCCCTACTCACCGGGAATATAACCAGAAACCACACGTATCAAAGGAGATCTTTTGGCCATTTGGCATCACGAGAGCAATACAATATTCGAGGATTTGTTTTTGCGTCGTTATGGAACAATGGGGTTGTGAAGATATTCTAACTTGAAGAACCTCTAAAGTTTGAGGATTTTCCGAATCATTAGATCTGCGAGACTGTTATCGCAGCCACTATGTGTGTTGCGAAACATGACTAGAGCTTGAATTTGTACCAATCTGCACATACATTTCACAGACAAATAGGCCATTACCCACCACACTACTTTTACTGCAAGAGAGCTTGGTCACAGGTGCCGCCAAACTACAATAATATGATAATCAGACACCTCCTGCAACAGACATTTTTCATTTCTTGAAATTTTTATTAACCTTCGGATACCCAAGGGGGGAGGTACAAATGTATTCCATGCGTATATTTTACTGTATATTTTATGTCACAGACATTCGAGGTTGACTAGCGTTCTTTACATTGTGGGGCGGGCTGTAAGGAAACTTATTTCCTCAATAACAATTATATTGTAAGATGATCTGCATACGTATGTGGCTAAAACTACAATGGGGTACGTTTGTACCCCTCTTTGGTATCTATCTTACAATATTTGTTTCAAGTATTTTATTATGGTAAAGAGCAAAATAAAGAACAGGTAATATTAAAGCTTATTGCATCATATATTTGCAATATTGCATTCATATTGCAATATTCAACCTTTCATGTCACAAAAACATTGCGAAATTAATGCAATTCTGTAGAGTATAAACAAATTTCAGTTTCGCTAACCTAACCTACCTAAACTTACCCTAAAGTAACCTACACCAACAAAACCAACATAACGTAACAAAGCACAGGCCAACATTAACATACCAATATTATTGATGTCACAAATAAGGATGTTTCTGATTGCAAAAATTTGTATTGAGGTACACCTATACCCATGCTGGGAATCTGGAGTTTAAAAGTATCATGGATATCCGAGTATTAAAGAAAAGAAATGTATACTTGTGTACAAATAACAAAAATGTACGAAAATATGCAATAGAGTACTGTACTGCACCAAACAGAAATGTGAAGACTATTAAAAAGTAATGAAAAAGTCTGAAAGTGCGAAAAAGTGGGTGTGAAGAAGAATTGAAAATGAAACTGAAAGGAAATTTCTAGTTTTATTTCCACGATTATGCCGTTTACGCCAAAATAGTCTAATTATTTATGATAATAATTGGTTGTGAAAGTATTGGTGTAATGGGAATGTGGGAAGAAACGATGATATATTATAACATCACCCAGCTACTGATTATACTAACAAGTAAATGGTGTAGTAAGCGTAAATGGTATAAAGCAACCATTTCCGATTATAACGTTGATTACTGTAGAGCAAATACTGACAGTGAGAAAGTGGTTTGAATCGTCCGTATTGTGAGGAATGTATTGTCCGCCTGAGTATTCGGCACACTCTTGTCGAATGCCCTGAATACTCACATCTCAGAAAGCGTCACAGACTGCCGTTTTCACTTGACTGTACACTGGGAAATGAAGTTCCTTTTGTTGGGTGTGTTGTTGCATTAGTGAACACTTCTGACGTTGTCCACGCCCTCTCAACTTTGTTCTTTTATTTATTGCTGTTATTTTATCTCTTATTTTTGGTTTTTATTTAAATTTAGAGTGCTCTTTTTATAAACATGTTTTGTATATTCGTTTTAGCATTTTCTTTCTTCTTCTTTTTGTTGTTGTTGTTGTTGTTGTTGTTGTTGTTGTTGTTGTTGTAGCAGTCGGTGTGAGCAGGCGTTTTAACCCTTTGGGGATCCTGGCTTTTTGGCCTATTTTTTAGACTTTCATTCAAGCAGCTACTGTTTCGTCACTATTTATCCTAGGATCATGGTTCATACCTCGTTCTCTTCAGAATAGAGCTGGCTTTCAAATGGTACCACTTACATGCTCATACCATATACCAGAAGCGGGGAAAAAAATGTCAAAGTGAAAATTTCGGAGGGAAAAATTTTTTTCTCGAACTTTGGCCCCCCCTGGACCCACCCTGTGTGATCGTAGCCATCTAAAAAAAATCTGATAAATAGTACTTGGTGTACTGAATGTGTGTGCCAAATTTCAAGTTTCTATCTTGAATAGTAAGGGAGGGAGAATTTTTATCAAAAATTCCCACAGTGCCCCAACGTACCATAAAACACTATGATCTGAGGGAAAAAAATTCCTGAGACATCCATAATTACCCTAGGACTATAATCCACCAATCATTCTCTTCAGAATAGAACTGTCTTTCAGGCGGTACCATTCACATGTCTCCATCATGTATCTAAGGTGGGAAATTCCTCAAAAAAGGGATTTTTTGGGACAAAATTTCCAGTTTTTCAAACTTTGCCCCTCTGGACCCCCCCTGTTTTTACGCAGAAATCGGAAAAAAACTTCTGGTAAATACTACTCGGTGCACTGAATGTTTGTGCAAAATTTCAATCTTCTACGTTCAAAAATAGGCCCGCCAGAAAAAATTCCCCTACTTTGCCCCACTTTTACCCTATACAGAAGTATATTTGGATAAAAATTCACTGAGACGGCCCTAATTACCCTAGAATAATAATTCGACCGTCGTTCTCTTCAGAATGGAACTGCCTTTCAGACGGTATGACTCACGTGGTCCTATCATGTATGTGTGGCGGGAAAATGACAAAAAACGGGATTTTTTGCGGCAAAATTTCCCTTTTTTCAACTTTTGCCCCTCTGGTTCCGCCCCTGTTTTAACACTGACATCGGAACAAAAAATCTGGTAAATACTACTCGGTGGGCTGAATGTTTGTGCAAAATTTCAATCTTCTACGTTCAAAAATAAGCCCGCCAAAAATATATATACCGACAATGCCCCATGTTTCCCTATATAAAAGTATATTTTTCAAAAAATCCCTGAGACGTCCCTAATTACCCTAGAATAATAATTCGACCGTCATTCTCTTCAGAATGGAACTGCCTTTCAGATGGTATGACTCACGTGGTCCTATCATGTATGTAAGGCGGGAAAATGACCAAAAACGGGATTTTGGGGGTAAAGAAATCCCTGTTTTTACCCCTTCGCCCCTCTGGTTCCCCCCCTGTTTTAGCACTGACATCGGAACAAAAAATCTGGTAAATACTACTCGGTGGACTGAATGTTTGTGCAAAATTTCAATCTTCTACGTAGAAAAATAAGCCCGCCAAAAAATATTGAACATAGGCTTAGAAAATGAGAAGAGAAATTTTTGACTTATGACGTCATCACCTCCTGTGTCTGGACGCAGGACGGTCTGAAACCATACGTAATGTCTTCTACAAGGCCTCTGGACTTGGAAAACAAAAAAAAACCGGACGAAAAAGCTCAAATAGAAGAGAAATAACGCAATGTACCATGAAAAGTGCATATGGTACAAATTGTACCATAGGATCCCCAAAGGGTTAATCGTGACAGAGACCCATAGCCTCATTGTTGGCATCCTCACTACCCCCTAAACATTCAAAACATAGTGAGAAACAGTTTCCCTTTCAATAGATTAAGCACCCCAAGAATACATTTTATCTCTATCCTTAATTCTGTACTGAAACAGGAAGTGATATAAATTCGCTACTACTTTTGGATTCAATATTGATCTATAAGAGAAAACACGATCAGAGATAGCAAGATGCATTAAAAAAATCGATCCTTGGAATAATTACACTCTTTTGTTTTATCCCTCTATTCAAACCAGAAGTGCCATAAATTAATCACTCCCGGTTTTAACGATGATGACAACAGAGTTAAAACGGTAATAGAAAGCGAGGACCTATTTTCTTTTACAGTCAATTAAGCGTCTGAAGAATATATTTAATCTCTATTTTAATTTCTCTACGTAAAGCAGAAGTGATAGAAATCTACTATCACTTCCTATTTCATTATTATTCGAGAAAATATCACGCAATGTAAACCAAACTTCTTCACGTGGTGTACACGTGACACGGCTACTTGTTTTCTTAGCCCTAAAACTCGCTTGGCAGTTTTTTGAATTATTATCTGTCCTTTCAAGGGATAGAAATATTGCCTTGTGTTGATATGAGTTTAACGCCTCCTTTCAGTGTTGTTTTAATAAGACGAGACCTACAATTTGAATGGAAGCATATCGCTACTCGCGTTCATACCTAAGGCAAATACCGCCTTCGATAATCGAACCCGAGATCGTTCATACAGAACGTATGCATATATAATTTCTAGGAAAGCTATAAATGATCATCATGTAGTCTGGAAAGCTGATCTGATAGAATGTCCATTCGAATTTTGGTATTTTCTACATGTGATAAACTGCTTTATAAATATTGTTTCAAGAAAGTGTTTAAGTTAGTTTTCTATTTACTTCTGCCATTCAGGATATTGTAATGTATGAGGCGCATCTAGAAAGTAAGTTTCCCACGCGTCCCATAGCTAGGAAACCGTATGTTGTGCGAAGCGACTGCGTGTACGTGAGAGAGGAAGGTTCTAACATGGTACATGCGCCAGCGGAACTTTCCTAATTCTCTCAGTAGCGTCAAGGCAGTGATTGAAGATTGGCGTTGCTATTCCAACTCTCGCCGCGTGTGAAGTGCTAGCAGTGATAAAGTTTTTGAATGCATAGGGCATAGCACCAATCGAAATCCATCGCCAGCTGTGCTAGGTCCATGGGCCTAACGGCATGAGCAAGCAGTTCCTGCAGATTTTCCGCTCCTTATTGACACCACTGTCACGGAGTGCCTGTTGATCAAGAAGTTTTGTGTTGAAGCAACTGACCCTAGAGCACAAAGCAAGGCGCACAGGGTCAGCATTGACAATTTTTCAACGATACAGCTGACGATGGATTTCAATCGTTGCTATGCCCTGTACATTCAAAAACTTTATCACTGCTCGCACTTCACACGCGGCGGAAGCTGGAATAGAAACGTCCATCTTCAACCACTGCCACGATGTCACTGAGAGCATTAGAGAAATTCAGCTGAGCATGCGAAATGCTAGGACTTTACTCTCTCACGTACATGCTGTCGCTTCGCGCAACATACGGTTTCCTAGCTATGGGACGCGTGGGAAACTAACTTTCTGGATGCACCTCGTACCACGTGCTTCTGTGTACAAACAATACCATATGCTCTGTTTGTAAACATCACCACATGGATTTACGTTGGAGTGCTACACACCACATGGGATTACTAGGAGTAGCAGACGACAGACTATCAGCTCCACCTACAAATTACAAGACGACAGAACTCGCCGCTTTGGACGACTGTATATTGGACACCAACTAGAGGACCGGTACCAGTTTTCTGGTCTCCCTCCTCTTGCATGCTTGGGCACTCGGCTTAACCTACCCTTAAAGCTTGTAGTCTGTTTCTGGAATCTTGGCTATTGCTTTCTCCCTGACTTAGCCTGCGCGAGACTCTATGACTTTTATCCCCCTCACTGCTTACTTCGAAGCTTTGGGGTTTCCTGTGACACTCTACTTAGCTTGCTGCGGGACTCAGTAGAGATCTTGTCGTCCACGACCGCACGGGCAAGGGCTACCTAAATTCTGCCTTACAATTTAGAGGAAGTATTTTCTGTAAATATTGTTGTTATAGGTGATTTTTATAAATAAACCAGTAGTGGAAGTCGATTCCGGACTCTGATTTTATTTACCTAGCTCAACCTACAAAGAACTTTTACAATATTCATTCGAAAAATATATTCGTACTCAGTTGAGTATTCCGAGTAAAGGCAGGTTCTACAATTGGACAACCAACCTGGGGATCTAGGGGTTCCATATTACTTGGGACCCCCAGCATCTCGATATTTGGCTGAATAGCTGACAACAGAAGATACATGAATGTCCTTCTCCTCTAAAGCTACACAGAAGTTTGCGCCATTGTTGATACTCCATTCACTTGTCATAGCTACACGGGATCATTAACATAATAGGATAAGGATAGAGTGCACAGTTCCTTTACATATGCTTTACTAATGTTTAATTTATATTTGATAACAAAAAGTATAATAGCTGATGATGAAATTATATCATTTATTTAAACTGTACTAGTATAACCTTGACCAGAAGCGGTTAACCGAAGGCACGTGTACCATTAGTGGCAGACATCAGGGGGGCAAGGTGGGGCGAACGCCCCCCTAAGAAAATCGTACTTGTGAATATCGAAAGCCCAATAGAATTTTTACATTAATTATAGCAAAATTTGAAACTATATTTGAAACCTCGCTTATATTTGCTCCCCCTTGGAAACCACAATATGGGCGCCCTTGCTGGCAGACGTTCATGTCCTCAAATAGTATCTGCAGATTGGAACAGACAAAGGAATGGATAAAGGTAAGTAATAGAGTTTTGAAATATTTTCGTAGAATATTGAATACTCTGTATACAAAAATGTGATGAGAGTGGAGTACTGACTCATGAACAAGACGAATATTTTGTTTAAATCTCCAACTTTTTTTAATACTAGCTGAATGTATCCATTCTTCACAAGGGGGATGTATTTGGAAGTCAACGCCTGTGGGAGTATCATCATTTATTTCAGCGACCGCGAAAATTGTGGATTGGACAGTAATATCGGTCATTTTGGATTACTTTCACATGTCTCGGTAAACGTTTCCCCTGAGACCCCCTGGTTCAGATTTTTTAAAAAAAGCTTCGTCTTGATCTGGGGCCTGACAGGCTAGTATCCAGGGGGTCTAGGGGGCCGCCCCCTAAATTTTCGCTGCCCCCCTAAAATTTTCACGGTAGGCTGCAAATGAATTATAATATGGTGATGAACTATAATATGGTTGGACTGGGCCCCCTAACTTCGGCCCCCCTACATTTTTGGGCTGGCTACCGGCCTGGGCCTGGACCAAGGTAAGCGTGACCAAATTTTGATAACTCTCGGTCCATTCGTCTGGTTCCCAGGCTGCACACAGACAGACATACAAACACACAAACAAACTCTTTATTTTATTTATATTAGATAAGTACTATGGTATTTATTTACTCACCTGCGCTGTACACTTCCTAGTAAATTTTTTCCTAAATCCCATTGGGTGTCGGATGGCCAGGTAACGATCTATACTCATCGCTGTGATAGTAAAAACACTCGCACCCACACATACTCCTGGAAAATAACAATATCAATATTTATTAGAAAAATGATCCTTTTATTTATTCCATTTACAAGTTGAATAATGTTTTGTTTTTCAGTTGTTACTTTCTCATATGAAAATACCATTGATATTATTTGCAAGTAAGACTTATTCAGAAAATTAAAGGTAGTAAAAAACTTAACAGTGTATAACTGATTCTGAAGTCCTCCTCTTTGTCATTGGTTCACTGCTTCAACATTACTAATGGTTGTGAAAAATCGTTTTTAAAACTAATGCTTTTATGCAATTCACTAAAAAGAGACGTTTCGTGTGGTAATTAAGTGCTACTGTTTCATTAACAGAAACTTAGGAAAAAACGTATTAAATATATTTAGTGGGGTAAACTGAAGAATGGGACTACGAGTAAAAACATGAGGATCTCTTCCTAAGACTAAAACATTGGGCACGCTTCCTAAGACTAAATGCATTGGTTTCTCTTTCTAAGGTTAAAAGCATTGGGCGCTCTTCCTAAAACTCAAAGCATTGGTTCTTTTTCCAAAGACCAAAAGCATTGGCGCTCTTCTTAAACTTAAAAGGATTTGCCTTCTTTCTAAAGCTAAAAGCATTAGACGATCTTCCTAAGACTAAAAGCATTGGTCCCACTTCCAAAAACCAAAAGCATTGACTTCTCTTTCTAAGACTAAAACCATTAGGCACTATGCCAAATATTAAAGGCATTGATCCCTTTTCCAAAGACCCAAAGCATTGGACACTCTTCCTAAGATTAAAAGCAGTAGCCCTTCTTTCTAAGACTAAAAACATTGGGTATTCTTCCTAAAGCTAAAAGCATTGATTCCTCTTTTACAGACCAAAAGCATTGTGCTTTCTTCTTAAGATTAAAAACATTGGTCTTTCTTCCTAAGACTAAAAACATTGGGAGCTCTTCCTAACACCAAAAGCATTGGCTTCTCTTTCTAGGACTAAAAGCATTGGGCGCTCTTCCTAACACTAAAAGCATTAGTTCCTCTTCCAAAGACCAAAAGCATTGTGCTCTCTTCCTAAGATTAAAAGCATTGGTCTTTCTTCCTAAGATTGAAACGTTGGGCGCTCTTTCTAACGTTAAAAGAATTGTGAGCTCTTTCTAAGGCTAAAAGGATTAGGTGTTTTTCCTAAGATTGAGGGCTAAAGTTCTTATGAATATTTGGAAGTGATTCGTCCCATCCATTACTTTTAGCCTTAATCTCCTTTCATGATTTTACCATACCAAAAATGATTATATTATAATTTTTGTGATATTTTATCTGAAGTTCTTTCCAGTTCTTAAACAGATTCAAATCCAGATATCGTAAGCAACTTTTAAACTAAATTAAATATTTTTATAAACACATACTTTCATTAAAAAATAAAATAAAGCACAGTAAAAATTTTTTAAAATGTTAAAAAAATCACACAAATAGAAAAATGAAATGAAATCTTTGAGTTTAACGTACCACGGTTATGCCGGTTAGGCTAAAGGAGACGGTGATGATGAGAGATGAATGAAATGGTGGAATGAAGAAAGTGGGATGAAACGGGAGAATTCCGAGAAAACCCACGCACACGGTGTTTGTCCACCACAAAGTTCACTTGGCGGGGGCTGGGATCGAACCCGGGACCCCAAGCCCCACAGGTGAACGCTCTACCACTGAGCCACCGCGGCCCCTATCACACAAATAGACAAGAAATCTGTCTTTTTAATATTTCTTGTAAACATGTGAGAGCACTTTTTATGTTTATCTTTTTAGTCGTTAGAAGACAATATTGTATTCGTGGATTTTCTCGGGGTACTCCAGTTTCCTTTTACATTCTTATCCCACAAATTCTTCCATAATTATTCACTTGCCTCATTTATCCGTCACTCTTAGCCTAACAAGGGCAGAATCGTGGGGCGTTAAATTGAAAGATTTCATTTCATTTTCTTTTTAGTCATGCATAAATAAATTTTTAAAATCTTTCAAGATAAAGTCGCACAATTATGCTCTTTTAGACTAAGAGATTCGATGATTACGGTAACTGAATGGTGAGAGAACAATTTGGTGGATTGGTAAAGTGAGAAGAAACAGGAGTACCCCGAGAAATCCCACGGACACGTCGCTCGAATCGAACCAGGGACCCCACGCATCACAGGTATGGGACCCTCTACCACTGAAATAGATTTCTAGGAAAGTAATTTTCTTAAAACCATTATCTTACCTTTTAGCACGATTTCTTTTATTTTCTACTTTTTAGTATGAGATTTTTATTTTATTTTAAAAGAAAACGTGTATTTTAAAAATATAGATTTATTTTATCATATTTTTACTTTTTGTTGTAAGATGTTTTCACATTCAGTCAGCTGTTGAAATCTATCCTACTTCCACAATCTGATAAGTAATTTACGAAGATCTCCTGCATGTTATACTACACATACTAATTGCAGAGCACTTTTGGTTGTATAACAGAACAGGATATATGGTTAGTGGAAAGAAATATTATTAACTTAACCCTTTTAGGATTTATAGTAACAAAAATGAGAATAACGTAATGTTGTATTAAACGCTTATGAAACTCATATAACACGTATTGAACCCAATTTGTTTTATTGGTCAAGTCAAGCATGGGCCAAAGAACATCCCAGATGCGTTTTGGAACCGGATGGTCAACTTAGCGGCGGCAAGTGGCGGCGGAGAGACGTGACATTGTCTTTTTTCTTAAGGCAATTATTTACGCCCTTACTTCAAATTATTTACGCCCTTAATTTTTAAGATATCAGATTTAAATTTTGCATACGGATTGTGTGCACCTTTAAATACTTCTCAGTTTTTTTTAGATCTCTATGTGAACCCGGGCCTGGGCCCAAGGGGCACAAATGTTTCGAGGGGTGATTTTTCAGAAAAAAATTCCAGTCTTTCCCGGTTCAGGTTAACGATACGGACATATGAGTAGAACCGTTAGAAAGGGACGCGTTATACTGAGGAAAATGCCGTATGAACCATGATACTAGGCCAAATAGTGATGTTGCAGGAAATGTTTATATTATATATATATAAATATATATGTATATTTTTTTACCTTCAACGAAATTTTAAAAAAATTCCCGTCCTTATTTTTATTGAAATTTTGTACACACATTGTCTTTACCTCCAAGTATTTCGCAGGTGATTTTGAGATGTCTACGTCAACCATGGCCTGGGACAGAGAGAGAAAAAGAAGTTTTAATTTTTTTTTGAAGAACACTATTTTCCCGTTTCTACGGTATAATACAAACAGCGAGTGGTGTCATTGGAAAGGTTGCTGTATTCTGGAAAAAGAAAAAGAGGTGAACCATGATCCTACGATGCAGTAGCTATTTGACTGAAAGTTTAAAATTAACCTCAAAAAGTGGAAATCCTAAAAGGTTAATAGGCCTAATAACAACTTAAAAATATTAATCGACTTGAACAAAACCGCTACAAAGCAGAAAATAAAAATCTCTTAAAAGCAGAAAATAAAAATAGTTTTAAAGCAGAAAATAAGAGTAAATATCGCTTAAAAGCAGGAAATAGAGATAAAATCGCTTAGAAGCGGAAAATAAAGAATAATTGAAATCGCTTAAAAAGAGAAAATAAAAAGCTCTTAAAAGCAGAAAATAAAAAGTTTTAAAGCAGAAAATAAGAGGAAATATCGCTTAAAAGCAGGAAATAGAGATAAAATCGCTTAAAAGCGGAAAATAAAGAATAATTGAAATCGCTTAAAAAGAGAAAATAAAAAGCTCTTAAAAACAGAAAATAATATATTACTAATATCTATAAATAATTCTGAAGTGTGTGCCAAGCTAACGAATTAGGATATCATAAAATTGTCATCCAAACTGATTTTATATTAGACTTTATATTCAGTGCTCTTGTTGAAATCGGTGAATATTCTTTTTTTTTTTAAATATGTTTTCTGTACTCGGTTATTTTTCTTTAGAGTTTGTTTAACTTTTGCACATTTTCGTTACTCCAGTAGTTTCGTTAGATACCTGAACTAAAGGTTGAACACTATTTTCCTATAACATGAATCGGCCTACGATATATTTTTAAATCAGTATACACATTACAGAATTATACGTGAACATTCAGACATTTCAAGCTGCTGAAGATTTTCATAGTCTGGCTTTAGACACTGCTATTAGATCCCGATAAAAAAAATTATTTGGAACCTCTAAAAGAAGGATAACCTGAATGGAAAAAGTAATGAACGAAAGAAATGTGAGAAAATGTGAAATGTTCTACAATGGATGAACAAATGTCCACTGGACGCCCATCACTCATCAGAGAACGCCTTAAAACTGCAGTAAACAAGAGAATCTTGCAAGAGAGGCACGTAATTCTCGACGAATTGCACATAGTGTTTCCAGACTTTTCCGCGGCAACTGAGTGACTAACACAAACCTCAGGGAATGATCTCAGCATTGACATTTTTGACACGATATCACTCAGATGCAGACGCCTTTCCTGATCGGATTGTGACTAGTAGTGACACCTGGAAGTCTCACATCACCCCAGAGAGCAAGCACCAATCACTTGGGTGGCATCACCTTTCATCACTCAGAAAACCGAGAAAATTTAAACAGACTCTCGCAACACGAAAAGTTAGGGCAACCGTCCTTTGAGATCTTAAAAGTCTTCTTTTGAGCGATTTTACTCCAGAAAGCACTACAATCAATACAAAATATCGTTGTGGGACTCTAAGAAAATGAAGGCGTACCGTTCAAAATAGGAAGCGAGGGATGCTTTTTTGCAGAAATTCTGCTTCTTGACGACAATGCCCACCCTCATACTGCTGATGCAATTCAAGAATTGCTAGGTCATGTCGGTTTTGAACTTTTTGAGCATCCACCCTATAGTCCGGACCTGGCTCCTAGTGATTTCTACCTTTTACCTAAGCTAGTGGGGGGAGGGGTAAACGTTTTGGACGTACTGAAGATTTGGAGAATGCAGTGGCCACTTGGCTTCATGAACTTGCGTCAGCAGAGTATAACATGGGAATTCTGAGGATTGTGAACAGATACGACATATGTTCAAATGAAGGTGGTGATTATATAGAGAAAGCTTCAGGTATGTAAGAGTCATTTTTTCACTAAATATTGTTTTTTATTTACTTTGTATAGCTAAATGGTCTTTATTTTCTGTAAGACTCTCATATATAGATGCAATTCCAGTACTTTAAATGAGTATTTCGTTTGTAATCTGTATGATCTCGTTCAACTTTATGTAAACGTCATTTGACTCAAGAGGAGAAAACTTCTAGTTTCTGAAGGTATGCATAACAAGTTACGAAACAAAAAAGCACGGAATATCGTTGTTTTCTTCCTTTCTTGTTCATCTGCATTAGATAGTAATTTTTGTTTATTTAATATGCAAAAGTGGTATTTCTTTGTTAGTCAGAGAAATATGTTATACAATAGACTACAAAGGATTTGCATTTCACATCACGTCAACCCATAATTATTCTGGAGAACAACTTGTAACATTCTTTCTAAAAAGTTATAATTACTAAATTGCTTTGAATATTATTAAAAAGGTTCACACAGCTTTCGTTCTCTCTCTCTCTTACACCATAGATTTTTTTATAACTTTATCTAAACATTAAAAAAATAATAATAGAAAAGAGTGATATATTAAAATTCTCACAAAAGTTGTTTTAACTGCAAAATTTTATTATTTTGTTTGAAACAAATATTGTTTTTCTGAAGTTTGGTCTTCTTTAAATATGTAATAATAATAATAATAATAATAATAATAATAATAATAATAATAATAATAATAATAATAATATAGAACATTTTATGTACTGCAAAATATTTCAGTTTAAAGCGCATGATTATGCCCTTAGGCTAAAGGAAATGATGGTTAAGGCTAGTGAACGATTATGGAATAATTTGTGGAATGAGAATGTGGAAGAAAAATGGAGTAACCCGAGAAAACCTATGGACACGATCTTGTTCATCACAAACTTACGTGGCTGGGATCGAACCAGGGGCGCCACGTACCAGAGGTAAGGTCGCTACCACTAAGCCACATTGCCCTCGACCTATCTACGAGGTATGCAGGGTAAGATAACACACAAACAATTTTCAGGATAAAACACCACGAATAATTACTACGTTATGTCCTGGGGTATTGCAATGCAAAACTCCAAGTGGACGCCCGTTTCGATAATCAGATGTCACGTGTGAGTGTTTAGGAAGCTACCTGAAAGAAAAAAATAGTACTATAGAACGTCTCACTCTTAGATTGCAGTATAGAGTAAATGGAGCGCGCTGTTGCCACATTTCTTTCGCCATATGTTTTCTTCTGAAAAAAAAAAAAACAAAACAAGAAAGACAAAAAGAGTGACAGAATCTGTAAATAAAGCTTTCCTCAAATTCATATATTTTGAACCCTTTTTTCATTTCATTCAGTCAAATTCACTTGGAACGGCTAATTGGAGGGTATGAAACAACAGTCATTGCGTGTTAGAAATTTATTTTTATGATGGTTTTTGTATCGTTGCAATAAAATTTCGATAAGAGCAATATGAAATCGAAAGAACATATGAAACGAATATAAAACATATGATTGAAATCACGGGCGGATCCAAGGGGGTGATCGCCCTCCACAAGGGGGAACTTTCTTATTTTATATATAAATAAAACCCAGCCCAGAGTTTGGAGCTCTTAAAAGTAGCCTAAGTAGCAGTATTACAACCCACCGCCCCCCAGAAGTCCATCCTGGATCCGCCCCTGATTGAAATAAATGACAGACTAAACAGTTTCACACAGAAATTTCTTGTAACAATTGTGCGGCAAACTAAGGAATGGCAATGGGTAAAATACTGCTACTGAAGTTGGATAAGAGTGAAAACTGGAATAATGTGATAATGATACGTGTCGAGAAAATACGACATACGAAAACGCTCATTCGTCCGTATTGCGAAAACGCAAAATATCCGCAAATCCAATTCCGTTTGTCAAATAAAAGTTACATCGTTACGTATACTTTGAAGATGGCTGCTCCCCACTTCCGATGGTTTAGATCCGATTTTATCCGCGGAACAACAGTATGATATTTAACAAATACCAGGAGGTCTAAATGAACCATAGCACTATAGTAGGAAGAGATAAACTGATGAACTGGACAGGGGAGCTACCCATTGATGAATTATGGAAAAGAAATTTGGATAGCATAGACAAGAAGAAAATAAAAATGGCCCTTATAAGAATAAAAAATGGCGGAATGTGATTGTTTGGAAAGTGAACACGGAGATTTAAGGGATTGGATGAAGGTCTCAGCAAATAGAAATTAAACTTTCTTATAACAATGACTATATATATATATATCTGTTAAAAGAATTTAAACTTTTTCATAACAATGACTATATATATGTCTGTTAAAAGAACTTTAAAAGAAAATTGTTCATTATAATGACTATGTCTGTATTTTCATTTATGTTCTATAGTGTCTGAGGAAGGATATGTTAGATATTCGAAACCGTTACATATTATAGTTTAATATACAGTAGGTTTGAAGGTTTGGTCAGTGTTTCTTTTGTTAAAAGAAATTATAAATGCATTTGTGAATATTAACGAAAGATTTGTAAATATAAAATAAAAGGAGAAAAGACGCATCCTAAATACCTTTTAATCACTTTTACTGCTTCCACTTAAACACTTTCGGCACTATTTGACCCTCTCTCCTACGCAGTCCACCAATAGAATGTCTTTTCCGCATTTCACTCTCCGTGACGAACAATACAGTAAATACATCGCCCTGTATACTATATTTTACACTATATACTACTTCTGACACCTCAGACACACATTATCAAACTGGAAACAGAAGAAGAATGAAAAGATACCCTATTATATATGTTCTAAACAAACGCACTAGTTGTGACTTTAAATCACGTTTAGTGACAGCCAACAAGGTACAGATAGTTGGGCGAAGAAACAAAACCACGCAACAGAATATTCAAACCCTCCGAAAATATATTTTGTTTCTTTCATGCTTCCTAAAGAAACATGAAAAAAAAACAAAAAAAAACAAAGAGCCTTTCCATTCTGTTTTGTGAGCTCATGAAGTTATTTGTTATGAACGCTTTTTTTTTCATTCATTTTCATTCATTTACATTAGAGACCACGCGCGAACTGTAAACGAATCAATTACAAAAGCTAATAACTTTTCATCACCATTGAGTGAGGAGTTTTATTATTAACAGATATTCCTCTGCCTGGCCTGCTTTTTCCTCTTCCATAGATATTGATCTTCTGTTGAGTGCCAACTGCATTTTTGTGATTTATGTTATTCCTAACTGAATTACTATCCTGATTCGTGTTCACTACTTACTATTCACCCGCGATTGAAATTTGTCTTTCTCGGAAGAAAGAAAATAAAAACTATACTTCTAAATGTTAGTCTTTATACACACACACACACACACACACACACACACACACACATATATATATATATATATATATATATATATATATATATATATATATATATATATATATATATATATATATATATATAACATATCAAGGGAAACGAGCGAAGTAAGTGAAACATAAGATTGAGTGGAGTTGACGCAATGTTTCTCGTAGGTGTGGTCCAGGATTCGATTTTGCGATCTTGCTTCTGTTTAGCAGTAGATTCGTGCTTGCATAGCATCAACAGTGAATACTCATCGGTATAGCAAGAAACTCTATATCAGTGACTTTAAAACAAACATTATAAGGAAAATAATATTGGCAAGATTTGTCACTGCCTTTCTTCTGGTCAGATGCGCTCGCTTTGGAAAGTTGACTCTTAACATTAAAAGTCATAAAACCTAAATAAAAAAAGATATCGACCTGCAATTTTTTAAAAAAAACTTCAATCATTTCTCAACATTTTTCTCGCTTTGCACTCCCGTCTAACCTGAAAAATAAAAAAAGTTTCTCACTAGTCAACTTTTTACATATTGCATTGCAATAGTGTACGCACTTTCTATTACATTTTATTTTTTATTTTAAAATTCGAATTTTTTTTGAATGAAAACTTTTCCAACATTGACACCAAATACGGTGTTAATACCTGTTTAAGTTTCAAGTTTGTATTTCTTATAGTTCTGAATTTATGACGTGATATATTAAACGCGATGTTGGAATTTGCCATTAGTAAGATTTCACTGTTTCAATTTATTTCAATACTTGAAAATTCTTCTTGATATGGGAAAAACAGATTATTTGATAGAGAATACAATGTTCTACAATAATCTATCCACATCTAGTAAAAAAAAACTATTTCTAAAATTCAGGTTAAATTTGGCAACAATGGGCATAAGGAAAAGCATTACCATTTACTCCTGTACTGCAATCTAAGGGTGAGACGCACTATAGACGCGTTTAAACTAAAGGTATGTCTAACCTCACATCAGTCATTACCCAGCTGTCCTCACTGGTCTCGTGAGTAGCGTACGCGTGACTTTGGGTTGATTCCCGATAGAATGGGTTCTGAAATTAGAACGGTCATGATAGTTGAGATTCCACCATAAACTATTCGTCTGCGTCTCACACAGCCTTGATGCTGAAACAGGATGCTAAGCTCTGATCTAAGCAAGTAACCAATCTAAAATTGGCTTTTTGGATGCCTTGAACCCTTCGGGGCCAGCTGTCACGTAGGTTGCTTTTCAATGCTATTATGACTTAAGTTTAATCTGTTGTTAGAATTAAGTTAATAAACATTTGCCAAGTTTGAAAAATAAGTTGAAAAATTATATTCGAGTTTCAGTAATACGATTTGTGCTTTGGGGCCAAGGATTGAATTAAGAGTGAACGGACATGAAGCCCTTCTGCATCTATTCATTAATAGGAAACAGAGATGAAAGAGGTGTTTTTATCTAAGGAAACGATACTAATAATAGAAGTTTCCTATGAATGAGCTTTTATGCAGAAAGTCAAAATTCCAGCAAAATACTTTAAAGCAAATACAACACCCTTAAACAGGTGGTTGCGGCTGCTGTGTGCGGCAACCGAATTGAAGTTTGACCTTGAGAGCTGGTTTAACCTTAACAAATCCCATTTAGCAACGTTTCCCGTCTCGATATGTAGAGGACTGCTCTACACGCATGCTATATATGATCACTAAAACCAATAATATGGTCAACATGTTACAATACTGTTCGTTCGACGAAAGCTGAAACGTGAGACAAACTTGAAGGCACCGCTCTGAATTCTCTTTAAACATTAGCAAATCAGAGAGCTTTCGGTGTTGCCACATAGTTTAACTGTTCTCTTGTGTCACCTGTTCATCTGTTCGTGCGGTACTGCGTCTGCTTAGACACACTCTTTTACCAACTTCGCGTCACAGTCTTCATTTCATTCGCTTAGACCACACCCAATCAAGTTTGTCCCACGCATTAATTTCTTACCGCGGGTTTGGCTCTCATTGGTTCACACTAAACGTTAATTCGACGGTCAAGTAGTATAGACAAAGTTTTTCTTTGTGTCACGAAGTTGTTTTACATTCAATAAATTCGTGGCACATTATTACTTTGGTGAGCTGCTGAAACTAAATGACATTATTAGAAATATAGTATACGAAGTTTAGTACTGAGAACTGTGTATAATAGACTGACCATTTATGATTGGTATTCCTTCTACCTTTACCCAGTTAATAAATTTAGGATAAATCTTTTGTCAACATATTTCACTGTTGTATATACAAATAATTTAATCCTATTTTATAAATTACTGTAATTTGTGACAGTGAAAGAACGACGCTGGGATTTTGAGAAGAATCTTACAGTACACGAGGGGTGATCAGAAAGTATAGTGACTAATTTTATTAGAAACCAAGTAATAAGCTTACATTGAATTTGATTTAATCTCCTTCAAAGTACTGTCCTTGGCTAGCAATGCATTTATCCCAACATTGAATCCATGACTGGAAGCACTTCTGGAAGGCTTCTTTTGGAAGGGCGTTCAGCTACTCAGTCGTGGCTCTCTCATTATCAGGAATGGTGTCAAAACCTTTTCCTTTAAGCACAATTTTAATTTTTGGGAAGAACCAGAAGTTGCATGGAGCTAAATTTAGTTCATAAGACAGATGTAGATAGACGAACACTTTTCTGGCCAAAAGCGAGGTACGGGGAAAAGTATTCATCTTACTTTTTGATCACACCTTGTACACAACTGTGGATATTGCTTTTATGCACCGGTGCAAATCCCGGAGGGATGAGGTTGACATGTCCCCTCCAATATTAGAACTGAGGAGACTGTCCCCACAATAACCCGATTTGAAATGTGCTTTTTGGGAAAAAAAATGTGATGGTTTGTGACCGATTACCACAAAGGAAAGTGAGATGAAATTGATGTCACCCCAGAATAAGCCTCAAATCTGTCCCCTCCGAATGTTAAAGACAACTCTGCTCCCTGATCCTCCACAGGATTGTATTTCAACTTCACAAATATTTTGATCATCGCTTAATAAAAAAAAGTCTTATGTGTCCCCCTTCCCCAATGTTGAAGACAGATTTGCGCCGCTGCTTTTATGCTTAACTGGTTTTCTGTATGTCTATGCTTCGTGATGTTCTACGGTGTAACTTAGCGCCTACGGGCCGATTATCTATGATGACTGTTTTGTCGAGTAGTTCTAAGTGTTCGTTGTAGGTCGAACAGAGGAATGATCAAAATATCAAGTAATTCTACATTTTAATTTTGAGCTTAGGTCGACGCAGTTGTTACGAATACTCACCGTCTCAAAGACGGACCAACATCCCCGATAGTGTATTGCCTCTCACACATGTATGTATTTTAATCAAGCTTGATCCTAATCATTTGAGCTAAATACACGGTTCTGATTGGTAGAAGTTATCCATTTCTCAACACGTAGCATAGAAAAAAATACATATAGCACCAAACAAAATCTGTTGTTGGTTCTGCTGGCTGAGCATCCCAGCGGACGAGCTAGTTATGAAAATCGCTTTTGGCGTGGGTTCAAACCGGGCTTAAGGAAACTCTTTCATTTATTTTTTTAAAGTTTTAGTAAAAACTTTTCATTAAAATAAGATTAAAATATAGTCATTTTCCCCTGTACATAATACATAAATGCATAAATTGTGATTTTTTTAAAAAAAAAACATTGACCTAGAGATTTCTGATACCCCTTATAAACAATGACGTTATAAACCAACAGGAGAGAAAGAAGCAGGACCCTCGCAAAGCGAGGAGCTGTAGGGGGGTAGTGGGAAGATAGAGAGGGGGAAGTACCGGAGGCACCAGGAGGGGGAAGGGCTTTGAACACACAACTTTATTGATAAAAATAGTGATTTACTTACTTTACGAAACAAAGCTGAGCGAGCAAAGGGGGTTAGAAGCCATACAAGGCTGTTTTATTCTACTTTTGCTCCAATGATAATAGCACGTGGCATTACGTCACGCTCGGGTAGTGCAAATTCGATGTAAATCTAACCTCAGTTGCTTCTTGTGAACAACTGAAAACAGTTGGCTAGGGAAGCGAAAAAGTATATGCCTCACACGCGTATTTTCGAAATACACTGAACTCTAGCCATAAGGCATTCTGAACGGGGTTACGCTTGGCAACAATGTAGGAAAAATGAATGACGTTTATATCGCGATCACGAGTCATGACCTACATATAGCACAAAGTAAACACCAGATGCTGTCGGCCCTGGTAGCCGAGTGGGATTTTCTCGTTCACCGTGGAAGTGTGTGGACGTGTCTGCGTGCTCTGCGAAGTTAACGTGTTTACTTGTGTAGTGCCTATCAAATGGAACTGCGGAGTGGTAGGTAAAGTGTGGCCTGTTATTTTGCATGTTCTTCCTGAGACAGCTACATATATATATATATATATATATATATATATATATATATATATATATATATATATATATATATATATATATATTACATACGATACTTGACGAACTCTTTTTTTTTATTTTTGGTTTCTGAGTTTTTGTGAAAATGGAAAAGAATTTAAGAGAAAATACAATCAAATTTGCATTTGATAAGTCGACGAGTCGAAATCAGCCTAGCTTTTATGCAATACATAAATGGCTGTCTGATATGATCAAACTCAATGCTGATCAGGTGCAAGGTATACAATTAAATAGCGAAGAACATTGTGTATATGTAAAGTTAATTTCTAAGTGTTCGTTTGAACAGATTATGTCCTCCCTGCCTCAGTCTGTCAATTTTCAACATGAAGATGGCCTGATCAGTGAAGTTCTAGTGTCAAATGCTACTGAACAAATAACGAAAGTGAAGGTAGTCAATCTTCCATTGGAGATGGAAAATCAAAAAATTGTCGCGATCTTAGGCAAGTATGGTGTAATCAAAACAGCATCAAATGAACAGTGGTCAGACAAATTTGAATATAAAGTTAATAATGGCAATCGTATAGTACAAATGGAAATAAAACAACATATCCCATCTCGTCTTGTCATAAGTGGCTATCGTGCCTCGATTATCTATTATGGACAACCCCCACGTGTTTTATTTGTGGATCGGTTGAACACGTAGCTAATAGGTGTTCTTTAAACCGAAGAAGAACTACAGTGACACAGCAACAAAATTTGCCATCTACATCTTCAGGTGTTTTGCAACGGCAGGTAATACACTTCCTTCCAACAGAATTATTACAGGATGATGGACAAACTCAATCACCAACTACAGAACAAAAGATAGCTGAACGAATAGAGGAAAGAGAACATATTTCAACTGCCAGATCAGCAGCGCGGTACAACACTCTCGATCCCCATATTTCCAAGAATGATGACTTGACTCTCTCCGAGCACAGTTTCCCTCCATTAGTTCAAGCTGTGACTAAAAAGAGTGCTGCTACCCTTCAAATTACGGAACACATAGGTGCTTTACAGCCTGATGACGTTAGTCTTGGCCCAGTTTTTACAAATGACAATCAAATGAAAGTATGTATGACTGTATCTCTTGACAAACCATCCGACGATACTATACCTTCTGTTGTGACAGCAGATGAAGATGGTACTGTTATAGCTGACAAGAACCATGATATTGCAGACCCAGACGAAGGAATGAGCTTACCAGAGACAGAAGGAGTAAACGATGACTTGAACACGGAGAGCACATCACCTGAGATTTTGAGTGAGAGTAGAAACAAGAAGAAATAACGAAAAATTAGTCAAATTGAAGGAACAGACAAGCAAAGTGTACAGACATAGTTTTTGACGTCGAAAACCACTTTCTCTAATTTCGTTCCGTCCAGTAACATACATTTTAAGAAATTTGTGCAGTTTAATAGTTATTTATGTTCACTTGAATGCCATATGTTACTAGGTGCATTTCACTAAATATTAACAAACTACAATCTGAAGTAAAACAGTCCCTATTCAAACAGTTTGTTTATGAACATGATGTCGACTTCCTGTGTCTTCAGGAGGTTACGACTGATGATTTTTCATATATTTTTGGCTACACTAGTTATGTAAATCTTGGGGAGAAGCACTTTGGTACTGCGATCTTAGTTAAAGATGGCATTCACATTTCAGATATTAAAATGTTAGTTGATGGTCGTGGTATTGCTTTATATTGGGATCAAACTGTTATTGTAAATATATATGCTCCGAGTGGGCATCAAAACAGGGAAGCTCGAGAAATGTTTTATATTGCCGACATTTTATATCTGTTTACAGGCACCTTCATTAACATGATTTTAATAGGTGATACTAATTGTCACCTTCGACCACAAGACTGTCAAGGTGTGCCTTCGTATAGTGCAGCATTACAACTCCTCATTGATCAATTCCATTTAGTTGACTGTGCTATTCAGTGTAAACGAGATCAGCTATTTA
Organism: Thermobia domestica; assembly: GCF_964235325.1. NCBI lineage: Eukaryota > Metazoa > Arthropoda > Insecta > Zygentoma > Lepismatidae > Thermobia > Thermobia domestica. The sequence goes on along the minus strand of NC_137455.1, from coordinate 8,633,208 downwards.
CATATCTCAGGAATAATGCTGGTTCTAGAATAGATAGGTGCTATGTTAATCGTACTATCATTTCACAATTAGTTGATTATAATGTCTACGCTGCGCCCTTCACAGATCATTCTGCAATTAAACTAGAGCTTGCCATTGGAAAACCTTTCGTCTCTTATGGGAAATGTTATTGGAAAATGAATGCCCAGCTCTTACAACGCCAAGAATTCAATGAGTTGTTTTCTGAAGAATGGAAATTATGGGTTCAATACAAGCAGCGATATTCCACAACAACCCAGTATGTTAAGAAAAATATAAAATGGTTTTGTATACAATATGCTCGGGAAATACAAAATACAGATAAATATACTATGGATTATTATATGAAATGTTTAGCTGAAACAACCAAACTTTCTCACGGTAATACTGAGATTTTCTACAGGGATGGGAAATATTTCAAACGTTAAATATTACAGCTACAATGTAAGAAAATTGCAAAACTTCGAACTTCATGTCGAAATACTGATATTTTACGTGACGAAAAGTTAACATTATACCAGTTGATTAAACACCGTGCAAGAAGACAGAAACAATTTATTACAAAACTGGAAACTGATTCCGGCAATGTACTATCATCACAGTTTGACATTTCCTTATGCATATATGACCATTTCAAAAATTTATTTGACAAAGAATTTACAACAGATCTAACTCATCTTGTAGACATTTCTGACGCGACACAAGTTACACCTGCAGCTAATGATATGTTAATGGAATTGTATACAGAGAAAGAAATATGAGAAGTTATTAAAAATCTTAAAAGAAACAAGACGCCAGGGTTAGATTGTTTAATAGCAGAATTTTACCAGAAATTTTTTGGCACCATTGGAGCAGAATTCACTCAAATGGTGAATGAAATTCTTTTCGGTAACGTTAGTCATCCGAATTTCTCCCAAGGTGTCATTATTCTAATTCCGAAAACTAGATATTCACGTAAAATTAAAGATTATCGTCCATTATCTATGCTTTGTGTGGATTACAAAATCATTGCTAAATGCTTAGCCAATAGGCTAATGAAGATTATACCCTCTATATTACATCCAATGCAAGCTGGATTTAATGATCGGAACATGATTGATTTGCTGATGGATTTAAGAGACACAGTGTCATATTTGGATTACAGCAGAAAACCACATGGAATATTATCAATAGATTTTCAAGGTGCTTTTGATTTAGTAAATCGTGACTATTTATATCACGTGATGAGTAATATTGGGTTTCGAATAGAAGTCATACAACAAGTCAAAGCATTATATACTATAGCGAGATCCAAAGTGCAGGTTAATGGATATTTTACTCCATCCTTTGCTGTTAAACGATCAGTGAGACAAGGATGTCCATTATCCATGATCCTTTTTAATATATATATGATGCCTTTGCTTTATACACTTGAAGTAAACATATCTGGTATACAATTCGCTGATTTACAATTTAAACTTTTTTCCTACGCAGACGATTTAACTGTCTTTGTTAAAGATACAATTGAGTTGGATAGTGTCATTGCCATTATTCATGCCTTTGCAAAATATAGTGGAGCACAACTTAATATGGAGAAAACAAAATTACTTAAATTTGGAAACTGGAATAATGAACACAATATATCAATCTCCCAAGTTGACAATCTCAAGATCTTAGGAATCTGGGTTTGTAGGTCTGTACATGAAATGATTACTTACTGGAATGTGATTATTCAACACATCAAAGTTACGTGCCACAACTGGAAAGATCGTAATTTCTGTTTAGAGGAAAGAGTTTGGATTTCTAATACATATATAGCTGCAAAAATTTGGTTCGTTGGCCAACTCTTGCCCTTGCCATTACGTTGTAGTAGGCAAATTCAGACTGCACTCTATTGGTTTGTGTGGAAAGGGTCCATCTTTAAAACTCCTATGTATGTAGTAACACAACCCAAATCTAATGGAGGATTGAATTTAGTTGATGTTTACATTAAGTGTAAAGTTTTGTATTTCCGTAAATGGTTCTACATTCTTCATTCAGACAAATCGTTATTTGTGAAAGTATGGAGTTTATACTGGATCGAGCAAACAGGGACCTCATGGTGATTCCCTCCTGTGTCAGATACATTCAGGACAATATTTTTGAAAGTGGTTATAATGTTCTCGATCCAAGTGTACCAGTAAGATTTAGGTTCAAAAATATGTATCAATCCTTACAACTCACACAGACAGTGATGTACAGAAGTCTCAAGTTTCATCCAAATCACAATTGGAATCAGATTTGGGAAAATATAAATAATACAGTTCTTAACGCCAAACAACGATCTCTTTGTATAAAGTAGTGCATGATTTGGTACCAACAAAAAGCAGACTACACAAGATTAATCTCACTCAATCCCCAAATTGTGTGTTTTGCTCTCAACTTGATAACCTTCAACATAGACTAAGAACTTGCAGTCTAATTAGTCCCATCTGGCTCCTTCTCGGAACTATTTTACGAATTATATGTCGTTGCAGTATTGATACGTTTTCGCCAGACTTTATGTTATTTCCAGATTGTAAATACTTTCCATCACAAAAACACAATGCAGCGATTTGGCTTTGTGGAATTACGATACAATATCTTTTGACAAATCAGGAATATACAGTGGACAGTTACAAATATCATGTTTTCAAAGAAAAATGGAAATTTTCTCCCAGTGTACGGCAAAAGAACTTTGGCAATTTTCTTGTTTTAAATGAACAATTAACACCATGATATGCTGGTCCGTAGTTTTTTTTAAAATCTTATTCTATGAGCCCTCTTTTGAAATGTATAATTTCCTGTTACCTGTACACTTTATTTGTGTTAGTTAAATAAATTATTATAATAAAAAAGTGAGCTTGCGCAACATGCTAGTAAGGAAAATCGTTGCTGGCGTGGGTTCAAATCCTGCGTTAGGAAAGTGTTTTTTTTATTATTTTTAAGTTTTTTTATAATACTTCTTTCGTTAAAATAAGATTAAAATAATATTCAAAAAGTGATTTAACGATTATTTTTTAAAATTTCAATTAAATTTCTTTCATTAAAATAAGATTGCCCTTGTACTTATACAGATCCATAGCAAAAGTAATAATAATAATAATAATAATAATAAAATAATACAGTGGACTCTTTTTAATTCGAAGTCCAAGGGGACACAAAAAGACTTCGAATTATCCAAAATTCGAATTATCCAACAACATTCATTTTCACATATATAACAACAAACAAACCAAAGTACTGTGCATCAAAAACATATTCATATGGTGTAGACTTCATCTTTAAAACAGCTTATTATTTGCGTGATCGAATACCGCAAACTAACAAACGACATTGACTCCTCATAATTCAAACTACCTGTAAAATGGAAAATATATGTACGTACAACACTACAACATACATTGAATAGCCCAAACAATTAAACTCCTGTAACAATTTGAATATTCTGTTCTCACTTTTAAGAAGTCGTAAACCTCATTTGCTTAAATTTGATTGTTTTTGTACGGTCAATAAATCTTGAATTTCATGTATTGCGTGGAATACGATATTAATAACATTTGGTTGACTTTATCAATAATTCATTTTAAATTTTCAACCAATTCTTAAACAAGATGAGATTGGCACACGTTCTCTATCTTTACTTCTTCCCCAACTCACCTTCATCTTGATCATTACATAGATTTTCTATTTATCTTCTGTATTACTCTTTCCTATGGCTGCATCTGGATAACTGAAAACACGTTAAACCTGTATTTCTCTGTTTACATCTGTCCATCATTAAAAATTTTCAGCTGTATTTACTTCGAATTATCCAAAACATAGGTTCAAAATTTCGATTTATCCACGATATTTTACTATTGTTTTCAATACAGTTTTCAAGGGGAATGGACTTCTGTTCGAATTATCCAATATTTCGAATTATCCAAGTTCGAATTAACGAGACTCCACTGTAATAATAATAAAATAAAATAATAATAATAATAATAATAATAATAATAATAATAATAATAATAGTAATAGTAGTAGGAACGGGTTAGAATGCAATTCAGCATTCCTTTCCGTGAAATGTTGCCAAACCTAATGCCTTTTGGCTAGGGCTGAGTGTATTTCGAAAATATGCGCCTCACACATACTGCATTTCTTTCTCTCAGTGTTGCCATATGTACCAGCTGTGAAATAATTAGGTTGCAAGGTATACCGTGGCTCAAAGGTAGAGCCTAGGCTAAGGATTCCTTCTCGATCTCAGACCAAATGACCTCGTGGTGAAGGGTCCGTGTGTTTTCTTGGGTTTCTCCCTTTCACTCCACATTTCCATTCCACCAGTTCTTTCGAGCTCCTCCGTGGCTAAGCGGTTAGCGTACGCGCCTTTGGCGTGGGTGTCCCGGGTTCGATTCCCGGCAGGAGCTCATGTGGTACGGATTCCACGTTAATCAGTAGGTCCACGTCTCATATAGCCTCGCTGCTGAACGGGACGTTAAACTCAAAATCAACTCAACTCCACCAGTTCTTTCATTATCATTCATTTTAATTAATAATCCATCTCTTAAACTAAAAATTTCATTTAATTTCATTTCTAGAAAATTCCAACATGAAATAGCAAAAATTTTGTCTATTAAGTATGCCTATTATTAAAACTATTGTTAAGTATAGTTAACGATGCAAGAAAACTATAATATGCTTATAATTATGAAAGGTAGTCCTTCTACTCTAGCTCAGTTAAGAAATTTAGGTGTCTCTTGTTAATATTTTTCACTGTCATAGAAATAACTTTTAATCTACTGCACGAAATAATTCGTGACAATGAATGACTGACACTGGAATTTTAATAACAACTTTAGCCTGTGCGGAACTCTACACATAATTTCTATGCATAACTGGTTTCTTTGAAAAGTCGTTACACTGTAACACTGAAATGAGGAAGGGTCAAGGGACACGAAATAAGCATTGATAAAAACAGAAATGTTTAATATTTGGAAGCGCGGTATGAGTTTTTGTCTCCATCTGGAAGTACATTCCACAGTTCTGTTTTATTAGAGGTCAATGCCAGTACAGTTTTATAAGTATTAAAATACATGCAGCGAATGAAAGTTCATGATAATTGAGAATTGAATTTCTGTACTCTATATTAATATAAAAATATTAACAAATATTATTTATATGCTAAATAATAAAATAACTCCCACAGATATTATCACCTGGTCAGTGGCGTATTTACGATTTATTTTCGGGAGGGGCTTTGCTAACTTTCGGGGGGAAAGCTTTGCCTGGAAATGTGAAAATTCTGCAAGATATTTCATTTACTTTACTATACTAAGTAAGATTTCGGGGGGGCTTAAGCCCGGAAGCCACCCCCCTAAATACGCCACTGCACCTGGTAATGATAAAGAGTGCATTAAGAGTCTGACATATTAAAAATAATACAAAATTTACCATTTTCTTTTATTTGTTTTTCATAAGTGAAAGGAGACAATGCAATGCGACTTACCGCAATCATATATAATGTTATTCTACATCAGAAAATATGAACCTGAAGAATTTTCAGTGTTGCCACAATAACATTTCCCCAAAATTTAAGTTAAGGCAGGGAGTAGAGGAACGAACTCAACTGCATTTGATTACGTATCATGTTTTGGTATCCTATTATTATTATTATTATTATTATTATTATTATTATTATTATTATTATTATTATTATTATTTAATAACTATATGTTAAAACTATTTTGTTTATCACAAACTAAATACAGCTATTATTTAAAAAAGTAGTTCACAGGATTCCAAGACAACATGATATGTAAACAAATGCAGTTGAGTTCCTTCCTCTAGTTGCTGCCTTAACTTAGATTTTCGGAGAAATGTTATTTTGGCAACATTATACTTTCTGTAGCAACACTGAAAATTCTTCAAATTGATATTTTTGTTATAGAATAACATTATCTATGATTGTGGTAAGTTGCATTTTATTATCTCCTTTCACTTATGAATAAACAAACAAAAGAAAAATGGTATTTTGATTTATTTTTAGTATGGCACACTCTTGTATTTTTGTCTGTTGTAATATGTCATAGCTAATTGTACTTTATTTCTTTCCTATAACTTTTTATCATACTTTATTTTTCCAGGCAGGTTTGCATAGCTACCCTTACACCACTGTTGGTGAGGTATTATGTGGATGAACATTTTGGTGAAAAAGGAAATCTTTAAGTTTTACGTCCAACGTTTATGCCGGTTAGGCTAAAGGAGACTGTGATTATGAGAAATGAATGAAATGGTGGAATGAAGAAAGAGGGAGGAAGCCCGAGAAAACCCACGAGCACGGTGTTTGTCCCCAACAAAGTCTACACGGAGCGAGCTGGGATCGAACCAGGGACCTCAGGCACCGGAGGTGAACGCTCTACCACTGAGCCACCGCGCCCCCAACATTTTGGTGAGAAATGGATTGGTAGTAGGAAAGGTTTTTCTTAATAAGGTCTCCGATTTTGATTTTCCCGGCATTTTGCGGTTATGAAAATATGTTCAATCAAAAAGTTTATGCACAATCACCTTTAAAAGTGCCTCACCTAGAAAATTAAATTTGTAAATTATTACAGATATTACAATTGTAGATTGTCAATATGAATATTTGAAGCAGAACTGTTGGTAGAGCGTAGAACACTTGGTCAAAATTTTTGGTCAAAATTTGAAGTTTGATGAATGTTTTACAGGTTATTTCGCTGTTAACTCAAACCTTCGTCTCGAAAATACAGTACAACCCCTCAAATCCGAACTAATTGGGGCTGAAGCCTGTTCGGATTTCGGGGGGGGGGGGTTCGGATTACCCGGGAAATAATATTACGTACTTATCTCGTCACTGAATTGGCGGTAAAACAACGACTGAGGTTAGACAGGGTGGCCCAGTGGTCGAAAGAGTAGTGAAATTGACTGGCGAATGTACACTCATGTCCAGAATGATTGTCGCATATCTATAACTGTCTTCTTGTAAGAATATAATTAAATAATTATTTTGAATAAGCATTAAGTCTAAAAATGTTAAAACCTTTAAAAAAACTAAATTTGTGTGATTAATTTTTTTTTTCATTTTCCAGCTGTAGTTATTTTTTTCTCCTGAGAACGTGTTCGCATTTGCAGGGTTTTTGGATTTCCGGGGTTCGGATTTGAGAGGTTGTACTGTAACACGTTTCAAATCCAACGAAGCTTATCAAGTCCCATATATACGAGGTGTGTTCAGAGAGATTGGACCTTTGGTTGGCAAAAATGCATTTATTGATTTAAAAATCCGAAACACTAATCCGCTTCCAAGTAATCTCTTTGGTAATGCACACACTTCTCCTAGCGATGCTGCCATTCTTGGGTAAGACATCCGGAACGCAGTTTTCGTAATGGTGAGCAACCGTGCAGTCGTATTCTGCATAATGTCTTCTCTTGACTTAAATCTGGTCTCTTTTAGCAGCATTGTCAGCTTGGGACATAACTAAAAGTCACAAGGAGCCATGTCGGGTGAGTAGGGAGATTGATCAGTACACAGGAATGTTGTGTTTGGCGATGAAAGCCTGAATCAAATTTCAAGATACTCTCCTCATGCCCAATACTCTCGTTCAAAAATTGAATGCATCGATCCGCTTGGTTTCCGCTTGGGTATTGCCAAGCTTTTGGCATAATTTGATGCAATATCGCTGCCGTTTTACAAAAAAACCTGAAATCCGACGACTTCTTAGTATCCGTCTTCACTCGTTGGCCGATTGCCAGCGATTGACGCTTTCGGCTGGCAAGAAAAAAAAACACGACTGCGCATTAGTGTCCCCTTTACATCTACACTGAAGAAAATCACCCGCGCCCTATTGGTTTACGCGGGAAAAAATAAGGTTCTATACTTTTTGAATGCATCTCTTATATTTTTGAAATTCTCTCGTCAAGCGTCTCATTAGTGGATTTTATAAGATTGTAATGAAAATACAACATATCCTCCTGTCCGTCTGTTATTCACACGATAACACTTCAACGAAAACATTTTTTTGAATTTTATTTCTTTACAATAGACAGCTCGAGCGACTACCTTGGCCGAGATCGTCAATGGCGTTACTTTGTTCACATGTTCACGAGGGATAGTGACTTCGACTGTGGCTATACATACGTTCTTATTCCATGCATGGAAATAATATCGCCTGGTGTTTCATTTTTTACTGTTAAAAGGAAAAAATGAAAATACAATATTTCAGTTTAACGTCCCACTATTATGCCCTTTAGGCTAAGGGATGATTTAGGCAAATGAAAGATGATAGAAGAATTAATGGAATGAGAATAGGGGAGTACCGCGAAAAAAATTTACGGACACGATGTTGTCCACCACAAAGTTACTTGGAAGGGGATCGAATCAGGGATACCACGTATCAGAGGTGAGCGCTTTATCACTTTGCCACCATGCTTACTTGAAGTTAAAAGCCTCAGGTACTTGATCTATGAGCGAATGTATAAAGCTTAAGGTATTGTTGGATGGCATCATTTTAACCTTAAATATAAGATTTTTTGGTTTAACTGCAAAAAAATATTGGTTAGGTTAAACCTTTACATACTTAAATGTCAAGGTTTCACCTTAGATGTAAAAAACTAACTCCCATTCAACCGGGCATTATTTGAGCAATAAAAATGGACTTTATTTGAAAAAGTTTGAGAATCACTGTCCTAGAGAAAATCTTCAGCTAGAGACTTACATTAAAGTTTGAAGAAATTCTGTTTACATTTATCTCTTACTTTTATACTAAGGACTATCGACAGTAGTTTTCAGTGTGAAAACATCTCACAAAAAATTCCCACTTCTCACCTTGATTAATACACTCATGCCATTATAAGAGACTGAATAATTATAGAGATAATTATAAAACATTTTTTAACAAAATCTTAACGACTTCGCATACGTAACACACTTGTTTAAAATAAACAACAGAGACCGTAGAATGTGGTATTAAAGTGTTCCAAAACTTAGCAGTGCAACCCCTGTGATATTATGCAACCATCATCACACTAAATAATGTATGGTTGCCTATGAGCATTATATCTTCCAGTAATTACCTCAGCGTCCACTGACACGGGAAGGTCCCACAAGTTGTCGCTCAAATCTGATTGCCACATAGCACATCTGATAGAGCATCATGAGAAATGAAAATGAGCAAAATTTAAGGTGTTATGGACTAGAAGGATAGGAGCTACGGAACTTCAAGATTTGAATATCCAAAAAATTATATCATGGAATTATGTACGTTTAAAGTAAATATCTCGAAAACCGTTAAAGGAATCAAAATAAAAGGTGTACAATATAATAAGAACAAATTACCGTATCTAAAACCACAAACAATGTTGCCATATGTCAAGCAGCGTTGCCAACTCATCTTAAAGATATTTTGTTTGAAATAGCACCATATACAAGTGTGCACAGATTTAAAATGCACTATTATCACTAAACATAAAAGCGAAGTGTAGTGGTACACCGTTGCACACACTGTTGGAGCTACGTGTGGTGAAAATGTTCAATGAAGAAGTCTAATATGTGGCAACAGATGGTAATGCAGGAATGCATTAGAACAAGTTAGGGTTTTGCATTATACTTCTGTAGTCTCGGTGAATAAGCAGACAACTCACAAAAATAAACTGATACACGCGAGGAAAGAAACACGTGTTTTCTAATTCTGTAAACTGGTTCTCTAGGTTATCTTATCAATATTTGGAAGAGTACTTTCGTGGTTTATTTCTTTCGTGTTAAGTGATATATTCTTTTACTTCCTATCCTACATACCATATAACTATGTTTGTACACTGTAATATTAACATATTCACATTGGTAATATTATTATTTAATTACTACCTCATTTCGTTTTTAGTCGGTCGGGATAGCAGTGTGGTGTAGGAGGCTAGAAAACTGACATATTAGGGATCGCAGGTTCCACTTACGTCTCGAACATGTTTTTGTTGTGCTTTTCACTTTACATTTGATTGTTATCTTTCTCTTTCATAATGGTTCGGATCCCATTTTACACTATAGGTCCCGTCATATATAACTTCGGAGCTGATACAGGACGTAAAAATATTATCACTCAATCTCGTTTTTCAAATCCATCAATACTTTGTGACACTGCTGACATTTTGCTATGTTATACTATCAATGTTAAGCATTTGAACTAAATTTATAGTATAAGACCCAGATTCCTTTATTACTATCTGTTGCCACATATCAGACTTCTCCATTGTACATTTTCAGCACACGTAGCTCTAACAATGTGCAACACTGTACCATTACACATCACTGTCATGTTTAGTGATAATAGTGCATTTTAAATCTGTGTACACTGTGATAGGTGCTATTTCAAACAAAATATCTTTAAGATGAATTGACAACACTGCTTCACCTATGGCAACCCTGTTTATGGTTTTCGATAGGACATTTTGTTCTCATTATATTGTGCAACTTTTGTTTTGATTGCATTAACGGCTTTCAAGATATTTACTTTAAATATAAAGATTTCATGATATAATTTTTTGGATATTCAAATCTTGAAGTCCCGTAGCTTCTATCCTTCTGGTCCATAGCACCTTAAATTTTTCTCATGATGTTTTATCAGATGTGCTATGTGACAATCAGATTTGAGCGACAACTTATGAGACCTTCCCGTGTGAGTTGTGTTTTTGGTCCAGCTTCAAAGATTACGATCATATTGTAAATCAATTTGTATGGAATCACCGAGAAGATACACTCTTTCGGCAAGGGCGCCCATCAGGAGGGGCAAGATGGGGCGCTGGCCCCCCTAAGAGGAAATTATGCTTGGGAATATCGAAAACCCAATAGAATTTTTACATTAGTTCCAGCAAAATTTGCAACTATATTTGAAATATCGCTTATATTTGCCCCCCTTGGAAACCACAACATGAGCGCCCTTGCCTGTCCGACTTATTTTTCTTTCCAATTCGAATCAATACGGTACCAAAAATTTGTAACCAATATGTACCATCAAAATTAGAATTTGTAACCCCACCAATTTCGAGAAATTTGAATATTTTATGATGGATCAAGCTAGCTGACGATGGTATTCTTTCGAGAGTGCTAGAAAGAATAAAGGAAACCATGATCACAAAACAATTCAAAAATTCAAATTTCTCGAAATTGGTGGGGTAGAAATTCTAATCTGGTAAAAATTGGTACATACTGGGTGCAAATTTTTGGAACCCTATGATTCGGAACCCTATGGAAAGAAGAATAAGTTGGAGTGACCACCTTAACGTCAATTTCGGATGCCATAAAAATTCAAATTCCTCGAAATTGGTGGAGGGTAAAAATTCTAATTTTGACGCTACAACTTGGTACATATTAGGTACAAATTTTTGGTACCGTTTTGGTACGAATTGAAAAGAAAAATAAATTGTGTGGGCCAGCTTGACGTCAAGCTGTCCGCAATCAAAAGTTCTAATTTTCTGAAGGATTTAGGGATTTAGGTTAGATTTCTGGGCTTTCGGCATCTATGGCCACTTAGCCCGTCTCGTTTTGAGGGATGATATCCCTAGGCGAGCACACTATCCGCGAAAAGGGAAAGAAGAAAGAATTGGGGAAGGAAGTTGACCTGGGAGCTATAAGTTAGGTACCGCCAGGGCATTTGCCTGGTGTGAATGAGGAAAACCCAGGAAAACCTCATTCAGGGTGGCTGGCCTGAAAAAGCGTTTAACACTTTTTCGACCGAGTGCCCTCACCGGAACCGCTCGCACCGAAGGCGAGAGCGTTAGCGACTACGCTACGCGGGGCCAATAATTTTCTAAAATTGGTAGGGGTACAAATTCTAATTTCGGTGGTACAAATTCGTACATATTCGGTACAAATTTTTAGTACCGTCTTGGTTCGAATGGGAAAGAAAAATAAATAGCGTGGGCCAACTTGACGTCAAGCTTGCCCGCCATCGAAATTTCTGATATTCTTAAATTGGTGGGGATACAAATTTTAATTTTGATGGTACAAATTGGGTACAAATTTTTGGTACCGTTTATGTTCGAATTGGAAAGAAACATAAATTGTGCGGGCCAGCTTGACGTCACGCTCCCCGCCATCAAAAATTCAATTTTTTCTAAAATGGTTGGGGTACAAATTCTAATTTTGGTGGTACAAATTGGTACATATCGGGTACAGATTTTGGGTACTGTTTTGGTTCCAATTGAAATGAAAAATAAATTGTGCGGGCCAGCCTGATATCAAGCTGGCCCGCCATAAAAAATTCAAGTTTTTCGAAATTGGTGGGGGTACAAATTGGTACACATTGCGTACAAATTTTTGGTACCGTTTTTGTTCGAATTGGAAAGAAAAAGAAATTGTGCGAGCCATCAAAAATTCAATTTTTTTCGAAATGGGTAGGAGTACAAATTCTAATTTTGGTGGTACAAATTGGTACATATTGGGTACAAATTTTTGGTACCGTTTTGGTTTGAATTTGAAATTTGTGCGAGCCAGCTTGACGGACATGAGCAGACACCTGTTTTTTTTTTTTTGTGTCGTTTGAGGAAGGAGTCATTTCTGGATAGGGTGTTGATATGTGATGAGAAGTGGATGCTGTCCTTGGCGTCGTCATCATTGGATTTGTGTTCGTGTCCCTGTCGTTCAAGATTATTGCCCATAAGTGTAAAACAAGTATAACCGAGTAGAAAATAGAAACAAGTTACTGAGATACGTTCGGTGAATCAGTTAACTTAAAAAAGTGGTAAAGCGCTTACCTCTAGTGCATGGGGTCCCTGGTTTGACACCTGCCCAGGTAAGTTTGTGGTGGACAATATCGTGTCCGTGGGCTTTCTTGGGGTGCTCCAATTTCCTCCAACTCTCTCATTCCACCAATTTTTCCATCATCATTCACTTGCCTTAATCATCGTCTCCCTTAGCGAAAGGGATCTAAACGTTGGACGTTACACTGATTTTTTTTATTTCATTTACATACACGTAAAACAATGGTTGCTTTAAATTTACACTAAGCTCTTCAGTTATCCCCATCAATTTTGGAATCACCCCGAATTAATCGCCCACACATAATAATAATAATAATAATAATAATAATAATAATAATAATAATAATAATAATAATAATAATAATAAAAACATTTCTAGTCAAGATTGCCCTAAGGATCGAAGCTTATGAATTAATTTGACGTACATTTCATGCTACGTAGTTTTGTACGAAAATATATATATCTCTCTCGCGTCTGAGAGTTTAGCAGAGATACACATAAAGAGATCCTATGCAAATCCAAAGTTCTCAGAAGTTTCAGTTTACAAAGATAGAATAATCAAATAAGGAGTTTCACTTTCAGTATTTGGATAGATAGAAACTGACTGAAACGCAAGTGAAAGTGATATGACGATTTGCTTTACACATGAGAAAAACATGCTGATTGCATTAATTCTCCAGAATTACATGAAGACTGATGGTGGAAATATCGCACAACGTGAAAATTGCTTTTGTAAACAATTCACATCGAATCTAAAGAGCACATCACTTTTTGATGATGTTGGAAGAGGCTAAATTTTACACGTCAGTGTGTCATGTTGCGAAGTGTTGACTTTAATTTCCTCTACAAATGCTGAATAATGGTACTCTATCAGAGTTCATGCACAGCACAATACAATGAATCACTATTTTATAGAAAGCAAATCAATCTCCAACGAGGTCAGAGACGAGAATAATTTATTCGACATCCAAAAAGAGATTTTTCGCTTTATATAGAGGAGAAAGGAGAACATGATTATTTTTTTCTATGCTAGCAGGACATTCTGTTTGTTTATCACCTAATTAGACAGTACTATTTATTTCAGATAACAGAAATTGATCACCATGATCCTTTAAACGTCCATTGACGCAATTGCTGTGTCGAGGCTTTAAACCTCAATAGCTCAGCCTGTAATTAAGGCAGGAAGATAATTTTGGTACCAATGTATTTCTGAAAGAAGGAGCTCTCCGCCGGTATGCATTTTATGTATGTAGCGGGTACCACGGCGGAGGAGTAGGGTAAAAGTCGTGTTTTTTTTTTTTGTTTTCCAACAAATGTTTGGGGGACATTCCCCCCTTGGGAGTACACTAAAAAAATCAGTATATTAAGCAATGAAGTAGACCACTTCATGGCAATAGTCCGTATTTGTACTTCTTGCTTATATGGATGGAGTATGGAGGGGGCAAAGGTAGCCAAGTTTTGGAGTTTCGGTTTTTTGACATAAATTACATTTATTTTTACGACAAACATCAAACCCCTAATTAAGCTAGAAAGATTGTTTGGTATTCCCGACCAAAGTATTCCCGACGGATGAAGCTTTCCAGTAGTATACATTTTATGTATTTGTGGGGCACCACGACCGAGGAGGGGGGAAGGTGAAGTCTTTTTATTTTTTGATGCACAGGGCGTTTTTATAGAAATTTTGTTATGAATTTTTATCTCGCTTTGTATTGCAGTAATGGTTATCACTTTTATATTATTGTCACAAATATCTGACCTACACATTAGCATCATATTGTTAGCGTAGGATAAACTGCAAAGCTAGCCAGGGCCCCGCTAAGTTTTTTCATTTTTAAATGATTTTTTGTGTTTCTTCTTCTTCTTCTACGAATATGGCGGGAATTGTACGTAACCTTGTTGGAATCTGTAGCTTAGAGGCTTTCCAAAGGTGTATGAATCATGACTCTGTGATAATTAAGAGGTTGACTGCCAAGGTGATTTGAGGGTACTGGTCCCAGGAGGACATAAATTTAATCTTACCTTTGGCTCGATTATGGATAGTTATATCACATTTTTGTCGCGATATTTTGTTTCTCTCGAAAATGTACCAATGGGAGCCGAGCACCTTATGTGATTCTCATTGTCTCACAGTAATTTGTGACAATGAGCATCATATATGATGCTCAAGAACCTGGATAAGTTAGTAATTTGTGATATCAAGCATGATCATCATATATGGTGCTCATGGCCCCAGAGAAAAATAAGGTGAGCCCAATATATGATGCTCATGGCAGTCAACCTGTTAAGCGGGTCACCAGAGCTCCCAACGTTAGAGTATACGGTTTTGTTAAAGTCCCTGGTGGGCGTCTAAAGGTTAAAATCATAAATAATGATTTCTTATGCTATGCTTAAACAATGAAGATACTAACACCCTTCTAACTTGGATCCCAACCGCCTTGGCGCTAGTGTAGTTGGCGGATGCAAGATCAACCTTCAGAGTATAGGCCGTTTCCCACCATAGTGCTTTGCTTTCAGGAGATCTGCATTACAAGACTATGCCACCGACTCTGGCATCATCATCATGAATATAAGGATTAACACGATGATTACATGTCTACCGCAAGCACAAGGTTTTACGCTCATAAACGAACGATAGTCAAATATTGTAAAAATAACTCGTCTCCAGGAAGTCACAAAGATGGATTCGGAAAAAAACTACGAAAAAGGCCGATTGTCCCTACATGGACTCCCCTTTAACAAGAGGCCTATAAAAGAATATCTAAAGAGGAGAAATCTACCAGTTTACAAGTGATCACTCACCTATCAACACCTTTCTCCTGGGCTATGGAGCACTCTTTTAAAAACCCATCTCATGAGGCTGATATGAGCAAAGATTTTGTTTAATTATCTTTCTCCCGGAACTGCTATGACATAGGAGAACTTCTTTAACTGTCTTCCAAGGCTGCTATGAGCAAAGGAGATTTTCTTTAATCATCTTTCTCCCGGAGCTGCTATGAGATAGGAGAACTCCTTTAACTGTCTTCCAAGGCTGCTATGAGCAAAGGAGATTTTCTTTAATCATCTTTCTCCCGAAGCTGCTATGAGATAGGAGAACTCCTTTAACTCTCTTCCAAGGCTGCTATGAGCAAAAGAGATTTTCTTTAATCATCTTTCCTCCGGAGCTGCTATGAGATAGGAGAACTCCTTTAACTTTCTTCCAAGACTGCTATGAGCAAAGGAGATTTACTTTAATCATCTTTCTCTCGGAGCAGCTATGAGATAGGAGAACTCCTTTAACTCTCTTCCAAGGCTGCTATGAGCAAAGGAGATTTTCTTTAATCATCTTTCTCCCGGAGCTGCTATGAGATAGGAGAACTCCTTTAACTGTCTTCCAAGGCTGCTATGAGTAAAGGAGATTTTCTTTAATCATCTTTCTCCCGAAGCTGCTATGAGATAGGAGAACTCCTTTAACTCTCTTCCAAGGCTGCTATGAGCAAAAGAGATTTTCTTTAATCATCTTTCCTCCGGAGCTGCTATGAGATAGGAGAACTCCTTTAACTTTCTTCCAAGGCTGCTATGAGCAAAGGAGATTTACTTTAATCATCTTTCTCTCGGAGCAGCTATGAGATAGGAGAACTCCTTTAACTCTCTTCCAAGGCTGCTATGAGCAAAGGAGATTTACTTTAATCATCTTTCTCTCGGAGCAGCTATGAGATAGGAGAACTCCTTTAACTCTCTTCCAAGGCTGCTATGAGCAAAGAAGATTTTCTTTAATCATCTTTCTCTCGGAGCTGCTATGAGATAGGAGAACTCCTTTAACTCTCTTCCAAGGCTGCTATGAGCAAAAGAGATTTTCTTTAATCATCTTTATCCCGGAGCTGCTATGAGATAGGAGAACTCCTTTAACTCTCTTCCAAGGCTGCTATGAGCAAAGAAGATTTTCTTTAATCATCTTTATCCCGGAGCTGCTATGAGATAGGAGATCTCGTTTAACTCTCTTCCAACGCTGCTATGAGCAAAGGAGATTTTCTTTAACCATCCTGACTGGGTTTTTCCAGGCTTTTTCTCAATCGTACCAGGCAAATGCCGGGATGGCACCTACTAAAAAGGCCCTGGCCGATACCTTTCCAAATCCTTTCCGTTGTTATTGTTGTTGTTAGATAGCCAGTATAAAATGGCCTCTGAGCTGTAGCTGGTGATTGTTAAATCAATAAATAAATATTTCCATTCGAAAGTCTTACGTAATATACTTGTGAGATGTATATCTCATAGTCGTTTCATAACTTTAAAAAAAGTATTGCATGCATATTTATGTTTGCTTTTTTGCATCTAGGAAAAAAAACACATGTAGAGGTATCGTGAAAGTTTGAAACGTTACTTTGGTGTGCCTCAAAGGAAAAAAGATTGAGTAACGCTGAC
Source organism: Thermobia domestica (assembly GCF_964235325.1). Lineage (NCBI taxonomy): Eukaryota > Metazoa > Arthropoda > Insecta > Zygentoma > Lepismatidae > Thermobia > Thermobia domestica. Next base: position 8,616,048 of record NC_137455.1, on the reverse strand, counting down.
TTGAAAAAAGATTGAGTATGAATTGATATCGAAATTGAACCACGTTAAAAATTTCAGGACTGTGAGAATTAGAACTCAGACCGCCTTGCCAGAATCTGTCACTCTTACAGGAAGAATTTGTACTATAGCGATAACAACCAAGCGGCAGACCCCGAGCTCGAGTACCTTTGTTTCAATTAACTTTCCCTTCAGCAAATTTTCTTATTTAGGTAATTGTTATTTTAATTATATTATATTATATTATATTATATTATATTATATTATATTATATTATATTATATTACATTATTATTATTATTATTATTATTATTATTATTATTATTATTATTGATTATTCAAAACCTATGTCAGTTCACGGATTCTGTTTTACATGTTACTTTCAATTATGTCGCAAACTCAGTTGTATCTGACTTAAAAAAAAGAACTAGTGTGAAGCAGGAGTAGTGTTGCCACGAGACGAGACATTTCTCGTGTCTCGTCTCGTCTCGTCTCGTAAACGAGACGAGACACGAGACGGGACAGAACCCTCTTAGACGAGACACGAGACGAGACAGACTACTTGTCCCGTCTCGAAAACGAGACGAGACACGAGACGAGACGGGACGTCTCGTGAAATGTCTCGTCTCGTCTCGTGTCTCGAAAATGAAAACGCTGGCGGGAATGGCCAAGATTGAAATTGCCAGTGGTCATATAGATTGCAAAAGGAAAATCCCCTTTGTGAGAAAACATGTTGAAAAGCCTTCATAAAAAAGTGTCCTCTGTCTATTGAATGAAACAATCGTGATACATGAGCTTCCAGGAATATCATCCTTAATGTCTTGTCCCCAATTCCCCTTGCTGCAAACTGAGGAATTCTCATTTTTTTTATTTCTGGCTGGAATGATGACAAACAAAATCAAAGACAGGGAAGATTTTTACAAGGTCAAGAAACCGAACTACCACCGCCATCTATTCAATTTAAAAACTGGGTAAGGTCTACACTTGTCTTTATTCTCTGGTGGCGGTATTCTTTTTGCTATATGAACCGAAAACGGCAATTGAAGTATGTCATCTTGCAACTAAAATTGTCTTCTCTCTCTCTCTCTCTCTCTCACACACACACACACATACACACACACATAAAAACACACTTTTACCATTTTACGAATCGCTCGCTTCTTATTATACAGCAGTCATGTTGTAAAATTCACCTCTTCGTTTGGAAGGCGGGCGGACGACAAAAGAAGCAAAGATATTATCGACGAACCCTTCAAATTGTTTGCTTTCAGCAAATTTATGATACTAATAATAACACTTTAGGTAAAGAAGTTTTACAGGGGGACCTTCGTTTTGTTACGCTGAAATGTTTGATCTGACCAGAGTGCGAAATTACCCTCTGCTTCGAGAGGAGGGGAATACTTCCCTTTCCTAGTGAATAATATTCATTAGGACCTGAATTATCTTCAGAAATTGTTTCTTACAGGCGCACTAAACCTCTCGAACTTGATAAGTGTAAAGAACATTTGGTATAATATTAATGGAACTCCGTTGAAAGCAGAAAATATCATGAGAATGATCAAAATTCGAACATTGAAGAATATAATTAACAGAAAAGAAATAGGATACCCAAACCATATTTTTAAACCTGCTATAAAATGTATATCCTATATTTTTACTAATTCCTTACTCCCATGAAAGTATCCTGGGGAGGATATTCTCTCCATTTTTTTCAGACTGAAATCCTTTTATCCCGTACGATTTCCCCTCCCCCTGACACAGTACGAAAAAACAAATGTTGTTAAAATCCATACACATGACCCTTCCGGGACTCAACCCGGGGCCTTCAAGCCGATGGTCTATCGCCACAGACCGCTCGGCTTGGTATGAAGATGTACGTTGTATGATTGCGAATAGATCCCGACAATATAAAGAACTTTAATCCAAAATGGCCACCCAAAAATCAACTTTTTTTTTTAGCCATTAGCTAATCTGGGTTTACTGTCATGAGTTTGTTACACAAACGGGGCAAGCACCACATAGTAGCACACACCCCGCGGTTATGGGAACAGATTTGAACCATGGAGATGAAGACTGGCCCCAAGCATTCTTTCGTCCGATGTGTCGTTCAGCTCCCATTACTATGGCACTTTAAGTAGAGCTTAGTGTGCAGTAACATATAAAATTTCAATCAAATACTTTCCATTACTCAATAAAATTATTTGGTTCCGAGCTTTTTTTTTAAAAAAAAAAAAATTGCAACAAATCTATATATGCTAAAATGGAAAGTAGTTTTTGGATTGTTATGGGTTAACACTGTGAAACCTAAAGGCTGGAATATATGAAATCAAAGTGTACACACATATCTATCTCTCTATTTATCTATATCTTTCCATCTCTCTCTGTATAGTTTTTGGATTGTTATGGCTTAACACTGTGAAACCTAAAGGCTGGAATATATGAAATCAAAGTGTACACACATATCTATCTCTCTATTTATCTATATCTTTCCATCTCTCTCTGTATATATATATATATATATATATATATATATATATATATATATACAGACACTATAAAGCAAGTGGGCTGATAGTATACGATAGTGTCGGGGATGATGACACCTTTACATCGAACTTTGCTTGTCGTGTAAACATTATTTAACATTAGTGTCTTCATCTTCGACGTACCTATGAGCAATTTACTGTATATTCGTGTATTGAAACTGGTGAAACAAATTTCAATGTTTTAGAATGAAAAAAAAGAAGAAGAAGAAGAAGCCAGGGTCGAGAAGCCTCAGACAACTAACAGCAGAGATATATTATATTGTAAACTATTTGTCCTTGCCTTGTGAGCTTATTTGAATTTATTTTTAAGACCTTTAGGCAACTTTGGCCGAATGGATGATGATGGGAAAATTAGTGGAATGAAGAAAGTGGTAGAATACTAGACAACTTCGAGAAAACACGTTCGAAAAATGAAATGAAATGAAATGAAATCTTTGAGTTTTACGTCCCACGGTTATGCCGGTTAGGCTAAAGGAGACAGTGATGATGAGTAATGAATGAAATGGTGGAATGAAGAAAGTGGGAGGAAACGGGAGAACCCCGAGAAAACCCACGCACACGGTGTTTGTCCACCACAAAGTTCACTTGGCGGGGCTGGGATCGAACCCGAGACCCCAAGCACCAGAGGTGAACGCTCTACTACTGAGCCACCGCGGTCCCCACACACACTCAATGTTTGTCCACCACAAAGCTCACATGGCACTAACCGAGATCGAACCGACTACCACATACACCAGAGGTGAAGGCTTCACGGTGTAGCTACCGTGACATTTCTTGTCTTGTGTGTTCTGGGTAATACTTGTAACTTACAAGGGAAGAGAGGGAGATGGTTTATATACCAATCAAAAGCACTAATGAAGCCTATTACAAAACTGTAATAAAAATTTTCCGAATGCATATACTATGCGAGTTATATGGATATATAGAGTGTCCAGATAATCCGTTACCACCCCTTGAAATCGCAAACGATAAGACAGATGCCAAAACTCGAAAACATGTGTTTGATCATTTTAAAAGTACAACGTATCAAAGCAAAAATTCTTGTCACAAGGCCACCCGCAGTGTACTGGGCGGGATCCAACTCAAAAATTACAAAAGGTAAGGGGGTCAAGTAGCATATCGTTCGAAACTTCTTGGGAAATGAAAGAAGACGGAACAAGTCTCAATACTCTAAAATTACCTTGTGCAAAATGACGGCCGGTCAAACTGTCAGCAAAAACGTCATTGTAAAGTCGATGGCCACCCCCAAAAAAATCCTGAAACGGTGAGGCAGATGTCAAAACAGGAAAACATGTGTGTCATCATTTCAAAAGTACAATGATTGGAAGTAAAAATATTTGTCTCTGGGTCCTCCACAATGTCGCAGGCGGGGTCATGTTCAAATTTTCAAATGGCAAGGGAGGTCAAGTAGCACATCGTTTAAAGCTGTTATTAAATGAAAGCAGAAAGAACAAGTATGGACGCTCTACGATAATACTCTGCAAACATCTTGCATTTTAGTTGTTCTTTCTGTAACCGGGTTTTAGTTTATTTTCACTCTAATTCTTGTACTCAACGGAAAGAAAGGAATTGCCCCTACTGTGAGATTCTGCTCTTTGAGCCCAATAATATCTAAATAAAGAAAAAAATAATAAAATAAAAGCAAATTAAGACATAAAGAAAAGAAACGACTACATTTGACATCTTTGAGTATAGAACTGACTAGTTAACATATAATGTACTTCCACGAACATAAATAAGTAGAGGTTGGAGCCATCAGAAGTAAAGACTCTTACCTCTACTTATTTATGTTTATGACTGCACAACAGTGGTACTTATGCTCGTTATCTGGTTTATCAATTATAAAATGATTCAAACGAAAGAATTCCTTGCACCAGGAAGAGTAAATACGTACAAATATCTCAGAATGAATACAAGTGCCGATTGCAAAATGGAAAGTGAACGTGCTCAGAAAATCGAAATGAAGATGTACATTTTGACCGGCCGCCATTTTACACAGAGTAATTTTAGAGGATCGAGACTTGTTCTGTGTTCTTTTATTTCTCAACAGCTTTATTTGACCATATTTGCCATTTGAAAATTTTGAGTAGGACCCCGTCTGGAACCTTGTGGAGGACCCTGGGACAAACATTTTTACTTTCAATCATTGTGCTTTTGAAAAGATGACACACATCTTTTTCTTTTCTTTTTCTTTTTTGACATCTGTCTTGCCGTTTCAGTTTTTTTTTCTTTCTTTGGAGGATGGCCATAGACTCTACAATGACGTTTTTGCTGACAGTTTGACCGGCCGCCATTTTGCACAGGGTAATTTTAAGGAGTTGGGACTTGTTCGTCTTCTTTCATCTCCTAAGAAGTTTCGAACGATATACTACTTGACCCCCTTACCTTTTGTAATTTTTGAGTTGGATCCCGCCTGGGACTCTGCGGGTGGCCCTGGGACAACAATGTTTGCTTTGATACATTGTACTTTTATAATGATCAAAAACGTGTTTTCCAGTTTTAGCATCTGTCTCATCGTTTGCGATTTCAAGGGATGGAAATGGATTTTCTGGACACCCTGTATATTTATATAACTCGCACAGTATATGCATTCGGAAAATTTTTATTACAGTTTTGTAATAGGCGTCATTAGTGCTTTCGATTGGTATATATCCCTTCGATATATAATCTCCCTCTCTTCCCTTGTTAGTTGTATCTTGATTAGCATGGTGCAGCCTGCTACATTTTACTTTTGTTCCCATGGTATGCTGCTATATTTTTACGAGACAAGACGAGACAATACGAGACAAACGAGACGAGACGAGACGAGACGGGACAGAACCTCTCGAGACGAGACACGAGACGGGACGAGCACATTTTTTCGAGACGAGACACGAGACGAGACATTGCATTGCATGAGACGAGACGAGACAGCCTGAAGTCTCGTCTCGTCTCGTCTCGTGGCAACACTAAGCAGGAGGAAACGAAATATGACGATCTTGAAAAAAATCGAATTCGAGATTTAAACAGATGTACTCATTTCATGGCCTGCATATACCGAAAAAAACAGTTAATTTGAAAATCCGTTCGTTCGTCCCAATATAAGGTGTTTACTCGCCTAGAATTCGTGTCGTTCAAGAAATGCACACCAAATTTATCTAGGAGAGTTTCTCGAATTTTCTTCCTACCCTGAAAAGAAAAGTTTATGAAGGGTGAAAATTTAAAAAAAATATATATATATGTGATTTTCTCGACAACGGCTCTAAGGATTTTCTTTGTATTTCGTATAGCAATATTGCATTATCAACTCTATTCTTTAAAAAATCAATGAGTGGTAGTTTCTTGTTCTTCATTTCGGTGAAAACTTTTCGAACAGTTTTCTTAACCCTTTCACTGTGGAAGGCAACGGAAAAAAAATTCCCTAACCTGCGAATGTCGATTATAGTCGACGTGTTAAAATTTGTCTGTATCTTGGTTTTGTCGATTGTAGTCGCCAAAGGTTTTCTGTGTGATTTCTATTGTTTATCGAAAACACTAGAACACAAACAAAAATGAACGGTACAACTTTGGCGACTACTCTCGACAAAGCCAAGATACGGACAAACAAATTTTAACACGTCGACGATAGTCGACATTCGCATGTTAAGGAAATTTGGTTCTGTCGACAAAAGTCGACTTCCTCTGTGAAAGGGTTAAAACTGATTCAGATAATTTTGTTTGTCTTTCATAAATATATATTTCATTACTAATTTAAAAATGTATAACTTGTTTGTTCTGAACAAATTTATGAGGAGTAGTGGTTTTCTTTTTCTTAAAAATGATTTGTACATATTTCATAGGTAAATTTTTAATTAATACTCTTAAAATACGTCTTGACTCATTTGTCCTAGAAGAAAATACATGAGGAGTTTGCTCGAAAACAACTCAAACAATTTTGTTCATATTTCATTTTATTTAATTTATTTATCTATAATATCCTTTTTATTCTTCTTACCTTTTATTTGTTTCTCTTAATCCCTAAATGTATCTGAATATATTATGTGTTTATTTGTAATAATCTATATGTGCATGTGGTATACGTGTGTAATTTTTGTTGTCATTTTAATGTGTGTCATTTCCATTATTATTCTATAATTACTTGATATTGTCATAATTAATCCTGATCATTGCATGGTCAAGTGGGAGACAAAGCATGATTAACCTTAACTTCGCCATGTAACATATGAATAAATAAATAAATAAATAGAATGTTCAATACATTACTTCTTACGAAAATATCCTCAATAGGTAGTTTGCTATTTGAGGGGGGTGTTTTTTGAGTTTTCTCAAATACGACTCGTGCGATTTTTTTGATATTAGATAAATAAATATTTCCTTAAGAGGTCTCATCACTGCGAAATTAAAATACCGCTAATTTTACAGTAATTATGTGATATCTTCAACTAGATAAAAAGATAATCGAAAAGTGGAACAAGATCTCCCTAGACAATATTATTTTGCGTGAGATACCGTTATTACGACTCATTTATCTGCTTTCGATTTCCAGCCATTTAGAAAATCGGCAATTATTTTCGCGTTTCTAAATAACTGCAAACTGAAAGCTACTAGGTGACTCGTGATAACGATACCTCATGCAAAATAACATCGTCTAGGGAGATCTTGATTCACTTTTCGATTATCTTTTATCTATTTGAAGATATCACATAATTATTGTAAAATTAGCGGTATTTTAATTTCGCAGTGATAGGGACTCTTAATAACCCTAATACATGGCATAAGTCATCCCTTATGGAAAATCCAAAAGGAAAATGAAATGAAATGAAAGCTTTAAGGTTAACGTCCCACACTTATGCCGGTAGGCTAAAGGAGACGGTGGTGATGAGTAATGAGTGAAATGGTGGAATGAAGGAAGCGGGAGGAAACGGGAGAAGCCCGAGAAAACCCACGCACACGGTGTTTGTCCACGACAAAGTTCACTTGGCGGGGGCTGGGATTGAAACCCAGGGATAGTTTAACTTTGGGAATAAGTGAGTTTTCTCTGAGTCTCCCAGAGTCCCCTGAAATTGTCTTATAATTTAGTTTTGTATTTCACAAGCATAACAGGATTTAGCAATAGAAACAAGAACGTTTAGTGCGCTGATATGCATCTTTTGATTATTTTTGTTGAAATTGTATAAAAATTCAACTTATTTTCACGCTATTTCTTAATTTCAATCGTGGGAAGTAAAAAAAAAACCTACAATCCATACATTCAATCAGGGTATGGGAGGAAACGGGAGAACCCCGAGAAAATCCTCGAACACGATGTTGTTCACCACAACCTTACTTGGCCGGGGATGGAACCACGGACCTCACGCACTAGAAGTAAACGCTCTACCACTTTTTTTTAAAAAAAAGTTAACTGATTCACCGAACGTGCCTCATTAACTTGCTTAACTACTTATTGCTAGGTTTCTACTTACTTTACTCGCTCTTTACTTGTTTAACTCGCTTTTTTTTTCAGTAACCTAGAACGATTGGGACACGAACACAGAAAGATCGAGGAATTTCAAAGGCTCTCTCACCGGGAATCAAACTCGGGACCCCGTACACGAAAGGCGCACGTGCTAGCCATCAGGCCACAGGGTAGAGCTACCACTGAGTCACCGTGTCTCCTCGTTTGTAGGTAGAAGCATTGGTAATTTACCATCTAGCTTATACCTAATTTTTATTCTCTATTGTTGCAGGTAAGTCACACAGCTCTTGACAAGGAAGATGAAGCAACTCAGAAAGAATGTGTCTGATGATATGCAAGGTTTCTCTAGGGATGGTCAAGTATGCTTTCATGGAGTCATCACGTACTTGGAAACTGGTTGTTTCATTTAAATTCTGAAATCAAAAGGTAATCGATGAATAACGGAGAAATTCAGGATTTTGAAGTCTATAGATGCCGCAGAGTTTTACGTGCAATCTTGTAACAAATATGACTAGTAATGGCTCATGTATTGAATGATATTTCCAAAGGATTAATGCTTTTACCTGCAAAATTTCATGTTTCTAATGCTTACCATTTCCTAGTTAAATTGGATTGTGCATGGATTGAACCATCTTTGTATTATAATAAAGATTCGGTAGTATCCTCACGTTTCTTTCTTTGTTCATTGAAGTTTAGCTTTCCTTTTCAGCACTGAGGCTATATGAGACGTGTATCTACAGTTTGGGATGAAATTCGAATCATCATAATATGTTCAGTGCTCTTCCAACGGGACCCAAGGACGTCCGCGCTAGCCAATAGACCAGCAGGGAAGGTTAAACATATGTAAGAGGTATACCTATAATAATGTTCATATTGTGGTAGTGTCCCCTCACAGAACTCTCCAGGTAACGTACACAGACAACCGGGTGACATCAACCTACAGACTGATAACCAGTTCACGAGCCTACCAAGCGGCTATAATGTACGAGCAGCAGGCAGTGATGCCAACCTGAAATAATATGAAATCCCATGTCGAGAGGCAAAAAATCCCATTTTACGTGTGAATTTCCCACGTTATACTAATTAAAATTATGCTATAATATTAAAAATTACATTTCTTTGTGTTAGTCACTTTTTACAATATCTAAATGACTGAGCCGTAAATTTCGATCTTTTCGAAAAATCCCATACATGCTGCTTATTATCCCTTTCTGAGAAAATAAGGTCAAAAACTCCCACGATATGGGATTTTTCCCACAGGTTGGCATCACTGGCCAGCAGGAGCGTGACTTGTCCAGTTGGAACTCGACGATAGAAGGAGCAAGTTGTGGGTTCTCAGCGTGTAGAAAGAAGCGGAAACACGTGCTTCATTGCTTGATATACCGGTAACTAACATTATAACTATCGTTATTTTGTAAGAACAGTGGACGATTATTTAATCAATCTTTATACTATTATATAATTGCTATTGTATAAATACTTATTGGGCCTCAGGCAAATAATTATTGTGCCTTAAAAATTCAATGGTTTTGAGTCATCCACTTAGTTTATTGTCGCATGCCATTAGTTGGTAGCTTTCCTTGCAGATGGCTTATCTGTTTCTAAGCGAGTTATGAGGAAATGCATTCCTGCTGTTTGCTACCTTGGTCGACAAATTGTGAAATTTTCATTTGTTGTGAGGATTTGTTTCTCTCCGACGTTTCTCTCCGAGTCGGCGCTCACAGAGTACGTAGAAAATATTTATTACAATAGTACTAATAGACAATTATTTCAATTTCTAATTTTTCGTGACCCACTCTGTACAAGGAAACCTTATGTCAGGATTGTTGTGGACTAAGAAATGGATACATTACTGCGAAAGCACTGCTCTGAAGTTGAAGTGTAACAAGTTCTGCACAATTGGCAAAAATATTGTAGCGTGCTGTCGTGCTAGAATTGTTCTTTGAAAATATCGTCTCATTTTGAACTCTTCCTAACTTTCACATCGGAGACGTTCGAGTTCTTGTTCCATGGACTGGAAGAAATAGGCTGTTTCTTTGTTCCCTTTATTATATGGGTACGCCGTGGAGGAAATTAAAATAGTACAGAGCCAAGTTTTGTGTTTCCAAACTTTTCTTTGCGTAAGCATAGGAGATGATATCTGCAGACATATATTACAGCAAAACTGGTCAGAGACAGGAAGAAATTGTTTCTTGATAAGAAATCAGTGTTTCAAGAGTAGATCTCATCTCCTTAAACCTCAGTTCAATTGATATTTGTAGAAATCTATTACCACTCATGGTTTTAGCTTGATCACTATATCCATATAAAGAAAACTTATTTTCGCTATCTATGATTGTTCTTGCTCTATGGCGGTTGCCGATAAATCCGTAAATAGTAGATTTATCAACTCAGGGTTTGAATAGGATTAAAGGAAGTGACGAAACCAATAAAAGCTTTTAAAATATATATACGAGTTCTAGTGAACTTCAACAAAAGCGCTGAAAAGCAGAAAATATTAATAATAATAATAATAATAATAATAATAATAATAATAATAATAATAATAATAATAATAATAATAATAATAATAAAATGAAATGAAATCTTTAAGTTTTACGTCCCACGGTTATGCCGGTTAGGCTAAAGGGGACGGTGATAATGAGAAATGAATGAAATGGTGGAATGAAGAAAGTGGGAGGAAACGGGAGAACCCCGAGAAAACCCACGAGCACGGTGTTTGTCCACCACAAAGTCCACACGACGCGAGCTGGGATCGAACAAGGGACTCCAAGCACCGGAGGTGAACGCTCTACCACTGAGCCACCGCGTCCCCGACTATAATAATAATAATAATAATAATAATAATAATTATTATTATTATTATTATTATTATTATTATTATTATTATGGGCTTAAAAGCAGAAAATAATTAATTAGTTTTACCTATAAAATTTTTGGAGTCCCTGCCAAGATAACAAATTAATGGCTCATAAAACTAACGTTGAAATTGGAAATACAAATACATTTGTACTACTTCCACTTTTAGTAGAGAGATGCATTTGAAGATGGTAGCTTTTTCAAGATGTGTTTGGCCCCGATTGCAGATAACGACTTGTCCGTATTTGTTTTGTTTTCGTTCTAGGCTGATAAACATTGAAAACTAGAAATGGTAGATTCAAACTAGCTCTGCTTAGAACAGGCGGTCAAGCTATGAGGACAAGTCTATTTTGAGGCCGCTGAATCAATTAAAAACATCGATTCTCGACATCTCCTACCATTTTTACTTGGTACCTTGCGACAGATAGACGAACGGACATATCCGCTATATAATACTTCGCATACTTATGCATTGCATAATTTGGAAGTCTAGAAATGATAATACGCGTGAATATGCGAGGAATGATCAGAAAGTAAGTTTACAAAGCCTGCAGTGAAACCTGTATATATTACTTCATACAACCAATGCAGCCAACAGATAGTGAAACATGTATATATTACTTCATTCAACCAATACAGCCAATAGATAGTGAAACATGTATATATATATTACTTCATACAACCAATACAGCCAACAGATAGTGAAACCTGTATATATTACTTCATACAACCAATACAGCCAACAGATTGTGAAACCTGTATATATTACTTCATACAACCAATACAGCCAACAGATAGTGAAACATGTATATATTACTTCATTCAACCAATACAGCCAATAGATAGTGAAACATGTATATATATTACTTTATACAACCAATACAGCTGACAGATAGTGAAACCTGTATATATTACTTCATACAACCAATACAGCCAACATATAGTGAAACCTGTATATATTACTTCATACAACCAATACAGCCAACAGATAGTGAAACCTGTATATATTACTTCATACAACCAATACAGCCAACATATAGTGAAACCTGTATATATTACTGTGTACAACCAATACAGCCAACAGATAGTGAAACTTGTATATATTACTTCATACAACCAATACAGCTGACAGATAGTGAAACCTGTATATATTACTTTATACAACTAATACAGCCAACAGATAGTGAAACTTGTATGTATTACTTCATACAACCAATACAGCCAACAGATAGTGCATATATTCGCTTATTTTTGGACATAGTCTCCATATCGGTCGAGGCACTTGTCGCACCATGGAATGAGTTTGACGATTCAATCCTGGTAAAAATCTTGTACTTGCGTGTTCAACTATATTGTCACTAAGTGTTTAATCTCCTCGTCAGAAGCGAAGCGACGCCCTCCTAGATGCTTCTTAAAGTGCGGGAGTAGGTGAAAGTCAATTGGAGCGAGGTCCGGACTGTAGGGAGAACGTTCAAAGCTGTACCAGCGAAACTGCTTCAACAGTGTGGTGGTCTTCTGGTGACCTTTTCTCTACCAGCCGCAAACTCTGCATTCTGCAACATACTGAAGAGACATTACAGTCTCTCTGTGTATCACTACAAGCTGCTGGGGAATTTCAGCTGCGGTTACATTTTTCACCCACAGAAATAGGATAACTGAGCGGGCTTCTTCTTAAGACCAGTTTTCGAAACGAGTCGTCATTTATGTTTATCTACAACTAGTGTCGTTATTGGCGGGTGCCTGAGACTCTGCACAGTTGCCAACTCCATGTATTAAAATGACCACGCACTCCTCATTTCTCTATAATAGACAGAACTCCAGAAATATCGGCGTTGTAACCTTAGTTTCTGACCCTTCCTCGTATATAGCGGAAGATGTTCCTTTTATGTAGATTCAGGATCGCAAGAACAGCTTCCAACTCCTTAATTTCTGTATTAAACCTGGTAGCAGGAGACATTTACAGCTACTTTGAGTTTTATATAAAGATGCACCGGGCAAAAACGTTAAAAAGGAGTTAGAAGATTGTTATAGGTCTCCAACGTGGCCATGTTTACATAGTACTGTTTATTTTATTAATTAAAAATGTCTTGTTATAAAAATATGTGTGTGTTTGCGTCTCTTTTCTAGAAAACACTTGTGTAATTAAGCTCCAAAACTAGTAAACAGCAGTGATTTATTATAAAATATAATTGAAAAGTTTTTACAATTTAAGTATAAAAATGAACAAATATTAACACACGAGTGATTTTTAAACATGTTATAATATTAGATAACAGTTTGGTGTTGTAAGTAAATTTATTTATGTTTCTATAAGTTGTCAGAGTAAATTGAGAACGAGCTAGTTACGTTCACGAATATTCTCGCTTTCGCATAGAATTGCACTAGTAATAGTAAATTGTGTGTAAAACCGTAATAGAAACGGATGAATTTTCATAAGTAGAATAGATTTGTAGATACTCCAGCGATGCAACTCGACTATTTGTTACCTAAGGCAAGAACTCCCCTTACCGCCCTCCCCCTGACCAACCAAACCAAAACGTTCCCCGACCACCCCTGAGATTGGCATCACACAGTATTTCTCCTATTCCATTTTTCTTCAGGTGGTAAAACTTGATTTCAAAATTACAGATCATAATTTAATTTTTAGTACAAGATAAAACACCAAACTAATTAGTATTTGAATGCCAAATAATCTTAGAGTAACATGGTTGACATGTTCTTATAGTCTCATCATAATAACTGTAAATCACATTGTGTTTGGAATTATATCGGGATGTGCATATGTGTACAATGATTCAACAGTCTGTTGCTTTAGGATAGAATATTTAATTATGACAAAAAGTCAAGCTGTTGTCTCGAGTATTATACTCGGACATTTTACAAATCTCTTAAATCAGTGTAAGTTAAATGAAAACACAAGAAGCTGGAACTAAAATTTAACTTTGCGGGCTCTTTTGGCTGCAAAGATTTTTACAATGTTCTCAAAAGATAACTTTGAAGCTAACTTACGTTCTATAGATATGATCCTAAGGTTGGAAAGTCGTGGTTGTCCTTTTAAGTTCCTGAGGTATTTTTTTATGACCTTTAATTTGGTAAAACTTCTTGCCTTGCTTTTTTCCCAGTTTTGCGCCCCCTCCCAATCCGGCGCCCGGGGCACAATCCCCGTTGGCCGCCTCTTAGTTACTTCACTGGGTAGCTATTTAGTAGCAACTAAGTACAGGGAATATAGTGTATAATTTAAAACAGATTTCTGATCTTACAAATTTTCACTGATCTACGTTATATGGGAGCGTCGGTTAAAACAGATAGAACTTGTGTTTTTGAAAATATAGAAGGAAAACGGGAATAAAAACTCAATAATCAAGACCAATATGGAAGGAATCCCATCTGATAGACCACAGAATCAAAGGAGAAGACAGAGAAAGAGAACCAAAGAGTTTGAAGAGATAATAATGAAGGCAAGGAAAGGGGACTCACATCAGAAGGTGATACAAACATTATTAAACAACGTGTTTTAAAAGGATCTTACAATATTCATAACTATGGGGTCATGCACCACTCCGAAACAAAATTTTCCGGTTACGCCAATGAAAAAAATAAATAAATAAATAAAACTAGATGAGATTTTAAATAAATAAAAGCTCATTTTTAACATGAAGTTGAATAAATTTTATTAAATCTTCCTAACAGCAAAGTTTATAAGTCTACGAAGTAAGAAAAATGCAGTAAAATTAATCTATTTAATACATCATTGAAATGCACACAAGCACACAAGCAATAGCATATTCTTTGAGGTCCATCTTACTGTGTCCTACCCCGCCAAATTGTGGTATAAAATGCGTGGCACCTTTTATGTTGCCGTCGCCAGTGAGCGAGGTTGTGACAATAAAACTGTTTTGTCTTCGTGAAGTTGTTGACTGTAGGTGATAGCGACGAGATAGTTGCGCAACTGTTTTGTCGCCAGTGAACGGTAGACGTAAAACTGTATGAGAACAGAAAAAACAACTCTAGTGCATATACTAATAATTAAGGTGATTTTCTTACCTTGCAAATACATGGTTAACTTGCACATAACTTCTCCGTAGAACCAGAGCTGGTGCACCGCCTGTCCTGCTGCAACCGGCATGCAAATGAAGGTCACTAGAAGGTCAGCCACTGACAGGTTCACAAGAAAGTAGTTGGTGACACTGGAAAGACCATAAACCCTACATTCAGTGTAATGCTTCGGTTCTTATAACCTTACAAGTAAATAAGCAAAGCTTAATCATCTATACATGTTTACTCCAGAATTTACAAACATAAACTACAATATCGTATAGTTTGGGTGGCCCAAAAGTAGGTATACAGTACCGTATTGATCAGCTCATTGCATTTTATATAATTTCTTATTGTTATCCATCAGTTAGGCTTAGTTTCTTTATTATTTGTTATTAATGCGTTTTTACTTATATCTTAAGCTCGAAAGAGCCGAAGCAAATAAACCCACAAAGTAGAATGTTATACTTGATCAATGCAGGAGTGTATACCTACTTTTTGGCCACCCTGTATATTCTTATTTTTTTTACGAGAAGGTGCAAATTTCTCCAACGTCAAGTTATCACGACCGAACAAATAATGAGAAAACGACTGAAAAAGAAGTCACAATGATTGTTGTGTCTCTAAAATAATGTTTGCCTGGCGGTTGCATTACTCTATGAAATTCTTCATTCAACATGGCAGCATAAGTTCTTTACAGTATTTGATATAAAACATCTAAAGACATGAAAATTATATGCTTTCGTATGATTTAATTCAGATCTCGTAAAGAAGACTTCAAGAGATTTCTCAAAAAGATTACAGTATATCTTCCGCCCTGACTCGATTTTAAAATTATCCCTTGAGAAAAGGAATAGATGTTTTATATTACGTATGGTAGCCAAGTTAACGTTCGACATGAAATAATGAGGTCGCGCTACAATCATGCCGTGCCGTGACGGAAGGGAGCAAGCGGGGTGACGGCCAGGGCTCCAAAGTAAGGGGGCGCAAAATTCGGGAGGAAAATGCATGTACACATATATAAAACGGAAGGAAAAGTAATAAAAAGTGTTTAAAATCATGGAAAAGCAGAGTTTATGGGGTCGCCGTCGTATATTCTCTTCCCGGGCGGTGATTTTCCATGGCATGGCACCAACTACAGTAGTCAAACCTCGTTGAAATTTGCTTTCATTGAGTGAATATTGATAAGTATTGACTACGTATTCCTACCTCTAATAACATACAACATGTCTGTCAAATTGATTTTCCACAACACAGAGTTGGCAACATCACTGCAAGTGGATTGATATATTTAAGAGCAGCGCTGGAGGTCAAACCTCAATTCGGCTGCCGCGCACACTGAAATAATGGTTTAATTTTCAATGCTTTATTGATTATGATACAAATGTATGCTTTTCAGATTATTAACATGTAAGAGAGCAATAAGTAGAATGCTTCAGGAAAATACCAGAGATTTTCAGTTCAACCCATTTATATGTTGTGGGTACTCTGAGTATGTTCACGCAATACTTCGATGTAGGTCACCTATTTTGATTCTTTGTTTGTTCGAAAGAATAAAACTTTCCTAATTCTCTAGAATCTGAGGACAATCTTTGGAGGCACACTATGATGCGCGTCAATAGAAGCTGGGTTAGTTATGATGAGGTAAAATGGTTATAAGAAACCACACATTTAGAGTGGTAATGGTTGCATAACAGTCCAGGGGATGAACTGCAAAGTTTCGGAACAGTGTAACTTAAAAAAAGAAAAAGAATTCAGATATTTTCAAATCAGAAACTTGTAAAAATGTTTTCTATTTTCTACGTAGTTTAACGTCCCACGCTTA
Source organism: Thermobia domestica (assembly GCF_964235325.1). Lineage (NCBI taxonomy): Eukaryota > Metazoa > Arthropoda > Insecta > Zygentoma > Lepismatidae > Thermobia > Thermobia domestica. The sequence goes on along the minus strand of NC_137455.1, from coordinate 8,599,352 downwards.
TGCTTCCGCACACTTGCCTTATACGGGTTAAAGAAGACGGCGTTTATGATAATGAAGAGTGTGAGAATGAAGAAAGCGTGAAGAAACCCTGAGAACCTTGAGAAAATCCAGTCACGTTGTATTTGTTCTCCACAAAGCGTACTTGGTGAGAGCAGGGGCGGATCCGGGACGGACTTCTGGAGGGGCGGTGGGTTGTAATACTGCTACTTAGAGCTACTTTTAAGTAGGGATGGCCACAAAGTTCCGGTTCCGGCGGAACCGGTTCCGCGAGGAACCGGTTCTCGGAAATCCAATTTTCAGAACCGGTTCTGGAACCGGTTCCGGACCTGGATCCGAAAAACCGGTTCTAGAACCGGATCTTAGGAACCGGTTCCAGACCTGGATCCGAAAACCCGGTTCCAGAACCAGATCTTAAGAACCGGTTCCAGATCTGGATCTGAAAACCCGGTTCCAGAACCGGATCTTAGGAACCGGTTCCAGATCTGGATTTGAAAACCCGGTTCCAGAACCGGATCTTAGGAACCGGTTCCAGACCTGGATCTGAAAGCCCCCAAAGACCCGTAATGGAAGCAGAAAGTTCACCTTTAAAAATAATGCAAAGAGGACCATGCACTTGTGCCTTCCCCGCCGAGACCCGCTTGTGCCCCCAGAAAAAAATTTTGGTCCACCAGTGGGTGTTTAGCAAAATGAGTTGGCCAGTTTGCCTGTTTAGCCAATGAGTTTGCCAGTTACCCGCTTTATTTAGCCAAATGAGACAAGCTGCCGCCGCCTGGGCGCCTGCCTGTCGCTTCCACCATTTCATCTAGCATACTGTTCACAGCTTGCCAGCAGCTCGCGTTTAGCGTAGGGATGGTAACAAAGTTTCGGTCCCAGTGGAACCGGTTCCGCGAGGAACCGGTTCTGTTTTCAGAACCGGTTCCAGACCTGGATCCGAAGATCCGGTTCTAGATCTGGATCCGAAGAACCGGTTCCGGAACCGGATCTTCAAGAACCGGATCCGTTCAGAACCGAAAACCGGTTCCACCAGGAACCGGTTCTGGCCATCTCTACTTTTAAGAGCTCCAAACTCTGGGATTGGTTTTATTTATATATAAAATAAGAAAGTTTCCTGTCCTGGGGGGTTGCCCCGATCGTCCCCCCCTTGGATCCGCCCCTGGATGAGAGCGTGAATCGAATTTTTGAACCCTCTACCAACAAGCTGTCGTGCCTCTAACCCAAATTTCATTGTCGGTTATGTTTTGTTATCAAGAGCCAGTTTAAATCACAAAATTTTATACCTGATAAACCATTGTTCTCTTAACCTTCCAAGATGGCCTAGTTACCCAAACTCAGGCACCTGAGAGGCGATTACCTTAATAGCTAAGAAACACAAATATCGTTTCTGAGGTTAGACAGGGGCACGAAGGCTCAGTGGAAGAGAGCTTAGCTCTGGTGCTTGAGGTCCCTGGTTCAATCCCTGTCCAAATAAGATTGTGGTGGAGAACATCATGTCATCCGTAGAGTTTTTCGGGTACTCCACTTTCCTCCCACTTTCTCATTCCACCGATTTCTCCATGATCATTCACTTGCCTTAATCATTGTCGCCCTTAGCCAAAATTCATAAATGAGGGACGTTAAACGGAAAGATTTCACATCTGAGTTTAGAACAAGAGATGTTTACATTTGTCGCTCGTCCATGATCAGATTCAACGATTTACTTCACGCTGTCTAGTATTATTGATGTATTATTGATTATTTAAACCCTCGTCTATGCTAATTATACTCAATATTTCAAACAATATAAATATGTGATTTGAATGATGTGGATAGGAAATGGAGATGTGTTTCACTGAATCATGGATATGTGTCACGACGTATCAAAATTCTTTGCGTTCTAGACAAGCGTCGCTAGAGGAGGATGTGGCGACATGGATCGTCACAGAAATGATTAAGTAATATTATGTGGATATACATAAGCGCCGACTTTGGGGGGCAGGACACTTTTAGCTCCCCCCGAATATTTAAAGGTGGGGTCCTCGCTCTCCCAATATAATCCAGTCGAGGAAGAATTAACAAAGAGCAGCAAGAGTTTTTTTGTCGTAAACTTCGTCGTGCCTTAAATTATACATTAGGGACAGCCTTCTTATTCGATAGCAAATGCCGTTTTCAAAACGGTGTTTAGTACAGCACTGAACTTCAACCAACACTTTGGCAGCACTGATATGAAAAGTCAAGATCAATGCGCAAAACAAAGTCTGCGGGATCGGGGGTCTTCATGAAGCAGTTGATAGAAAACGACTGAATATGATTATGATATTTATTCATTGTATAGCCCCCCCTAATATTTTCTTCAAGTCGGCGCCTATGTGGCTATATAAGGTAAAGGTAATATTGTGGATTTAGTTGAAAGTAGATGGCGCCATCCTCTATCTTGACTTCCGACACTGAATATTTTCCATTTGCGTTTCCTCTTTATCTTTCCGGTCTTAAACCCGAGCATTAGGAAATTTTATTGAACGTTCTGGTACTAGCTGGTTGTGTAATATGACGAAGGCCTCGTGATTTATATGCTCGATTGTGATTGGTTGGTTTTGAATCTGTAACGGAAACCAGGAATCAACTGACGTCGATCGTCGGTTGGACAGAAAATGAGGTATGTATCGTACATACATTACATTTTGTTAAAACCCGTAAGTACTCGCGCCATTTTTTGTGACAGCAGTACTCGCTCGGGGGTTCAATAGACCCCCAAATTGATATGTTTTTTACAACAAAGAAATATATTTTTTAAAGTAGTGTAAAATTATCTTCTAGATAACTGTGAGTATATTCAAGCTATGTAATTAAATAATCTTCAATAATTCAGTTTTGAGTAATGAGCAATTGTAGATTCTTTCTTTCTTTCTTTCTTTTCTTTTCTTTCTTTCTTTCTTTCTTTTTTTTTTTACAAAAAAATTAATTTGTCCGAAATTAAAAGAAATTAGACTTTTACAGCAGGCCATATTTAAATGGCAGATTGAGGCTTTTTTTTTTTTGATTGTTCGTTTTTGGAACTGCAGCTCACATTTAATCATACCCTATTGCTATTTTTCCTGTATTGTTAATTTTTTGTTTATAATAAGTACCTGACATTATTATTAAAATTATTCGCTTTGTCAATGCTACGAATTTTCCAAGAACAATTATAATTTTTCTGGAGGATGCGCTTAGTGATCTTTTCATACAGTACCGGCGAAACATATCCATACCTTTTTTATTATTTTTTCCTCGGTGGTCGAAAAATGAAAATGAAATGTTTAAGTGTTACGTCCCACGGTTGTGCCGGTTAGGCCAAAGGAGACGGTGATAATGAGAAATGAATGAAATGGTGGAATGAAATAAGTGGGAGGAAACAGAAGAATCCCGAGACAAACCACGAGCACGGTGTTTGTCCACCACAAAGTCCACACGACGCGAGCTGGGATCGAACCAGGGACCCCAAGCACCGGAGGCGAACGCTCTACCACTGAGCCACCGCGCCCCCTCCTCGGTGGTCGGGTCTGTGGTTCAAAGTTAGACTTGTACTTTTTCCTTTTTTTTCTTTCTTTTCAAGTATGGATGTTTGCTCCCAGGGTGGTCATCCAGAAAAGAGAAAGTTAAGAGGGTTTCGTTACAAGGGGAAGAGCGGAACATGTATCACCAAATAATTAAATGGCTACGCCGAACAACGTTGCAAGTAACAACAATCCAAGCTTACAGAAATTAAAAAAAAAAAAAAAACTTTATGCTCATTATATATATGCTTTAAATGTACTTTTTCACTTTCAAACTATGCCTTTACATCAAATGATGTTACATAGAATTGGAACTTCTTTTACAGTACCGTTGTTCTGTTAAAATCTCAATGTGACACAAATTGACGCTTGCAGCGTTGTTAGGTGGAGCTACTGAATTGTATAGACAAACCTATGATTTTATTTCATAGAGACGATGTTTTTATCTTTTCCTTAGAGTACTGTTTTTCTCGCATTGTAATCCAATATATTAAATATGCTCTTTTAGTATTCAGGGAGAGGGGTTAAATATCTCAATCTGTACTCTAGGTTCTCCCTGTATAGTCTATTTGTATCCATGTGAATGACTTTTTTTCTTACTACATGACCTACGATACATCATTAAATTGCTTCTATAAAATTAGGATCATTAAATTCTCAAATCACGGTGTTGAGTTAAAGAAACTCAAGCATGTGAAATGTAGCATGTCCCTTCCATTATTCAAAAACTAATGACACCAATGGTTATAGATATGTGACATAACCGGACGAAGCGATAGAGTGGGGGTTTGAATCAACTTCCTTCCAATTATTATTAGCAAATTGTTAGAGTCTTGATTCAACCAACTCTACATACCAGTAACGGATTGTAGTCTGCACAAACAGAGTTTGAAATATTGCAATATTCAAGGTATGTACATAAGCGCAAGTATTTCTCTCTCCCGGCGTTCTTGAGTCTTATCCAAAAGATATTCAGGAAATATGAAGAGGAAAGTCTCTTTAAGCTCTATTTGTATATTTATTAAGTATATTCTCTAATATTTATCTAATATATGAGTTTCTTTTTTCAAATAAAATGAAGAATCACTGTCAATGTATGTTTATACACTATTTATGTATACAAAACGTATGGCGTTTCGGAAAAATAAGAAGAAAAATTGCGTGCTCATGCACGCAGTTAAACGAAATTATATAATTAATTTGATTTGTTTTGAGTTTAGCGTCCCATTCAGCAGCGAGGCTATACAAGAGTGGATCTACAGCTTAACGTAGGATCCGAACCACAAGAGCTCCCACTAGGAATCGAACTCGGGTCCCCTAAGCCAAAAGCGCGCACGCTAACCGCTTAGCCACGAAGGAGCTCAAACTTATTTAATTAAATAAACCATTTGAAATGGGAGCTTATTCTTAACTCTTTTAGAGTTAGAAATTTTTGTATTTCCTTCTGATTGAAATCTGGAGTACTGCACACCAAGTTTCTCTGAAGGCATTTTGTTAGCATTTTTTATATCAATATAGGGGACAGAAATCTAACTTTCAGTGACTATGTATTTCTATCTGCTGCTCTACTGTAAAGAAACATGAAATCTAGGATTTTTCCCTTCAAAAATGAAATAAAATGAAATTTTTACTTTAACACTCCACGATTATGACCTTTAACCTAAACAAGACAAATGGTTATTGAAAGTGAATGATTGTGAGACTAACTTTTTGTGCTCTCCCACCGAAAATATAATACAAGACCATTTGCACGAGTGACAAAACAGAACATGAAATATGTTAGAAATCACCCTTGAAGATAGGAAACGAATCACATGCATCGGAAAGATAGCAATTATCATGAAAATAAAAGCAATGAAGTGGGAGTGGGTTGGACCAACTGCAAGAAGAAGTGATGATCGATGTTGGAAAGAAATTCTCGACCGGGTACCGAGAAGAAAGAAAAGATTTAGGGAATATCCTTATTCAAAATGTGGATTTACTCTTTATTAACAAATAAGAAACTTCTTTGACCTATTTTTCACGAATGGCATAGCAAGTTAGATGATGTAATAATATGCGCACATTCACCCTTAACGGCATTTTTCTACTATTCGGGATTGGAGTTTGCTATTTCCTAATTCAAATAGCTCCGCAACACCATCACAATACCATTAACACTTAGGATTATGATTCTTTCACCGGGAATCAAACCAGACACTATATCCACCAACGACAGATTCACTAAATATTTAGGTACAATACTGTATAAGATATCCTATGTACTTACGATTTTGTGGTACGTTAATATGTATAGACATCAAAAACTACAAAACGATTTTATACGAAACATACAGTATGATGGATAAACTCAAAATTTCATGCATTTTGTGAATTGTGTATAAATCAGTTATTTGCAACTGGGCGCTATGTTATGTCACAGATTCCTGCTTCTATTCTTTTGAAACCACACGGAGAGAGCAAAGATAAGGAAACAAACCTAACGCGAGTAGGAATCAATGTAAAAGATGGTTGTTTTGTAGGTAATCCACAAGTACAGCGTTTTTCAACCTTTTTTGTTTTGGGGCACACCGAAATTCGTTTCAAACTTTCGCGACATTTCTGCATGTGATTTTTTCCTAGTTGCAAACAAAGCAAACACAAAAAATTACATAGAATACATTTAAAAAAAACTATGGAATGATTATGAGATACAAATCCCACAAGCAAATTACGCAAGACTCTTGAATAGAAACATATGAACACAAAAGAAACATGACACTTAAGCAGAAATATGAGATAGAAATATTAACATCAGAAATATAAGGAAACATCAAATTAAAATCTCGCGCAGATCTGACATGTATTCGCGACACACCAATATGTCGCGACCGAGCGGTTGAGAAACGCTGTACTAGCGACTTCAACACCAATCGTGATATCATCTCTGTAACAACAATGGAACAGAACTGATACAATAAGTTGTCCACTTTTTGTATACATTGCCAGATACTGTGAACATGATTCTCATCTCTGAAAACCAAGAACTAATAAAAGAATCTGCAATTTATGTACGAAAATAACCTAAATCTATATTTAAAAAATCTAAACAATAATAAAATTAACATCAATTATAAAGTGAGGAATTCTATGTAAGAAGGGACCATAAGGAGAAACCATGTTCTGAGAAAATCGCGTGTAAACTTTTCAAATATATTATTTAACTTTTGTACTTGTGCACCCTACAAGAGAAACATAAAATTATTCTTTTTCTTCTACAAAACACAAAAGAAACTAACAGTTTGTTTCACTATAACATAAATATGAACGTTTTTTGAAAAGCTTACATAGGCCCTTTTAAGACAGAACGACTTTGGAGGTTTCTCTCGCGTATATGTTTCGCAGTAGTTGTGTGATAAACTGTGAAAATGAATGAATAAAGGTAATTGCAATGTAAAGAACAAAGTATACAGTAAATATAATAATATATGTATAACAATAATACATTAAAATACTCAATTTATTATGTAGAAATGAGACATGTAACAGTCCTGGGCAAGAGCGCCCATCAGGAGGGCAAGGTGGGGCGATTGCCCCCTAGAGGAAATTGTACTTCAGAATATCGAAAATTCAATAGGATTTTTACATTAGTTACAGCAAAATTTGAAACTATTTTTGAAACATCGCTTATACTTGTCCCCCCCTTGGAAACCACAACATGGGCGCCCTTGGTTCTGGGCAATAGAAACAGTTTATGCATTATGTAGGACTCGCAAAACATACTCATGAAGATCATCTTTTGCATAACCGCTGTTTGATTCTTTGTCACGGTTTGGGCTTGACAGAATACTTTATCATACCAATCAACATCTCGGTCCAGAAAAACTCTGTAGGCCTACGTCTCCTGCTTTTGATCTGTACATCTACTCTATAATAGGCCTGACAGCATAGCCTCTTTTTGTTTCTTTGAACCAGTTCCGTAAAATTGAGCAAACGACTTTTCTTGTTCCACAGCATTTAAGTTCTTGCAACTTTTACCTTTACAGCAACTGTCCACTAATGCAAATTGCTTTTCGGGAATATATTTGCCACTACTTTTTTTTATAGCTGTCATTTCTTTTCTCTTTCTTTTCTCTCTCTCTCTCTCTCTCTCAAATTTATTTTCTCTTTCTTTGCAGTACATTCGCTTTTGGACTGTCTCTTCTGTTTCTTTGGATTATAATCGAACTCGTGCTAGCACAACGTTCTTCAAACAACTTTCCTATCAACATAATTGCAGTAGATACTTGCTTCCGTCTCACAACGACCTCTATACCTTCACGGTAGGAATATCAAGACTTAAGATTTAAGTTACTCTTTAAATCTATACTTAGAACTAGATGAAATTGCTTCCAACTAGATACAAATTTGAAAAAAAAAATGGTCATAATTGGGCTGGTAAGAAGTTTGTATTGGTCACCGACTTTAATCAAAATAATAGCAATATTTCCGGCCAAGCCGGTCAAAAACCGGGCAGTTTGCAACCCTAGTGGTCATGGGTTCGTTTCCAGCTGATGGTGCTCGTCTGGTATAATCTTTAGTAGCGATTGGCATCCCACTTAAAACAGTAGGGTGTCTCTCATATCGTCTCGGTGCTGAAACTTTTTTTTTTTAAAAAAAGAAAACAACGATTTGATCTATTTGAAACTGTGATAGAAAAAGTTCTAATGCGACAAATACGCGGAATCGTTTTAATGTTCACGCTTTCGTTTTGTATAATTGGAAGATCTGACTTTGAGTTCCACATCCATTGATTCTATTTATAACATTTTCATTTTTTCCCCCCTTTAATTCCCAACAGCGGATTGCTGGGATGGACCTATAATAATAGCTCTTGGTTGACGTTTTCGAAGATCATTTTCTGTATCATTAATTTTTCCATTGCAATACAGGGTGATTCAAAACGAATATTGGGGTTTCAAGCTTCTGTAGTATTTATTACAATTAATTTACAATTATAAATAAGACATCAAACGAAAGAGCAACTCAAACAGTTTTGTGATCACCCATGTATATACACTGTTTTCCTCTGTCCGTCGTAAGGAAGCGCTAGTAGCAAACATGGTGACTAGTGAGCAGAAAGCTTTCTGTGTTTTACATTTTGCAAAGACTGAATCTGTAGTTATAGTGCAACCGTCGCTGTGAAGAATTTTAAGGAGACGCTTAGAGCTACGTCCTTAGCGTACAAGCTACAGCAGCTACAAGTCTACAGACTACGGTTTACGTGCCAACTTTGCAAATGAAATATTGCTGCATAATGATGAAGATTTTCTGGATCATGTTGTCTTCAGTGATGAATCGACGTTTCACCTAAGTGACGATGTGAACACTTATAATGTTCGCATTTGGGGGTCAGTAACTCATCATGAGATGGTACAGTTCAGGAACGTCATTTCAGATTTTGCTTGGGGAGGGGGGGCAAGACCCCTTGATGTAAGCAAAATTTCGCGTTTTCCACTGATTTACTACTATTCTATTGATAAAATCTATATACATCCCAAACTCAGGGGGGTCAAATGCCCCTCCCTGCCCCCACCTAAATTACGCCCCTGGTACAGTTGCAACGAGATTTCCATAAATTGAATGTGTTTTGTGCCATATCCCGGTGGAAAGTTCATGGACCTTTCTCGCCTATCGACTCGATGTGTGCGGTGTGACGAACACTTGTAGCAAAAACTGTTTGAGTTGCTCTTTAATTTGATGTGTTATTTATAATTGTACGTTAAATGCAATAAATACTACAAAGCTTTAAAATCCTAATATTCGTTTTCGAACGCCCTGTATAATTTGATGTGGAACTAAATGCATCATATGTTTTCTTGACAATCCACTGAAAGTTGTTTAGCTTCTCTTCTTTTGCAAACGGACTAGAGAAAAATCACAATTTATTGGGACAGAAGTCTGGTGAATGTTAGTTTAGAATGAACAAAGATGGAATATTTATTTAGCAGTAGACAAAACTTTTCCCACTTTCAAATTCTGGGTTCAGAGGTAAAGATCAAAGCTCAGCTTAGCGTGAGCAAGCTTTTTTCCAAGGTTAAACAACAAAATGCATGAATAAGTTTCATCTGGAAAACCACATAAATTCATATTTCAGTTACATTATACAAAATGAACATGTTAAGAAACATCCATTATGTCGTTTAAGAGAAAAATTTTCTGGACTCCATTTACTTACTAAGGGAAAAAAATGTACCAGCCAAACTGAAATGTATGTACATCTAAAATAAAAAAAAAACATTATAATTGTATTTATTTATGAGAAAAGTCGTACCGCAATGTAATGCATATTTGACTTTTTCTTAATAGTTTGTCTGTTGTTGCGAATAACATCGGAAGTAAATTGAATATTATGTTGAGGGAAAAGAGAATATGAAAGGCACATTTAGTTTGTAAATTAGGAGGATAAAAATAGAAAGAGTGACTTTCAGACTACTGCAGGAAGAGGTACACAATATAACATCCGCATCACTTAATGTGATTTCCCGCAGAAGACTGAAGTAGCGAAGATAAACAATTACATATTACCCTGTTTTATATTAAGAGTTGTCCCTCAGAATTTCCATCATTAATTTTGTCTGTGTATTCTATTTTAAACTTGTCTTTGGATTTAAAAAGATATAAAGAAAACGACAACCTCTTTGTTTTGTCTTTTTCAAAGGGAAACACAGAAGAGAAAGAAGAATTCATTATTTTAAAAGGTTATGTATTTCTATATATTAGCCTTAAGTTCGTTATATTATAATTTCTGGAACTAATTAAAACGTAGTTTACTCACTAAATGTTCAATAATAACACTCGAGATAAAATATATTTAAAGTGATGTATTTTCCGAAGATTTTCAGCATTTACCTCTTTTATTTTTCACAAAATTACTTCTCTATAATTGACGGTACTCCACTATTAATGCCTTCTTTTATGTATTATATTGGAACTTGTCTTGTTTTCATCACCATTATCGGTGTTATTTAAACGGAGCATCAGCTTTAAAGCCAAGTATGCTAAAAATATGGGTAAATTGAATTACTTGTACAAGAATAGTTTATACGGTTTACCCAACATTGTTAGTGTCGTCAAGTCTAGGAGGCTTAGGTGGGCAGGTCATGTAGCTAGAATGGAAGAAAGTAGAAACGCTTTCAAAGTCTTGACTGGTAGACCCATAGGAAAACGACCATTAGGAAGACCCAGGCGCAGATGGGAGGATAATATTAAGATGGATCTCGCAGAGATTGGAATACAAAGTAGAAACTGGATGCAGTTAGCTAAGGATAGAAGTCAGTGGAGAGCTTTTGTGAACGTGGCACTGAACCTCCGTGTTCCATAGGCCATAGAGTTAGTTAGAATTGAATTACTTTGTTAGAAATTGTAAAAAAAATTACAAATGGCGGATGACGCCATTTGCATTTTTTGTTCGACTTTCACCTGTATAGTAGGAAATAAATACAAAAGTAAAAATTGTTAATTATGTAAGTTTAGGAATAGGAGAACTAATTTGTCACAGTTAGCTAAAGAAATGTACAATCAGGTGTAGTAAATGTCAAAATCCTGATGGAGTTCCAACGGGAAGAAGAGTTCCAGTTACCCAGATAGTCAGAGTGAAAGATTTGGAAAAAATGAAAAAAAAAAAATAGATGAAATGTAAACGTGTAAGGTAATTGTAAATGAATGTAGGTGATTTCAAGAGTATTTGTAAATGTGTATGAAAAGTGTACAATGAGAATAGTTAATTTTTTCCACTTCCTCTTCGTCAGCTCACTCTAGGAGATGTTGACAATATCACATTCACCGCGGAACTCCATATTGGAACTGTGTAGAAAAACATGTTTATACATGTTTGCCCACCAAACTTAACAAGTTAAATGTTCAGGTCTGGCCATAGAAGAAATTACTATCACACGTTACAGACTGTTGTCCATATCAACATATGCATATTTATAAATGTTATCGTTATATGTTTACATCAATTTCTTCTACTAAATGTAACAGCATTAGAAAGCATTACGAGGTTTTGAGTTTTGAGCTTCTGTTGTATCCTTTTCCTACTCAAAAGTTTAGAAGAACTGGACCTAAGTAGTATTCTAGGAGAATGACCGATTCACTCTAATTGGCTGTTGAAAGTCACATGTTTCTGGTATGACGTCAAATGGGCTCTTAAGCTTGGAAAGAGTACGTACTTCCATTTGCTAAAATTTGGGCTGGGTGCATTGGCATATCTCTCTTAAATTTTAACATTTACGAAAACTAATAATTTTGAAGAGGTTTGAAGGTCTTAAATATGTACGTCTGGAAGTTTAGAGTTCCAGCTCGTTCCGTTAGATTTTTAAAAAAATGAAATTTTCAAGATCTTTAACGTTATTTCCTTTAAAGTGGGTGGTTGTGGTCTTATGGAGAGGTATTTTACTGTCTTTCATGAGTACCTAGGACCCGGTACGTATCTCTACAATCCATTTTGTTCACTTCGATGGGTGGGGAAAGGTCAACTCCACACTCTGGGGCTGTAAGATTTGTGCTTATAGCCCCATACTTATGTATTGGTATTTGATCTAATTGATGAGTGCCTTAGTCTCTTGAATTACTAAGACCAGCTACGTTTCCTTGTGATTCATTTGAATGAGTGTGAGTCACTCCTAACATAATATCATTTTTCTAAGAAATTTCCTAACATACTCGATACTCAACAGCGATCGACTATTTGGCTAGCCTTGTTCTAAAGTTACCAGCTGGAGTGAGAGTGGAACCGCGTGTTTTCGTGTCTGCAATCGAAAATGAAAAATGAAATCATTAAGTTTTACGTCCCACGGTAATGCCGGCTAGGCTAAAGGAGACGGTGATGATGAGAAATGAATGAAACGGTGGAATGAAGAAAGTGGGAGGAAACGGGAGAACCTCGAGAAAACCCCCACACACGGTGTTTGTCCACCACAAAGTTCACTTGGCGCAAACCGAGGACAGTGTCTGCAATCGAGTTGTTGTCTCCAATCAGTTGGCTAGTCTACACATAGCTATCTTATTACTTGCATTATTGCGACCGAGGACCTCATGAAGCTTCCAAAGGATCTTTACACAACACTTACTATATTTGTATTGAACCTTCACAATCAAAACTCCTTTTTCTCTTGCATAGCTGTCCAGAGCAACTACCTCAACAAAATACACTTCAAAACTTACAAGGACAGTGTTACGAATCCGAAAAGAAGACAACGACGCGCAATTAAAATTCAGTGCTTTGTTCTTTGGGACACTGTATGTAGAGAACTACAAGTCCTACAAGAATTAGGCGAAGTTAGACAAAGTGACAAGTTCATAAATTTTTACTGTACTGGATAAATCAGTAATTTCCAATTGACTAATAGATGTTCTTTAGGAAAAGCGGTAGGGAAACAACTAGCAGAGTAATGAAAGGCGCTCCACTCGGGTGTGAGGAGTCCTTAGTTCGATCTCGGGCAGCTGACTTCTTGCTGACGAACACTGTGTCAGTAGGTTTTCATCGGATTCTCCTGTTCTGTCCCCATATGATCACTCTACCAATTCTTCCATACTGATTTTCTTTCCTTGGTAATTAAGTATTAATCATCTCCTTTAACCTAAATGGCACAATCGTAGGACTACAAAAATTTCATTCTTCCTTATGTCTATTTGACTGGTTTACTGAGATTGGAGACGGAAACTATGTTGCAGCATCGAGTTAGAAATTTCTACTGTAAATTCTCCATTGTAATTCTCATCCATTTTCATCAATTGTAGACATTTTTGCACGTGTTTCGAAAGGTTCACTTGAGGTTACTAAGGATATTATTTGTATTATGATTACTGTTGATATACGAGTGTTAGTCACAAATTATACGCAACGAAGCTATAACTTTTTCCTTCATTTGTCTTTCTTTTGTTGCAGATAGATCATGGCCGCTCCATTAGAAGTTTGCACCAAAAAGGAACAACAGAGCAGTGATGCTGTTTTTGTGGTCGGAAGGTGTATCAGGGGCCGCAATCCATCAAAGACTATTGGCACTATACGGAAACAGAGTTTTGTCGAAACGAAGTATCTACGAATGGATTGAACAATTCAAAAATGGCCGCACAAGTGTTACTACCATCTACGGCTCCTTCCTCGTGCGTACACACTCCTTTGTGGCAAGACACTCTTCCCGTATTGTGCCGAAAGTCTTGGATGAATTGCGGCCCCTGATATACCTTCCGACCACAAAAACAGCATCACTGCTTTGTTGTTCCTTTTTGGTGCAAACTTCTAATGGAGCGGCCATGATCTATCTGCAACAAAAGAAAGACAAATGAAGGAATTAGGATTTAAGAGGCCTCATCCCGTCGAAATTAAAATACCGCTAATTTTACAGTAATTATGTGATATCTTCAAATAGATAAAAGATAATTGAAATATGGAACAAGAGCGCTCTAGACAATATTATTTTGCATGAGGTACCGTTATCACAAGAGACCTAGTGGCTTTCCGTTTTCAGCCGTTTAGAAACGCGAAAATAAATGCCGATTTTCAAAATGACTCGAAATCGAAAGCAGATAAGTGAGTCGTGATAACGGTATCTCATGTAAAATGATATTGTCTAGGGCGCTCTTGTGCCACATTTCGATTATCTTTTATCTATTTGAAGATATCACATAATTTCTGTAAAATCAGAGTTGTAGATTGTAGTCTGAGGAAGAAAGTGCTATACTTCCGAAACCGTTACGTTTCTAGTTTATTTTTTATAATAAATATTCTAGCCAGCCTTCTAAGAAAGCTGTATTTTTCTTTATTGAAGATGGACACAAGGCCATATTCTTATAATGACTTACTCTCGTATCTGACCATAAGACGCATTTGTGTGTTTTCATATAAATAGAGAAGTTTCGCTCCTTCATCCTACAGAGATGACTTCCCTTTCAGAAGAGCAGATGTAACATTAAAATGATAAATTATGCATGCCAGACACAGAATAAAAACACATATCTATGCAGAATACTAGTAATCAACCATATGCTAGACCAAGACAACAACGCATCACTTTATGTGTCAGGTGTGGTGAATCACCCTCTCCCCTCTGACGTCAAGTGACCTCGTGGAAGATGAAATATATTGCTTAGCCTGCCCCCTGGTGTGATTTAGCATCAACTACTTCTCTTCTTCGCTCTATATGGATAATGTTCTTACGTAGCTTGGCTGACCGTCCTTTCATCTACGGGTGTGTTATCCTCTTTAAATATATATCTATCCTTAGCATAGCTGTGCGCGAAACTTTGGATTGTAGGGAGGGGTACGCCAAATTTCAAAACGTAAACATTTGAGAAGAGATGCCAGCGAACCTGTTTAAGAACTCTGTATTATTTAGTAATATATACTCAGCATACATTAGTTCTCTCTTTTTGGAAACTCGTCCACTAATGCCTTATATAGATTTACTTCAACAGCGGATATCCATTTTGCTAAGTATGCTTGCACAAGAAGATTTATTTCGTAACAAATTCGCCAGAGTAAGGCAAATGAGTATCACAGAGATACAGAAGAGATGAAAGCCCAGAAGCGAACGCTATTTGAAATCAGTGAACTTTAAAATACATTCGACATGTGTGTATAACATGGAATATGTATATACAGTGTTGCCAGAGGTTCCATTATGGATGAAATGAAATCTTTCAGTTTAACGTCCCATGATTATGCCCTTTAGGCCAGGGGCGGATCCAAGAGAGACTTCTGGTGGGCGCTGTGGGTTGTAATACTGCTACTTAGAGCTACTTTCAAGAGCTCCAAACTCTGGGATGAGTTTTATTTATATATAAAATTAAAAAAGAGTTCCTTTTCTGGGGGGAGAGGCGATCGCCCTGATCGCCCCCTGGATCCGTCACTGCTTTAGGCTAAGGGGTACAATGATTAAAGCAAGTAAATAATGATGGAAGAATTGGTGGAATGAGAAAGTGGGAGGAAATGGGAGTGTCCCGAGAAAGTCCTGGGACATGATGTGGTTCACCACAAACTTACTTAGCCGTTCATCGAACCAAAGACTCTATGCATTAGAGCTCTACCACTGAGCCACCATGACCGCCAAGGAAATGTTTAGAAAGTCAATGTTATGGTCACCGCAAAAAGGTACTTTTATTTATAAACATTACAAATGCTTTTTAAAGTGAATTTTAATTTTCGGAGCAATTCCTATAACTCGTTTTTGTTAGCATCTATTTTGTTTATGCAGGGTGTTCCGAAACAACAATGACAACGTTTGGGATGTGATTCATGACTCCAAGATAAAACAAAAAGTATAGACCAACCTGAGTGTAGAAATGCTTCCTTTCGACTTTATTACCAACTGAAAAAAATCTGGAAAATGCAAAAAAACAGCCATAGCTCAAGAACAAAATGTTGGATCAAAGTCGAGTTAAAGGGAATGTCTATTAGTATTGGTTATAGATTCCATTAACGCACAATTAAACGATCTACCACTGATCCACCGTGCTCTCTTCTATTATGGACGTTTAATAAGGTAACAGCACGTATATACGCCAGTGCAACTAAATACGCCAAGTGTTCAGTGTGGGACGTTTCCAACGAAATCCGCTAGAATGCACCTCCAATATGTGCCACGGGCTTGGACAAGTCCGATTTGACAAATACTCCGGGAGATAGGTCTGAGACTGTCACGCCATGGAGTTGTTTGCTTCGGGAAGGTTCCACGGACGGACGTTACTATTTCAATAGAAGTAACAATCCGTTATTAGTACTGTGCTAACTCAGATCATGACCGATTGTTTACAGCAATGTAGGGCTTATTTTATGTCCGTCTAGGAACACTGTGTTTTGTAAGTGTAACTTCAGTATTTGTGATTTCATGGCTACTAAATCAATACCAAGCATCCTGCAGCGAAATACGTCAGGGCTTGTGCAGAACTGACTGCAGAAGACAAAGATGTTTTCATTTGTCCCACATGTTTCATCGGTGTAGTTTCTTCTTAAGTCACAGTACAGTGACATTGTTTGTTTATCTTCTTATGGACTAAAACTTTTCAGTTTGGAACTTCATTTCAACTTTGGAGATTATCGTTTTCACATTTTGTCTTTCTATCTTCATCTTGCACTTTTATTATTCTATTTTCTGCATCAGAATGTTGTGTAGTAATATTTGAGTTTGTATAACGCAGACGATGTAAGCAGTTGCAAAATTATTAAAAGTTTCTAGTACTATCCTAGACTTGGCGTAATTACCTGCACGTGTTGGTAAATACGCCATTTTGTAACACTTTTTTTCTTTTACCTTAGGTACAACACAGAAGTGAGTAGCATCATTGCCACATTCTTTCTACACACGGAAAAGACTACTCTGCAATGCACATGTGCTGCTCTTTGTGTTTCATGAAAATTAAGGCCGTAAAAAAATCCAACACCCTTAACGTGGTGTATTTACCTTCACCTACCTTATTATTTGTTATTTGTACCTTATTATACTTGTAGTAGTTACAAATTTGCCTGTATAAATAAATTGCATTCTTTCTTTCCTACGTAATTGACTTTATTTATAAAATGTTCATTTTTATGTTCACTTATTTTCAATTTTAGGTCAAGAAAGCTTCTGATGCAGCTGACTGAGAGAGGCATGATCACGTGTTCTCCGCTAAGCTGGACGTAATTCAACCGATCGCTAACAGATGGCATTGGAGCGGCTCAGGGTCACAAATGATGTTACGCTAAGTGGTTTGGTTCTATTTTAAATTTGAATCAATTTGTTTCACCAAAATTTTTGAATTATTATTTTGTTTCTGTTTATCATTCCTTTACAGCACCATGGCTATAACGAGGGATATTCAGAAAGTAAGGTTACAAGCATGTACTGAAACGTGTATATAAGTTATTTCATACAACCAACACAGCCAACAGATAGTACATACATTAGGTTATTTTTCAACATTGTTTCCATATCGGTTGAGGCACTTATCGCATTGTGGGAAAAGTTTGAAGATTCCCTCCTGAAAAAATTCTGTGCTTGAGTGTTCAGCCACGTTGTAACGAAGTGGTTCATCTCCTCGTCTGAAGCGAAGCGATGACATCCTTGGTGCTCCTTCAAGTGCAGAAACAGGTGAAAGTCGAGTGGGTCGAAGTCTGGGCTGTTGAGAGTGTGGTTGATGATGTCCCAGCGAAACTGCTTCAACAGCGTGATGTTCTTCTGGGCGGTATGCGGACGCGCGTCGTCGTGAAGGGAGGTGACACCCTCAGTGAGAAGTCCTGGCGACATGCTGACGAGACATTACCTTCTCTTCGCAAACCTCTATCAGCTGCCGGTAAATTTCAGGTAGGTGGTAGGTGGTGGATGGCTGAAACTCTGAACAGTTGCCAACTCCATGTATTAAAATTACCGCACACTCCTCATTCCCCTATAATAGACAGAACTCCAGAAATATCGGGATTGTAACCTTACTATCCATTTCATAAAGATAGGCCCCTGACTTCGCGGTGCTGCCGTGACGTCCAGTCAAAACTTACACTGCATTGTCGTACCTCGTTGGAATTGTTGGAATGTTGTCTTTTCAATACTTAAGATATACAAATTTTCTTTGTACTGTGTAGTGAGAAAAAAATAGAAACTAATGAAAAAGTGTGTATTTTTTCGTACTTTTTTGGTAAATCAATGTTTATAGGACTATATCTCGGAAAGGAGATAACATGAAATAATTTCCTGTGCACGATATGTAGATGCATATATTACCTGTAAGTTCTGAAAATTTCATTACTCAGCACGTAGTAATTTTCTTGTTATTCAGTAAAAAGTGAGACATTACTCTGGATTGCTGCGGTGTATTAACAATCTGAAAAAAAAAAACTTTTAGAAAGATCTTAAAGTAGCTTTTTCAACCAAACTGTTTTGACTTATTTTAAAAAATAAACAATCGCAAATATGACATTATGATTTTCTCAGCTTTGCGCCCTTCGCTATCGCAGTTTATACGGAGTGCTACGTTGCCACATTTTCCTTTTGCGTATACACTCTTAGACGAACGAGTATTTAAACTTGTCGCGCACACTGTCCGGCACTTTTTAGAGATATTTCTAAAATTTTATGTCTTCACAGATTTTCAACCAATTTCTTAGAAATTAACAGGATATACAGTAAATGTGCCAAATGTTCAAAATTAGAAAAGCGAACTCTTATTTTGTTTCGATTTGCATGTGATGGTCCTCGAAAATTTGTTATTTTTGTCAGTTTGTAACTTATTGCACGCAGTACAAAATACACTTGCACAGAAACAAATACAAGCACAAACTTTATTATACGATACAACCTTAGTTGATATATATAATATTGAGTTTACACTTCACAGAAAATCTGTTTTCAGATCTAGTGTTGTACATTTCGAAGCACTTTCCCACGCAAAGTCCAACTTTATAGACTATATCAGGCAATAAACCAGGGATGCAAATAAGCAACAAAAGTTTACTCGCCCAAGAAAAAAGTTACTAGCCCACATCACATAATAAAAATAATTTACTTAACTTCCGTATGATATTAAATACTCGCCCGCACCGATGAAGCACACGTCCCGGGCGAGTGGTTATTTGCATCCCTGCAATAAACCTTAATATTTATTACAAACTTCCGTTTACTTTGTGAATACTACGTACTTTTAGTCTGGATTCCACATTTATCAGTAGGTCCACGTCTCATATAGCCTCATTGCTGAACAGGGCGTTCAACTCAAAATCAACTCAACTTTTTTTTACTATAAAACTTCATCGATAAAAACAGCTGAGACACTTTATATGTGGAATACTCTGTAGATAGCCCATCATTTTGATCAATTCCCGGG
The DNA here is from genome assembly GCF_964235325.1 of Thermobia domestica. Classification (NCBI taxonomy): domain Eukaryota; kingdom Metazoa; phylum Arthropoda; class Insecta; order Zygentoma; family Lepismatidae; genus Thermobia; species Thermobia domestica. The sequence continues at coordinate 8,580,021 of NC_137455.1, read as the reverse complement.
ACACCACTAAACAGGGGTTTTGCGTTTACTTGAATTTTATCGCTCCAAGCTACATCAGAATCTGTCTTTGAATAGGAACGACACGTTTTTTTCTCTCTTTCCCGGCGCAGCCTCAGGTTCACTTGAAACAGAGTTACTATCTTGTTCACTCCCGAATACGCCACTGAGCAGAATAATTAATGTCATTACTATTCATTACTAACTCATAACCGTCTGAGTTGGAGTCATTCATCAGTTCTGCAATTTCATTATCGGTAAAAAAATTTCCTCTTCTTTTTGTAATACCACCACTCGTAAAGGAATATCCATATATTTGGTCTAGGAATTAATTCGTGCGGTTGGTACACACACATTGAAGCTGAAGCTGTAGTACAAACAAAAAATACATAAATACCTTAAGAAAAATATTGTCCATCGCTAGCCACCACTTTCGCCCATCTGTCAGGCAATGTACGGATTCCGTGGCGAAAGAAGTCCTCATCCTTGGAAGCGATCCAGTCAGAGACCCATGTTTCGATATCTTCTGAAGAAGTAAACCGCTGTCCAATCAAATCGTTGTTCATGCAATCGAACAAGTAGTAGTCCGAAGGAGCAACGTCTGGTGAATACGGCGGGTGGGGTAAAACTTCCCATCCGACATTTTCTAAATAGGTTTTGATCGGTTTTGCGACATGTGGGCGAGCGTTATCATGTTGAACAATAAGTTTATCATGTCTGTTCTCCATTCTGGTCGTGTTCTGGCCAGAGCTTGCTTCAAACGCATTAATTGTCGTCGATAACGTTCTCCATTCATAGTTTCACCCGGTTGCAGCAGCCCATAGTACACCACACCTTTCATATCCCACCATATGCACAGCATAACCTTTGCACAGTGAATATCTCGTTTTGGTTGTGATGGACCTGGTTCACCTGGTTTCACCCAGGCCTTTTTTCGTTTAGGGTTCTCGTAATGGATCCACTTCTCATCACCCGTAATAATTCGATGCAGAAACCCCTTTCTGCTCTGTCGTTGAAGCAGCAATTCGCAAATGGTTTTTCGTCTTTCAACGTCTCTGTCTTTCAATTCATGTGGAACCCAATGTGACATCTTTTGAATCATTCCCATGGCTTTCAAGCGTTTGTAGACTGTTGTTTGATCAACGCCTAATGCTGCTGCAAGTTGTTCCTGCGTTTGACACGAATCCTGCTCGAGCAATGCTGTCAATTCTTCGTCTTGAAATTTTTTTGGCTGTCCAGCTCGCTCTTGGTCTGCCAAGCCGAAATCACCACTTCTAAACCGTGCAAACCACTTCTGACACGTTTGCTCAGCTAGAGCATGGTCACCATACACTTCCACCAAAATATGATGACTTTCAGTCGCACTTTTCTGCATGTTAAAGTAATGCAGCAGGACACCCCGCAAAAACACTTTATCAGGCACAAATTGCGCCATGTTCACTTAACTACAAACTGGTGTTGTTGACGCTTTAATCCACTGCCCTATACTACGAACGATACGCGATGACAGGGGTTTGCAACACATGTGTGGATACACGGAACTGTGGGACGCTCCGTTCGTTGCGCCATCTCTTGTCCACCCGCACGAATTAATTCCTAGACCAAATATATATATATATGTGTGTGTGTGTGTGCGCGCGCGCGCGCGTGTGTGTGTGTGTGTGTAAGTTTTTGACGACTACGAACCGAAAGGAAATGTTGAAGACATAATCAGTGCGACGTGACTAGACGCAAATACAGCCCTCGTCAGCTACTCATTGCATTGTTTTCTTTCGTTGAAAGAAAGCAAAGGACCCATTCTGTGTTACTGTACATTCGGCAGGGGAATTCATTGCAGAACTTGGGTGAACACGTGATTGCGAAGGCTACATTTCTTTTTAACCTTTAACATGTTCGTAAGCTAGAAAGTGTGTATACTGATAGATCTTGAGGTAGAAATGGAGCCATTGTTTATAAGTGTTTAGGAAGATAGCAGGAGCAGCGATGAGTCAACAAACCCATTACAAAAGTGAATGAAGTAAATAGAGTAAGAGATGAGTTTTTTGATGTTTTACTTCAACGTTTTATTTCGATTACATTGAGATGTGTAATGCATTATTACTATTTTTATGATGTTGTGAAAGGTTATAATAAATACTTTTTCCTATTACATTCTTATGAAGTAGGCTTCACGCTACAGGCTTCCTGAACGCGACAACACTGTACGACAGCGGTGCCGCACTTCCACTTACTGTATGCTGTTTCTTTATATAAGCGCGGGGAATTTAAATATTGGGCTGCAACATGGCTCACCGCTTAACGCAGAGAATATGTTGAAGTAAAAATTTTTTTTAAAAAATAAATACTCTACCAACTAAACCTTGTTTTGTTAATAGTTTCAAATATTTGGAACACTAGACTTCCAAATTTTCGAACAGTGTTTTGTACGTTTCTCTACCTAACATGGTAAAGGAGATCAGAGCGTCGTACATTTGTTTTAATTACACAAAAAGTATCAAGTGATGAAAATTGAACTTTTCACAACTTACAGCTAATGGATGCATCTACATATTGTACACAGGAAATTATTTCACGTGATCTCTTTTCTGAGATATAGTCCTATAAACATCGATCTACCAAAAAAGTACGAAAAATACGCACTTTTTCATTAATTTTGATTTTTTTCTCACTACATAGTACAAAGAAAATTTTATGTCTCAAGAATTGAAAAGACAACATTCCAGCAATTCCAACGAGATACGACAGTGCAATATAAGTTTTGACTGAACGTCACGGCAGCACCGCCAAGTCAGGGGCCTAGCTTTATGAAATGGATAGTAGTTTCTGATCTACCCTCCTATGAGACGTACCCCTACCGTTTATAACGGAGTCAGGACCAGCATAATGTGTACAAATTTTAGTGCTTTTAGGAATCAAATCCGGAACTATCTGCACCAAAGGCGCACACTCTAGCTAGTAGACTTAGGGGGAAATTCGGTAAATAACCTTTGAATATATGACACATGAAATCCTGAATAACATAATCCAACATGTTTCCCAATAACATCAAACAAACTTTATCCATAAATTATTAACAAATTAATTAGCTCTTAAGCCTATTACAAACCAATGGTTTGATAGACAAATGATCGATGAGATTGATTGAAATATCTTACTATCCCTTAATTGGATAATTGCATCGGTTGAAGTAATAAAAATGTCATAAACCTGTATGATTAATGACAAAGAGAAAGTGTCTAGGGCAGGAATGAATTCAGGGTGTAGCCCGGGGGAATCTCCCCCCGAAGAAAATTTATCCTCCCCCGGAGAAACTCCCAAAATTTCAGTCACAAAATGTAGAAATTACTTCACTCAATTATTTGCTTTTCTTTCTGTGCACGTGCAAACGAAATCCGATCTCTCAATATACATATAAATGACGCAGACCCATTCTATATAAATATTAAATATAAAGCGCCTAAATCCCATTTCTCGCATCGGAAGTAACAGACGTAAATGTGTTTGACGATTGTTAAGGTAAACACATCTTTCTTTAACTAAAAATAAGTCAGTTAAAGGGTGAGATTCAGAGGGATCAGGGAGGAAAAGTTATCCCTCCTGGGTTGGATTTATATAGAATTTATCAATATAATAGTAGTATATAAGTGAAAGATTGCTATTGAAGGTTACGAAGATCCTGCTCACTGCCGTGCCATGGGGGAGGGGAAGCGGGGCGACGGCCCCGGGCGCCGAAGTAAGGGGCGCAAAATTCAGGAGGGAAAAAGAAAAGAAGGAAAGAAAAAGAGAGGAATGAAACACATGTGCACATGTGGGCATGTGCACATATATAAAATGAAAAGAAAAAAGTAATTAAAAGTTCTCAAAATCAGGGAAGAGCAGGATTTACTTTTTAAAATTTTCTCACCTTTCGAGACTGGTCTGTCGACCTCACTCATATGTACGGGGGTACCGTCGTATACTCTCGCTCCAAGCGCTGATTTTCCACGACACGGCACTAATCTACTGAAGATTTCGTAAACTAAACTATTGATGTGTATGCAGTGAAGGAACCAAGGCTAATATGCTTGATTTAGAATCAGAAGTGTGAGAAAGAATCATACCTTTTTGTTAAGATATTCCTATGTATGTTTGTTTTAGGACAAAAAATATTTGAGTTAATTTAAATCTTTTTAAAAACTTCTACATTAGTAACAAATAGTAACTACTGAATATAGGAAATAATAACAAAAATAGCTATTGTAAATAGCAATTAAAGTTTAGTCTAAAATATTTTTGCCAGTCTTTATTTAATGTTGTAGATAAAATCAAACGATTGTTTTTTTTAAAAAATTATAATCTCACATTGAATATTTATCAGCAATTAGTCTCAATATTAGGTAAGATGTGCATGTGAATGGAATTGTTAAATATGCTGCTTTCTTGCAAAAATACAGAAAAACAACCCTCCCACCCGAGGATTTTACATCCCCCCCGGGTGAAAATATCTAAATTCAACACTGGTCTACGGATGGTTGTACCTACCAACCTCCATGGCTAATATTTTTATATCTGTTCAGAAAGTGGTACTATTTTGATCACAATTGAAAGTGTTTTTTTTTTTTTTTAAATTACAGAATCAAATTATCGTATTTGAGATTTTTCACAATGCAATGACTTTACGAATGGTTATTAGGTTTAGGGATTATCATACACCATTGTAAACGCATTTGAGACCACACAGTGAACATCGATTCAAATTTTTCATCACAGATTGAGCTGGAGCGCATACTGATCATAGTATTAAGGTTTCAGCATACCAGCCACCTTAGCGTTTGAAGAGGTATACTGCTACTAGTTTGAAGGTCGTCGGACAACATAAGGAATGAAGTTCCGTGTGGGAATCCTTGTATGTGGTTCGCAGCCTGACTGCAATGCCAGGACGAGAGGCTATAATTTAGTGATTTAGAACGCCACCGTGTAGTGGGTTGTGAGAACTCGAGTAACTGTTCTTCAGAATCACCGCTTGCAAGCTAGTGACGTTTCAGTGATCCATTGTTGGTGTACACACATACACATGATTTTAGTAAGGCAGAGAGTGCTTTAGTGCAATGTCTACCAAGGCGGCCTTCTTGGCTGCTATGTCAGTGAACTTGTTTCGATGAATACTGAACGGGAAGATCATGTAGCTAGAATGTAAGGAAGTAGGAACGCTTCCAAAGTTTTAACTGGAAATCCAATCGGAAAACGACCATTAGGAAGACCTAGACGCAGATGAGAGGACAATATTAAGATGGATCTCTCAGAAATAGGAATGCAAAGTAGAAACTGGATCCAGTTGACTAAGGACAGAAGTCAATGGACAGCTTTTATGAACAAAGCATTGAACCTTCGGGTTTCATAGTCCGTAGTGTTAGTTTTACAATGTCTGCCTTTATTTACTCCGTTGTTTCTTGTGTTCGAAATAAGTGTTTCAAATGTAGTATTTCCATGCTTTTGAACGGCCTCAGCTCTGAAACTATGCATTTTTTCCCACTGGCTCATATTAACATTTTTTAAATGTGAGAAATTACATCTTACAGTTTGTCTGTGTAGTTTATTAACACGCTGTACAAGATAATGAAAATTTAGAAGGAGCAAATTACCAACAAAAAATATTTTTATTGCGAATGCATAAGCATTAAGCACGATCACAAGATAAAGCCATTCCTCCAACGAGTTAGAATCTGACGGAACCGCTGATGTCAAGATGTTCTCGCTTCCTGAATATTACAGAGAAAATTGATTTTCCTATCGATTTAAGACGTTTTGAAACCCACCAATCAAACTCTGAAAAAAATCCTAAAGTAAACCTTGAACTTCATTTTATCTTCTTTCTCTATTTTTCTTCACCGGCGAAGACGCCACTGAATGTCAGTGACGTAAAGAGTAATCACCGAGCTCAGAGGAGAAACCGCAACCTTTCACAGCTGTGAAGATCTGAGTAGAAGTAGTAAATAATTAACCGTTAGAAAAGCAGTGATAAAATTAGATATCCGGGCTAATTACAACAGCGTCAACTGATGTCTTGAGTTATGTATTGAGTTTGTTTCGTATTACAACATGAAATATATTTACACTCAATATCTTTACACAAAAAGTAAATTTCGGTCGTAGTGTTTTAAAGTAGAGCAATATCCGTGAACAATTAAGGTTTTAACTTATTACTCAATCAAAATAGAAGACGTTTGATAGAATTCGTATGCTGTTGGCCGTGTGTTTTTAAGCTCTGTCGAAACGAAAAGATTCTTTACAGAACTCTTCGGATAATCGATCACAGTGTGTTCTTTCTTGCATTTCATCAAGAGGAACAAATCTGGTGAATATGGAAGATAAATATACAGAGTGGCCCCAAAATAGGTATACAGACCTACATATATAAAACATACAGGATTGTATACCTTCTTTTGGGCCACTCTGTATATACGGGTGTTCATGAACCATACCGACGAACTGTAAGAAAGCATTCCTTACATCAAAGTAAGAGAAAAAAGTTGATGTGTATATTTTTACAGCAAGGGCTGCCCAAAATTGTCAAAAAGCTAAACTTCAACATGAGTTATTTCGAATTCGAGATGTCGTGGAGTGGCTGCCCATATCAGCGTAAAAGGAGTCTTGCATACATAATCGAGAAAAGTATATTTTATCAATGTTCAATGGATGTGCAAAACATTCCCTACAGGGTATAATTCCCAGACATGCTTCCAACAGAATTTCCATGTATGCTCTGATTTCAAGGTGGTTTCGAAGTAGAAAAAAAGGTTAGTATTGACAACAGTAAACATGGAATGTTTCAGTTCGAAGTCGGAAGTGTTAGAGACAGCCAACACCACGACTCCTTGTGTTAGGATTAACAAGGAATTTGCTTGACCCAGGTACTTTTTGTTTTAAAAAAATACATTTAGTTAGATGCAGTGAGTTATATTTTGCAGTGTATAATGAACAGATAATGTACCTGATTGTTCTGTGTACTACAGTACATGTTATATATATATATATATATATATATATATATATATATATATATATATATATATATATATATATATATATATATACACAGTGCGTTCCACGAATAACACTAAGGTCCACCTCCTCAAGAAACCAAGGCAGATAGAAACATAAAACCTTTTGGAACCTTCAAGGGATATAAAAAACAACATTATTCTGAGAAGGAGAATCCCCCACAAGGGGAGCTAAAGGGGGTTACTGGGGGTAACTCGAAAATTTTAAATAGCAACCCCCATCGTGTGGTACCTCGTTTGAAAGGTAATCACAAGTAAAGACCACTTGTGAAAATTGTAAGTCGGTAGCATGTCCGTAGCCAACATGGCGGCCATCCGTAAAGGACGGTCGAAGTGCGTTCAACGAATAGCACAAAAGCTCGTCTCCAGAAGAAACGAAGGCAGATAGAAACATGAAACCTTTTGGAACCTTCAAGGAACTTAAAAATCAACATTATGCTGAGAAGGAGAATCCCCCACAAGGGGGGCTAAAGGGGTTACTGGGGGCAACTCAAAAATTTTAAATAGCAACCCCCATAGTGTGGTACCTCGTTTGAAAGGTAATCACGAGTAAAGACCACTTGTGAAAATTGTAAGTCGTTAGCATGTCCGTAGCCAACATGGCGGCCATCCGTAAAGGACGGTCGAAGAAACATTGCAAACCTGTAAGCAGAGAGTAACATAGTATGATTTGGGACATACCTCATTAACGCAGGAGATGCTCGAAGTGTGCACCGCCCACTTCCTGGCAGTAATGTAAACGTTGGACGAACTCCTCTCGAACACGGGTAAAAGTCATTACCGGTATAGAATGACAGGTATCAACTATGCGTTGGCGCAACTCCGCAATGCTGTTCAGCTGCGTGCGGAACACTATAGTCTTCAATAGCCCCAGAGAAAAAAGTCGGGTGGAGCAAGGTCTGGCGAACGGGCTGGCCATTCAATGGTGCCGCGATGACCAATCCATCGTCGCGGAAACTCACTATCTAAATAGTCACGTACAAGGCGGTGAAAATGGGCAGGACAGCCGTCATGCTGGAAAACGGGCAGAATCTCTCCAAATTCTTGCGGATTCTCTTCCATTGCCTCGACAATCAACGGTGCAATAAAGTCTTGCAGCAGCGCCAGGTACTTCTCACCCGTTAATATTCCATCGATGAAGAGGGGCCCGATTATGTGATTACCTAAGATACCCGCCCAGACATTCAGCGACTCTGGATGTTGAGTGTCTTCTTCACGAAATACATGAGGGTTTGTGTCACACCAATATCGGCAGTTATGTCTGTTGACCTTGCCATTCAAGTAGAACGTACTCTCATCGCTGAAACACACGGTTGTCAGCACAATGGTCCCACGTGCCAATGCCTCACACATCTGCTCACAAAACTCGATACGCATATCGGGATCATGTTCACTTAACTCCTGGACCATATGTAGTTTGTATGGATGAAAGGTATGTTTTTTTAAGATTCTGTATGTCGTTGTGCGTGACACACCACACGTTTGAGCCACAGTTGTTATGGACTGTTGAGGATGCACATTCAGCTCCGCCAACACTTGTATCTGTGTTTCTTCCGTAGCAACACTAGGGTTTCGAGGCTTTGGGGCATTGGTCACACTGCCTGTCGTAAAGAATTTGATTAATAAATGGCGTACAGAAGGAACACTAATTGGGTTGCGCACATTTTGTTCATTGAACAACCGTGCTGTTGCACTGTACGAACGATTCGTAGCACCAAAGAGTAACACAATTTCAATTCTCTGTTCAAGAGACCACATTATGTATGTAACATAGGATGGTCAAACGCACCAGCACAAACACACGTCTACGTCCTACAGACCTACTGTTCCGGGTTGTAATGTAGCGCACTGTTGGTCGGAAAAGCACATCTGATAGTGGTGCACGAGTAAACAGAGTAGCTTTGCTAAAGTACGTGTGTCCAACACCAAAGCGCCACCACGGGCAACTCGTCGTCATGAACTACATCTCCTCGTCCGTAAGAGTAGCAGTTCGACAGTAGCGCAATGGTAAAGTGTTGGTTCAGTACACGTGCGGTCCGGGTTTCGAGCCTCGGAGGGTTCAGATTTTTCAATAATATTATGGTACTCTCTTTTCTATCGGTTTCAGTTCAATTTGCATGTTTTGTATTTGCAATACTGTTATAGTGTTAGTTGTGTTTTATGTGTATTGTGCATTCGTTCCGAACTAGACCTACGTTAGACTTTAGAGTTTGTTGTGGACACGGTCTGGTCTCTATACGCGATTACTTTTCCAGCGAGGTACCACACGATGGGGGTTGCTATTCAAAATTTTTGAGTTACCCCCAGTAACCCCCTTTAGCTCCCCTTGTGGGGGATTCTCCTTCTCAGCATAATGTTGATTTTTAAGTTCCTTGAAGGTTCCAAAAGGTTTCATGTTTCTATCTGTCTTCGTTTCTTCTGGAGACGAGCTTTAGTGTTATTCGCTGAACGCACTTCGACCGTCCTTTACGGATGGCCGCCATGTTGGCTACGGACATGCTAGCGACTTACAATTTTCACAAGTGGTCTTTACTTGTGATTACCTTTCAAACGAGGTACCAAACGATGGGGGGTGCTATTTAAAATTTTCGAGTTACCCCCAGTAACCCCCTTTAGTCCCCCTTGTGGGGGATTCTCCTTCTCAGCAGAATGTTGCCTTTTATGTCCCTTGAAGGTTCCAAAAGGTTTTATGTTTCTATCTGCCTTAGTTTCTTCAGGAGGTGGACCTTAGTGTTATTCGTGGAACGCACTGTATATATATATATATATGACAGTGGCGGCTCGTGACTTTCAAACAATAATTCAACGTTAGAAATATAGACACAAAAATAATGTGTTAGAAGAAATTCACTTCACACATGGCATTCTGATTGAAAGTCCTTACAGATCTGTCCTGTGGCAGATTGCACACTTTTGAGAATACTTGTAATTTTCTTCACAATGTGCACATCTGCCAAGGTTCTTAGTTTGTTGCTTCTGGCAAGCAATAGATGATTTCTTCACATTCAGTTTCCTACCACAGTAGTTGAACTCTGTGGTGTTGATGTCACAACAGTGGTACTGTAGCGTGACGGTTTGTTTTCGATCAGAGTAACTCGAGTTTCCAACCTGTTTGTTAGCAATGATCTCCCAAGAGTTTCAAGAAATGATTTGCTATTAATTTTGATTGTATGTCAATCAATTTTTATTTTATTTTTCATGTTCCACACCACAAATGCATTGTATGCTGCAATGTCCCTGTAATTCATGAAGAGAGTGAATAGCCATCCCTTTGTATCTATTCTCCAACTGTACTCTCGAATAAGTTTATCCAGGACTTCAACACCATTTTTGGTCTCATTATATATCAATATAATTTCTGGCTTGCAGTCATTATTTGCATCAGATATACTGTGTTCGTGATGCATACTCGAAAGTAAAACTTCAAATTTTCCCTTTCGTGAACTCAAGATGGCCGCCAGCGTGTAGGAGTGCATAACAATTCTCCCATTTTTGTGCTGTTTATGAAGCGATTTTTATGAAGATAGTGCTGAGTGTATGTATTTGTTGTTCATAAACCATTAAGCTTGCTTTTAAAGTAATATATAAAGTAATATATATATATTGTTTTTCTGTGTGTTAATAGTGAAATATGCTGAAGAGTACACGAAGCGAGAACACCGGCACTCCAAATGCACTGTCATCCCAAAATGTGAAAGATGATCTTGTGAAGCAGATTTGTAGTGAAGTGAAATCGGCCGTTCAGTCTCCAGAGGTAACGAAGGTCATAGTAGATTGTATTATTGAAACTGTAATAAAGGTGGTGATTGAACGTTTGGAGGAAACTATGAAATTTAACTGTGATGAGGTTGGCGATCTGAAAACAAATATGCACAACATGAAGAGTGAACTTAAAAAAAAACGTGACAAAACAATTGAAGATCTAAGTGACAAAATTGTTGAACGTTACATAATTTGGGAATAGGTGGAAAAAGTTCATCGTTGAACCTCCCTGAAGAACTAAATTGTCCTGATGTCATAAATTGTTATTTTGCTAAGGTTTCCGAAATCTCAGTAACAAGTGATGATACATTTGATAAACAAATAAATCGGTACAGTTCACTGAAACTCACTGCTTGTGGAACTCCTTTCATGTTAAAACTTGTTCATGAACATGAAGTTAGAAGAGCAATTGTTAACATTAAATCCAATGCAGAGGGTTTTGATGAAATAACCCCACGTATGCTTAAAATAGCTTTACCTGTTATCACATCTCCCTTAACTAATATTGTGAACTACTCTTTATCGAATGGTAAATTCTCTGATCCCTGGAAACTAGCTAAAATTCTGCCATTACGAAAGAAGCCTTGTATTAAATCAACTAGTGACCTTAGGCTAAAAAAATATATTGCCAGTTCTTTCAAAGGTAATTGAGAAGTTAGTGCTTCAGCAAATGATTTCATATATGGATAGCTCTGGCATACTTCCATGCGAACAATCTGGGTTTCGTAAATTTCACAGCACTTCTACTGCTTTGTTAGGAATTAAAGACAATGTGCTTCATGCACTAAATGACAAATATGTGGTCATACTAGTCTTATTAGACCTCTCAAAGGCATTTGATCTTGTACAGCATGGTGTTCTCTTAGCAAAAATGAAATACTATAACTTTTCAGTAAATACCATAAAATGGTTCGAATCCTATCTACGTAATAGAAAACAGCAAGTTACTTTACGTAGTTCCTCTCAATATAGAATTTCATAAGCTGCTGTTCTTGATAGAGGCGTTCCACAAGGCTCAATTTTAGGGCCAGTTTTGTTTACCTTATACATTGCATATTTGGTATCTGTTGTACAGCATTCAAAGATGTACTGTTACGCAGACGACATTCAATTGTTTATAAAAGCCTTGCCTCAGGACTTATCACAAGTTGTTCGACTCCTTAACCAAGATCTTACGGTTATCAGTAACTGGTGTATTGATAACGGTCTTGTTATTAATCCCTTAAAATGTACTTATACTGTTCTAGGTTCCGCAATCAACTTAATAAAATTGTTCCTGACAAATTAGAATTACAAATAATTGACTCCAACATTAGCTATTCATCTTGTGTTAAAAGTCTTGGAGTACAAATTGATAAACTTTCTATGAATAATCACGTCTCTACTCAGTGTTCAAAAGTTTTAGGAATACTAAGAAACTTGTAGAAAATACGAGACTGTCTATCCAAAGATACCAAGCTTCTCCTGACACAAATGCTGATACTGTCTTTGTTTGATTATTATGATGCTGTGTATGACCCGCTTCTAACAAAAAGCAATGTCATCCTGATCCAAAAGGTACAAAATTCATGCATCCGCTTGTTACAACATACGAAAATTCGATCATATTTTGCCTATTCTGAACAGCAATAGCATGCTGACAATGTCCAGAAGACGACATTTGCATTATTGCTGTCTCATCTATAAAATTCTTAAAACAACATGTCCCGCGTATCTATACAAGAAACTCACTGCTAGGTCAACTATTCACACTCACTTAACACGCAAAAGAAATACGTTTGATATTCCACACCATAGACTCAAGCAAACCACTGCGGCATTTTCAGTATTAGCACCAAGTTCATGGAATGCTCTGCCAAATGTAGTAAAAGAAACTAAAATATTTAATTCTTTCAAGAACATGTTAAAAATTTATTTACTCAGCCAAGAAAATTTAAGTTCAGGTACCCATGATTTGTATCCTATCACTTGAACCACGTAAATGAAATCAGACTTGACTTGGTACATATTCTTTATTAAATAATCATGCATTGTAAAAATATTTCATCACCCTCCCCTTGCATTGTGAATCATAAACATAACTTATTTTGTCTCTATGTAATTGATCAGTTTGTGTTTGTTTTTATGTTTGTATCTGTATGCTTTCTTTTTCTTTCTTCACTTGTAGTACTTTGCGTGTGAGTGTGTTTTGTTAAAAGTATCACTTGCTTCTTTTCTTTTTTTTATCATCTTAATGTATACCTGTATTTTTGTTGTATATAACTGTATCTTTTGACTCAATTGATTGTATGTTTTTTGTATAACTCAATGTACTTCCGTGACAAGGGTTAGGTGTTAGAGCAGCAATATACTGAACCTCGCCCGCTTGAATAAAGCCTTTTACAATTCAATATATGACACCAATCTGAGATTATCCGTGACTAGAAATTCACTAGAACGTACTGCTCTCTTTTTAGTAGATCTTTCCTAGACTGTCACATTGTCCCAACACCAATTTATGTAAGGAAGTTCTCTGCTACTGTGATGTCTGTGAAAATATTGTCGGTGGTTATGTTGCGCTAGGGATTATTCCAGAAATGGGTAAGATCTCTTATAATACATGATCCCTGGTTGACTTCGGGAGTATTGCCAATTTGCTCCAGATTGACCTGGAAATTGGAGTAGTAAAAGGTTTGTGTATCACACAACACCAACAATTTGATACAGTATTTGCCAGGTTTGTTAGGTATGTAAACCTTAAATGAACACCGCCCCCTAAATTTCACTAACTGCTTGTCAATTGTCTTGAACATTTATCATGCTTTGTTTTAGTTCTTTTATATTTCCCCCTTTAACAAGCAGGCTAGTATAATCTGTATACAGTACAGTTGTACGTTCTCTGCGTTTGTTGGAAGATTATTTATGTAAAGGAGAAACAGCAACGGTTCCAAGATTGATCCTTGCGGTACTCTATGGCTTACGTATCTCTGAGTTGAATGATACGTTTTCTCTACATTTCCTGTCATGTCAGTTATATATTTCTACTGTTTGTCCTCTGTATTCTAAGTAAGATTCAAGAATTTTAAAGCATTGCATCTTATGTCGTATTCTCCTAATTTTCTAAACAAAATTTTGTGGTTAGCTAGGTCAAATGCTTTAGTTAAATCACAAAATATTCCTATTGTCATCATTTTGTTATCAATTGCTTCTAATATATCAATTGTTTATTAGTGTGCAAGCAGCAGTAATTGTGCATTTAGTGCATGTAAAGCCACGTTGATCTTGGATTAATATTTAACCTTTGCTGTTTTCAGCTTTGACGGAAAAAATCTGCCTTCCATACATTCGTTATATAAATAAGTTATAACTTCCATGAAATATTGCTGGAATATTATATCGTCAACTTATTTTGAATCTTTTTAAGTTTCATTCTACTCTTTAAATAGTTTATATTTGCAAGTTGGATTAAGCAAGATGGTATTCGCTATTCGAGGTACTCTCGATTTTAGCGTCTCGAGTGCCTCTTCAGGATGGATTTTCCGCCTCACGAGAGAGAGAGAGTCTGCTGCATTTGTGTAATACTCATTAACATGTTTCGTCGTTTCCGAGAATCTTTGGTTAAAAGGCCGTTTACATCTAGTGTTACATTCTCAGCTTTCATAATTTAACGTTTTGGATATAACTCTTGTATTTTCTTTCACTGCCTCTCATAGGGCGGCCTGAGTAATTTTACTTTCATAATGATTTTGTTTTGTTGCTCTGGTTAATTGTATATAGTGTTATATGTAATAATCTTGTTCGATAGAGCAATCAGTTTTCTTTGTTTGTATTTCTTTTATACATCTTTCATTTACCGTAACGTTGCAATTCATTCTTTCGTTTTCTTTATTTTATAGGGAGCACGGTGGCTCAGTGATAGAGTGCTTATCTTTGATGTGTGGGGTTCCTGGTTCAATCGCCGACCAGTGGACAATATCGTGTCCATGAGTTTTCTCGGGGTTCTCCCCTTTCCACTTATATTCTCATTACACCAATTCTTCCATTATCATTCGCTTGCTTTAATAACCCGTCTCCCTGAATCTAACAGACATAATTGTGAGACGTTAAACTAAAAATGAAATGAAATCTTTAAGTTTTACGTCTCACGTTTATGCCGGCTAGCCTAAAGGAGACGGTGATGATGAGAAATGAATGAAATGGTGGAATGAAGAAAGTGGGAGAAAACGGGAGAACCCCGAGAAAACCCACAAGCACGGTGTTTGTCCACCACGAAGTCCACAGGGACGTTAAACTAAAAGAAAGGTCTTGTATTGTTCTAGTTACAACGGGGAAATATATATCTAAATATAGTTGAAGCATTTTATAAAAGTGATCGAACTTTTCCTCTGTATTACTGGTTCTGAATATTTCGTCCCAATTTTCACTAATTAGTGCCATGTTATATGCGTGTGTACCTTTTCTTTTAAACTGAAGATTCTTATATCCCATTTCTTACTTTTGTTGAGTATATTAGCATTTGTATTTTTGCTATTTATGACAAGTATGATCTGATATTCCAATAATAATATCATATTTTAACTTATCTGTGGATATATTTGTAAAGACATTGTCTTGGAATGTGGAGTTGTTCTTGTCGGTCTCTTGATTATGTGATTCATATTGCAAGAGCCAACTAACGTAAGTAGCAGTTGTTTTTTAATGCATTTTTTTATTTAAAAAAAACTCAATTTTGTATACGATATGGGGTGGAATGTAGAATAAGGGATGAAAATAAACGTTAGAAAGACAAAAGCCATGGTGACTGGAACGAAGCTGTCGGTGTCAAATATAGAAGTAGGAGGAAAAAATAGAACAGATGAATACTTATCGAAATCCGGTAGTATTGTTAATGATGATATGAAGTGTGAAGGTAAAATAAAAGTAAGGATAGGAAGGAGGAAAGAAGCCTTTAGGAAGAAGAAAATATGTTTTGTAGGACGTTGAATAAAGAGTTGAGAAAATGACTCACAAAATGCTTCGTGTGGAGTATTGTACTGTATGAGTTAGAAACGGACTTCATGCAAATATGATTAAAAACGATTGAAAGCTTTCAAAATGTGGGTGTGGAGAAGGATGGAAAGAATTAACTCGGTGGAACGAGAAACGAATGAGAGGTCTTAGAAATGGTCAAGAAGAAAAACAATTTTAGGCATTATTAAGAAGAGAAAGAGAAACTCGTTGAGACATTAGCGAAGAAGAAACTGTATTATAAGGGACATGCTAGAGGGGATGGTGGCAGGAAAGAAAGTGAGGGGACGAATGAGACTTCAATTAACCTCTTACTGCATGCCGTGTCATATATGGCACATACTATTTTTCCACTTTAGCTTTTTTTGTGATTGATCAAAGGCATCAAATGACTGTTTTGTCTGCTGTGTGAGATATTGACGTGTATGTATAAGAGATTTTGCTGTCATCTGGCATGTTCTTTGTGAGTTGTAAGTGAGTCATATATGGCACTTACTTATTTCTCGTCGAAATTAAGTGAAAAACTTAAAATTCAAGTTTTAATTCATTTTTCAAGTTCCCATATGAGGATTTCCAATACTGATTATTATTTTTTTTCTAAAAGAAAAAATCATGCAGAAAGGGGTTCATGGACAATATCAGAACAGAAAAATCGTATACATGAAGATAAAGTGGTTAGAGGAAGGCCATGAGCACGGAAGCTTCTCAGTTGCTGCAAGTGACCTGCAACGCAAGTGACCTGCTGCAAGTGACGAAGACGCTACTGAATGTCAGTGACGTAAAGATTAATCACCGAGTTCGGAGGAGAAACCGCAACCTTTCACAGCTGTGAAGATCTGAGTGGAAGTAGTAAATAATTAATCGTTAGAAATGCAGTGATAAAATTAGATTTCCGGGCTAATTACAACAGCGTCAACTGATGTCTTGAGTTATATGATTAATTGTTACGTGGGGGGCGCGGTGGCTCAGTGGTAGAGCGTTCACCTCTGGTGCTTGGGGTTCCGGGTTCGATCCCAGCCCCCGCCAAGTGAACTTTGTGGTGGACAAACACTGTGTGCGTGGGTTTTCTCGGGGTTCACCCGTTTCCTCCCACTTTCTTCATTCCACCATTTCATTCATTACTCATCATCATCGTCTTCTTTAGCCTAACCGGCATAACCGTGGGACGTAAAACTCAAAGATTTCATTTCATTTCAAACACATTTTATCAATTATATATTTATTTGTTTATTTTGAAATGATTTCATTCCTTTAATTTTAAAAGGCTTCAGTGTTTAAGCCGTAGAGCACAAATGTATTAATGAAAACGAGATTAAATATAGAAATTCAATTCGAAAAGGTAAATCTAATTCTACAATATTTTCTATTTAATTTTTTATGAATCATCTGTTAGTCAGTTTGTATTCAACAAAGTAAACAAAACGCTTTTTTTTTGTTATTAACTGTTTTCTGTGTTAAGACAAAGGTTATCGGACCCTCACTACTAAAAGTAAGAATTGTATTAAAGCGATCATAAAAGATAGCTCTAGTGCTCATTGGACTATCACGTGACTCAATCTAATTCTCCATGGCATCAGAACTCTTGAAAGTACCTTTAACTAAAAAGGAGAAAAACGAGAGAATAGGCATTTTGTTCCATGTTTATCCTAAGAGTATTGATTAGAAAGCTTTTATTGGTAAGTGCAGAAAATAACAAAAGTTTCATTACCCCGAGGCGGTATGACTGTCTGGATATATGTATATTGCGTCAGATGGGACTCTTAACTTGAAACACCTTTGCAATTTAGAAACAAATACATATAAACGCTGAAATACCGCCAGGGAGAAATCGTTTGACCTACCCTGCAATAACACCGGATATGAGAACCCAAAACACACAGTTTTAATTTTCCAAAATGGGACTACGTCAGACTGTTACGTATATATTTTAAATCTACAGTCTTTGTCAAAAGTCTGAGCACACTGTTGGTTTCTTAGAATTTTCCAAAGAAAAGACACTGTGTCCATACAAAACCAATTTAGTGTTCTTGTCTTTGAAAATCATCATCGTTTCTCGTATAAGGATATGGAAATTTATGGTCTTGTTGACATCAAGACAAATTTATTAAAGGAAGATGCTGGACAATAAACAGATAACTAATGAACAGATAACCAACACGTCACGCTTTGTTTGATGATGCATCGTTTCAACGACATCTAGTGGTGTGTGTACGAAATTTTAATTATCAATAGTTGCCTCTACTTCAATGAACGCTGTGTATGAGCTATTCAATCGTGTTGAAATATGGGCAAAATTGAATGCAAATCTGTGATATGCGATCTCATTGTGTTCATTCGCGTAAACCAGTTCAATAGCGTGAAGAACATGCAAATATAATAAAATGCAGAAGGGAAACTGTTAACGGAGAGTTGAGGAACGTGTGCAAGTGATTGTTTTCCGCGAAAAATTGTTCAGTAATCGAGGGAAGCAATGCGTCGGACTCTTGAAAGATAGTCACTAACTGGTGTAAATATTGCACAGTAACGCACTGGTCGTCCATAAATAACATCTCTTAAGGTTAGTTTAAAGGGACAAGTTTTGCCGATAGATGTCACTAATCTTGGTATTTCTCTAGTGTATTTTTTATTTTTCACGAAATTTTTCTTTCAAATTTCAACCTACAGACTTAACATTTTTAGAGAAGAAACTTCATAAACTATCGAAGGCAACAATCCGTGCCGATTTTTTATTTAGAATTTTCTTCATTGTTGAAATAGCTTGATTGTTGGAATAAATATTCAAATCTTTAACAATGAAACTATTTCAACAATGACAATCATATATATTAGTAAGATTGAGATAAAGAAATCATTCCTTCCAGTAGGAAATATTCCAAAAAGATACTCTTGGATTAAATAAAATAAAATAAAATAAAGACTAGAACAATGAACAACGGAAGAGAGCATTTTGGATCGACGAATCTAAATTCTAACTTTTCGCTTTCCAATGAAAGAAGTTTGTGCGTCATCTCAAAGAGTACTTTCATCCCGACCTTGTAATGCTTACACCTACAGCAAAACACGGAGAAGATAGCGCCACTTTTTGTAGATGCTTTACAGATCACGAAGCTGATAATTTAGTACGAAGTAGTAGTAATTTAGTAATGGAATAATGGACAAAAACATGTTTCAGAATGTTTGAATGAGGCATGGTATAACATGAGGAACACGGATTTGGGGCTGTAACTGCACACTGCAATAGGACTACCACTCAAACATTCTTCCAAGGTATGAGGTATTTATTTGCAAATAGCAAAGAAGACGCTTACATCACCAATAAAAAACGGAATAGTCGCCACAGTCAGCGGTTTCGTTACCCACCGAGCTCTTGTAAAATGAACTTTACAAGACAGTCCGTAAATATGTAGATGCCAACAAATACTGACGCTCTTTGGAAGTCTCTTCAGTGCAACTAGAGTCGCATAGCTTCACAAAATTTGGATAAATTAATCAAATAGATGCCTGGAATTTGTAAAACTTTTATCAGGGCTACAATCAGCATTTTATTAAAAGCAAACATTATCAATAAATTTTTGTAAAAGGTGTAAAAAAAAGTCCTTAGTGTCATTTCTCTCCAATTTCCTGGACAGTGTGACCGCCGAGGGACGTCATGCTTCATATATGTGACGGGCCAACATGGCCATAGATGGTTAATAGAACTCCAACTGACCAAAGCAGTATATACGCATTAAGATTATATACTGTATTTGTGTCATGTATTATTATATATAGTACAAATATATAATCTTAAAATATATATACACACTGCTTTGGTCAGTTGGAGTTTCATTAGCGATCTTGAATTTTCCAAAGTTGCAGTGAATAATTTACAAGGCCATAGATGCTGAAAGGCCAGAAATCTAATTCCTAACCCTAATTCCTAAACAAACATCAAAACTGTTGTAGAGGCGTCTAAAATGTGGATGTGTATGATACAGTAGCATTAGCATTTCTTTGTTTGTAACATTGAACAACGAATGTGGTCGTGTAAATTGTGTTATATCATATAGATTTGAAGTGCGTAATAATCTGACGTAGTGCCATTTGAAAATAATAACCTTATATTGTGTTGGCAACATTATTCACCTGGAAATATTGCAGTATATGTCAAACAATTTCTTTCTTTTCATATTTCCACAATACAGAATTTCAGAGTTTTATGTCTGTTAGTTTAACAGTTACATGAGCATTTCAACTTCAAGATAAATGGTCCATCCTGTATATACTGTTTCTGATGGGTCACGGTGACTCAGTGATAAAGCGCTTACCTCTGCTGCATGGGGTCTTTGGTTCGATCCAGGTCAAGTAAGTTAGTGGTGGAGAACATTGTGCCCGTGGGTTTTCTCGGAGTACTCCTGTCTTCTCCAACTTTCTCATTCCACGAATTGTTCCATCATCATTCACTTGTCTTAACCATCGTCTCCTTTAGCCTAAAGCGAATAATCGTGGGACGTTAAACTCAAGGAGTTCAAATAGAGCATACTATATTTCTATTTAACAATTATCTGTATTATATTTTGAATTGTATTTCTAAGATAATTTAACATAAAAAATCCTTAGATAACTAAGGTATAACAAATAGCCAGTAGGTAAACTTCATTTCCAGAGAGTCTGTGTAAACGTCTGAGGAAAACTAAAATAAAATAAAATAAAATTTTTAAAAAATCGAACAATGAGAAGTTAACAACTCAAACAGTACAGCTTATGCTCTGGATATATTCATTTAGGATAATGAATAGACAGGGCTAAAAAAAAGTTTAAAAATAATATTTAAGTAAGACACAATTGAAAACGGAAAATTAAAAACAATTCACAACTGTTCAGTTTAATTAATACTTATGTATTGCACTACCACTTTGATCAATATAACGCTTTCAGCTGTTAACAGATTGTAAGGAATTCATCTTTGCTGCACATTTGCTTTAAAATATAAATATTTCCTCCCGATATAAATATTTTTTCTAAGTACAAGCTCAAGTATTATTCAAAATTTTTATTTTTGGCTTAAAATACAGGATGAGTCAAAAGTCCTAAGACATTCTTATAATTTGAAGCCGGAAGGGAACAAGTGAAAAGTGAGTCGCAACATTTGGGGTGCATGAGGATCATGGCCACCATCTTGAAAGCCGCCATCTTGAATTCAAGTATTTCTTTTTAAATGGGAACGGGTGCATGTGGCGTATTAAATAACACTAGCTCGAACTCACGAATGCAGTGGCGTAATTGTTCCGACTTCAAATTATAAACATGTCCAAGGACTTTTGACTCACCCTGTATTAAATAATAACCTAGGCTGTGAGCTTCATAGTGGTTTCAAAGTCTTTGTCATAATTTTTCGTTTCGGTTTCTTTTAAGAACCAACTGAATGTTAACAAGGGCGCCCATCAGGGGGGCAAGGTGGGGCGCTGGCCGCCCCTAGAGGAAATCGTACTTCGGAATATCGAAAATCCTACATTAGTTACAGCAAAATTTGAACCTATATTTGAAATGTCGCGTATACTTGCCCCCCCTTGGAAACCACAATATGGGCGCCCTTGAATGTTAATCGAAAATAAGAAGTCAATATTTTATATAGAGTGCTAAACAAGGGACTGATTGTTGTGGGCGTAATAATACACTGCACGTTGTAGAATTGAGAAGAGTACGGAAAGAGCTTTCCAGTGGCACGCGATATGCTCATGTGACATTCTACATGAACTGAAGCCATCTGGCAAATTGAAACGCATCATATATTGCTTGGCGGTATCAGGCTACTGTATACCACAATACTTTTCATGAGTGAGGTATCCTGCTTCATTATTTTTTTCTCAAGATATATCAACAACCACAAAATATAGTACTGTTTATAAGTGAATCTCTTATTTCTTTATCCAAGGAAGTAAGCACATTGTGTACTGTCTCAGAAAAAACGTATAATTCGTTCCATATTGTTTCACGTTATCTGTTAACAGATCTGTGTACTTCCGGATATTCAAGGAATTAAACGGTTCAGTTAAAAGAGTACGGAAAGGAATAGTTATTTCCAGCAGGGCAAGACAATTTGTCATACCTAAAACAGAGTTATAAATCACATTATCGTTTAATTTCCAGATGATGTAAACCAACAAAAGACACTCGTTTTCTTGGTTATCAGACCTCTGCACTTTTTATTTTTATCTGTAGCCATTGAAATGCGTTGAACAGTCATTTAACAATACCTATTTTAGATTCTCCAAGTCTACGGCATATCGAGCATCCAGCGATATAAGATTACAACGATAATAATAATAATAATAATAATAATAATAATAATAATAATAATAATAATAATAATAATTATTATTATTATTATTATTATTATTACTATTATTATTATTATTACTATTATTATTATTATTATTATTACTATTATTATTATTATTATTACTATTATTATTATTATAACTATTATTATTATTATTATTATTATTATTATTATTATTATTATTATTATTATTATTATTATTATTACTATTATTATTATTATTATTATTATTACTATTATTATTATTATTATTATTATTATTATTATTATTATTATTATTATTATTATTATTATTATTATTATTACTATTATTATTATTATTATTATTATTATTATTATTATTATTATTATACAAGTAAACAAAGATATGTTACATTACAAAAGTACTAAACTTATGTACGTTTAATGTAAAAAAAGTTAAATTCTTTACAGTGTACGTATTAATAATTAAACAATTAAAAGCAGTGTTTATATATTCGAAATTAACTAAAGAAATCGATAAATCGTTATTCTTGATTAAAGAAAAAAAGTACATGGACAAATCGACTATACCGTAAATAGTTATATGAAAAAACAAAATAATTTTTAACTTAAGAATTTTTAATTCCATTGAGTTGTTTTTGTCATTTACATATTGTTATTTCTTGGATGTCAAAAGTTGTAATTATTAACACTGTAACCTTGTTCCCTCATTGCTTGACGAGATGGAGTTTTTTTTTTTTTTTTTGTTCCTACAGGTGCAGATGACATGTCCTTGTAATGAGATTTCACGGTTGAAATCTTGTCAACTATCAAGATTGTTGCGAAATACGTGCATTTATTATCTTGATATTTTGTGTTATGCATTCTATTCTTTTTCTTTCTTTTCTTTTCTTTTTCTTTTTTTTTTTTTTTTTTTTTTTTGAAATTTTGAAATGCGGATATTATCGCAAGTATAACTGCTATATTTCCATATATCAGGCGAAGACAAAACATGAAATGTGAGAGCAAAATAAACAACTTTATGTAATTTTCCCATATTACTGTTTAATTCCAAATGTAAGGAAATGACTAAAAGGATAAGAGATGTACTTTTTTACCCATGATAAGCGAATATTCACTTACCAAAATTTATTTAAATATTTTCTCTGTCAATCCGTGTGTCCGAACAGGAGAAAAATAAATTTAAAAAAATACTTGATGGATAACCATCAATTTTGAACCAAAATGTAGAGGATCCAAAAATAGGAATTGAGTTCTTTGATGCAATTGATCCCTCTACCGGAAGTGGTAGAAATCAATCATTTCCGGTTTTCACGTTGATCACTATTATTATTAAGTATTCTACCTTTCAGTGGCGTATTGGGACTAACAAGTTTGACTTTTTTAGGATCTTAAGTGTCCTGTCTTAACTCACATTATTTTGTTCTATTTTTTAAAATCATCGATCAGTTGTGTTCTCCCAATTCCTTTCTTTCCTTCCATCTTTCCTTCTATGGCGGTATGAAGAAGACAATTTATTCGCAGGATGTGTCCAATCCAATTGGCCTTCCTATGACGGATGCTGTCTAAAAGCATCCTCCTCTTTCCTATCTGTTTTAAAAGAGCTTCGTTTGTTACTCTCTCCATTTTATCTTCTCCAACTTTCTGCAACACCACATTTCGAATTTGCTAAATATTTCTTGTCTAACTTCGGTAATATCCAGGTCTCTGAACCATAAAGTCCAATACTCCATATATAGCACTTGATCAACTTCATCCTTACTCCACTATTAAGACTGCTAGTTCAGATCAGTATAGAGCAAAAAGGTAATAAATATAACAAGTAGAGAATAGATATAACAAGTGATAGATATAAAATGCTAATAGATATCCATATAGATATAATACTTATTTTTTTAAACAAGTATTTTCCTGCAATCGTTTAAGCGTCCCAAGAATATGTATTCTGAATTAACTATGTATTGGATATAAAGAAACATGAACTTTTGAAAACTTTGAAAGAAAACTTTGACTAGAAGTGTACATTCTCAGACACCTGTTGTAAATGCATATTTGTTAAATAAACTCGACTAGCTTCCTTCTTTCCTTTCCGCATACCTTCAAGCACAGCCTGATACTTCCCGATTAGGTCATCATTCTTGAATTGATCAAAACCACGAGGAACAGAACAACAAGGGGTATTCGTCACGAAGTTGAGGCAGGTGCAGGATCATCGGAGAAAAGCGGATCCCACCATTGGAGGACCACCGACTCCAAGTTTAAGGAATACCATTCTGCCGGTTCATCGCCGCAGACACTTTGGTCAGTTGTGATTAGAGTAATGAAGATGTAAGAGGACATCCTAAAGAAGCATTATTCCAGAGACGCATCACGGAGAGAGTTCGACGCCCCTAGCAGTCCAGCAGGATTGAATTCCAGTTGTTGGCTGTTACCAGAAGATCCAGGTTCCTTTACGGCAAACCTTTCATCGTGCCAGATGACCAGGACGACGCCAGCCATCTTTCCGTCTTAAAATCAGAAATTATATAAATTCATGAGAATTTCCGGTTTTAATATTGACCTACATACTACGAAAACGGTTAGAGATATCCTGAAACGTTTGTTTTCTATTTTGGAATGCATTTAACATTCTAAGAAGATGTATAATCTTTTCTCTACACTCTCTATTGAAACTGAAAGTAACAGAAATTAACTACTTCCGGTTTGAACATTCATCATTATAAAGTAAGAAATATAAAAGATAGAAGCAGTTTTGTGTAGCAATTGAACGTTTCAAGATTGTATTCCATCGTCATTCTAATCTGTCTACTTAAACCGGAAGTAGTACAAATCTACTACCATTTCCGGTTTCAATATTAATTGAGGAAATATAATACCATTTTGCAAAATATACCCAGACAGCGTTTCCCACATATCTTAGATGTCCATTTAGAAATTCGTATGTTATCTAGTGGTGTAAGGCTAGTGCAAAGTCCTGCATTGTCTGATATCTTCACACTTGACGTAATCAAATGTTACCTGATAACTAACTGAAAACATTTCCTGTCCTTTGAATGAAAAAAGTTTCTGTTCTTGCATGGAAACAACATTAAGTGCCAGGAGTAACTCTCGTGGAAGGCCACAGTACTTTTGTTTTTTGCTGCTTTCACGTGACTATGTGCTCTACTTTGGATTATGTGGTCCACACAGAAATAAAAACACGCGAGAAAAGGTTAACTTCTTAGAAGTAGTAATGACGATAACTGGGCGTACTTTTGTGCTCCTAAGTCCCTGGTCCAGGGGGCCATGGCCAGAGGTACATAGGGCCGCCCCCTTTAAATTTTGGCAGGAGTATCTAGGATCACCTCCCTTAAATTGTAGAAATTGCCAAATCTATAATTTGGTATGGCAGTGTAGGACCAGGGAATGTACCTTTGTACGTTTGGGTGGTCTACCTCGTTCCCTTTCATGGGTAAAAATCTTGCCAAATATTCAAATTTTGGAGATTTTGAAGTAATTTATCCTCTTTGATGAGACATTATTACCTTATATTGTTATATGGACGCGTACAGGGATCTCCTAGTGAATACTTACAAATTCTTGTTTTTCTTGACAATTCACAAATTTAAGGGGTATTCCTAGGTATCTTTCCCAAATTTTCAGAGGGTACGCAAATGTACCTATGTCATCTGAAAGGGAATCCCTGTTATGTAAATAATCAAAACCGACAGATATAAGTTAGGACTTAGGACTTTATATTTCTGGGCTGTCGGTATCGATGGCAATGTTAGCCCATCACGTTTGATTGATGACGTCTCTCGGCGAGCACACTATCCGGCGAAAGGAAAAGAAGGAAGCGGCCTGGGACTTATATGTTAGGTACCACCCCGGCATTTGCTTGGTGTGAATGAGGAGAACCCAGGAAAACCCGATTCATAATGGCTGGCCTAAAAAAGTTTTTAACACGTTTTCGACTGAGTGCCCCCACCGGGAATCGAACCCGCGACCGCTCGTACCAAAAGTGAGAACGTTAGTGACTACGCTAGGCGGGGCCACTGACAGTATTAGTGTCAATCCATAGCTTGCGGTTCACTGAGCTTACTAGTAATAGTGCTCTCAAATGGGTCGGGTCAATCGGATCAGCTCGGGTCGGGTTATCGGGTCGGGTTGTCGGATCGGGTTATCGGGTCAGCTCACTTTGGTCAATTGAGTTTAGGTTGAGCTTAAACTCGGCTGGAGTCGAAAGCTGCTGTTTTTCACTAGCTGCCTAATTAAAAATAGCAATTTTCAATTGATTTTATAGAAGCCATAAATCTATTTTGAACACTTGCAGCTAGTGTTTTTATGGTAAATGCTTATTTTTGTACTTGTGTGTACTTTAATTTGTAAATGTGGAAGATTGATTTTACTAATTAACTGTAATAATAATATCTACGCCAATATGGAGTCTGGATTTAGAACAAAACTAGAATTTGTTTAACACGTTGCTGCCAAGGGTGAATTTTGTTGTTCACCGGTAGAGTGCCGAGCGTACTTACATTATTCTTGTTTTGTTCATATTTTTTAAACATAATATTAATATTGAAACATAATCTAAGGCATGGTAGTGAATCCGCGTGCATAAAAGTTGGGGGTCTGATCGGACCTACGTGTGTATATTTTGTTTATGGGCAAGGAGATAAATTACAATTGAACTGGCAACTCTGTTAGAAAGTTATTTGTTTATTACTACATGTGCAGAAGTGAGAAGTGTGTATATATTCATCTTGCTTTTAGTGCTAATAAGTAATATCTTTGTGCAATGAAAAACGAAGAAATATGCGCAGAACTCGATCTCATTAGTAATAGCAGTGTAGTGATCTAGACTTTTCTGAAAATTCAGCAAATGACAGGGACACTGACATCTTGTGAAAATAAATTAGAATAAATAATGAATCCATTGTTAAACTTTTTAACATGCCACTGAAAAAGCAAAACATAGGTCGGGTCTACAAAAGCAACAAATGCTTGTTACTTGGTATTTAGCGCCCCTAGCGGCGTTAATAATCAATATCAAAGACCAAAACCTACATGTGTAATAAAAACACTACAGTTCAATAACAGTAGAGACAGGATTTAACAATACAAGTACTCTAACGTCAATTCGACGAATTAGAGATTGTGGGTCCGATCGGACCTACTGGGGAGTAGGTCCGATCGGACCCACATGGCAGCTAACGTGTTAAGCAAGGCTAAAAGAAAGATTGGATATGGACGACCAAGCCCAAGCAGGGCTGCGGTGGCTCAGTGGTAGAGAGTTCATCTCTGGTGCATGGTGTCCATGGTTCGATACCAGCTTGTGCTAAGTAGGCTTTGTGGTGGAGAAACGCCGTGTAGTGGGTTTTCTCGGGGTTCTGTTTCCTCCCACTTTCTTCATTCCACCATTTCATTCATTTCTCATGGTCACCGTATCCCTTAGCCACGGTGCAGAATCGAGGGACCTTAAACTGAATATTTCATTTTATTTCACCAAGCCCAAGGACATCGATACAAGAACAAGATAAAGATTGGATATGCAAGACGAATTGCAAAGTAATCTTGCTCTTGGCCTTGTTTTGGTTATCACCAAGTAGCGATGAGCATATTTTCTTGCTTTCCGTATAGTATGAAAGACCATAATCAAAATCACACTTGGTCTTCATTTGTACCGATGAGGCGAGCATTCTTGGCTCTTGTATAGCATGAAAGACCACCAAAACTACGAAATGCAGGACCAAGACTTGACTGCAAGACAAAGAATAAGACGCAGTATTGATGACCAAGACCCAGGGAGCGAATTGTTTGAATTTCATTTGTTGGGCTGAAAGTGATGAAATAAAATTAGTACTTTGTAATTAAATATCATACTGTATTTTTAAATTTTAAATTACAAAATTCATATTATATATCTTCTTACGTGCAACTATATATACTGTAAAATACGTTTTAATTACCAAGAAAGAAAAATCGAAGTGGCACAGGTCCCGGAATCATAAGAACCTATTTTGGAATGAAAGTTGAAGGCTTGGAAAAAATCACAGGTGTTCTCCTGTTACCTCAACCCTTATCATTGTAGTTAAACGATTTCCTTTTGTCTCCGCCAAGAGACTCTTGCTATTGCCTTCTGAGAAGACCCCCTGCCGTCCAAGCAGGTGAGAATATTGACCTTGAATAAAAATTTCGTCACATAGAACTAAAGCAAGAAAAAAAAAATAAACTTCTCCCACGTCGGACATTGGTATCAGTTATAAAAAGAAATAACCAAACCTCAAAAGTGCCAAATATCCATTAAGATACATATACAAATCCACCGCTTGATCTAGCTAGTGGTTAACGTGTCAGACTTTGGTACACGTGGTCCGGGTTTAATTCCCAATGGGAGTGCATTTTGGCGTTCACCCAGTGTCGCGACCATAGTGCTCTCAAACGGATCGGGTTGACCCGACCCGACCCGACTCGGATCGGGTCAGCTCGGGTCGGGTTGTCGGGTCGGGTCAGTCGGGTCAACTCGGGTTGGGTTGTTGGGTCAGGCTATTCGGGTCGGGTCAGCTCGAGTCGGGTCAATCGGGTCAGCTCGGGTCGGGTTGTCGGGTCGGGGAAATCGGGTCAGCTCGGGTCGGGTTGTCGGGTCAGGTCAATGAGGTCGGATCACGGTTCGGGTCAGTCGGGTCGGGTCGGGTCGGGTCGGTATTCAACTGACCCGTTGAGAACACTACTAGTAATATACTCAAGGTCGTTGAAGTCCAAATTCCGCTACATTAACATGGTCTGGGGTTGGAAGAAGTCAACATATACAAATAATATAAAATATTATATGTAGACATCTTCATTTCAACATTGAAACTAGTATACCTAGATATATACATACAAATTGACAACCAACTTAAGAGAATTTCAGAAAACTTAAAGAACGATTACTATATACAAATACTAATACGTACTGTGCAGTGATATACGAGTACCCAGTGGCATATTTACGATTTTGTTTCTGGGAGGCTTTGCTAACTTTCAGGGAGGACTTTGATTGGAAATATGAAAATTCTGCAAGATATTTCATTTACTTTACTATAGTAAGATTTCGGGGGTGGAGCTTAAGCCCTGACGCCTCCCTTAAATACGCCACTGTACCTATTTTACACATTTTAAGCAAAATCTCACTAGAAAATTACATATTAATACTACTTCTTTCCTTTTTTTTCCTTTACATGACTTTAGGATGAAAGAAACAAAATCTCATATTTAAATGTATTTATTAATTTAAAACGATGTTGAATTAGCATTTTTTTTTTAAAAAAAATGAGATTTTATATCATCTTGTTTCATAACATACCTACTAGTTTTCCTTGTTGTCAAGAAAAATAATGAAGCGCTGCGAACATTCCTAAAATATCTTCTCGAGACAACTACGAGTTATATACACACAACGAATCAAAGTTCTGAGACTAGGAATGGAAGAGAGTCTGCTTCTGTTTACAGAATCACTGAACCATGATTAACGAAAAGGTGCTTCTTTCTCCCAAAATAAACTACTAACGTGTGATAGAAAATACAATAGTGAAACATAATGACGATTTTACTTTACGAGAAAAACTTTTAAAATTTTTTTGTGTCAATATTTTCTGATATTCCGTATTTCCGTATTTAGGTACAAGAGTATTAAAATGTTCCGTGAATTGTTGTTTTTCCTCTGGGACTCTTGGTTTAATCCCCAGTGGGCGTACTCGTGGTTAAACAAACAAACAAACTGAAAGCGTAAGATGAAACTGTTCATTGTAAACACAAGGCAACCACGTATACTGAATTATACAGCTAGGTTGTATACCATTGCAGGATATTTAGTAGATATTGTGTATAGTTTTATTATTATCATTATTTTACTTTTGTAATGTTTAGTGTGTGAATAATGTTTAATGCTAGAGGTACGTACATATGTCAAATTCAAGAAACTACACCTGAACTTTTCATAGGTCACTTTAAGTTTAGATCATACGAGGGTCATTTAAGAAGTCTTGCACACAGCGCATGCACGACCGTTTGAGTGATGTGATCAATTTTATGTCATTTTGAGTCAGAGTTTGGGTTTGACGGCTGTGTCCGTGTTTACTTTTTGAGGCTCGTTTTGGCGTCCCTCTGACTTTGGCGCCCCGGGTTGCCCGGCCCTTGGTCCGCCCCTGGGTGTACGAGTTTGACACGCAAACCAGTGCACAAGCTTCGGAATGGCGCTTTCCAACTGACTGGTGCTTTCAAACCGAGAAAAGCATCAAAAGTGAAAGTAATGTTGACAGTTTTTTTTCGATTATCGCGGTGTTTTGTACTCGGAATTCCTACTAGAAGGTGAGACAGTAAATAAAGAATATTATCTAAGCGTTATGTGGCGTTTGAGAGCGAAAATTCGTCGAAAACGACCAGATTTGTTGAAAGAATACTCATGGATTTTGCACTATAATAACGCACCATTACACAAGACTATCATTGTGAATGAATTTCTGGCCAAAACAACAAATCTTATCGAACAGCCACTGTATTCTCCTGATCTGGCTCCGGCCAACTTTTTTCTTTTTCCAAAACTCAAGTTACCACTTCGAGGCACCCGTTTTTAGTCGATAGAAGACATGAAAGAGAATTCGCGGAGGATACTGAAGTCGATTCCGGAAAATGCGTTTCAAAAATGTTTTGGTGATTGGATTATTCGTTGGCATAAGTGTATTATTTCGGAAAGGGGCCTACTTTGATATGATACAATAAATTGGGATGAATAATGCATATTTTGTGTTTTATTGGCCAATTCCCTGTTCTTTCTCGGCAGAATGTATGATTAGTACAAGTGTGTAGAGATAAAATAATTCATTTTTTAAAAAATGAAATGAAATCTTTGAGTTTTACGTCCCACTGTTATGCCGGTTAGGCTAAAGGAGACGGTGATGATGAGTAATGAATGAAATGGTGGAATGAAGAAAGTGGGAGGAAACGGGAGAACCCCGAGGAAACTCACACACACGGTGTTTGTCCACCACAAAGTTCACTTGGCGGGGGCTGGGATCGAACCCGGGACCCCAAGCACCAGAGGTGAACGCTCTACCACTGAGCCACCGCGGCCCCCAATTCATTTTTAAGTTTGGACCACAAATAATTCAAATGCTCTACTTTTGGAGCACTACTTGGCTACTTTTTAATCTTGAGATCTGGCAAATTAAAGGCAGCATTCTAAATGATATAGGGGTGTCAAAGTTATACTATAAATAGAATAGTTTAAGTATTAAAAATATAATCACACTTTCGACGAAATGCGAATCTTAAGGTGGAAAGGAGGTGAAATACTTTCCATAGACTACTCTCTCTGCTTTCTGTGAGAGCAATGGGTATGTCAGATAATAAATAAGTACACAAATAAAGGTCAAATGGAAAACACGTTTCTGTGCGGCAATGAACTTTCAGATTTCCTCAGCCATGCTATCGGTTAGTTAAAGTAGGAAAAAATGTATTTTAAGGTCTGCAGCCAGATGACATCATCACCTCGTTGCATCTCTGTTTAAATTTTGTCTATTTACTTACGTTATGCGTGATTTAATTATCTTGTGCTACGTGCTGCTGCTGTTAGTTGAAAGAATGTTAATGATGGGAACGTAGGTATTTTTTTACGTAATCAAATTAAGGAGAGAGAATTAAAAAAAATCCTGTGTATTTGTTCTGTTCGACCGACCGTCGCGGTCGTAAAAAAATGTACGAATAATTTCATTGTTTACCGAGGGAAATCAAATTACGTGTTACGATAACGTTCATACTGTTTGTTATTTTGCCACATATAGTTTATACTCTCGAGCTTCTACATATTAAAAATATGTTGCTGTACTAATCTATCATCATCATCAACAACAACACAGTCAACCCTCTGCTGGATGAAAGTCTCTCCAATTCTTCTCTACAACCCCTTATCTTGACAATTCTTTTTGAGGTTACTTCGTGGTGAATTTTCATTTCGTCTGCATTGTATACGACGATTTTTAGGTCGTTTTTGTCTTTTGGTATCCAGTCAAGAATTGTATTTTCCCCATCAATCATCCTTTTTTTCTTTTTTTCTTTTTTCTTTTTTTTTTTTTTTTTGCAATATGTGTAACACCACTCTAATTGATTCAAAAGCATTTACAAATATAATTTATAAAATTATCATCGTTAATTTAAATATTGTAATTTGCAAAGTAAAATACACTTTTATATGTTTAGTTTTACGTCCCACGATTATGCTGTAGACTAGAAAGAGACAGGTGATTAATGAAAGTGAATGCTTGTGGAAATAATTGGTGAAATTATTATGTGGAAGGAAACGGAAGTACTTCAAGAAAACCCATGTACAGAATGTTGTTTACTTCCATCTCATGTCATCTGAAATCGAACCAGGGACCCCTCAACAGAGGTGGGTGCTCTACCACTAAACCACCGTGCCGTAAGAATCACGGTGGTAAAGTTGGTAAGGTACCTACTTACCAGCTAAGCGACCCGAGTTTGATCCCCAATAAGCTCAGAAATTATCCGCTGTACCCTTATCCTAATGAACCCATAGATTCAATTAGCCTCTCTACATTGTTTATTTGGGGAAACCTGAGGAGTGAAGAAGCCTGGATTTTTTTTTGACCACAACATTGCCTATATTTGCTGAAAGTCCAGTAAGTTAACCCTACTTGGGCCTTATATGGCCTGCTCCAATAGCAGTGTCCTATATCTTTTAATTTGTAATAGGATTATGAATGTAAAACTTTAAAAGTTACCTTGAGTACAAATTATTAGAGTTATTAATTTATTTCGATTAATTTACTTCTTTTTCTCCGACGAATAGAAACGTTGCAGTGGTACTAGTGGCAGTTGATCGCGTTCGGTTCTGATTGGCTGAGGTACGTCACATAACGTGATCATGTGGTTTGATGTTATATGGTCAATGTCCTCTTGATTTTTTGCACGGGTACCTTGGATCACCCTCTAAATTTTAGAGGAGGTACATAGCCCCACTCACATTAATTTTGGAAATAGTCAAATATAGAAATTTGATATGGCAGCGTAGGAGCGCGGTATGTATCTCTGTAAATCCATCTTGTTCCCTTTTGTGAGTAAAAAAATAGCCAGAAATGTGAATTTCGGAGGTTTTTGACGTATTTTATCTTTTTTGGTGAAACTTTATGTCTTATATGGTTATATGGAAAACTACAGGAGTCTATTCCCTTTCATAACACGTGAGTACATTGATGCCAGTGGCGGATCCAGGGGGGCGGGCGGGGAAACTTTCTTATTTTATATATATAAATAAAACCCATCCCAAAGTTTGGAGCCCTTGAAAATAGCAGTATGACAACCCACCGCGCCCCCCCCAAGAAGTCGGTTCTGGATCCACTCCTGATTGATGCCCTCCTCTTACATTTTGGAAAGGGTACATAGGATCCCTCCTTAAATTTGGGAATTTTCAAAAGATTAAAATTCGTGAGTGTTCTATAGGACCGAAATACATACAATGGTAAATTTGGGTGATCCATCTTGTTCCCTTTTATGAGTATAAAATTGCCAAAAATGTAAGTTTCATAGTTTTCTGTCCTATTTTATTCTCTTTGATCAGGCTTTATTACATTATATGGTTATATGTGTAGGTAAAGGGTCCGTTTCTTTTTATAAGGTATTGGTGCATTGATGCTCCCGTCTTAAATTTTGAGAGGGTGTCGAAAACAAAATTTGGTAAATGTTCTCTAGGACAGGGCGCAAAATTTTCGGTCGCCAGGTCGCCATTGGCGACTACAAATTTAGAGGTGTTGAGCAGTGTTCAGTAGGAATAGTTTCTGCCGAAACTCACAGGGCTGCACAGTTTATTTTGCACGAAAATGATTGTCACTGAGTGAGAGAAAACACGGAATGTGAAGTCTTCACGACAGACATGGAAAGTGAAGTCTTTACAACGTTGTAATTCATGTATATTTTTTAACATGTATATGAATTGTCCAATTCAAAATAGATTATCCTGAATCTAAATGTCTGATTTTGAAATTTTATGTCCTGATGTAATTTCTTTCTTTGTCAAACCAATGATCTCGTAATTTGTATGTGAGAGATCCTGGCGACCATCATTTTTGGTTTGGCGAGTGCGTTTGACTTCGAAATTTTGCACCCTGGTCTAGGAATCAAATATGTATTTTTATTGTTTAGGTCAGTTTTGTTTTGTTAATACTGTGATCATCATCATCATCATAAATATTCTGCCATTATTGGCAGGTCACTTGCTGCTACTATAACATTAAAGGATAACTCATTTATTATGAGTTAAAAAATTTTTAACTTTCCAAGTATACCTCGTATAAAGGCAGCTCTGAGAAGTTTCTCTTCGCAAACAGACAAAAGTGTATATGTATGTGTGCATCTTTGGGACGCAGAAACTCCTTTCGCTTCTACAAATATGGTTATAAAATTTACTCCCTCTGCATTCTTAACCACAGTGCTTCATGGTTATTTTTAACGATTACGTTATCCATTGTGTTGTGTTGGTGGTTGGAGCACCTTTGTGAGGAGGGACTGGCAACAGTGCATTCATTCGTCAGGGGGATGGAGAAAGGAGTTCCGTGGAGATAGTGAAAGTGTGAACATCGCAGATAGTGAGCTGATGAAGAGGAAGTGGATAAAGTGAAAAATATTTATCATACATCATTTACACTCATCACATTTTAACACGAAAACATTTTTACACAGTTACAATTACTTTACACACATTCATTTCATCTATATTTCACTTTATTCAATATTTTCACCCCGATCAACTGGGTAACTAGCCCTCTTCCTCCTACTGGAACTCCTTCCCGATTTGGACTACATTAAAACCAAATTAAGACATTTCAATTATTACCTGGATTTGACATAATATCTCTTCACATACCTCAACATACTTGACGAACAATTAATAATTAAATAATACAAAATACTATATGTTACAGGAAATACGACTTGGAAGTCGACCAGAAAAAATGCAAATGGCGGCACACGCCATTTGCAAAAATAGCTACAATTACAAGAAAAACGTTTCAATTTTCATACATTTATAGCATACTTGGCGTATAATGCTGATGCTTCTATTTAAAACACCGATAGTTGGTGAAAGAAGACAAGACAAAGAAAGGACAACTTCGCAAATTATGTGGTACCTTGAATCAAGTAATTTGTGAATAAGAAAAGTGTTGATAAATTTAAGAAGTAAATCATAACAAAACAGAAATGCCTTAAAGAAGAGGAAAACGATGGAACAATGCAACCTGGTGAGAAGAGGACAGAACAATCTTTCCCCTACAGATAAGTCAGAACTTAAAGGGTTTTTCCCTCTAAGAAGATATTTACGTGAACGGAAATCGCGAGCTCTACAGGGCCTCAATTAAATATAAATCGTACGATTAGAATACAAACAATTACTATAAATGTTTAGTGATGTTTAATCGAAACGTATATATATAAATTTCTATTATGCTTGATATTATTGTGTTTCTTTGATTTTCTGTATGCATAAAAATGAAGCATTTTAAGTAAACTAGTAACTCCAAGTTCCGTTCATAAGTGTAATTAAATACGCAGTGTTAACGTTGTAAATACAGCTTAATATTGTGCCCTTACACTGGGTTACACGAACATATTCTGGTCTCCGAATTCTGGGTAAAGTAGGTTGAAGTGACGGTTGTGACAGGTTAACTTTATGGGTGCCACTAGGTGGATCTGTGCGGGGGTCCGGTATGCAATAAAGACGGTACTATTGCATGGTGGATCCGGGCGGGGTGTAGCTGAGGGGACCCGCAAGGTAAACAAGAGTGCAAGGCTGATATGATGGCAATGTTTTTATCCACTAAAGTCAAAACGGGTACAGGCACAAAAGCATTTCATTATCACTCATCCATCAACCTACAGATTAATAGTAAAGTAGCGGAATGCATCAGTGTGTAATAATAAAAATACTGCCACTACTGAGAAGCTTTCATGTTCCACGGTCTTTCGCTAACCTCTTCGTTTTCACTGTGAAACATACAGAAAATGTACAGAGTACATCTAAGGACACTCATCCATCCCTTCTACAATAAAACTAAAGTACAATTTACACGAAGAAATATTTTGATTATTAAATTAGGGATGTTCATCTGATGGCGGTTTTATAACTTTCACTATAAACCAGAGACAGTCAATTTTGACTGAGAGTCAAATTTTAAAAAATGAAATATAGTTACTTCCAGTTACGACACCAGCTTTAATTTCTTGGGGGACAGCTGTTGTTACGTATGCCAAAAATAATAGATTTATGTTACGTGGCTTGCATTACAATATAACATTTCTCGGAGAAGACGAAGACAACAGGGGGTCACCTGTCTCCCTTGACCACTTTTTGCGTCATCACTGGTTAGTTTGGATTAGACACACACCCAGAATTTTTTGTTGGGAGGAAAAAAATGAAATGAACCCTTTGAGTTTTACGTCCTACGGTTATGCCGGTTAGGCTAAAGGAGACTGTGATGATGAGTGATAAATGAAATAGTGGAATGAAGAAAGTAGGAGGAAACGGGAGAACCCCGAGAAAACCCACGCATACGGTGTTTGTCCACCACAAATTTCATTTGGCGGGGGCTGGGATTGAACCCTGAACCCCAAGCACCAGAGGGGAACGCTCTACCACTGCGCCATCGCGGCCTACCTTTTGTTGAGAGGAGTCCAGGCTTTGAGTGTGCCCAGTACTACAAGCCTTTATGTTTACGTAGTGTTCAACACGTATTATTCTCCACCCGAAAAGACGATAAGAAATTGTAAAACACTTCCACCTATATTTTCAGAAAAAAAGTGATAGAACTATAAGAGAAAGAGTACAGATGAAGTGTAAGATCAAATGTTCATACTACATCAATCATTTTCCTATTAAATAAATATAGTTTTATTGAGAAAGTGAACAAATGTATGTTGAATTAGAAAGTTTATTGGAGAGGTCCGGTCCCGGTGGACTTTCCGTAGGTGCGCCTCGTGCTTCTGATAAAGCAGCCGACTGCCCTGTGAAGAAATGTCGAGTATTCAATGTGGCTGCCATTTTATGCAAAGCTAAAGGAAATCCATCCTATTTTTGATTATACGAAAAAAAAAAAATCTGAAAAAGTTGAGTACACTGTGAAATGAATTGTTTTTCTTTTTTCTATAGATATGACAGGCTCAAGATCTTATTACTGCACACCATGACATTCAACTTGCTTCACAGATAACGATCAAGCCATGTCAGAATAACTATGTAGTTTTCTTGGAGACATTAGACATGGACAGGATCTCATTATTCTGAAACTGTTTGGAAATAATGTAGCTGAAACAGTCGAGAAGGTACACATCACGAATGTTCCCAATACAGGGTGATGGAAGAGTAATTATTCTGCAACCACAAGGAAGTGATCGAAATGTGAGTGTGGAGAAGAATGAAGGGAATTAGCTCGGTCGAGCGGAAAACCAATGAGAGTGTGTTAAAAATGGTTGAGGAGAAAAGAACAATTTTAGATACTATTAAGAAGAGGAAGAGAAACTGCTTGGGATATTGGGTAAGAAGGAACTATATCATGAGAGATGTGCTAGAGCAGCGTTTCCCAACCTTTTTCAACTTGCGGCACACTACGGGTGTTACTTGGATTCTCGCGGCACACTTATTGATATTATTATTTGTAAATATAATACACAGTGGTATTTTTCTATGATTATTGATCTCATTCTCACAGAGAAGAAAGCTCGATCACTGTTTTTTTCCCCCGTGGCAAATCATTATGCTTATTTTTCATTCTAATTTAAAAATAGAAGACAATTGCAATGAAATATTGGACTCAGATTTTTAAAAATACGCTTTCTTTTTAAAAACTGGATCCAACCTTTCACTAAGAAGGAAGATCACTAAATAACGAACAAACTAACACATCTCTTTTACTTTTAATACACAAATGTAGCTAATTTGTCGGAAAAATTGAATCATATTTTAAATTTTAAAGTTACGAAATAGTCTGCAACAATAAAGAAGCAATAATGGTCATAACAATAACAAATACTTTTTTCAACATTCGAAATATACAGAATAGTAACCCGGTATAAAACTTAAAATTGTAGATTCATAGTAGAGTTTCATAGTAATGTGAAACACAAATATACATTTTTCCCTACGTTTTGCAATTTGATTGCTATAAAATTAATAATTTTGTTTCTATTCCTCGCGGCACATCAGCGGCCTATTCATGGCACACCAGTGTGCCGCGGCACACCGGTTGGGAAACGCTGTGCTAGAGGGTATGGTGGCAGGAAAGAGAGGGAGAGGACGAAAGAGATTACAATTAATGGACAATATCGAAATAGAGAAATCATATGTGAAAACAAAGAGGTCAGCGAAAGACCGTGGAGCATGGAAACTTCTCAGCCACTTGCAGTGGTTAAGCAAGTGACCTGCCAATAATGGCAGAATACCTATGATGATGAAGATAATGATGACAAGAATGTGAAGAAAGGTTGTTTTTTTACATAATTATTATGAAGTGACTCTTTTTACCTAAAACACACCAAATAACCGTATTGCATGGCAATTTTAACAAATTAACAATAATCGTATTTTCATATATTTCCAATATTTTCCAATATTTTCGATATTTTATCGTCTGCATCCTTTCAATGAACAATTATTTTTAACGTAATAGAAAGCGCAACAAAGAGAAATGATATTCCTGTGACAACTTGAACATTAACTATCATTTTATTACCGAATTCATTGTTCTTATACGTCTAGCCTTAATGGCCTCTAGTTCGAACTCTACCTTCGACATAAATATGACATAACATGGAAACGAATGGTATTACCCAAAATAAAACTCTGTTTTTTAACTCTTTTTTTTCTTTCTTTCTCTCTTGCCATAAATTTGTAGTGTTCCTAACTAAAACGTATACATTAAATTTTTGTAAGTCTTACCTTTTATTCCGGTTGAAACTGGATAAATCATTAGCTCAAACAGAAAACCTATTACGCGTTCGCATAAAACGTCCATTACTCATTTCGTGTAAGCGTTGCTGCGTCAGCCTGGAATTGCTACTACAGATGTATCTAGAGCATTAAAAAAACGGGGACAAATTTTTATAGGTATTGACATACACGTGTTTGTCTGTAAGCGGATTATTTATATGGCTCTTTTGTTATATGGAAGCATTGCTGTCTCCAGTTTATCAAAGTTATGATTCTTTGGGTTTTTATAATGACTTAAAGAAACCCTGCGAGAAAGAAGAAAGTCAGTGTGAACAACATACGAATTGACCATTTCAAATGTTTCTGATCCTTTGCAGTGTAATGCTTCTTTTGAGCAATTACAAGGGGAATTCAAATCAATTCGGAACTTTTTTTTCTAAAGAAGAAAAGAGCAAGCTTGAAAGAATGGCAACTAAATTTATTTTCTTCACGTAACCGCTTGCTATAGTCACAGAGCGCTCACCAAGTGCTTGGAAGGATCCAGCTTAAAAAGAAATTGTCAGTACGTCTAGGCCATTAAAGGATAACCTACTTCAGCTTGTCGTCAATGTGGTAATGTTTCGTCACAAGGATTCGGCTTAAAAAGAAATTGTCAGTACGTCTAAGTCATTAAAGGATAGCCTACTTCAGCTTGTCATCAATGTGGTAATGTTCCGTCACAAGGATTCTGCTTAAAAATAAATTGTCAGAACGTCTAAGTCATTAAAGGATAGCCTACTTCAGCTTGTCGTCAATGTGGTAATGTTCCGTCACAAGGATTCGGCTTAAAAATAAATTGTCAGAACGTCTAAGTCATTAAAGGATAGCCTACTTCATCTTGTCATCAATGTGGTAATGTTCCGTCACAAGGATTCGGCTTAAAAATAAATTGTCAGTACGTCTAAGCCATTAAAGGATAGCCTACTTCAGCTTGTCGTCAATGTGGTAATGTTTCGTCGCAAGGATTCGGCTTAAAAAGAAATTGTCAGTACGTCTAAGTCATTAAAGGATAACCTACTTCAGCTTGTCATCAATGTGGTAATGTTCCGTCACAAGGATTCTGCTTAAAAAGAAATTGTCAGTACGTCTAAGCTATTAAAGGATAGCCTACTTCAGCTTGTCGTCAATGTGGTAATGTTTCGTCACAAGGATTCGCTTTAAAAAAAAATTGTCAGTACGTCTAAGCCATTAAAGGATAGCCTACTTCAGCTTGTCGTCAATGTGGTAATATTTCGTCACATGCGGGATCCTATCCACGAAATATTGGCCTTTCTTGTTACAACGGTTCATCAATTCAATGCAGACTTCAACTCTTCTCTATCGACAGGCCCGTAGCCAGCCCAAAACTGTATGGGACGGGGGGTACAAGTTAGAGGGGCACGATTCAACCATATCGTAGTTCATCACAATATTATAGTTCATTGGAAGCCTACCGTAAACATTTTAGGTGGGCCAGTAAAAATTTAGGGGGCGTACCCCTAGCCCCTTCCCCCCGTGGATACGGGCTTGTCTGCTGGTCAAAAGCGGGAAGCTGTTTTGGAACCCAGCACGCACTAGTGTGTTTGTGTTCCTAACAAAAGATTACACGCCTTCGGAATTTCACATGTTATGAAACGATAGTTTATGATAAGATGTTCAACGTGCTGAATGTTCCCAGAGATGACTATTGTGGGCTGCGATCCATCACTACCGGCATCACCAGTGGCAAACATATGATCATCTCTTTAAAGTACTTGCATCATTTAAATGTGTTACTGCGGCTGATTCATCATAGTATTGTGACTGAAACCTTCTGTAAATTTCAGCTGGTTTTATGCTCTCCTTCAGTAAAAACTTCGTCAAAACACATTGTTCCGTGTATACCTTTGATTAAATTAGTCTCATAAATAACTTCAGAATGGAAGGGCAATTTGAGTACAATTTGCAGTAAATTTAAAAAAAATAATGTAATTTTCTATACGTTCTAGCCATCCACCGTTGGACGTTCCAGTCATATTACGTTTATTCCCAAAATAAATTTTACCAAACTGAAAGAACTTTTGTCGCTGATTGTACAGGTCACAGGTCGCTGATTGTTGTCCACCATCTTGAATAACTGTCTCCAGACGGGTGTGCAAATTTATTGTCTCCTACCAGTAATGGAACACAACTAGTCCCTACTGTATGGACTACCTCCATCCTGAGATTCGATTTTAAACACGTAAAAAAAATGCAGGATTGATCGAAAACCCCTCGTATATGAATGGTGGAAGTATCACTACGGATGCATAATCCGGAGGCTATTGCGCGTGGTTAAACTTAAATCTTACGCTACAGAAGTAGTAACACTGAAGATTACTTACCATACGGATTCGTAAATAAGGAAAAAAATGAAGACATTAGTTTAGCGTCCCATATGTACACTCTTTAGGCAAGGAGATTTAGGATATAGGAATTAGATTTCTCGACTTTCGGCATCTATAGTCATGTTATCCCGTCATGTATATGAGTGATGACGTCTCCCGGTAATCACACAAGCAGAGGAAAAGAAAGGAAGGAAACAGCTTCATATATCTTAAGTACCATCCCGGAATTTACCTGGTGTGAATGAGCAAAACCCAGGAAAAACTCACTGAACATGGCTCGCCTGAAAAAAGTTTTTATACTTTTCCGACCCGTGTCCTCACCAGGAATCGAACCCAAGACCGCTCACACTAAAAGACGAGAGCATTACCGTTTACTCTATGTGGGGTCACCTTTTAGGAAAAATGAATTGGATTTTTAACTAAAGTGAATGTTCAAGAAAGAACTCTGGGAATAATAAGGTAAAAGAAAATGAAAGAAGCACAAGAAAACCCCAAAATACGATATTGTCACGCGGCTTGGAATCGAACCAAGGCATCCCTTTCGTAGAGGTGAGCGCTCTACCACTGAGCCACAGTGCTTTTAGGTAAAACAGACGGAGAATTAATGGAAATAAACGCTTATGAAAGAGTTGATGGAATTAGAAAAATACAATGGAATGAAATCTTTTAGTTTAACGTTCAATGATTATTCCCTTTAGTCTAAGGGAGACGGATGATTAAGGCAAGTGAATGATGATGGAAGAATTGGTGGAATGAGAATTATTTCTCTTCTCTTATAAAATGAAATCTTTTAGTTTAACGTCCAACGATTATTCCCTTTAGTCTAAGGGAGAGGGATGATTAAGGCAAGTGAATGATGATGGAAGAATTGGTGGAATGAGAATTATTTCTCTTCTCTTATAAAATGAAATCTTTTAGTTTAACGTCCAACGATTATTCCCTTTAGTCTAAGGGAGAGGGATGATTAAGGCAAGTGAATGATGATGGAAGAATTGGTGGAATGAGAATTATTTCTCTTCTCTTATAAAATGAAATCTTTCAGTTTAACGTCCAACGATTATTCCCTTTAGTCTAAGGGAGACGGATGATTAAGGCAAGTGAATGATGATGGAAGAATTGGTGGAATGAGAATTATTTGTCTTCTCTTATAAAATGAAATCTTTTAGTTTAACGTCCAACGATTATTCCCTTTAGTCTAAGGGAGACGGATGATTAAGGCAAGTGAATGATGATGGAAGAATTGGTGGAATGAGAATTATTTCTCTTCTCTTATAAAATGAAATCTTTCAGTTTAACGTCCAACGATTATTCCCTTTAGTCTAAGGGAGACGGATGATTAAGGCAAGTGAATGATGATGGAAGAATTGGTGGAATGAGAATTATTTCTCTTCTCTTATAAAATGAAATCTTTTAGTTTAACGTCCAACGATTATTCCCTTTAGTCTAAGGGAGACGGATGATTAAGGCAAGTGAATGATGATGGAAGAATTGGTGGAATGAGAATTATTTCTCTTCTCTTATAAAATGAAATCTTTCAGTTTAACGTCCAACGATTATTCCCTTTAGTCTAAGGGAGACGGATGATTAAGGCAAGTGAATGATGATGGAAGAATTGGTGGAATGAGAATTATTTCTCTTCTCTTATAAAATGAAATCTTTTAGTTTAACGTCCAACGATTATTCCCTTTAGTCTAAGGGAGAGGGATGATTAAGGCAAGTGAATGATGATGGAAGAATTGGTGGAATGAGAATTATTTCTCTTCTCTTATAAAATGAAATCTTTCAGTTTAACGTCCAACGATTATTCCCTTTAGTCTAAGGGAGACGGATGATTAAGGCAAGTGAATGATGATGGAAGAATTGGTGGAATGAGAATTATTTCTCTTCTCTTATAAAATGAAATCTTTTAGTTTAACGTCCAACGATTATTCCCTTTAGTCTAAGGGAGACGCATGATTAAGGCAAGTGAATGATGATGGAAGAATTGGTGGAATGAGAATTATTTCTCTTCTCTTATAAAATGAAATCTTTTAGTTTAACGTCCAACGATTATTCCCTTTAGTCTAAGGGAGACGGATGATTAACGCAAGTGAATGATGATGGAAGAATTGGTGGAATGAGAATTATTTCTCTTCTCTTATAAAATGAAATCT
This sequence comes from Thermobia domestica, assembly GCF_964235325.1. Classification (NCBI taxonomy): domain Eukaryota; kingdom Metazoa; phylum Arthropoda; class Insecta; order Zygentoma; family Lepismatidae; genus Thermobia; species Thermobia domestica. The sequence continues at coordinate 8,536,441 of NC_137455.1, read as the reverse complement.
TTTAGTTTAACGTCCAACGATTATTCCCTTTAGTCTAAGGGAGACGGATGATTAAGGCAAGTGAATGATGATGGAAGAATTGGTGGAATGAGAATTATTTCTCTTCTCTTATAAAATGAAATCTTTTAGTTTAACGTCCAACGATTATTCCCTTTAGTCTAAGGGAGATGGATGATTAAGGCAAGTGAATGATAATGGAAGAATTGGTGGAATGAGAATTATTTCTCTTCTCTTATAAAATGAAATCTTTTAGTTTAACGTCCAACGATTATTCCCTTTAGTCTAAGGGAGACGGATGATTAAGGCAAGTGAATGATGATGGAAGAATTGGTGGAATGAGAATTATTTCTCTTCTCTTATAAAATGAAATCTTTTAGTTTAACGTCCAACGATTATTCCCTTTAGTCTAAGGGAGATGGATGATTAAGGCAAGTGAATGATGATGGAAGAATTGGTGGAATGAGAATTATTTCTCTTCTCTTATAAAATGAAATCTTTTAGTTTAACGTCCAACGATTATTCCCTTTAGTCTAAGGGAGACGGATGATTAAGGCAAGTGAATGATGATGGAAGAATTGGTGGAATGAGAATTATTTCTCTTCTCTTATAAAATGAAATCTTTTAGTTTAACGTCCAACGATTATTCCCTTTAGTCTAAGGGAGACGGATGATTAAGGCAAGTGAATGATGATGGAAGAATTGGTGGAATGAGAATTATTTCTCTTCTCTTATAAAATGAAATCTTTTAGTTTAACGTCCAACGATTATTCCCTTTAGTCTAAGGGAGATGGATGATTAAGGCAAGTGAATGATGATGGAAGAATTGGTGGAATGAGAATTATTTCTCTTCTCTTATAAAATGAAATCTTTTAGTTTAACGTCCAACGATTATTCCCTTTAGTCTAAGGGAGACGGATGATTAAGGCAAGTGAATGATGATGGAAGAATTGGTGGAATGAGAATTATTTCTCTTCTCTTATAAAATGAAATCTTTTAGTTTAACGTCCAACGATTATTCCCTTTAGTCTAAGGGAGACGGATGATTAAGGCAAGTGAATGATGATGGAAGAATTGGTGGAATGAGAATTATTTCTCTTCTCTTATAAAATGAAATCTTTTAGTTTAACGTCCAACGATTATTCCCTTTAGTCTAAGGGAGATGGATGATTAAGGCAAGTGAATGATGATGGAAGAATTGGTGGAATGAGAATTATTTCTCTTCTCTTATAAAATGAAATCTTTTAGTTTAACGTCCAACGATTATTCCCTTTAGTCTAAGGGAGACGGATGATTAAGGCAAGTGAATGATGATGGAAGAATTGGTGGAATGAGAATTATTTCTCTTCTCTTATAAAATGAAATCTTTTAGTTTAACGTCCAACGATTATTCCCTTTAGTCTAAGGGAGACGGATGATTAAGGCAAGTGAATGATGATGGAAGAATTGGTGGAATGAGAATTATTTCTCTTCTCTTATAAAATGAAATCTTTTAGTTTAACGTCCTACGATTACTCCCTTTGGGCTAGAGAAGACGGATGATTAAGGCAAGTGAATGATGATGGAAGAATTGGTGGAATGAGAATTATTTCTCTTCCCTTATAAAATGAAATCTTTTAGTTAAACGTCCAACGATTATTCCCTTTAGTCTAAGGGAGACGGATGATTAAGGCAAGTGAATGATGATGGAAGAATTGGTGGAATGAGAATTATTTCTCTTCTCTTATAAAATGAAATCTTTTAGTTTAACGTCCAACGATTATTCCCTTTAGTCTAAGGGAGACGGATGATTAACGCAAGTGAATGATGATGGATGAATTGGTGGAATGAGAATTATTTCTCTTCTCTTATAAAATGAAATCTTTTAGTTTAACGTCCAACGATTATTCCCTTTAGTCTAAGGGAGACGGATGATTAAGGCAAGTGAATGATGATGGAAGAATTGGTGGAATGAGAATTATTTCTCTTCTCTTATAAAATGAAATCTTTTAGTTTAACGTCCAACGATTATTCCCTTTAGTCTAAGGGAGACGGATGATTAACGCAAGTGAATGATGATGGATGAATTGGTGGAATGAGAATTATTTCTCTTCTCTTATAAAATGAAATCTTTTAGTTTAACGTCCAACGATTATTCCCTTTAGTCTAAGGGAGACGGATGATTAAGGCAAGTGAATGATGATGGAAGAATTGGTGGAATGAGAATTATTTCTCTTCTCTTATAAAATGAAATCTTTTAGTTTAACGTCCAACGATTATTCCCTTTAGTCTAAGGGAGACGGATGATTAACGCAAGTGAATGATGATGGATGAATTGGTGGAATGAGAATTATTTCTCTTCTCTTATAAAATGAAATCTTTTAGTTTAACGTCCAACGATTATTCCCTTTAGTCTAAGGGAGACGGATGATTAAGGCAAGTGAATGATGATGGAAGAATTGGTGGAATGAGAATTATTTCTCTTCTCTTATAAAATGAAATCTTTTAGTTTAACGTCCAAGGATTATTCCCTTTAGTCTAAGGGAGACGGATGATTAAGGCAAGTGAATGATGATGGAAGAATTGGTGGAATGAGAATTATTTCTCTTCTCTTATAAAATGAAATCTTTTAGTTTAACGTCCAACGATTATTCCCTTTAGTCTAAGGGAGACGGATGATTAAGGCAAGTGAATGATGATGGAAGAATTGGTGGAATGAGAATTATTTCTCTTCTCTTATAAAATGAAATCTTTTAGTTTAACGTCCTACGATTACTCCCTTTAGGCTAAGGGAGACGGATGATTAAGGCAAATGAATGATGATGGAAGAATTGGTGGAATGAGAATTATTTCTCTTCTCTTATAAAATGAAATCTTTTAGTTTAACGTCCAACGATTATTCCCTTTAGTCTAAGAGAGACGGATGATTAAGGCAAGTGAATGATGATGGAAGAATTGGTGGAATGAGAATTATTTCTCTTCTCTTATAAAATGAAATCTTTTAGTTTAACGTCCAACGATTATTCCCTTTAGGCTAAGGGAGACGGATGATTAAGGCAAGTGAATGATGATGGAAGAATTGGTGGAATGAGAATTATTTCTCTTCTCTTATAAAATGAAATCTTTTAGTTTAACGTCCAACGATTATTCCCTTTAGTCTAAGGGAGACGGATGATTAAGGCAAGTGAATGATGATGGAAGAATTGGTGGAATGAGAATTATTTCTCTTCTCTTATAAAATGAAATCTTTTAGTTTAACGTCCTACGATTACTCCCTTTAGTCTAAGGGAGACGGATGATTAATGCAAGTGAATGATGATGGAAGAATTGGTGGAATGAGAATTATTTCTCTTCTCTTATAAAATGAAATCTTTTAGTTTAACGTCCAACGATTATTCCCTTTAGTCTAAGAGAGACGGATGATTAAGGCAAGTGAATGATGATGGAAGAATTGGTGGAATGAGAATTATTTCTCTTCTCTTATAAAATGAAATCTTTTAGTTTAACGTCCAACGATTATTCCCTTTAGTCTAAGGGAGACGGATGATTAAGGCAAGTGAATGATGATGGAAGAATTGGTGGAATGAGAATTATTTCTCTTCTCTTATAAAATGAAATCTTTTAGTTTAACGTCCAACGATTATTCCCTTTAGGCTAAGGGAGACGGATGATTAAGGCAAGTGAATGATGATGGAAGAATTGGTGGAATGAGAATTATTTCTCTTCTCTTATAAAATGAAATCTTTTAGTTTAACGTCCAACGATTATTCCTTTAGGCTAAGGGAGACGGATGATTAAGGCAAGTGAATGATGATGGAAGAATTGGTGGAATGAGAATTATTTCTCTTCTCTTATAAAATGAAATCTTTTAGTTTAACGTCCAACGATTATTCCCTTTAGGCTAAGGGAGACGGATGATTAAGGCAAGTGAATGATGATGGAAGAATTGGTGGAATGAGAATTATTTCTCTTCTCTTATAAAATGAAATCTTTTAGTTTAACGTCCAACGATTATTCCCTTTAGGCTAAGGGAGACGGATGATTAAGGCAAGTGAATGATGATGGAAGAATTGGTGGAATGAGAATTATTTCTCTTCTCTTATAAAATGAAATCTTTTAGTTTAACGTCCAACGATTATTCCCTTTAGTCTAAGGGAGACGGATGATTAAGGCAAGTGAATGATGATGGAAGAATTGGTGGAATGAGAATTATTTCTCTTCTCTTATAAAATGAAATCTTTCAGTTTAACGTCCAACGATTATTCCCTTTAGTCTAAGGGAGACGGATGATTAAGGCAAGTGAATGATGATGGAAGAATTGGTGGAATGAGAATTATTTCTCTTCTCTTATAAAATGAAATCTTTTAGTTTAACGTCCAACGATTATTCCCTTTAGTCTAAGGGAGACGGATGATTAAGGCAAGTGAATGATGATGGAAGAATTGGTGGAATGAGAATTATTTCTCTTCTCTTATAAAATGAAATCTTTTAGTTTAACGTCCAACGATTATTCCCTTTAGTCTAAGGGAGACGGATGATTAAGGCAAGTGAATGATGATGGAAGAATTGGTGGAATGAGAATTATTTCTCTTCTCTTATAAAATGAAATCTTTCAGTTTAACGTCCAACGATTATTCCCTTTAGTCTAAGGGAGACGGATGATTAAGACAAGTGAATGATGATGGAAGAATTGGTGGAATGAGAATTATTTCTCTTCTCTTATAAAATGAAATCTTTTAGTTTAACGTCCAACGATTATTCCCTTTAGTCTAAGGGAGACGGATGATTAAGGCAAGTGAATGATGATGGAAGAATTGGTGGAATGAGAATTATTTCTCTTCTCTTATAAAATGAAATCTTTTAGTTTAACGTCCAACGATTATTCCCTTTAGTCTAAGGGAGACGGATGATTAAGGCAAGTGAATGATGATGGAAGAATTGGTGGAATGAGAATTATTTCTCTTCTCTTATAAAATGAAATCTTTTAGTTTAACGTCCAACGATTATTCCCTTTAGTCTAAGGGAGACGGATGATTAACGCAAGTGAATGATGATGGAAGAATTGGTGGAATGAGAATTATTTCTCTTCTCTTATAAAATGAAATCTTTTAGTTTAACGTCCAACGATTATTCCCTTTAGTCTAAGGGAGACGGATGATTAAGGCAAGTGAATGATGATGGAAGAATTGGTGGAATGAGAATTATTTCTCTTCTCTTATAAAATGAAATCTTTTAGTTTAACGTCCAACGATTATTCCCTTTAGTCTAAGGGAGATGGATGATTAAGGCAAGTGAATGATAATGGAAGAATTGGTGGAATGAGAATTATTTCTCTTCTCTTATAAAATGAAATCTTTTAGTTTAACGTCCAACGATTATTCCCTTTAGTCTAAGGGAGACGGATGATTAAGGCAAGTGAATGATGATGGAAGAATTGGTGGAATGAGAATTATTTCTCTTCTCTTATAAAATGAAATCTTTTAGTTTAACGTCCAACGATTATTCCCTTTAGTCTAAGGGAGATGGATGATTAAGGCAAGTGAATGATGATGGAAGAATTGGTGGAATGAGAATTATTTCTCTTCTCTTATAAAATGAAATCTTTTAGTTTAACGTCCAACGATTATTCCCTTTAGTCTAAGGGAGACGGATGATTAAGGCAAGTGAATGATGATGGAAGAATTGGTGGAATGAGAATTATTTCTCTTCTCTTATAAAATGAAATCTTTTAGTTTAACGTCCAACGATTATTCCCTTTAGTCTAAGGGAGACGGATGATTAAGGCAAGTGAATGATGATGGAAGAATTGGTGGAATGAGAATTATTTCTCTTCTCTTATAAAATGAAATCTTTTAGTTTAACGTCCAACGATTATTCCCTTTAGTCTAAGGGAGATGGATGATTAAGGCAAGTGAATGATGATGGAAGAATTGGTGGAATGAGAATTATTTCTCTTCTCTTATAAAATGAAATCTTTTAGTTTAACGTCCAACGATTATTCCCTTTAGTCTAAGGGAGACGGATGATTAAGGCAAGTGAATGATGATGGAAGAATTGGTGGAATGAGAATTATTTCTCTTCTCTTATAAAATGAAATCTTTTAGTTTAACGTCCAACGATTATTCCCTTTAGTCTAAGGGAGACGGATGATTAAGGCAAGTGAATGATGATGGAAGAATTGGTGGAATGAGAATTATTTCTCTTCTCTTATAAAATGAAATCTTTTAGTTTAACGTCCAACGATTATTCCCTTTAGTCTAAGGGAGATGGATGATTAAGGCAAGTGAATGATGATGGAAGAATTGGTGGAATGAGAATTATTTCTCTTCTCTTATAAAATGAAATCTTTTAGTTTAACGTCCAACGATTATTCCCTTTAGTCTAAGGGAGACGGATGATTAAGGCAAGTGAATGATGATGGAAGAATTGGTGGAATGAGAATTATTTCTCTTCTCTTATAAAATGAAATCTTTTAGTTTAACGTCCAACGATTATTCCCTTTAGTCTAAGGGAGACGGATGATTAAGGCAAGTGAATGATGATGGAAGAATTGGTGGAATGAGAATTATTTCTCTTCTCTTATAAAATGAAATCTTTTAGTTTAACGTCCTACGATTACTCCCTTTGGGCTAGAGGAGACGGATGATTAAGGCAAGTGAATGATGATGGAAGAATTGGTGGAATGAGAATTATTTCTCTTCCCTTATAAAATGAAATCTTTTAGTTTAACGTCCAACGATTATTCCCTTTAGTCTAAGGGAGACGGATGATTAAGGCAAGTGAATGATGATGGAAGAATTGGTGGAATGAGAATTATTTCTCTTCTCTTATAAAATGAAATCTTTTAGTTTAACGTCCAACGATTATTCCCTTTAGTCTAAGGGAGACGGATGATTAAGGCAAGTGAATGATGATGGATGAATTGGTGGAATGAGAATTATTTCTCTTCTCTTATAAAATGAAATTTTTTAGTTTAACGTCCAACGATTATTCCCTTTAGTCTAAGGGAGACGGATGATTAAGGCAAGTGAATGATGATGGAAGAATTGGTGGAATGAGAATTATTTCTCTTCTCTTATAAAATGAAATCTTTTAGTTTAACGTCCAACGATTATTCCCTTTAGTCTAAGGGAGACGGATGATTAACGCAAGTGAATGATGATGGATGAATTGGTGGAATGAGAATTATTTCTCTTCTCTTATAAAATGAAATCTTTTAGTTTAACGTCCAACGATTATTCCCTTTAGTCTAAGGGAGACGGATGATTAAGGCAAGTGAATGATGATGGAAGAATTGGTGGAATGAGAATTATTTCTCTTCTCTTATAAAATGAAATCTTTTAGTTTAACGTCCAACGATTATTCCCTTTAGTCTAAGGGAGACGGATGATTAACGCAAGTGAATGATGATGGATGAATTGGTGGAATGAGAATTATTTCTCTTCTCTTATAAAATGAAATCTTTTAGTTTAACGTCCAACGATTATTCCCTTTAGTCTAAGGGAGACGGATGATTAAGGCAAGTGAATGATGATGGAAGAATTGGTGGAATGAGAATTATTTCTCTTCTCTTATAAAATGAAATCTTTTAGTTTAACGTCCAACGATTATTCCCTTTAGTCTAAGGGAGACGGATGATTAAGGCAAGTGAATGATGATGGAAGAATTGGTGGAATGAGAATTATTTCTCTTCTCTTATAAAATGAAATCTTTTAGTTTAACGTCCTACGATTACTCCCTTTAGGCTAAGGGAGACGGATGATTAAGGCAAGTGAATGATGATGGAAGAATTGGTGGAATGAGAATTATTTCTCTTCTCTTATAAAATGAAATCTTTTAGTTTAACGTCCAACGATTATTCCCTTTAGTCTAAGGGAGACGGATGATTAAGGCAAGTGAATGATGATGGAAGAATTGGTGGAATGAGAATTATTTCTCTTCTCTTATAAAATGAAATCTTTTAGTTTAACGTCCTACGATTACTCCCTTTAGGCTAAGGGAGACGGATGATTAAGGCAAGTGAATGATGATGGAAGAATTGGTGGAATGAGAATTATTTCTCTTCTCTTATAAAATGAAATCTTTTAGTTTAACGTCCAACGATTATTCCCTTTAGTCTAAGGGAGACGGATGATTAAGGCAAGTGAATGATGATGGAAGAATTGGTGGAATGAGAATTATTTCTCTTCTCTTATAAAATGAAATCTTTTAGTTTAACGTCCTACGATTACTCCCTTTAGGCTAAGGGAGACGGATGATTAAGGCAAGTGAATGATGATGGAAGAATTGGTGGAATGAGAATTATTTCTCTTCTCTTATAAAATGAAATCTTTTAGTTTAACGTCCAACGATTATTCCCTTTAGTCTAAGAGAGACGGATGATTAAGGCAAGTGAATGATGATGGAAGAATTGGTGGAATGAGAATTATTTCTCTTCTCTTATAAAATGAAATCTTTTAGTTTAACGTCCAACGATTATTCCCTTTAGTCTAAGGGAGACGGATGATTAAGGCAAGTGAATGATGATGGAAGAATTGGTGGAATGAGAATTATTTCTCTTCTCTTATAAAATGAAATCTTTTAGTTTAACGTCCAACGATTATTCCCTTTAGGCTAAGGGAGACGGATGATTAAGGCAAGTGAATGATGATGGAAGAATTGGTGGAATGAGAATTATTTCTCTTCTCTTATAAAATGAAATCTTTTAGTTTAACGTCCAACGATTATTCCCTTTAGGCTAAGGGAGACGGATGATTAAGGCAAGTGAATGATGATGGAAGAATTGGTGGAATGAGAATTATTTCTCTTCTCTTATAAAATGAAATCTTTTAGTTTAACGTCCAACGATTATTCCCTTTAGGCTAAGGGAGACGGATGATTAAGGCAAGTGAATGATGATGGAAGAATTGGTGGAATGAGAATTATTTCTCTTCTCTTATAAAATGAAATCTTTTAGTTTAACGTCCAACGATTATTCCCTTTAGGCTAAGGGAGACGGATGACTAACGCAAGTGAATGATGATGGAAGAATTGGTGGAATGAGAATTATTTCTCTTCTCTTATAAAATGAAATCTTTTAGTTTAACGTCCAACGATTATTCCCTTTAGTCTAAGAGAGACGGATGATTAAGGCAAGTGAATGATGATGGAAGAATTGGTGGAATGAGAATTATTTCTCTTCTCTTATAAAATGAAATCTTTCAGTTTAACGTCCAACGATTATTCCCTTTAGTCTAAGGGAGACGGATGATTAAGGCAAGTGAATGATGATGGAAGAATTGGTGGAATGAGAATTATTTCTCTTCTCTTATAAAATGAAATCTTTTAGTTTAACGTCCAACGATTATTCCCTTTAGTCTAAGGGAGACGGATGATTAAGGCAAGTGAATGATGATGGAAGAATTGGTGGAATGAGAATTATTTCTCTTCTCTTATAAAATGAAATCTTTTAGTTTAACGTCCAACGATTATTCCCTTTAGTCTAAGGGAGACGGATGATTAAGGCAAGTGAATGATGATGGAAGAATTGGTGGAATGAGAATTATTTCTCTTCTCTTATAAAATGAAATCTTTTAGTTTAACGTCCAACGATTATTCCCTTTAGGCTAAGGGAGACGGATGATTAAGGCAAGTGAATGATGATGGAAGAATTGGTGGAATGAGAATTATTTCTCTTCTCTTATAAAATGAAATCTTTTAGTTTAACGTCCAACGATTATTCCCTTTAGTCTAAGGGAGACGGATGATTAAGGCAAATGAATGATGATGGAAGAATTGGTGGAATGAGAATTATTTCTCTTCTCTTATAAAATGAAATCTTTTAGTTTAACGTCCAACGATTATGTCCTTTAGGCTAAGGGAGACGGATGATTAAGGCAAGTGAATGATGATGGAAGAATTGGTGGAATGGGAATTATTTCTCTTCTCTTATAAAATGAAATCTTTTAGTTTAACGTCCTACGATTACTCCCTTTAGGCTAAGGGAGACGGATGATTAAGGCAAGTGAATGATGATGGAAGAATTGGTGGAATGAGAATTATTTCTCTTCTCTTATAAAATGAAATCTTTTAGTTTAACGTCCAACGATTATGTCCTTTAGGCTAAGGGAGACGGATGATTAAGGCAAGTGAATGATGATGGAAGAATTGGTGGAATGGGAATTATTTCTCTTCTCTTATAAAATGAAATCTTTTAGTTTAACGTCCTACGATTACTCCCTTTAGGCTAAGGGAGACGGATGATTAAGGCAAGTGAATGATGATGGAAGAATTGGTGGAATGAGAATTATTTCTCTTCTCTTATAAAATGAAATCTTTTAGTTTAACGTCCAACGATTATTCCCTTTAGTCTAAGGGATACGGATGATTAAGGCAAGTGAATGATGATGGAAGAATTGGTGGAATGAGAATTATTTCTCTTCTCTTATAAAATGAAATCTTTTAGTTTAACGTCCTACGATTACTCCCTTTAGGCTAAGGGAGACGGATGATTAAGGCAAGTGAATGATGATGGAAGAATTGGTGGAATGAGAATTATTTCTCTTCTCTTATAAAATGAAATCTTTTAGTTTAACGTCCAACGATTATTCCCTTTAGTCTAAGGGATACGGATGATTAAGGCAAGTGAATGATGATGGAAGAATTGGTGGAATGAGAATTATTTCTCTTCTCTTATAAAATGAAATCTTTTAGTTTAACGTCCAACGATTATTCCCTTTAGTCTAAGGGAGACGGATGATTAAGGCAAGTGAATGATGATGGAAGAATTGGTGGAATGAGAATTATTTCTCTTCTCTTATAAAATGAAATCTTTTAGTTTAACGTCCTACGATTATTCCCTTTAGGCTAAGGGAGACGGATGATTAAGGCAAGTGAATGATGATGGAAGAATTGGTGGAATGAGAATTATTTCTCTTCTCTTATAAAATGAAATCTTTTAGTTTAACGTCCAACGATTATTCCCTTTAGTCTAAGGGATACGGATGATTAAGGCAAGTGAATGATGATGGAAGAATTGGTGGAATGAGAATTATTTCTCTTCTCTTATAAAATGAAATCTTTTAGTTTAACGTCCTACGATTACTCCCTTTAGGCTAAGGGAGACGGATGATTAAGGCAAGTGAATGATGATGGAAGAATTGGTGGAATGAGAATTATTTCTCTTCTCTTATAAAATGAAATCTTTTAGTTTAACGTCCAACGATTATTCCCTTTAGTCTAAGGGATACGGATGATTAAGGCAAGTGAATGATGATGGAAGAATTGGTGGAATGAGAATTATTTCTCTTCTCTTATAAAATGAAATCTTTTAGTTTAACGTCCTACGATTACTCCCTTTAGGCTAAGGGAGACGGATGATTAAGGCAAGTGAATGATGATGGAAGAATTGGTGGAATGAGAATTATTTCTCTTCTCTTATAAAATGAAATCTTTTAGTTTAACGTCCAACGATTATTCCCTTTAGTCTAAGGGAGACGGATGATTAAGGCAAGTGAATGATGATGGAAGAATTGGTGGAATGAGAATTATTTCTCTTCTCTTATAAAATGAAATCTTTTAGTTTAACGTCCTACGATTACTCCCTTTAGGCTAAGGGAGACGGATGATTAAGGCAAGTGAATGATGATGGAAGAATTGGTGGAATGAGAATTATTTCTCTTCTCTTATAAAATGAAATCTTTTAGTTTAACGTCCAACGATTATTCCCTTTAGTCTAAGGGAGACGGATGATTAAGGCAAGTGAATGATGATGGAAGAATTGGTGGAATGAGAATTATTTCTCTTCTCTTATAAAATGAAATCTTTTAGTTTAACGTCCTACGATTACTCCCTTTAGGCTAAGGGAGACGGATGATTAAGGCAAGTGAATGATGATGGAAGAATTGGTGGAATGAGAATTATTTCTCTTCTCTTATAAAATGAAATCTTTTAGTTTAACGTCCAACGATTATTCCCTTTAGGCTAAGGGAGACGGATGATTAAGGCAAGTGAATGATGATGGAAGAATTGGTGGAATGAGAATTATTTCTCTTCTCTTATAAAATGAAATCTTTTAGTTTAACGTCCAACGATTATTCCCTTTAGGCTAAGGGAGACGGATGATTAAGGCAAGTGAATGATGATGGAAGAATTGGTGGAATGAGAATTATTTCTCTTCTCTTATAAAATGAAATCTTTTAGTTTAACGTCCAACGATTATTCCCTTTAGGCTAAGGGAGACGGATGATTAAGGCAAGTGAATGATGATGGAAGAATTGGTGGAATGAGAATTATTTCTCTTCTCTTATAAAATGAAATCTTTTAGTTTAACGTCCAACGATTATTCCCTTTAGGCTAAGGGAGACGGATGATTAAGGCAAGTGAATGATGATGGAAGAATTGGTGGAATGAGAATTATTTCTCTTCTCTTATAAAATGAAATCTTTTAGTTTAACGTCCAACGATTATTCCCTTTAGGCTAAGGGAGACGGATGATTAAGGCAAGTGAATGATGATGGAAGAATTGGTGGAATGAGAATTATTTCTCTTCTCTTATAAAATGAAATCTTTTAGTTTAACGTCCAACGATTATTCCCTTTAGGCTAAGGGAGACGGATGATTAAGGCAAGTGAATGATGATGGAAGAATTGGTGGAATGAGAATTATTTCTCTTCTCTTATAAAATGAAATCTTTTAGTTTAACGTCCTACGATTACTCCCTTTAGGCTAAGGGAGACGGATGATTAAGGCAAGTGAATGATGATGGAAGAATTGGTGGAATGAGAATTATTTCTCTTCTCTTATAAAATGAAATCTTTTAGTTTAACGTCCAACGATTATTCCCTTTAGTCTAAGGGAGACGGATGATTAAGGCAAGTGAATGATGATGGAAGAATTGGTGGAATGAGAATTATTTCTCTTCTCTTATAAAATGAAATCTTTTAGTTTAACGTCCTACGATTACTCCCTTTAGGCTAAGGGAGACGGATGATTAAGGCAAGTGAATGATGATGGAAGAATTGGTGGAATGAGAATTATTTCTCTTCTCTTATAAAATGAAATCTTTTAGTTTAACGTCCAACGATTATTCCCTTTAGTCTAAGAGAGACGGATGATTAAGGCAAGTGAATGATGATGGAAGAATTGGTGGAATGAGAATTATTTCTCTTCTCTTATAAAATGAAATCTTTTAGTTTAACGTCCAACGATTATTCCCTTTAGTCTAAGGGAGACGGATGATTAAGGCAAGTGAATGATGATGGAAGAATTGGTGGAATGAGAATTATTTCTCTTCTCTTATAAAATGAAATCTTTTAGTTTAACGTCCAACGATTATTCCCTTTAGGCTAAGGGAGACGGATGATTAAGGCAAGTGAATGATGATGGAAGAATTGGTGGAATGAGAATTATTTCTCTTCTCTTATAAAATGAAATCTTTTAGTTTAACGTCCAACGATTATTCCCTTTAGGCTAAGGGAGACGGATGATTAAGGCAAGTGAATGATGATGGAAGAATTGGTGGAATGAGAATTATTTCTCTTCTCTTATAAAATGAAATCTTTTAGTTTAACGTCCAACGATTATTCCCTTTAGGCTAAGGGAGACGGATGATTAAGGCAAGTGAATGATGATGGAAGAATTGGTGGAATGAGAATTATTTCTCTTCTCTTATAAAATGAAATCTTTTAGTTTAACGTCCAACGATTATTCCCTTTAGGCTAAGGGAGACGGATGATTAACGCAAGTGAATGATGATGGAAGAATTGGTGGAATGAGAATTATTTCTCTTCTCTTATAAAATGAAATCTTTTAGTTTAACGTCCAACGATTATTCCCTTTAGTGTAAGAGAGACGGATGATTAAGGCAAGTGAATGATGATGGAAGAATTGGTGGAATGAGAATTATTTCTCTTCTCTTATAAAATGAAATCTTTCAGTTTAACGTCCAACGATTATTCCCTTTAGTCTAAGGGAGACGGATGATTAAGGCAAGTGAATGATGATGGAAGAATTGGTGGAATGAGAATTATTTCTCTTCTCTTATAAAATGAAATCTTTTAGTTTAACGTCCAACGATTATTCCCTTTAGTCTAAGGGAGACGGATGATTAAGGCAAGTGAATGATGATGGAAGAATTGGTGGAATGAGAATTATTTCTCTTCTCTTATAAAATGAAATCTTTTAGTTTAACGTCCAACGATTATTCCCTTTAGTCTAAGGGAGACGGATGATTAAGGCAAGTGAATGATGATGGAAGAATTGGTGGAATGAGAATTATTTCTCTTCTCTTATAAAATGAAATCTTTTAGTTTAACGTCCAACGATTATTCCCTTTAGGCTAAGGGAGACGGATGATTAAGGCAAGTGAATGATGATGGAAGAATTGGTGGAATGAGAATTATTTCTCTTCTCTTATAAAATGAAATCTTTTAGTTTAACGTCCAACGATTATTCCCTTTAGTCTAAGGGAGACGGATGATTAAGGCAAATGAATGATGATGGAAGAATTGGTGGAATGAGAATTATTTCTCTTCTCTTATAAAATGAAATCTTTTAGTTTAACGTCCAACGATTATGTCCTTTAGGCTAAGGGAGACGGATGATTAAGGCAAGTGAATGATGATGGAAGAATTGGTGGAATGGGAATTATTTCTCTTCTCTTATAAAATGAAATCTTTTAGTTTAACGTCCTACGATTACTCCCTTTAGGCTAAGGGAGACGGATGATTAAGGCAAGTGAATGATGATGGAAGAATTGGTGGAATGAGAATTATTTCTCTTCTCTTATAAAATGAAATCTTTTAGTTTAACGTCCAACGATTATGTCCTTTAGGCTAAGGGAGACGGATGATTAAGGCAAGTGAATGATGATGGAAGAATTGGTGGAATGGGAATTATTTCTCTTCTCTTATAAAATGAAATCTTTTAGTTTAACGTCCTACGATTACTCCCTTTAGGCTAAGGGAGACGGATGATTAAGGCAAGTGAATGATGATGGAAGAATTGGTGGAATGAGAATTATTTCTCTTCTCTTATAAAATGAAATCTTTTAGTTTAACGTCCAACGATTATTCCCTTTAGTCTAAGGGATACGGATGATTAAGGCAAGTGAATGATGATGGAAGAATTGGTGGAATGAGAATTATTTCTCTTCTCTTATAAAATGAAATCTTTTAGTTTAACGTCCTACGATTACTCCCTTTAGGCTAAGGGAGACGGATGATTAAGGCAAGTGAATGATGATGGAAGAATTGGTGGAATGAGAATTATTTCTCTTCTCTTATAAAATGAAATCTTTTAGTTTAACGTCCAACGATTATTCCCTTTAGTCTAAGGGATACGGATGATTAAGGCAAGTGAATGATGATGGAAGAATTGGTGGAATGAGAATTATTTCTCTTCTCTTATAAAATGAAATCTTTTAGTTTAACGTCCAACGATTATTCCCTTTAGTCTAAGGGAGACGGATGATTAAGGCAAGTGAATGATGATGGAAGAATTGGTGGAATGAGAATTATTTCTCTTCTCTTATAAAATGAAATCTTTTAGTTTAACGTCCTACGATTATTCCCTTTAGGCTAAGGGAGACGGATGATTAAGGCAAGTGAATGATGATGGAAGAATTGGTGGAATGAGAATTATTTCTCTTCTCTTATAAAATGAAATCTTTTAGTTTAACGTCCAACGATTATTCCCTTTAGTCTAAGGGATACGGATGATTAAGGCAAGTGAATGATGATGGAAGAATTGGTGGAATGAGAATTATTTCTCTTCTCTTATAAAATGAAATCTTTTAGTTTAACGTCCTACGATTACTCCCTTTAGGCTAAGGGAGACGGATGATTAAGGCAAGTGAATGATGATGGAAGAATTGGTGGAATGAGAATTATTTCTCTTCTCTTATAAAATGAAATCTTTTAGTTTAACGTCCAACGATTATTCCCTTTAGTCTAAGGGATACGGATGATTAAGGCAAGTGAATGATGATGGAAGAATTGGTGGAATGAGAATTATTTCTCTTCTCTTATAAAATGAAATCTTTTAGTTTAACGTCCTACGATTACTCCCTTTAGGCTAAGGGAGACGGATGATTAAGGCAAGTGAATGATGATGGAAGAATTGGTGGAATGAGAATTATTTCTCTTCTCTTATAAAATGAAATCTTTTAGTTTAACGTCCAACGATTATTCCCTTTAGTCTAAGGGAGACGGATGATTAAGGCAAGTGAATGATGATGGAAGAATTGGTGGAATGAGAATTATTTCTCTTCTCTTATAAAATGAAATCTTTTAGTTTAACGTCCTACGATTACTCCCTTTAGGCTAAGGGAGACGGATGATTAAGGCAAGTGAATGATGATGGAAGAATTGGTGGAATGAGAATTATTTCTCTTCTCTTATAAAATGAAATCTTTTAGTTTAACGTCCAACGATTATTCCCTTTAGTCTAAGGGAGACGGATGATTAAGGCAAGTGAATGATGATGGAAGAATTGGTGGAATGAGAATTATTTCTCTTCTCTTATAAAATGAAATCTTTTAGTTTAACGTCCTACGATTACTCCCTTTAGGCTAAGGGAGACGGATGATTAAGGCAAGTGAATGATGATGGAAGAATTGGTGGAATGAGAATTATTTCTCTTCTCTTATAAAATGAAATCTTTTAGTTTAACGTCCAACGATTATTCCCTTTAGGCTAAGGGAGACGGATGATTAAGGCAAGTGAATGATGATGGAAGAATTGGTGGAATGAGAATTATTTCTCTTCTCTTATAAAATGAAATCTTTTAGTTTAACGTCCAACGATTATTCCCTTTAGGCTAAGGGAGACGGATGATTAAGGCAAGTGAATGATGATGGAAGAATTGGTGGAATGAGAATTATTTCTCTTCTCTTATAAAATGAAATCTTTTAGTTTAACGTCCAACGATTATTCCCTTTAGGCTAAGGGAGACGGATGATTAAGGCAAGTGAATGATGATGGAAGAATTGGTGGAATGAGAATTATTTCTCTTCTCTTATAAAATGAAATCTTTTAGTTTAACGTCCAACGATTATTCCCTTTAGGCTAAGGGAGACGGATGATTAAGGCAAGTGAATGATGATGGAAGAATTGGTGGAATGAGAATTATTTCTCTTCTCTTATAAAATGAAATCTTTTAGTTTAACGTCCAACGATTATTCCCTTTAGGCTAAGGGAGACGGATGATTAAGGCAAGTGAATGATGATGGAAGAATTGGTGGAATGAGAATTATTTCTCTTCTCTTATAAAATGAAATCTTTTAGTTTAACGTCCAACGATTATTCCCTTTAGGCTAAGGGAGACGGATGATTAAGGCAAGTGAATGATGATGGAAGAATTGGTGGAATGAGAATTATTTCTCTTCTCTTATAAAATGAAATCTTTTAGTTTAACGTCCAACGATTATTCCCTTTAGGCTAAGGGAGACGGATGATTAAGGCAAGTGAATGATGATGGAAGAATTGGTGGAATGAGAACTATTTCTCTTCTCTTATAAAATGAAATCTTTTAGTTTAACGTCCAACGATTATTCCCTTTAGGCTAAGGGAGACGGATGATTAAGGCAAGTGAATGATGATGGAAGAATTGGTGGAATGAGAATTATTTCTCTTCTCTTATAAAATGAAATCTTTTAGTTTAACGTCCAACGATTATTCCCTTTAGGCTAAGGGAGACGGATGATTAAGGCAAGTGAATGATGATGGAAGAATTGGTGGAATGAGAATTATTTCTCTTCTCTTATAAAATGAAATCTTTTAGTTTAACGTCCAACGATTATTCCCTTTAGGCTAAGGGAGACGGATGATTAAGGCAAGTGAATGATGATGGAAGAATTGGTGGAATGAGAATTATTTCTCTTCTCTTATAAAATGAAATCTTTTAGTTTAACGTCCAACGATTATTCCCTTTAGGCTAAGGGAGACGGATGATTAAGGCAAGTGAATGATGATGGAAGAATTGGTGGAATGAGAATTATTTCTCTTCTCTTATAAAATGAAATCTTTTAGTTTAACGTCCTACGATTATTCCCTTTAGTCTAAGGGAGACGGATGATTAAGGCACATGAATGATGATGGAAGAATTGGTGGAATGAGAATTATTTCTCTTCTCTTATAAAATGAAATCTTTTAGTTTAACGTCCAACGATTATTCCCTTTAGGCTAAGGGAGACGGATGATTAAGGCAAGTGAATGATGATGGAAGAATTGGTGGAATGAGAATTATTTCTCTTCTCTTATAAAATGAAATCTTTTAGTTTAACGTCCAACGATTATTCCCTTTAGGCTAAGGGAGACGGATGATTAAGGCAAGTGAATGATGATGGAAGAATTGGTGGAATGAGAATTATTTCTCTTCTCTTATAAAATGAAATCTTTTAGTTTAACGTCCAACGATTATTCCCTTTAGGCTAAGGGAGACGGATGATTAAGGCAAGTGAATGATGATGGAAGAATTGGTGGAATGAGAATTATTTCTCTTCTCTTATAAAATGAAATCTTTTAGTTTAACGTCCTACGATTATTCCCTTTAGTCTAAGGGAGACGGATGATTAAGGCAAGTGAAAATGATGATGGAAGAATTGGTGGAATGAGAATTATTTCTCTTCTCTTATAAAATGAAATCTTTTAGTTTAACGTCCAACGATTATTCCCTTTAGGCTAAGGGAGACGGATGATTAAGGCAAGTGAATGATGATGGAAGAATTGGTGGAATGAGAATTATTTCTCTTCTCTTATAAAATGAAATCTTTTAGTTTAACGTCCAACGATTATTCCCTTTAGGCTAAGGGAGACGGATGATTAAGGCAAGTGAATGATGATGGAAGAATTGGTGGAATGAGAATTATTTCTCTTCTCTTATAAAATGAAATCTTTTAGTTTAACGTCCAACGATTATTCCCTTTAGGCTAAGGGAGACGGATGATTAAGGCAAGTGAATGATGATGGAAGAATTGGTGGAATGAGAATTATTTCTCTTCTCTTATAAAATGAAATCTTTTAGTTTAACGTCCAACGATTATTCCCTTTAGGCTAAGGGAGACGGATGATTAAGGCAAGTGAATGATGATGGAAGAATTGGTGGAATGAGAATTATTTCTCTTCTCTTATAAAATGAAATCTTTTAGTTTAACGTCCAACGATTATTCCCTTTAGGCTAAGGGAGACGGATGATTAAGGCAAGTGAATGATGATGGAAGAATTGGTGGAATGAGAATTATTTCTCTTCTCTTATAAAATGAAATCTTTTAGTTTAACGTCCAACGATTATTCCTTTAGGCTAAGGGAGACGGATGATTAAGGCAAGTGAATGATGATGGAAGAATTGGTGGAATGAGAATTATTTCTCTTCTCTTATAAAATGAAATCTTTTAGTTTAACTTCCAACGATTATTCCTTTAGGCTAAGGGAGACGGATGATTAAGGCAAGTGAATGATGATGAAGAATTGGTGGAATGAGAATTATTTCTCTTCTCTTATAAAATGAAATCTTTTAGTTTAACGTCCTACGATTACTCCCTTTAGGCTAAGGAGACGGATGATTAAGGCAAGTGAATGATGATGGAAGAATTGGTGGAATGAGAATTATTTCTCTTCTCTTATAAAATGAAATCTTTTAGTTTAACGTCCAACGATTATTCCCTTTAGTCTAAGGGAGACGGATGATTAAGGCAAGTGAATGATGATGGAAGAATTGGTGG